>NC_056625.2:237194723-237857223 GCF_002870075.4 Lactuca sativa
TTTTGGTAATTATTGGTATTTATTGAGTTCAGTCTTTTGGTATTGAACATTGGTGGAGTTCGTATCGGAGGTTGGAGCAGCATCATCTAATCTTTCCAGTCAGTAGTTGCAAGGTGAGTTATCCTCACTATATCAACAGGGTCTAAGGCACCAAGTCCGGCCCTTTATCGGATGGAAATCTGGGTAGTTGTTACGTTATTGATTTACTAGATGTTTGCATCCTGGTAGTTAGGATGGTGTATGTGAGAGACCTGGTTAAGGTCGGAATCCTGGTATATAGGATGATATGATGGTAGTGACCAGTTAGGTCGGTATCCTGGTTAGAGTATGTTATGTATGTGATCTGCTAGATCGGTTGGTTAGTGATGAAGTGCTATATAATTATATGTGTATGTGCATATGGTTGGTTGACTGGGGTTGGGTTGAGGCGGGTCCTGCTTTGTGCTGTAGGCCAACATACCCAGGGTGGACCGGATATTCCGAAGGCCCAACAAGCGGTCCGGATAGGTTGTAGGCCCCACGAGGGTGAACCAAATGTGCTGAGGCTCGGAGAGTGGACTTGGCTGACTGAAGGCCCGGTGCGGGCGGACCAATCATAATGAAGACTCAGAGAGTGGCCAGGTGGGTTGAAGGCCTGGTGCGGGCGGACCAACCACACTATATTCTCGATGTATATGGATAGACTCGGATGGTAGACCAGCTGGACTGAAGGCCTGGTGCGGCGGATCAGTCACACATTACACCCGAAGTGCATGGCTGTCTTGTTATGTTATGACATGTTATGTGTATGGTATATGTGGTTGGTATTTTGGGGTATCTCACTAAGCTTTCGGGCTTACAATGGTGGTTTAACATTTCAGGTACTTCAGGAGACTGTGGCAAGGCAAAGGCGTGATTGTACCACTCCTCATGTTTATGTTTTATGATATGGTTCTGGGAATACTCTGATAATAAATGTATTGAAAACCTTTCTGTAATAACTTAATGAAATTAGGTTGTTTTTGAAAAGTTTAAATTGGTTGGAATTTTTAGAGCGTTACAAGTTGGTATCAAAGCCTTGGTTTGAGTGAATTGGAGTAACATTCGTGTGAATCCAGTCTCAAATCATGGAGAGTTTTCAAACGAAAATTTAAAATGGTTTTAAAAAATGAGTAAACGAGGACGCGGAGGTACGATCAGCCGGAGGCAGTAAGTAACCCAAAAATACCATACAAGTTATTTGTTTATGAGATATGGTAGAACAACATGCTAGTACTAGGTTAGGGATCTTCAGGAATTCGATGATAGAGTTTCCTGATTTATGATGCCTGTTAGCTTATGGTTTCTTTCTGTATGAGATTTCCAATGTTCTCCTAGGAGTGAGGGTTGAGTGCTTGTTATGCATGTTCATCACTAGGGTGTTGTAGTGATACTTGATATAAATATGGGTAGGTGTGGAAGGTAGTATGGGCCCGTACTACTGAAAGCACAGGACCCATATGCATATCAACGAAGTCACAACCCCTAGGGTTGGGTTGGGAGTTGGTTCCCGGGTTAGTGAGAAGCATCTGATGTTTTGATGTAATTTTAGTATGGTGGTTACGAGGCATGCTGGGAGCGGATCCGGGTCAGGATCCGGAGCAGGAGGGGGAAGTGAGGGTGGATCAGCACCACCCGAGGTTATCGGTCAGATAAGCACAGATGGGTTGGAGGCTAGGATTCGTGAGATCCTACATGATGAGGTTGATGCTATGTTTCGGGCTGAGTTGCCGAAACTGTTTGTGTCGATCAAGAACGACATGGTCGAGTATTTTGATGAGCTCTATATAGCTCTTTCAGAGACGGATGTCGTGGCGGCTACAACGACTGTAGCAACGACATGGGGAGGAGCGAGTAGAGGTTTTCAGTATCAGGATTTCGATAATACGAAGCCCCTACTTTTGATGGAGTTCAAGATCTGATTATTGATATGCGATGGTTGTTAGATGTGGAGGGATGCTTCTTCACATGTTCATGCCCTGCTGATCAGAGGGTGAGGTGTGCTCTGAACCTGTTGAGGCTTGGGGTGAAGGATTGGCAGAGGTTGACTACGGGGTCATATTCGGATGCGCAGCGGGCTGCGGTTTCTCAGGATCTGTTTCGGGAGATGTTTAACACTCGTTATGTTCCACGGGTTGAGAGAGAGACGTTGGCTCAGGATTTCTTGGAGTTGAAGCAGGATTCAGAGTCGGTGACGGAGACCACCAGGATGTTCATCGAGAGGGTGATGTTTTTCCCTAAGTTTGCTTCAGAGCTGGCTCAGATGTCCTGATAACTGAGTATGATCAAGAAGGACATAAAGCAGTTTGTGTCTACGTAGAGGTGCGAGACCTTGCTGGACTTGCAGGAGGCTGCTTGTAACGCTCGCAGATCCGGACTAGTCAATTTAGATGCAATAAGTGTTGAAAACAACTTTTTGGAAAAAGATTAGTTATAATAAATAGTCTTAACGAAGTTATAACGAAGAATTTATAGCCTATCGAAGTTTTACAGCAAAACCAGCACGACATCGGGAAGCGTAAATAGTAAATTTACGATGGAGCGAGTTTTAGCCTTAGCAATCTAAACGAAAGTTGTAGTATATGTTAAACTAAGAACATAAAAAAAAGGAATGCCTAAATCTGACTTCGTATGAGGAAGTTATGTTTTTTCTAAGATTCGGCTTAGCAGTGCACAACCAGAAACTTGAATTTTAGTTCGAGTGGTTTTTGGCTTACACGACCTAAATCAGAGTTGAAGATCACACTAATACAAACTCAACCTTAAAAAGATAGACGAAACTGAGTCCGTATGAAGGAGTTAAGTTTTCTTCGCGGTCATTTAATAGTCTAAACGCCTCCTACTGTTAAATTTGCAATCAGTCGAGAATTAGCTGACGAAGTCGAAATGAAAGTTGTAGATCTTGATTTTACGTACGCATTGAAAAAAATAACATCGAAAACGGAGCTCGTATGCCCGAGTTATGATTTTTCTAAGTTTGAAGGCTGATACACGATAGGGGTGACGTGGCACCACCAGAATTGGACACGTGGCACCACCAGAAGGCTGCCACATGCCCCAACTCGGCGAGTAGGTCCTCCTACTCGGCGAGTCCATCAGTCAGCACCCCTATAAATAAAGGTGTCGGCTTCCCTCATTTCCACACCCCTTAACCCTCTACTTTCTCTCTTTAAACTCTCTCTCTAAGCCTCCCTAACGCCCCAAAGCCTAGGGTAAATCCGTAGCACGAGGTGGAAGTCCCCGAGCACCCGACGGCTTCGACAAAAGAGCTTTTCGGCTTGGGAATTTTGCTCCAGCGATGCCCAGTTTTGCGAAAATCCCACTGTAAGTGAGTTACACTACGCTATTTTTAATATAGCTTCTAATTACTTATAGTAATGTTATTAGGACCTTATAATAAGTACTTGGGCTATTATTATGGGTTATATAAGTATCGTTTAACGCTTATATAATAGTAATAATAGCTAGACTATTAATTAGTCTCGGTGTATATTAGACTAAACTCTAGTGATAATGATACTAGGTTTTGTCTGAGGAAAAATTGTTTAAAGAGTAACGAAGTGCTGTCCGAGTACCGAGTCACCACCTTACCAAGTGAGTGCAGAGTTACTTTCATCTCACACATAGATATGAAGTATTTAATATAAATTACATACTATGTGTGTATCTTGTCTGAATACTTGCTGTCTATGCCGGGTGAGAGATTTTTATACATGTTTTAAATGTTTTAAACTGTATATGTATTTTTATATCTACAAAATATGTTGGGTAAAACATGGGTAGATGAAGGACGAGGGGTGAAAGCTAAAATACAGGAATATTAGTGGTATGGACCTAGTGCCCTGTTGGTGAACATTGGCAGCAATGGACCTAGTACCCTGTAAATGAGCACTGTCAGCTGCGCCACAACCTTTAGATGTTGTTGATCTACGATAAACATCCTAGCAGCTGCGCTCTAAGGATAATATTAGCAGCATCTACACCTAATAAAGAACATTATAACCTTGACAGTAGCGTCTAAAGGACAATACCGGTAGGAGCGCCTCATATAGACTGTCACAACTAAGGCAGGTGCGCCTAAGTGATAGAACTAGCAGCGGTGCTTGACAGCTGTGTCGTTGACAATGATGGACTTCGTACCTATTCCTTAGGAAAATCCTTAGGAATAAATGAACGAGAAATAGCTGATTCTTAGGGTAGATCCTTAAGATTAAAGAAGATAATGGGGATGGGTAATTGGGTTAACTATTTGATGATTAAACATAATAATTATATTATTGTGGGTTGAAAACCCTATGTACTTACCAAGTTTCGCAACCTGACCCACTCAGTTTATTTGTATCAGAGGTGTTGATATGAAGCTACTTTACACTGAGAGATTTAAAAGAGATATAGATCACTAGTGTAAATAAATGTAAGTTCTGTTTATGCTTATGTTTCTGTATTGACAATGACATCCCAAATGTTTTAACTGAATAAAAAAAATACTTTTCTTTAGAATTGCTTTGATAACGTATTTATCATGTTTTACTGGGAACAAATTCTACAACATTTTTATTAAAAAAGGCACTCTGATTTTTATAACACGTAAACAAAATCGGTCTTTTCTGGCCGTGAAAATAGGGATGTCACAGTTGGTATCAGAGCATTAGTTTAAGTGAACTAGGAATATGGGTTTATTTCTAGACTTAAACTTAGAATGCTAAGAAATGATAATGAGGAGTGTGTCTTAGGTAATACACCTAAATAGACACAAGCACTAGCTTATTTAGGGAAAATTCCTAACATGCTTTTATGTGTTAAATGATTTATGATGCTTTTTATGACGATAAATGAATAATCGGATCTATGTTCTGTTGCTAACCGGATCTGGAAATTTTATTTTCTCAGCTTTCTAAACGTTTAATTACGATATTAGAACTGGCATGTAACTTTTCGGAGTAATAAGGAGGATTACACGTCCAAATCTTGTCTATCTATATTGTAGTCTTGATGCACTGAACGCATGCTTCCGTGAACGTAACGACATGGTGAAGGCTGGTAGCAAATTGCGTAAGAGTGGTATCTTTCCTTTAGAATATGTATGGTAAAATAACAGTGTGTTTAGAAGAGTACGGTACGTCCAAAGTACACCTTCGATCGGCGGGATGATGGAACGATTGGTGTAATTCCTAAAGTTGTCCCATCGTAGGGAGTTTCCGCCGCCAACCGAGTTGAAGTGGAATTAATGATTTAACATAAGCATGGAAGAAGTCCTAGTAGAGTCTAGGGAAATTTTTATGATTGTTTGGACACATTTATATGTGTTAAAAATTGTTTTTTTTGATGATAATGACTTGGAAAACTGAGAGACAATACTTGGGATGAGTATGAGTAGGTCTGAATGGTAGCAGAGGCCTATACTACCAGAAGCATAGGACTCACACTTGGATCAGGGAAAGTCACAAGATTACTAAGAAGCTAGTAATTGATTTCGTTTTATTCAAGTATGTCGTTACCATTGTTTCGGTAATGACTAAGAATATTGTTGTTATCCCAACCCTAGTGGTCATATGACATTGAGTCCAACTACGATGAGTAGGTTACGTGGTTAATAGAACCAAGTTTGATGTAGCGTCTGACTTAACCCAAACGATTGAAATCAAAGCGATCAATAGAAGTATCGTGCTCGTTGTTAAAGAAGTTGGTAGGTAGAAATGCTACATGTTAAAATGTGATTATATCACATTAGACCATGAAGGAAGGCATATTCCATTCCGGAATTTGACTCTAAGAGACCTGAGTCTAAGCATTGCTACATACGATGCATTAGAATATAACACATCGGTCAATTGTAGTAATAAAATTAACTTATCCTAATTTTGTTAAGAAGAAAAAGGAGTCTCTGATAAAGAACGAGGTTGTGACATGAAGGTCATGATTGAAAGTCTAACGAGCAGGTGCAAGACTAAGCACCGCCTGTAGTCAAAGATTCCAAGAGTTAGATACTCGTTCGAAGCAACATAGAAGTTACAGTTATTACCTAGGATAAAGAGATAACGTATGGAGTCATTATACTTCCCTGTTTCGTTGATGATTCTGGGACGTAATCATCCTAAGGGGGGAGATAATTGTAACGCCCGCAAATTTGGGCTAGTCAATTTAGAGGCAATAAGTGTCGAAAACAACATTTCGGCAAAAGATTATTTAGAATAAATAGTCTTAACGAAGTTGTAGAATATGTCTCAAGGTTTCCGTACATATAAAGAACGCTGAAATCCGAGTTATAACGAAGAAGTTATGGCCCGTCGAAGTTTTACAACAAAACCGACACGACACCGGAAAGCGTAAATAGTAAATTTACGATGGAGCAACTTTTAGCCTTAGTAATCTAAACGAAAGTTGTAGTATATGTTAAACCGAGAACATAAAAAAAAAACGCCCAAATCTGACTTCGTATGAGGAAGTTATGATTTTTTTTAAGATTCGGCTTAGTAGTGCATGACCTGAAACACGAATTTTAGTTCGAGCAATTTTTGGCTTACGCGACCTAAATGAGAGTTGAAGATCTCATTAATAGGAAATCAACGGTAAAAATATTAACGAAAACGGAGTCCGTATGAAGGAGTTACGAATTCTTCGCGGTCATTTGACAGTCTAAATGCCTCCTACTGTTAAATTTGAGATCGGTTGAGAATTAGTTGACAGAATCTAAATGAAAGTTGTAGATCTTGATTTTAACTAGTCGTTGAAAAGAAGAACAATGAAAACGAAGCTCGTATGCGAGAGTTATTATTTTTCTAAGTTTGAAGGCTGATACAGGATATGGGGTGACGTGGCACCACCATATTGGACACGTGGCACCACCAGAAGGCTGCCACATGCCCTAACTCGGCGAGTAAGTCCTCATACTTGGCGATTCCATCAGTCAGCACCCCTATAAATAGAGGTGTCGGGTTCCCTCATTTCCTCACCCCTCAACCCTCTTCTTTCTCTCTCTAAATTTTCTCTCTCTAAGCCTCCCTAACCCCCCAAAGCCTAGGGTAACTCCCTAGCACGAGGCGGAAGCCCCGTAGCAACCGACGGCTCCAAGAAACAGCCTTTCGGCTCAGGAACGCTACTCCAGTGAAGCCCTGTTTTGCGAAAAAAACCCGTTGTAAGTTATTTACGCCTACGCTATTTTTAATATAGCTTCTAATTAGTTATAGTAATGTTATTAGGACCTTATAATAAGTATTTGGGCTATTATTATGGGTTATATAAGTATCGTTTAATGCTTATATAATAGTAATAATAGCTAGACTATTAATTAGTCTCGGTGAATATTAGACTAAATTCTAGTGGTAATGATACTAGATTTTTTCCGAGGAAAAATTGTTTTAAGAGTAACGAAGTGCTGTCCGAGTACCGAGTCACCACCTTACCAAGTGAGTGCATAGTTACTTTCATCTTACACATAGATATGAAGTATTTAATATAAATTACGCGTTATTTGTGCATATTGTCTGAATACTTGTTGTCCATGCTGCGTGAGAGATTTTTATACATGTTTTAAATGTTTTAAACTATATATGTATTTTTATATCTACAAAATATGTTGGGTAAAACATGGGTAGATGAAGGAAGAGGGGTGAAAGCTGAAATAGAGGAATATTAGTGGTATGGACCTAGTGCCCTATAGGTGAACATTGGCAGCAATGGACCTAGTACCGTATAGATAAGCACTGGCAGCTGCGCCACAACCTGTAGATGTTGTTGATCTGCGATAAACATCCTAGCAGATGCACTCTATTCCTAGCAGATGCACTCTATGGATAATATCAGCAGCAGCTGCGCCTAATAGAGAACATTATAACCTTGACAGTAGCATCTAAAGGACAATACCGGCAGAAGCGCCTCATATAGAATGTCACAACTATGGTAGGTGCACCTAAGTGATAGAATTAGCAATGGTGCTTGACAGCTGTGTCATTGACAACGATGGACATTGTACCTATTCCTTAGGAAAATCCTTAGTAATGAATGAACAAGAAATAGTTGATTCTTAGGGTAGATCCTTAAGATTAAAGAAGATAATGGGGATGGGTACTTGGGTTAAGTGTTTGATGATTAAACATAATAATTATATTATTGTGGGTTGAAAACCCTATGTACTCACCAGGTTTCCCAACCTGACCCACTCAGTTTATTTGTATCACAGGTGTCGATACGAAGCTACTTTACACTGAGAGATTTAAAAGAGATGTAGATCACTAGTGTAAATAAATGTAAGTTCTGTTAATGCTTATGTTTCTGTATTGACGATGACATCCCAAATGTTTTAACTGAATAAAAAAAATACTTTTCTTCAGAATTGCTTTGATAACGTATTTATCATGTTTTACTGGGAACAAATTCTACAACATTTTTATTAAAAAAGGCACTTTGATTTTTATAAAACATAAACAAAATCGGTCTTTTCTAGCCGTGAAAATGGGGATGTCACACCGATCGGTGGCGTGAGTTGGAGATTGAGTTGTAGTTGAGAGAGCAGAGGCAGGCCCCGATGCAGTCGCAGTCGGCACCGAAATGGTCCAAGACCATTGATTCTAGGTTGGGAGATCAGAGCAACCGTACTTGTAGGAAGTGCGGGAAGGGTCACACCAGAGTTTGTAGATCCGGTGGTGCGTGCCACAAGTGCGGAAGAGAGGGGCATTATGCAAGGGATTGCTGCCAGTTAGACCCGATTCAGGATATGAGGATTTGTTACCAGTGTCATAAGGTTGGACACATGATGGCCAACTATCCACAGCTTGCTGCAGGACCGGTGGAGGATCCAGAATCGGCCACTTTGAGGATTACGGGTGGAGGTCAGGGTGGAGCAGAGCCCTCGAGGACTCAGGAACGTGCTTTTCAGCTTATAGCAGAGGAGGTCTGGGCAGAGCCGGATACAACTGCGAGTATGTTTCCTTCTTGATATCTTGTTATCTTATGGTAGTTATGGTGTATTATATGTGCTAGTCTCGTTCGCATAATTCATGGTATTTTATTCGTTCGGTCTTTCGGGTTTATGGTATTATTGAGGGGTCGTAAGTTAGGGGATTGAAAACAGTTAGCATCCAAAGAATTGATGGTCAGAATTTGGTTGTATGGTCTTGTTGTCAGGTATAGCAATTATGTTTTGAGGAGCATTAGGGTTTTAGGTCGGTTGCATCGAATTTCGTCCGACTATCTTTTCTCGATGTCAGGAAGGTTCTATTTTCTTGATGTATCCATCATAATTTGCTTATATCTATTTATTTATTTATTCATCACGAGGTATCTGTCATTTCCTAGATCTAGGTTCATACATATTTCTTGCATATAATATTTCTATTTGTTCCATGCTTAAAGTGTTTGGAGGACATTCTTTAGTCTAACCTTCTTCAATATTAAGGGTTATTGTTCCTTTCTTCTTTGTTGATTTAAGAATTTTTTCTGGATCGTTCACTGGTTCTTCTACATTTGATGCTGAGCTTCTATTGATATAGCTTCTACAAAAATGAAATAAGGGTGCAACTATTTATCTAAAAGAATTTTTGCAAAATAGTTAATATGAAATAAAATTTGTAACACTCAAAATCAGAAAGACTAAGAAAGTAAAGAAAACCCTAAGTCAAGGGGTTCAACTCATCGAGTCCAAGGAGGAACTCGACGAGTCCGAGCGGGATCCCGATAGAGGAGTAAGTGACCGACTCGGTGAGTCGGAGGATGAACTCGGCGAGTCCGGTCTGAAGAGGGAAACCCTAAATCCTGGAGTTTGTGCACTATTTAAGCGCCTCATTCTCTTCCTTAGGGTTCCTTTACAACTCCTCTCATCCGGAACATCAAACCCTAGCCTCCATATCCATTTTTGAGCAAAGATCTAGCCTTGGAGTTGCGATTTGAAGCTTGGAAGAGAAGGAAGTCCATAGTGATGCAAGAAGAGGCCTTGGATCCAATGTTGGTGTGACTTTTCAGATCATTTGAACGTAATAAGTCATTACCTTCACTCCTTTGCTCATTGTTTCCTTTTGTCATGAGATTTGGGGCTTTTATGCCATGTTGTAGAGTCAATTGGAGTTAGAAGTCCATATCTGAAGTTGCTACTTCAGATCTAAGTGTATTCTGGCCTAGAGAGTCATAATGTATTAGTCTTAGGGGTGGAAGTGAAGCATGGTTGTCTTAAACCCGAGTATGGAGTGTTTTGGGACTAGATCTCCTTAGCTACATGTAAATTTTGCAAATTTACGTGAGGAATAGGCCTTGGAAGAGTGGATCTACAGTTTGGAGTCCCTATATGACTCAAAAAAACTTCTAAATGTATAATGGACTGGATATACTCGGCGAGTTCTTCCATTGGACTCGGCGAGTAGTATGAAAATTAGGAGGAACTCGACGAGTTGGATGAACAACTCGGCAAGTATGTTGAAGTTTTCCTTGGACTCGGCAAGTCTATTCTTGGAATCGGCGAGTCAGGTCGAAAACCCCGAATCCTTCGAGTTAAGTCTCGAATCAGTGAGTCGGGCGGAGACTTAGTAAGTTGGACAGGACAGGACTTGGAAATCAGTGGACTCGGCGAGTCATGGGCTGACTCGGCGAGTCGAGTCGCGAATGGAAGGACTCTGAGCATATGAACTCGGCGAGTAGGGTTGACCTGGAAGGTTGACTTTAACTAGGACTTTGTCTTTGACCAGAGTTGACTTAGTTGACTTTCGGAGGATAGTTAGATTAAGTATTATATTGTTATTGATAGCTTGGGAAGCTAGTGGAGCCGCAGTTCAGAAGAGTTGTCGGGCAGCAGCAGAAGGGTCAGCTAGTTCAATAAATGCAAGTGTGTTCCCCTTGTGTGAATAGGTCTACGGCCACAATGCCGGCCCATGTAATTATGAGTTGGAAGACCCGGGGGTTAGCCCTAGGCACAACATGCTAGTATGATATTCAGGAAGAGGTCCAGTGTAGTGGGCGGGTGCCGAAGGAATGGTTTGCATGATAGTTATACTTGTTGTCTGTGTGATACATTTATGTGCCTGGTCGGAAGGTGAGTGTGGGCGAGGTTCCGTATTTGACCAGCAGCAGAGTATGGACAGTGGTCCTTATCTCATTAGCAGTTGAGTAGGGGCGAGGCCCAGGTTAGGGAAAGAGTGAGTGTGGGTCGGGCCCGTATCTCACTATCAGTAGGAGCGTGGATGGGGTTCCATGGCTTATGAGTTACAGGACATGGGCGAGGACCAAGATAGGCGAGGCCTTTAGAAAAGGATTCGGTAGTATACATTTAGTTTATGTGTTGTGATATATTATTTGTTAGTATATATTGGTGGGTAAGGCCTAGTGACAGGTGAGGCCTACGCGAAACAGATATGTATCCGAGCGGGGCTCAAAGCCAGGTGAGGACTGGAGCGGCGAGGCCGTTGTAGCGGGCGAGGCCCGAAGTAGGGGGCGAGGTCCAGAATAGTGGTCGTGGCCCAGTATGTGCAGTATGTGGTTATGCATGGTATGTGGTAGGTTGGGGGACTCACTAAGATATGTGCTTACGGTTTTCAGTTTTGGTTTCACGCGCTTCCGGTAGCGAAGGAAGGAGCTCGGGGTGATCGCATGGCACACACCATAGATTAGACAGTCTGGGAGGTTTTACTCTGATAATGAATATATGTTTTGGAAATTAATAATCTGATCATGCTATGGATTGATAATTATGTTTTAAGTACTGTTTTATAAAAGAAATTTTTAGTCATGAATTTTGGGACGTTACAAGTTGGTATTAGAGCCTTGGTTTGAGGGATTCGGACATGGTCTTAGGTGTATCTGAACTCAAACTGAGGAATTGTTATAGAAGTTTTCAAAATGAAGAGACGGTTTTGTAAAAGGAGTGTTTTGAGAATGAAAATAGTTTTAGAAAAGCAAAACGAATTTAGAAAGAAAAGAACTTTGAAAACAGAAAAAGGGGTGTGGTGCATTCAATCAGCCGAGCTCAAGTAAGTACCCCAAAATACCCATACAAGTTTATGTTATGATTATCAGTTAGTAGAACAACATGCTAGATTTGGACTAAGGATCTAGGTTGGATGCCTTACGTGCCTGTTATATGTGCTTTTGAGCTGCATGATAATGTTGGTTAGACAGAAGTAGGATAGCCTGTTTAGGTTATGCCTGAGTTTATGAGCTTGTGTTGCATGCTAGTATAGATTCCTGATATGAGATTATGATTGCTCGAGAATGTTATGGTTAGATTTTCCCTAGTCTGAATGTTGCTAGCTTTGTGCATTGTGGGATTCTGAGTGATGGAAGTTAGCCATTAGGTGGATGCATCACTTCACATGTGATCAAGGTTGAATAATCTCAGAGTGCTGGATTTGACCGTATTGTGCAGCTCTTGTTTGAGTCCAATCGTTGTAGGGATCAAGGTTGAATAATCTAAGACTCCATCCTTTTGGAGTTGGCGTATGCGTTTCTTGCTTATATGTCCAAGACGACAATGCCATAACGATGCTCTATCCAAGTTATTATTATTAGGAGAATGAATACACAAAACATTATTTCCTAAGTTATCTACAACAGATACAGCTTCATACACACCATCACAAGGTAATGCTTTAAAATAAAGAACATTATTAAAGAAAGCATTAGTCGAACCAACTTCATTATCAAATGAAAAGGTGAAACCTTGTTTGTACAATGCATGAAAGGAAATAATATTTCTTGCCATTTCTGGCGAATAACAACATTTATTCAAATCTAAATTTAACTCACTACTTAGCGACAAAGTATAAACTCCAATCTTGGTGACAGGTGTAACTTTCCTATTCCCCATGATTAAGTTTATCCTTCCTTGCCCCACATTCTCACTTCTTCTTAGTCCTTGCAAGTCACAACAAATATGAATACCACAACCGGTATCAAGGACCCAAGACTTAGAATGGGTTGAGTTATTAGAAATGATAGTGTAAATACCTGCATGGTTGGGTTTAACTTTCCCATCCTTCACATCTTGCTGGTACTTTGGGTAGTTCCATTTCCAATGAGCCTTTTCATGGCAATAGAATCATTTAGCCTCTTTTGGTTCAGAAGAAGGAGTGATGAAACATTTCTTGGTTCCACTTGAATAAGAACCACGAAGGGTCGTAACCTTGGTACCCTTCGAAAAACTCTTTCACTTCTTCCCTCGTCCTTTCCCGATTGCCAAGACAGGGGCGGAGTTGATAAGAGTAGGAATAGTAACAACTGTCTCACCCTTAAGACCACTTTCCGCGGTCTTTAAGAGTCCTCGAAGTTTGCTGAGTGTGACCTCTTCCTTGTTTATGTGATATGTCATGCGGAATTGATCATAACATGAAGGTAAGGAGTGCAAAATTATATCTATTGCAAGCTCATCAGGGAGGTTCACATTTAGCTTCAACAAACGGTCCACAAATCTTTGCATTTTCTGCATGTGGCCCGTGATGGGTTCACCATCCTTCATGCGAGTTGTCATCATGGAGGAGATGATTTCATACCTCTCTTGACGAGCACTTTGATGGTATCTTTCCATCAAGTCTTGGTGCATCTCATAGGGGTAGAAATCTTCATAGGATTTTTGGAGATCAGCGGTCATGGTGGCCATCATGATGCATGCCACTTTCGTGGCATCCCTTTCATGTGCCCTAAACTCAGTGATCTCTTGAGGAGTTGCGACTGTCTCATCAATCTCCTTAAGCTCCTTATCAAGGACATATTCCTTGTCCTCGTAGCGAGTAATCATTCTGATGTTTCTGATCCATTCATTAAAGTTGGATCCATCAAAAGTGAGTTTCCCGTACAAGTTCATAAGGGTAAAGGAGCCATTAGGATTAGAGCCAGAAGTAGCAGTGTTTGCAGACATCTGAGAAGAAGAAACGTTTCGTTTAGAAATAGGAATAGTCCTTAATAAAACACCTAAATGTAGTATTAAGGCTAGGACCTAATCACAATATATTATTGTTAGAAGAGGTATTCCGTAATCTAAGTAATAACATATTTGAAAGGTAGGTGAATGACGATTCACCAATTTCGACCAAAGTCGAAATATTAAAATATTTAATTTGGTTCTTAGAAACTCCTAGATTCTTTTGAGATTCAATGAACTTTTTCAAAGGCATGTTTCGATCTCGAGTGTGCCCTCCAAGTTTTGTGACTGGGATGCCGAGGATCACAAAATGAGGTGTCAAGTAACCATGCCAATTACTTGGTACCCTTAATAAATTACGCCTCAATCGATGTGCCGGTTAACCACACACGCTCCATCGATACTATGAAAAATATTAAGTCACCCTTTACCTACCTTGTTAAGTCCAAGTTAGTGTGCCGGTTAACCACACACGCTCCACTAACGACTTAGACAAAGTGTAAAGTGTAATTTCATGGATTAGCACCTTATTCACATTTTTCCTAAAGTAACTAAGATTGGGAATTTAATAAAACATTTAGTTACTTTATAATATTCATCATACTTTTAATGAGAATTTATAAGTCCTTGTCTTACCTGTTCGGCTAACGACCCTCCACTAGTCAAGCAAGCGGTGGGTGAGAGTGGACACCCATTAAGTTGCCATTTTATAGTCAACAACCTTATACCCACCTTATAGACTAGCTTCGTGAATGAGGCGTACTACGGTAAGAAGGCTTTGATCTTATACATATATATAGATATATTATTATTAACTTATAATATTATAAGTATAAGGGTTGAATTTTAACTTTTAAAATTCTAAGGGTTGGAACTGAAGTTTAATATGACTTTACTTGTTCCAAAACTTGAGGGAAAGTTTTGTAAACTTTCAAAACTTTTCATTTCTTGTAACTTATGAGTTAAAAGACTCTTCATTTTTCTAACTCTTGTGTTCTTTTAATGGTTTTAATTCAAGTGTGACTCTTGGTTTTCTATAACTTGAGGATAAGTTATGGACTCCATTAAAACACATTATGATCAAGAATTAAACTACCACATAGGTTACAAATAATTCCTATGATCATCTAACATCATAAGATCAAGAACATGAATATGAACACTTTCATGAATAAAAATTACACATAAAACTTGTAATTTTGATAACAAGTTGTTGTAAATGGATTAGCAAAGACATTACACCTTCTAAAACAAGTTTTCAAGTACCAAAACAGTTTAGGGTAATGTTTCTAGTCCATTTCTAGCAACTAAAGTCGAAAATCTGCACCCTGTCGCTCCTACTCGTCGAGTGCATAAACCTACTCGCCGAGTAGGTTGAAGATACACATGAACTCGGCGAGTTCAACTGGCAGACAACAAGTTTTTTGAGTTTTTCAACTATATTGCATCAAGTATCAAACAAACAAGCCTAGGCTCTGATACCACTGATGGGTTTTGAGCATTCTAACACTTCCTAAGTGTACATGCAACCCTAATAAACCTTGGATCTATGTTTGTCTAAGATACATGCAAATAATTATTTTCCAAGGTTCATATCCTAACTAGCATGGCATGGGGAACATGAATCAAATAAAGCTAGTAGAAATACTTACCTTGTAGTAGTAGTTGATGGCTTGGAGTTTTAGAGCCTAGCACCAATATTGTGAATGCCTCAAATGGAAATCACAAATCACCACAAACTTGGAACTTTGAGACAATAGTCACTACTATCTTGAAATCGGCCCTCACCTCTACAAGTGTCAACTAGTGTGATTTCAAGAACCAAAGCCTCCTTTATATAGTGTGGTAGATTAGGGTTACATCCATGTAAACCCTAATACCCATGTCTCTTCATTTCCATGTGATCCATGGGTTAAAGCTCCATGGAGTATCCATGGACTTTTCCATGCAAGCCTAGCCCATTCCAAATAAGCATTAGCCCACACTATATAAATATAGAAGCCCATGTTTAATTAGTAATATCTTTGATGTTTAAATTAATCCTAGATTTATTATAGATCAATACTAATCAAATAATATGATCTTATATTAATATATTAGAACTTATAATATATTAATAAATCATAACTTATACTATTCTCAAATATTATCCATAAATTGTTTGGGTGAAGTGCAACCCAAATGGACCATGCTGGGTCGGGTCAAGTACATACCAAATATAGTTATGGACTTAGACACTATATCCAACAGATTTCTCAGGCTAGAGACAGGGAAATTGATTTGGAGCAGATCTAGAAGAGGAATCCAGATGAGGTTCAGGTAGCCACAGGTTCGGGAAAAAGGCCCAAGGAATCGGATTCGAGATCGAGGGATTATCAGGACAGCAGCCGGTGCGGGAAGTGTGGTAGGGCGCACGGGGGCGCGTGTAGGAGTGGTAGCGGTAGTGAGTCTTACTTCTTCAAGTGCGGTCGAACTGGTCATTTTAGTAGGGATTGTACTGTTACCACCACACAGGGATCAGACTTGATATGTTTTCACTGCAATCAGTGGGGCGACAAAAGGCCCAGTGCCCCAGTTTGCTTCCGGCAGGATAGGAGATGGCACCCGCCCCTCCAACTTTGAGCATCACAGACAACCGTCAGGGTCGTGCAGAGGCGCCTGTGGTAGGAGGCAGGGCTTTTTAGATGACTACCTTGGAGACGGGGGCAGCGTCGGACGTTGCAGGTATGCAACTTCTGTTTTCAGTTTTTATTTATGCATGATTATATTGTTATGGTTCTACATCATTATCGGTATGATTATTTTAATTTTGTGCGGCTTGCTTGTGATTGAGTTATATGCCATTTGCATGAGTTGGATATTCCAATGGTAGTTAGGGGATGTGCTCTATTGGAGAAGGTTACTTAGGATGCGGTAACTATAGCATGCCTGGGAGGGACTGGGTATGTCTCGCTAGTTCGAAGTTAAATGGTTTTAGAGATGGACTGGTTAGATCCCTAGATATGGTAAGCTTGGGTTTCTCGGTAGATTGATTGTGGAATGATAGCAAGGATTGGGATTTCTTTTTGGGTATTGAGTAGCAAGGTGTAAACAGGATTGAAGTGGGGGAGAACCCTCCGAGTATACAAGGGCAAGAGCACGCAGATCCAGGATAATACGCGATCTCTGAGAAGGAAAAGAAATAGCAGAGAGTTTGATGGATTGAAGAATACGGAATGAGAAACTCCCCATCAGTTAGTGCATGTAATGGTGATGGTTAAAGCCTGGTTGAGAATTCAGGTTGGAGGATCGCCTATAGGACTCTAGTGAGTCGGAATGAAGATCTTGAGGACAAATATCATGGGATGCTTTCGTGTTAGTAGACCATGGCAGAGGAAGCATGTAGAGCATGGTAGAGCGGTGGGAGAACCGCAGCCTTCTCCAACAGTAGTCAGTGGAGGAAGTGTTGTAAGACTACGGGCCAACCGTAGCATTCACTAGCAGTCAGTGGTGGAAGGTGTTGTAAGACTGCAGGTAAGCCGTAACATTCCCTAGCAGCTAGTTATGGGCGGAGGCCCATATCTCCTAGTTAGCGGAGTTGGGGCGAGGCCCTTATCTCCTAGTGATCAAGGTAGTGCTCAGGATTTGGTAGTGGATGAGGATAGTAAGGAGCTTGCCTGTATCGCCCTAGAGAGGTGAGACCTTGGGAGAGTCCGCTCCAGGATGTAGTTGGGTGAGACTCGAGGGCGAGGCCCATGTGAGAGTAGCGATATAGGTGAGACATGAGAGCAGAGTTGCTCAGTAGTATAGTCGGGTGAGACCCGTGGACGAGGCCCGTGTGTTTTAATAGTACCGGTAGGACCTGATAAGGACCTTAGGGTGAAGTTGGGGGATCGAGGATCCCAGGACTTGTAGCGCCAGAGTGGAAGAGTAACAAAAATTGCTGAAATTTGGTGACGGGTCATTATTCCCCATAAGGATCATCCACGAATTTATTTAGGATTTATTGACCTCCGGAAGTATTTTATATGAT
This sequence comes from Lactuca sativa, assembly GCF_002870075.4. Taxonomy (NCBI): domain Eukaryota; kingdom Viridiplantae; phylum Streptophyta; class Magnoliopsida; order Asterales; family Asteraceae; genus Lactuca; species Lactuca sativa. The sequence goes on from NC_056625.2 coordinate 237,212,591, forward strand.
TTATGTCCTTGGTTTTAGCAATAATTCTAATAAATCAAAGAAATAACAAAAGCTCTTGAAATTTTCCAGATTATCTCATGCATGCAAGGGCTTTCAAAAGGAAAAATGTTAAGAATGTATTCAGAAGAGAAATGAGGGTAATGATTCCAAACAATTTAAGAAAAGTTGCATGCAATAATGCATGAAGTGTAAATGTGGCTGAAGTTCATGAATTTGTGTAGCCCATTCAGTGAGGTTTTAAGCCACGAAATTTCAACCATAATTCACTAGATATGTTAAGTTTCTAAGGTATTTTTCCTCAGATTTATGGTTGGGTTTAAGGCCATTGTTTAAGCAAGATAAAAATAGTGATCACAGAAAAAGAGCTGTATGCGCAACCTTTTTGTAAAATCTGCTAAAAATCGGATATTTAATATTTTACAGTGAGACCAGTTGGGTTTGAAAGTTAACTCGTGGAACTAACCAATACAAAAAGAATATCATTATTTGGTTAAGAAATGACTGAGTTATGACTGTTCAAAGTCGAACAAAGTAATCTGGCAGATTGCATGTTTGCTTGTGTGCATTATTAGGGTATTTCAACAAGAACATCATGCATGTCTTTGGTAAGGCCCGATTTCTAACACATGCATGGAATGAATGAGCATCCAAGATGTACTAGAAATGGTTTAAATGCTTTTGTTCATGCATGAACACAAAAGAAATGGAGAAGAACATGAAATATTAGGTTTTGATGTCACATGATCATATGTGCATCTTTTCCACTCCTTGCATGGGTTTGATCCCGGATTTTCACCATCTTTAACACATGCATTGTGTTATGGTGAGAATCTACAAACCACAAGGGGAGAATAAAGATTTCTAGCCATGGAAAGGCATAGAATCCGAAAAGTAGAGAAGATTAAGAAGAAAAGAAGTTTAACCATGAAACTATGGAAGAAGATGTTGTTGTTTACCTTGGTTTTGACCTTGAGAGAAGTAAGAACACTTCAAGGGCTTCACAATCTCGAAATTTTGCAGAGAAATGAGAGTATTTTCGTGAGTTTAGAGAGAGGGAAGAAGAGAGTGAAGTGTGTGAAGAGAGTGAAGTGAGAGAGTGAAGAGGGAAGAGGTGGAGTAAGGGTTTAAGCTTAATGATTGTGTTTTGGGGAAGAGAGAGGGCATGGGGAGAGGTGATGGCCGGTTTTTGCATGCATTTTGGCCTCCTCTCTCCTAAATTTTAAACTTTATAAAATTCCCTCCTAAATCTTTATAAAAACCCTAATTTTATAAAAGTGTTTATTAAGCAAATTTGGATTTATTTAAAATCTTGTTTTCAACAAATAAATTATGATTAATACTTGGTTATTTAATTTCTATTTCATTGACTATAATTCATAATTTGATTAATAAAAATTTGATATTAGGAAGTTTATAGCCAAATTTTATAAAGTTTTTAAGCTTTATAATTTATAACTTTGGATTTTTGGCTCTTTAGGGTTTTTGGAATATTGTTTGATATTCAACAACATGTTGAAGTATAATTAGAATGTTTTAATTTATTTTTAGAGTTTTATACCCTATTTCAATTATAACAAAGCTTGAAGCTTTATTAATTATAGTATTGGCATTTCCTATTGTAGCTAAGCAACTTACTAGAATTGTAAGTATGAAGTATATTAGTCCTAGACCTTAGTTGGATCCTAGTTTATGCAAGATTTTTGACCTAATTTATACTACTAGGTCATGGCATGTTGTGCATGAATGGTTTTTATAGAGATGCATGAGTCCGAGAATGACCTGAATTGGCAGTTGTCACAATTAGTGTCTAACTCCATAACTATTTTGGTATGTACTTGACCCGATGGTTCATGGTCCTTTTGGGTTGCCTTCACCAAAGCAACTTGATAGGATGAATTATGGAGAGAAAAGGATTAATTATGATTTATTAATATATTATGAGAATAATATATTAAAGGAGAAATCATATTCTTTAATTAATTTTAGTCAAGAATTAATTGATAATTAATTTTGTGGCTAAAAGAGATTAATTAAACTTAAGGGATTGGAATTGTAATTATAAGATAATTGCAATTGGGCTATGGATTACCTTATTATATAAGGTTGGACGAATTCTATGGGAAAACCCATTAGAAATCGTCCAATGCCTTTAAGAAAGGAATCTATGGGCTAGTTAGGGCTTAAGCAGTCAGATTAGGGTTTCCTAGTTTAAAACCCTAATAGCCTACATGTATAAATAGCACCCTTAAGCCCCAAAAACGTGGTGATGAGATCCTCTAGGGTTTTCGACGATTTTGGGCAGCCTCCACTCTCCTTGCTCTTCATCCTCTTGCTCTTGGTGTTTGTGAACCATTAGAGGAGTGACATTTGTGACTCTAAGTTTTCTGAAGTCATTACAAGAAGGAATTGTGATTGTTATTGCTACATAACAATCAAGGTAATATCTTAAACCCATTATTACGTTAATATGGATTATCATTTGCAAGATCAGGGTTTATAGTCTTGGATAAATTGCATGTACAATAAAGAAACCTAGATCCAAGCATTAGTGTTTGTATGAGCAAATAGGATGTTCTTATGGCTAAAACCCATCAGTGGTATCAGAGCCTTGATTGGTTTTTATTGTATTAATGCATTATGTGTTTTTTCAAGTTGCAAATTTGTTTTTTGGCCAACGTGCCTGATGAACTCGGCGAGTCCCATTATGGACTCGGCGAGTAGGCCCTACTCTGCGAGACCATGGGGGTACTCGGCGAGTTCGAGCATCAGAAAGAGGGGATTTCAGGATTTCATGCTGTTTTACTCATGGATACTTGCCTTATCTGTTTTAGCTCATTAAAATCTGATTTTATTCATATTTTTTAGTATATCCTTGATTAAACAAAAGATAATTATCAAATGATTAGATAATAACTTCCTTATATGATAAAGATTAGATTATTTGTATCAATTGGTAACTTATTTTGCAAGTAATTGAAATTAGGTCAAATATAGATAATGATGAAATTAATTGTTTAATTTATATTATTTGTTATTTGATCCTTGTGTTATGAAAAGTTTCAATTTTCCCCTTTAGGTTTTATAGTTTAAATTTGAACTCAAAAGTTTAGTTTTGGAATTTAAATAGTTGAAACCCTAATGTTTTGAAAAAGGTTTCAAAACTTGCCCTCAAGTTTTGGAATTTAAATTTTGACTAAAAGTTTAATTTTGATGTATATTTAAATTCTAAACCCTAATGTTTTGAAATGTTTCAAAACTTGCCCTCAAGTTTTGGAATTTAAAAGTTGATTAAAAGGTTAATCTAGGAATGTTAAATTCTAAAACCCTAGTATTGTTTTGAAAAGTTCATATCACACCCTTATGGTTTTATTAATTAATTAAGGCGTATAATTAAAAGAGGTTTAATAAATCCATAAAAGTTTTGGTTTACATTTAATTGAATTAAAAGTATAATCGTTAAATTTGACCACCTAGTATTTTAAAAGTGTAAAATACACCCTATACTATATATAACATTAAAAGTCTAACATTATATATATGCATGAGTAAAAGTCAGTCTTACCGTTAGTAGGCCTGATTCACGAAGCTGGTCTATAAGGGGTGTTTAAGGAAATTGCCTATAAAATGGCGATTGAATGGGTATCCACTCTTACCCACCGCACTTTTGACTAGTGGAGGGTCGTTAGCCGAACGGGTAGGATAGGACCAAACCTTCCATTATAAGTATAATGAAGTACAAAAGTAACTAAACGATTTTACAAATCCCCATCTTAGTTACTTTTGGCAAAAGTGAATTGATGCAATTCCATGAAATTACACTTTGTGCCCTTGCGAAGACATTAGTGGAGCGTGCGTGGTTTACCGACACACTAAATGGTTCTAAGCAAAACTAGCAAAGGGTGACTCAATGTTTGTCATAGTTCGGTGGAGCGTGTGTGGTTTACCGGCACATCGAATAGGTGATTGTAACATGTGGGGGCACCATGTAAGTTTGGATGGTTATTCACACCCGCTTTGTGATTCTCGGCATCCCAGTCACAAACAAGAGGGGCATATCAAGATTTAAACATGCCATTGAAAATTTCCATGAATCTCAAAGGATCTAGGAGTTTTCATAGATTTAAAACTTAAATTTCTTTTTCGTTTTTCATGGTGGAAATTAGTGAATCGTCATTCACTTGCCTTCAAATATTCTGCAACTAGATTACGACATCCCTTTTTCTAGGTTGTAGCGTATTGTGTTGGGTCCTAGCCTTAACATCTCATTTGGGTTATTTATTAAGGACTCAATCAATCAACTAACTTCAATTTATGTTTTCTCCCATTTTGCAGATGTCAAAGTTCGACAACTATGGTCTTCCCAAGTCCCGTGGAACAAGCATTCCACATGAAGATGATATTCCACGATTCGATCGAGGAACAAGAGATCATTCTTCACTTCCTCCTCCTTCCCCCGTTGTTCTCCCTAACCCACAAGATCGAGGAATTGAAAGGTTCAATGTCACTAAAGCCCTATTGGAAATGAAACATGAAGATGGTAAACCTATGTGTGGTGACGTTCTAGGAATGAAATCACACATTGATAGGTTGAGAATGTTGGGTGTGTCATTCCCAGATAAGTTGGCTGTGAACTGGGTTCTGCAGTCACTTCCCGAATTATATAATGAGTTCAAAAGAAAGTATTATATGATGGATCATGACGAAAACCTCATTGACCTAACTTACATGCTCATTGCTGCTGAATCAGAAATGATTTGGCAAAGCAATGGAGCGTATTTGTTGGGAAAGTCAACCAACCATGCTTCTGAGGACGTTCTAGGAGAACCGACCTGCGTTTGCTGCCGAGAGAAAGAGCGTTGGATGCAAGTCTTCCCTAATCGCCTGAATAGTCCAGAAGATGGGAGAGTCAAAGAGTATGGTTGTACTTCAGGTAAAATCCACTATCTAACTTGATTAAGTTCCTATTCATTGATTCTTAATACATAATGTCATAAGATTGCATTTGAATGTTTTGCAGGATCAATGAAAAGAGAGGAAGCTTGATGAAATAACAAGATGAATCTAATCACGAGGACATGGATTCAAAGATTAGATTTTGAGCTTAGATAGAGTTGTTAGGATGATCTATTACATAGTTATTTTTTTGAGTTGATTTTGCATTGTAAGGAAAAATGTTTTCCACTGCTTTTATAAATAAAATAAATTTTGTTTGACATGTTTATTTATTTATTTCCTTGCAACGAAATTGTTATGAAAAATTGGTGTTCGTATATTTACAACAAATGGATTTGATTCTTAATTATGTGGAAATGTTGAGAATTTACCAAATAAGGAAAGTTTCTCATCGCCCATGTTTCTATTGGATAGAGATTTGGAGTCGTACAACAAGAATTGTATGATGAATGAATAAACTTTCACATTTGGAAATTAGACTGATTCGTTGACAAAGTGTCAAGTGAAGGAAAGGAGATCGAGTACACAAAGTTTTGTATTGATCAAGTCCACCACAAGAGTAACAAAGACATTCGTCATGATTTATTAAAAGTTTAGCAAATATGATTACACTTATAAGATTAAGTGTAATTCTGAATTGATAGTAAAAGTTTAAATCAATAAGCAGAATGAATAAGAAGAATCAAGTAGGCAGAAAGATGAAAGTTTCTCTATTCTAAGAAGAAGGGAGAGTACCTTTTATTATGTTTTATGATAAGTCTTATTGATTAAATATCTCAATTGATCCTCTAAGTAAGTCTTAGTACAATTGTATGTCTACGAAGAGGAATCAAGAATTGAAGAAATGGTTAAATCAAGAAGTCAATCATACTTCATTCCAAAACAAGTCTTAGAGTTAAGATTGTGACATTGAGTAATAAGAAGGTTTATAACATTCATCAAATGAGGAAAGTTGTGATGTCTTGGATAAGACAAAGACCAACTAGGACCTATTTATGAAGTGTTTTGATAAAAACTACACCAACTCTTGAATATTTGTCAAGAAATGTTTATTGACAAGAGAATCTTATATGTAAAGGACTCAGTGGGAGTCTTAATTGTCTTGAAAGGTTTCAAGAATAAATCAAAATAAACCTTATCTAACATCACTAGCACACGACTTGAGGTTTACAACCCATCGTGTTAACACTATATTATTTCTATGCCGTTCAAATTAAGTTAATTATGCATGTGAGCCCTATGAGCTCTCATTATGCATAAAAGGCAAGGACCTTGATCGATGAAAAGTACATTGATAGGAAAAGGTGAGTTGCTTAACTACTTGGAAGACATGGTGGGCAGTTGTGCTACCATAAGGCAAGAAATCAAGATTAAGAAAGTTCGGTCCATATGAATTTGAATTTGTCGCAAACCTTAGTTTTGACAAATTCACATGGATAGGAACACATACACCATTAAAATCTAAGTGTCATAAGATTCCCTCCTTAATGAAAATGACTGTGAGGGTGTTATGATTGTATGATTATTAAGGCAAGTATTGCAAGTTAGCAGTATTAATTATAGAAAACAAGAGTCATACTTTACAAAGTTGGGGTTGAATAGTTGTTTTGCTATAATTAAGGGAGAGAATATTATGCTTCATTTCAAATCTAAAGGCTTAGGTTGTGGAATGTTAATAAATTTAGTCAAGAGTACATAGTGCGTTCTCAAAATTTTGATTATGATTGTGGCACCCCTCTTCATAGTTCGAATTGTGAGAATGTGATACATAAAATATTATGGCAAAAGATTGATAAAGTATCGTATCGTATCCCATACGCTTCGGGTATAGGATTGATTGCAAATGCTATAGTATTTGACTATTCCAAAATTTTTCCAAATATCTAGCGCATTTATAGGGAAAAAGGACAAGAATCGGTTTTGACTAAGATAATTAAACAACTATCAAAGGACAATCCAAAGTTCGTCGAGGATTGGTTGCTTGTGAGTCGTTGGAAGTATAGTATTGGATGGAGTATATCGACATTATTATGAATAGATAAGATTCTATTAAGAATAAGTTGTCATATGGTAAGTATGGAAAGGTTTCCATATTGGGAGTTAGATATTGAGAATCTATGTCTAGATTAGAAACTTTATGGAAATGGATGTTCAAAGAAATGTACTTTGAGTGAGAGACATCACATCTATGGAATTGTCTTGTAACAATCCCCGATAGAGGACTTTGTAATTTCATTGGCAATAGTCATTGTGACTTCAGTGCAGTGACATTACGAAAGGATCATTGCATAAAATGTTAGAATCTAACATATTCTATAAGTGGCAAGAATTTGATATTCTATCACTTGTGGAAAGGATTAGGAGTTGTGAAATGAGTATGATTGGAAATGTGTTCATTTGATCTATTTCACAAAGTAAGAACCATAGGTAAACATTGTGTGCTTGCTAAGAGCATGGGACAAGTGTTGTAATTCAAGTAAGAAGTTGATTACCCGAAACAAAAAATAATGAGTAATAGATATGGTGATAAATAAAAAGTGTTTTATTTATATTCAAAAGGTTTGAGGCCATAAGGGATTAGTATTATTCTTGTGTTTCACTTTGCATGTTTTGACTTCTTGAATAATTTAATTGGTTAAGAACAGTCAAATTGTTCAAACGGGCCACAGTCATTCATATGTTGGAAGTAGGTATGAATGAATACTGTCGTGAATTGGTGTGTGGATTGTCTAAAGAGTATTAGACTTAAGAAAATGTTTGCTGCAAGCTTCATGAGTACTTATGAATATGATTTGAGCATTGGATTAAACCCACGCTCACTTGGATCACTCCATGAATTGTATCACAAGTGACTGGTGAGACGATAATATCTTATATTCTTGAAACCGAGATGTCTGAGTTGTATCTTGGAAATCGGTTGTACATTGATAATATATAAACGCACCAGTAACTTGGTGTCATAAAACATATTGTTGTGTCTGATTCGGTGAGTGAGTGCAAGAGAGTATTGAACCGAAGTTTATACGTTCCTTTTATCCAAAGTAGGATAAAAGTGATATCTTTGGGCCCCTCGATGATTTAGTGATGACAAATGTAAATGCTCAGTCGGGCTACGGCTAATTTGATTTCTTCAATTAGTCAGTCGTCATAAATCGGAAGTCAGGAAATAGTATAGAGAGAATGATTAGAATTCATGTGTTACGATATCTAGAATGGAGGAATATATGATCCCTTATCTAAAGGACATGCGTATCTGATAGGATCAGAGTTGACAACAGCTTTGGAAAGCCATGATTGCAGATCAGGATCTGAAGTCATACGCAGAATAGTTATTAGATTTATCCAAGTGGGAGACTGTTGGATTAGTGTCTAAGTCCATAACTATTTTGGTATGTACTTGACCCGATGGTGCATGGTCCTTTTGGGTTGCCTTCACCAAAGCAACTTCATAGGATGAATTATGGACAGAAAGGATTAATTATGATTTATTAATATATTATGAGAATAATATATTAAACGAGAAATCATATTGTTTAATTAATATTAGTCAAGAATTAATTGATAATTAATTTTGTGGCTAAAAGAGATTAATTAAACTTAAGGGACTGGAATTGTAATTATAAGATTATTGCAATTGGGCTATGGATTACCTTATTATATAAGGTTGGACGAATTCTATGGGAAAACCCATTAGAAATTGTCCAAGGCCTTTAAGAAAGGAATCCATGGGCTGCTTAGAGCTTAGACAGTCAGATTAGGGTTTCCTAGTTTAAAACCCTAATGGCCTACATGTATAAATAGCACCCTTAAGCCCCAAAAACGTGGTGATGAGATCCTCTAGGGTTTTGGACGATTTTGGGCAGCCTCCACTCTCCTTGCTCTTCATCCTCTTGCTCTTGGTGTTTGTGAACCATTAGAGGAGTACCATTTGTGACTGTAAGCTTTCTAAAGTCATTAGAAGAAGGAATTGTGATTGTTATTGCTACATAACAATCAAGGTAATATATTAAACCCATTATTATGGTAATATGGATTATCATATGAAAGATTAGGCTTTATAGTCTTGGATAAATTGCATGTACAATAGAGAAACCTAGATCCAAGCATTAAGGTTTGTATGAGCACATAGGATGTTCTTATAGCTAAAATCCATCAGGGGGCGAGGCCCAGAATAGCGTGCATGGCCCAGTATGTGCAGTATATGGTTATGCATGGTATGTGGTAGGTTGGGGGACTCACTAAGCTTCGTGCTTACGGTTTTCAGTTTTGGTTTTAGGTGCTTCCGGTAGCGGAGGAAGGAGCTCGGGGTGATCGCATGGCACACACCATAGATTAGACAGCCTTGGAGGTTTTACTATGATATTGAACATATGTTTTGGAAATTAATACTCTGATCATGCTATGGATTGATAATTATGTTTTAAGTACTGTTTTATAGAAGAAATTTTTAGTCTTGAATTTTGGGACGTTACAAAATTACGCCGATAATTTAAAATCTTGTCAGAATCTATGACTGAAAAATAACTAAAGCGCAACGCAATACGATGTCCGGGTGATAAAAATGGTAAAAAAAAATTAAATACTAAACAAAAAAAAATCTCTTCTTTTACTTTTAATTTGGCTAAAATCAATTCAGTGACAACATGCCCAAAAACTTGATATGCTATGGATAGTCTAATAACATGACCTTGTTTAAAAATTTATTTTTAAATTTATAAAAATTAACAAACTAAACTGATGATCTACACCATGCATTATTGTTTGGTTTTATTTAAAATCGGTTTTCTAAAAACACAAAAAACAACGGAAGCTTTAAAATTGGAATAAATTTAAAATCATTTTAGCGCACCAATGATCATTTTGCAAAGCATGGAAATATTAAAACTACCATGCATGGAAAGAGCTACAACCTTTGAAGACTCTAATCCTCTTAGGAGGTTGGAAGTTGATGAATATTGTAAAGTAGAACACCACCTTATCTAGAGACACCAACAATACTTCAACTTGATAAGATGCTAGTCTAGGATTAGGTTCATACATATTTCTTGCATATAATATTTCTATTTGTTCCATGCTTAAAGTGTCTAGAGGACATTCTTTAGTCTGACCTTCTTCAATATTATGGGTTATTGTTCCTTTCTTCTTTGTTGATGTGAGAATCTTTTTTGGATCGTTCATTGGTTCTTCTATATTTGATGCTGAGCTTCTATTGATATAGCTTCTACAAAAATGAAATAAGGTTGCAACTAGTTATCTAAAAGAATGTTTGCAAAATAGTTAATATGAAACAAAATTACGTCGATAATTTAAAATCTTGTCAGAACCTATGACTAAAAAATAACTAAAACGCAATGCAATACGATGTCCGGGCGATAAAAATGGTAAAAACAAAAAATTAAATACTAACCAAAAAAAATTCTCTTCTTTTACTTTTAAATTGGCTAAAATCAATTCACTGACAACATTCCCAAAAACTTGATATGCTATCGATTGTCTAATAACATGACCTTGTTTTAAAATTTAGTTTTAAATTTATAAATATTAACAAACTGAACTAATGATCTACACCATGCATTGTTGTTGGGTTTTATTTAAAATCGGTTTTCTAAAAACACAAAAAACAACGGAAGCTTTAAAATTGGAATAAATTTAAAACCATTTTAACGCACCAATGATCATTTTGTAAAGCATGGAAATATTAAAACTACCATGCATGGAAAGAGCTACAACCTTTGAAGACTCTAATCCTCTTAGGAGGTTGGAAGTTGATGAAAAATGTACAGTAGAACACCACCTTATCTAGAGATACCAACAATACTTCAACTTGATAAGATACTAGTCTTGGATTCTTGTATCTATAAGAGCACTCTTATGATTTAATTCAAAACCCAACTAATGACTTAAAGAAATTTTGTAAGTATTAAATTTTATTCTAGTTTCTTAACACTTTAAGAGCATTATAAGAAGGGAAAGAGGGCATGATTTTGGAGCCAAAAAGAACCAATAACAGAAATCCCTCATCTCCTCCTTTTATACTTGAATAAGACATTATCAAGCCCTTGACACGATACTGACACAAGTAAGGAGCTATGGGATGTGTATTCTTGCAAGGAAAACCAAGAAACAAACAAGCACCCATAACCCTTATGGTGTTCTTGACTTTAAGCAAGAACAAATAGAAAGAGTATGAAACACTCTTTAAATTGTACACAAATCCTATCCAACTTTATTAAAAACTAAAGCCCCTTCTATTTTATATAACACATAGGTCTTTTTTAAACCATTCCATATGATTTTATTTGATACTTATAATATAAAATTATTATTTTCATAAAAATATTACTTTCAAATTTCATACAATAAATATAAATATTTATCAAGGATTTTTTATAAAGAACATATTAACATGAATTTGCTGTTAGTGTGACCTTTTAGGATCATATATTATGTATCAATATCATCCTATACCATTTATTAAGAATAAAGATCTTTCAATCTCCCACTTGTGCAAGACTCATTATAGACTGATGTAGTGGTGATCGTCTTGCAATATTTCACTACCCGTAGTAATATATGACTTTATGCCATTCTATCAACATCGAATTCCCAAAAGATCAATGGTACAATTGATGGATAAAGTATGTTTATCAATCATCCCTTTGTTACAGATATCTTGTAGAACAAGAGACTTAGATCACAATCCATATGATTTGGGTTCAGATTGGGTAATGGGCATTAGATGTCTAGCTCTCAACACATATGAGGAACAAATCCCATATCGACTACATAATCCTCTTGTATAGTTCATACAACACTTGATAATAGCCTTTATGACTTCCTATTTAAAATTATATAAGTTTAAAATTGAGATTTTAGATAGTTATCAAACTCCAAACCTTTATTACTTAAGTAAAAGTTTTATTAAAAGGTTTATGAATGTTCATAAGCGTTCAAACAATAAAAACTTAATACTAGTTATTAAATTTAAATTTTGTTGGGTCCATTATATGTTGCATCTTGGGCTCGATCCTTAGCCCAGTTTTGTATCCGGATTGGGCCTGTCCATCCGTGATATAATTACTATGGTTTAGTATTTATAGATGCTTGCATGCATCTTTGTACGTAGTTGTTTAGTCGATCATTCAAATTGACCATTGTTTTGATCGATTGTAACTCTAAAAGCCTCTACAGTGGAAGTTCTTCATCGAGCTCTGCTGAGGCGTGAATCTACTGAATCATTCAGCTCATTATTGATTCATTCTCTTGTTTGTTATTTTGTTTGCATTATTCTGATTAACCTGTGTAAGATCTAAACGATCAGAGAGATTTTCATCTCAATAATTGGTCTCAGAGCAGGAGGTTGTGTAATTCATACACATATCTTATGTCAAAGAAGTGATTAGGGTTCATTTCACATTCATTGATATTTATTGAGCCGTCACTCCATAATCGACGTGTATCATTAATTATTAATCTTGCCCTAATATTACATATTACAAAGTCTGATCTTATAACAGGTTAAACGATCAAGCATGGACGATTCTCAATCCAATCCCATCAACATCTCTAACAGCATCGGATCAACAACCAAGATCCCAATCCTCTACACTCAAGACTATTAAGTATGGACGCACCATTTTGAAGTTACGTTATTGGATCGGAAGATAACGGGTATCTGATATGGGAAGCAATCATAGTTGGCCCATTCTCTCACTCAAACACTTCAAGAATCATTAAGACTCAGAAGGAGTACAATGATCTATTAAAAGATGTGAAGGATGTCACTCAGGATGAAAAGGAGAAGTTCCAATGCAACATTAAGGCATTGAGACTAATTCGATTCGCCCTTCAATCCGAAACGTTTCGGTTAGTAAGTTCATGTGGTAAAACAAAGGAAATCTGGGATCGGCTGCGAGAACTGTATTCCACAGATGAAGATCTGGAGCACTCGATTCAAACCCTACTTCTCTCCGAATTTGGAGAGTTCAAGCAGAATCTAGAGGAGGTTTTTACACAAACGTTCGATCAGTTCAATCATCTTCTCAGTGAGATGATCAAACATGACATAGAAAGAAAGCTCATCGAACAGAAGGTCACTTTCTTAAATGGTCTAAGACCCGAATGGAGGGTGGTTGTGTCGACCGTTAAAGCACATGAGCAGTTCAAATCATATTCTTTGGCGAAACTTGTGGGAATTCTGAAATCCCAGGAAAAGATTGTACTGCAAGAGAAGAGCATGGTTTCAAACTTGGGGTCTTTGGCTCTTCTGTCTAAAGGTAAGAGCGCAGCAGAAGAAGAAGATCTGAATCTGGGAGACTATGATCTCATATCTGAAGATTATGCAATGATGGTGTCAAATCTCAGGAGGTTCATTAAGAAGAAGTTCCCTACCAACAAGAACCGAAATTGGCATAGAAGCTACAGCTCTGAAAAAGCGAAAGAGGAGCCGAAGGTTGAAGAACCAAAGAAAGAAGCGAAGGGTGAAGCTGATTCTGGTGTCAACTGTTTTTACTGTGGAGGGAAAAATCACTACGCAAAAGATTGCATGTTGAAGAAAATGGCAGAGAAAGATGAGGAGAAGGATGAAGAAGCAAGTCTCCTGAAAAGACTGGAGGAGATTAAAAGGAAGAAAGTTGCTACTAATCCCTCTCTGAATGCTCTAGTTGTGCAAGGTTAGGTAGATGATGATGAGTTCGGTGGTGTACAGGTGTGGTCGATCGACTCAGAAGATGATGAAGTGAGAAAGCCTACTCATGGAAAGGCTTATGTGGCGATGAGTGGTGATGCTAGTGGAAGATGTTTGATGGTGACAGGTGTATCCCAGATGAGGGGATACAACACTGATGGTAGAAATGAAGTGGCTAAGGAGCGAGAGGATGTGTGCTTTACAACGAAGCCTCTCAGTGTGCAGATCAGTGAACTTGATGAACTGATCAAGAAGGTACAATCAATTTTTGTTTCGTTTATATTTCACAAACATCATATGAAAAAGAATTAAATAACTTGAATTCAAGAATTTCAAATCTAGATAGTTGTTTAACTCAAACACAAGTCACGAATTCTAATATGACTGACCAAATGAGCAGGGTGTCATCCAAGAGTGAGGAGCGAAGAATGTGGATTAAGCAGAAGGAGTTGGAGTTGGTTAAGTCTAGGGATGAAAATATCTATTTGCAAAGAGACAATCTTAAGTTGTTAAAATAGGGAAATGTTTTTTGTTTAATTGCAAAAAGACTTTATACTAACATTCTACAACTGCATTTAAACTGTGAAATAGGCCAGAAAATATATCGCATGATTTTGCACTTCCTTGAGCTAAAGGAGGATGAAATCGATGCCAAAGCATACAACTATGAAAGTGTTGTATATTCAGATGATGTAAATCCCACTTATAAGTTTGGCTTGGACAAAATTGAATTGTTTATGAAGTCCAAAGACCATAAGGACATGCTTAAAAACCTTTTGGATGAAAATGATAGGTTGAAACTCAGAGCCGAAACTATACAAAAATTTGACTCAGTGAGTACCAAATTAAGTTCAGAAAATAAAATTGATGTTGAAAATGCATTTGAACTTAATGAGGACGATGACATGAGTGAAATCTCTGTAGAGGATGAGGTTGACTGTTCAGAATTTATTAGAAGTGAACCTAAAAACCACAAAAACTTAATTTCTTAAAATTCTGTGGAATTCGCTCGTCTGTCCAAAAATAAGTCCCCAATCCTTAAATAAAAGGCCGTTGTATACCAAAAGGTAAGAACCACTCCCAATCAGGTTTATAAGGTCACAGGAGTAAATGAACATCAGACAGCCGAACTCACTGCATTGGTGAATGAAGATAATGTAGATGGTTGTGATGAGTTTTTCTGGTCTGCACCGATAGACAACGCGGATGAAACAGTTGGTTTTTCGGAGCGAACATCATGGAAGGTCAAAGGTAGATATGGAAGAACCACTTAATAAACCTACCAACTTTGACGTGCCCAGTACTAGTGGCACAAAAGAGGTTCTAGTGGAATACGTCTCCCCGACAAGCGAAACCTCTTTCATGGAAAGTGAGCCTGTTGTTCAGAAGCCGAAACAGAAGGCCAAATATTCACAGACAACCGAAACAGGTGAACAATCAAAAGCAGCAGAGCAGTCTGAGATACAAGAAAAATCTCTCAGAGCGAAAGCAATTTTGGCGCTCCCAAAATCCTCACTATACTCACTTTGATAGAAACTCCAAGCCAAAAGGAGAAGAGAATAAGGATAAATGGAGCTTTGGTTCGTTGGATCAAAAGAACCAAAAGAAGACTTTCGGTCCACAGAAAGAACAAGACCGGAAGTATAGGTTCGGTCCTGAAAGTAACAGCAACCGAAAGCCTAGTTTCGGTCCACCAAACAACAACAGACAAAGACCAGGGTTCAGTCCATCAAGCTTTTACAACAGAAAACCCAGTTTTGGTCCAGCAACCCACAACAACCGAAAAGCCAGTTTCGGTCGATCAACAAATAGCAACCGAAGGTCCAGGTTCGGTCCCTCAAATGATCACAACCGAAAGGGTCATTTTGAGCCTCAAGTTAGGAAATATTCTCATTCTAATTTCTATTCCACTAATTCTTCTCATTCTCATTCTTCTTCTAAGCCTAATTCTCGTCTTACACCAAGCTCACAATCGACGAAGGATTTCAAAGGAAGAAGTAAGATTTCCTCATCAAATGAACACCGAAAGCAAGCTAAAGTCTAAACTCCTGAACCTAAATACAAAAAAATTGAATCTAACTCTAATAAAATCAAAGTGTTTACGATTAAGAGGAAAGATAAAACAACATTAACAAAACAAACTTATCTTGTTGATGCTTCTCTTACTATTCCTGTTTCTGTAAAAGGCTCACGAGGACCCAAGAAACTTTGGGTTCCTAAATCTACTTAATTTTTGCAGGTTATAAGTGACGAGCAATTCGACGAAGAACGGTACATAGACAGTGGCTGCTCACGTCACATGACATGAACGAAAGAAGAGCTAAGGGAGTTTCGGTCCCTTCAAAACGGTGGTAACGTCAAGTTTGGTAATAACTCCTATGGAACGATAAAGGGTTATGGGATGATAACCAATGGAGACTTTACAATCACGAAGGTGGCTTATGTAGAGGGATTGCAGCATAACCTCATCAGTGTGTCTCAACTGGTGGGAGGTACAGGTCTCAAAGTTTCGTTCGATGATGAAGGTTCAGAGATAATAGAGAAGAAATACTACAAGGTTATTCTCAAGTCAGAATGAAAAGGTGAAATGTTCCCTCTGAATCTCAACCCAATCAAAGGGAATCCAGCCATATGTCTATTGTCTAAAGCCCATTCAGATGAAAGTTGGTTATGGCACCGAAGGATCTCACACCTCAACTTCAAAGACATCAACAAGCTAGTCATCGGTGGTCATGTTCAGGGTCTTCCACTATTTAAGTTCGATCGAGAACACTTATGTGTTGCTTGTGAAATGTGGTCCATCATCAATCGAGAGCATTAACACTAACAAGTACATCCTTGTTATTGTTGATGACTTCTCACAGTTTACTTAGGTGTTCTTTCTAAAGCACAAATCTGAGGCGACTCCCATGCTGAAGATCTTTATCAAGCAGGTAGAACTGCAACTCAGAAAAGTCGTTCGAAACATCAGGGGCGACAATGGACTGGAATTCAAGAACAAAGAATTCGAAGATTTCTTAGCGGAAAAAGGCACCAGTCACAATTGCTCAGCCCCCCTATACACCTCAACAGAACGGAATTGTCGAAAGGCGAAACCGAGCCCTGTTTGAGGTGGCCCGAACCATGCTAAGTTTTGCCTCCCTTCCTCTATATTTTTGTGTAGATGCCATTGCTGCAGCTTGTTTCACTCAAAACAGATCTTATCTGAACAAGCATTTCTCTCTCACCCCGTATGAGATTCTTAACAACAGGAAGCCGAATGTTAAGTTCTTTCATGTGTTCGGCTCGAGGTGCTTGATTTTCAACTCCAAAGAGCATCGCAACAAATTCGATGTCAAAGCCGATGAAGGCATCTTTTTGGGATATTCTCTTACTTCAAAGGCGTACAGGGTTCTGAGTAAGCGTTCTAAACGAATTGAAAAAACCTATTATGTAACGTTCGATGACAATTACGTCAAGAAGTTGAAGTCTACCGAATGGGCAATTGGAGAGATTTTCTCTCAAACTGGTTAGGTCATAGCCTCAATCGCCAATCTT
Organism: Lactuca sativa; assembly: GCF_002870075.4. Lineage (NCBI taxonomy): Eukaryota > Viridiplantae > Streptophyta > Magnoliopsida > Asterales > Asteraceae > Lactuca > Lactuca sativa. Next base: position 237,229,767 of record NC_056625.2, read on the forward strand.
TTTTACTAGTTCATGGATTTATTTGATGAACCTGAGATGGACATTCACTTCGAATGTAACAGCCCGGAATTCCAAGTATTGTAATAATTATGTTTTTGGGGTGTTTTAAGAGGGGACTCGGCGAGTCGGAGCCTAGACTCGCCGAGTAGGATCGCAGACCTGGTCACGGGTTCGCGACTGGACTCGACGAGTCCAGATATGGACTCGGCGAGTCTGCGCTGTTTAGCGAAAACCCTAACCGTTCAGGTTTGGGACGTATAAGAGGCACTTATTGGCCGTCATTGTTCATTTTAGCCTTCTGAGAAGAACCCTAAATCGATTGGGTGCATCTGGAGCAAAGTTTAAGAGACATTGTTGATCTTGGAAGAGTTGTTGTGCAAGGAAGAGAAGGGCTTGGCTAAAGGAACAGCAAGGGAGTCACGTTCTGAGGATTTGGGGACACAGAGGGCACATTATTCAGGTAAGAATTCGAGTATACTCTGCTATGTTGATGTGTTTATGGAATTAGGGTTTGTGGAACCCTTTTGTGATTAGATTGAATGCTACCCTAGTCCCCCAAACGATTGTGACTCTGTATTAGGACCTTTGGAGGTCCAGAATGTCCCATGGCTGTGCATTTCGGGAATTGATGAAGGCTTGGGATTGGAATCCTTATGCCTTAGGTCAAAATGTGAATTATGAATCATGGGGTGTATCATGAGCACTGAAATGAGGACCTTACGTGGTGGATCAGTCTAGGAAGGCCAGACTCATGAATGGTCGGAGCAGTTCTGACCTTAGAAGGCAGTTTGAGCGGTTGCATGGCATGGACTCGCCGAGTCCGATGAACAGACTCGGCGAGTAGCTTGAAGAATAACTGGGACTCGTCGAGTTGTTCTTCAGACTCGGCGAGTTGAGTCGGGGTGGCCCCACGATTCTTCCAGGAGGAACTCGTCGCGTAAAAAGGGGATACTCGACGTGTAGAAAGGGAATCTTAAGGAATCGGTGAGTCAAGGGCGAGTGGACTCAGAGTCGTTGAACTCGGCGAGTCTTGGGGTGACTCGGTGAGTTAGGTCGCGGGTTAAGTGAAGTTCTGAGTATGGGGACTCGGCGAGTCATAGGGTGACTCGGCGAGTAGGGTCAGTCAGGGGTTGACTTTGACCTTGTCTTTGACCAAGGATCGACCAGTGGTTCCAGGGGTATTTTTGTAATTGTTGTTTATCGTTTGAGTTCAGTGCATTGGCGGCTATCCAGGAGTGGAGATCGTATCAGTGATCGGAGCAGCTTGTGCTATCTGTTCAGTCGGCAGTTTCGAGGTGAGTTATCCTCACTATATCGCTAGGGTTTATGGCACCAAGGCCGACCCTTTTTACCGGATGGAAATCCGGGAAGTTGTCATTATATGTTACAGGCCGGAAGGCATTACTATGTGGACCGGAAGGTCATGGCCTGGAAGGGCGTATGTATGCATTTAGTACGTTGACTGATTCATAGAGTAATGTTATAATAGTAACCGGCTAGACCGGTATCTTGTTAGAGTAATGCTATGATATGTGATCTGTGATCGATTGTTGTCTATGAACTGTTATATGATTGTTTGTTATGTTATATATGCATTTTATGCTTATGGGCCGGAAGGAAATATGTTATGGGCCGGAAGGTGATATGTTATGGGCCGGAAGGCGATTATGTTGTGTGATGGACCGGAAGGTCGGCGTGGGTAGGATCGGAAGGTTTACCCAGCAGGGACGGAAGTCCCCTGAGACACATGGACCGGAAGGTCAGGGCCTGGAAAGGCGTATATGTGGTTGTTATTCTGGGGGTATCTCACTAAGCTTTCGGGCTTACAGTTGTGGTTTTATGTTTCAGGTTCTCAAGAGTCTGTGGCAAGGCAAAGGCGTGATCGTACTGTTCCTCGCGTTGGTGTTTTATGAATTGAACCTGGGAAATACTCTGTTAAATAATGTATTGAAAACCTTTTTGTAACAACATTATTAAAATGATTGGTTTTTGAAAAGTTTTAATTGTTTTGAAATTTTGGATGTTACAAGTTGGTATCAGAGCCTTGGTTTGAGTGAATTGGGGAAACATTCGTGTGACTCCAGTCTTAAATCGAGGAGGATTTTTAAATGAGAAATTAAAATGGTTTTCAAATTTGGTAAAAGGAGGACGCGGAGGTACGATCAGCCGGAGCCAGTAAGTAACCCCAAGATACCATATATGATATTTGTTTATTTGAGCCTGATAGAACAGCATGCTAGAGTTAGGCTAGGGATCTTCAGGAATTCATGATAATGTTGCTTGATATGTGATGCCTGTAGCCTAGGGTCCCTTATGAGATGTTCTCAGTGTTCCTCTAGTGGTGAGGGTTGATAGTTGTTATGCATGTTCTCTAGGGTATTGTCGTAGTACTTCATACGCGTATCAGGGAAACCATGATCTCTAGGGTAGGGTTGCGAGAGTTGAATCCCAGGATTTTGGGAAGTGTCTGAGATTGGTAGGGTGTCTTCATTATGGAGATCTCGAGGCATGATGATAGTGGATCCGGATCAGGATCGGGAGCTGGAGAGCGAGTTCCGGGTGGATCAGTGCCGTCGAAGGTTATCGATCGGACGAGCACGAGCGAGCGGGATGCGAGGATTCGTGAGATCCTGCGTGATGGGGTTGCTGCATTGTTCCGGGCTGAGTTGCCGGAGTTGTTTGGGTCGATCAAGACCGCCATGATTGAGTATTTCGATGAGCGATATGTGACTCTCGCAGAGACGGTTGCCGCGGCGGCTACAACGGCTGTAGCAGCGGCAAGGGGAGGAGCTAGTCGGGGTTTTCAGCATCGGGACTTCTATTATGCGAAGCCTCCCACATTCGATAGGGTTCAGGACCCGATTGTTGCAATGAGGTGGTTATCAGACATGGAGGGGTGTTTCTCCACGAGTTTATGCCCTGCTGATCAGAGGGTGAGGTGTGCTCTGAACCTATTGAGGCTCGGGGCGAAGGATTGGTGGAGATTTACCACGGGGTCATATTTCGACGCGCAGAGGGCTACGGTTTCAGGGGATCAGTTCAGAGAGATGTTCAGTACTCGCTATGTTCTGCGAGATGAGAGGGAGAGATTGGCTCGGGAGTTCCTTGAGCTGAAGCAGGATTTGGAGTCGGTGACTGAAAGCACCAGGATGTTTATTGAGAGGGCGAAGTTTTGCCCTGAGTTCGCTTCGGAGCAGGCTCAGATGTCCCGATATCTGAGTATGCTCAAGGGGGATATCAGACAGTTCGTGTCTGCGCAGAGGTGTGAGACTTTGTTGGAGTTGCAGGAGGGCGCCCTGTGGCGTGAGTTAGAGGTTGAGTTGCAGTTACGTGAGTTGAGGCAGGCCCCGATGCAGTCGCAGCCGGCGCCGAAACGGTCCAGGACCGTAGATGTTAGAATGGGGGATCGGAGCGGCCACACTTGTGGGAAGTGTGGGAGGGGTTACACCGGAGCTTGCTGGTCCGGTGGTGCATGCCGCAAGTGCGGAAAGGAGGGGCACTGTGCACGGGATTGTCGGCAGTCAGTGCCAATTCGGGATTTGAGGATTTGTTATCAGTGTCGGCAGGTTGGACATTTGAGGGTCAACTGTCCACAGCTTTCTGCAGGACCGGTGCAGGCTCTAGCACCGGCCACCTTGAGGAGTTCAGGAGGAGGACAGGATGGAGCGGAGCCCCAAGGGCTCAGGGTCATGCTTATCGACTTGCGGCAGAGGGAGACGGAGCAGTGCCGGAGGCAGCTGCGGGTATGATGCTTTCTTGATGTCTTGATTGCCTTGCGTTGATTGTGGTGTATTGTTTGTGCTGGTATCTTGTGTGGATTTCGATGCGGTATTCGTTGTTTCGCGGGTTTGGCATGGTTATGGATTGGTGCTTCAGGTTTTCGCTTTGGCATTCGTTGTTCCCTGATGGTTTGGTATGGTTATAGTTTGGTGTTTTGGTGCCGGTAGCCCTGTGCGGTTTTCGATGTGGTATTCATCCTTTGGCAGGTGGTGGGTTTGGTTACGGGTTATTGTTGGGAACTCCGTTGGTTATCGTTCGTGAGGGTTGTTAGTGGAGATGCGGCACTAGGTTGAATGTCGGATAGCATCTGCAGTCGTAGAGTGGATAATTGAAAGACCGGATTCTTTTGAGTGGATTGATCAGGGAGGAGATGTGTTTTGCTGAGGGTTGCTTATGCTGGTGGGAAGCAGTCAGTGTGTAAATGTCCTCTTTGTGCAGGATTGTTCTGAAAGGTCATTAATGATGATCGGTGGCAGTTAGTCAGTACTTTAGTGGGGGAGAATTGGAGAATTCTCCGGGAGATCAATGAGTATGTGAGGGTGCTTAGCTGTTGGGATTCAGCAGTGTTTGTCAGCTCAGAGTATAGGCCGACAAGAGCGAGTGTCGGGTATGCGGGGCGGGATACAGACCTAGGGCATTTGATTGTGGAGGCCTGAGAGAAGGCCGGGATCAAGCTTGAGTAAGTAACCGGGGTTATGCGATCAGAGTATTGGTATGTTTGAGGTACGTGATGGGTTGTACTGCATTAATCCCACGGGATTATGTTGTGCATGTTTCTAGAGCTGGAACCGGAAGGTTCCCAGAGTTAGAACCTGAGGGTTCGCAGAGTTTGGGTGTACGGACCCACAGAGATATAGCCTCGAGTGGCTAGTATGTGTTATCAGAGTCGGACCAGTCATGCTGGAGACTCTGTTGGTATTGCTGGATCAGTTTGAGATTGCGGATTGTGTATGTTGCAGTGTGATTGCATTGGGAGGTCTGGCCCCGGGTTAGTGATCTTGTTTAGCTGAGGCAGTGATTTTGATGAGTGGAGAGAGTGCATGGGATTGAGAGCCTCTGCAATGAGAACCAGAGTATGTGAATAGCGGTTACGCAAAAAGGGTGGTGTCGCTTGGGGCAAGCACCGTGGAACCGGTGGGAGTGGCATTATGGCCAAGAGGGTCCCTTGGAAGGAAAAGAGAAAGGTGTGTAACTCCGAAGGGGAGTGCAAGTTCACAAGAATGAAAGCTACAGAGCAGAGTTATGGTTAAAGTATTTCGAGTATGGCTTCGAGCATCGTGTTTGCGGCAGCGAAGTAGGAACCCATCCGGTTTGGGGATGTCTGTTGAGGCTCAGAAGGGATGCAGGGGGAGAGAGAATCTTAAATTCTCAGTGTGATTCCGATCAGAGTGTAGGGTGGATGTAGTGGTTCATTTTGGGAGATGTTCGAGGATATCATCAGTGTATCGGGTCTTCCACCCTGCGGGTGTTGGGGTTAGTTCAGCATGTGTATGTGATGGCAAGAGGAGAACTTATGAGAGTTGCTCTGAGAGTGAGAATGGATCTCTCAGTCGGTCCGGAATGGACAAAGTGGACTTTGGATCGGGGATCCGGTGGTTCATGGTTTCCTAACCCTTATGGGTCGAGTGATCGTTGAGGTTTGGAGCAGAGTTGCATCTTGGGTTACAGAGAGTGATGTGCAGTACAGAGATCGTGCTTCGGTCAACTGAGCAGATTCGATAGAGCCAACAGGAAAGTTATGCGGACAGACGCCGATCCGAGCTTGAGTTTCAGGTCGGCGACTTCGTACTCCTGAAGGCCTCTCTTTGGAGAGGAGTGATTCGATTCAAGAAGAGGGGCAAGTTGGGCCCCCGGTACATTGGGCCATTTTGGGTGATTGCAAGGATAGGCCGGGTAACCTATCGATTGGAGTTGCCAGCGGAGTGGGGACAGATCCACGACACCTTTCATGTGTCGCAATTGAGGAAGTGCTTAGCCGATGAGTCGGCAGTGGTCCCATTAGAAGACATTTAGGTGGATGCGGGCCTGAATTATGTTGAGAGACCAGTGGTCATCAAAAATCGGAAGATCGAGGCTATGAGGTATAAGGAGATACCTCTAGTGTTAGTTCGGTGGCAGCACCGGAGGGGATCGGAAATGACCTGTGAGCTGGAACGTGAGATGCGGGAGCAGCATCCGGAGCTATTTTCAGAGTGAGACTTCGAGGGCAAAGTCTAGTTCTAGTGGGGGAGAGTTGTAACAGCCCGGAATTCCAAGTATTGTAATAATTATGTTTTTAAGGTGTTTTAAGAGGGGACTCGGCGAGTTGGAGCCTAGACTCGCCGAGTAGGATCGCAGACCTGGTCGCGGGTTCGCGACTGGACTCGACGAGTCCAGATATGGACTCGGCGAGTCTGCGCTGTTTAGCGAAAACCCTAACCGTTCAGGTTTGGGACGTATAAGAGGCACTTATTGGCCGTCATTGTTCATTTTAGCCTTCTGAGAAGAACCCTAAATCGATTGGGTGCATCTGGAGCAAAGTTTAAGAGACATTGTTGATCTTGGAAGAGTTGTTGTGCAAGGAAGAGAAGGGCTTGGCTATAGGAACAGCAAGGGAGTCACGTTCTGAGGATTTGGGGATACAGAGGGCACATTATTCAGGTAAGAATTCGAGTATACTCTGCTATGTTGATGTGTTTATGGAATTAGGGTTTGTGGAACCCTTTTGTGATTAGATTGAATGCTACCCTAGTCCCCCAAATGATTGTGACTCTGTATTAGGACCTTTGGAGGTCCAGAATGTCCCATGCCTGTGCATTTCGGGAATTGTTGAAGGCTTGGGATTGGAATCCTTATGCCTTAGGTCAAAATGTGAATTATGAATCATGGGGTGTATCATGAGCACTGAAATGAGGACCTTACGTGGTGGATCAGTCTAGGAAGGCCAGACTCATGAATGGTCGGAGCAGTTCTGACCTTAGAAGGCAGTTTGAGCGGTTGCATGGCATGGACTCGCCGAGTCCGAGGAACAGACTCGGCGAGTAGCTTGAAGAATAACTGGGACTCATCGAGTTGTTCTTCAGACTCGGCGAGTTGAGTCGGGGTGGCCCCGCGATTCTTCTAGGAGGAACTCGTCGCGTAAAAAGGGGATACTCGACGTGTAGAAAGGGAATCTTAAGGAATCGGTGAGTCAAGGGTGAGTGGACTCAGAGTCGTTGAACTCGGCGAGTCTTGGGGTGACTCGGCGAGTTAGGTCGCGGGTTAAGTGAAGTTCTGAGTATGGGGACTCAGCGAGTCATAGGGTGACTCGGCGAGTAGGGTCAGTCAGGGGTTGACTTTGATCTTGTCTTTGACCAAGGATCGACCAGTGGTTCTAGGGGTATTTTGGTAATTGTTGTTTATCGTTTGAGTTCAGTGCATTGGCGGCTATCCAGGAGTGGAGATCGTATCAGTGATCGGAGCAGCTTGAGCTATCTGTTCAGTCGGCAGTTTCGAGGTGAGTTATCCTCACTATATCGCTAGGGTTTATGGCACCAAGGCCGACCCTTTTTACCGGATGGAAATCCGGGAAGTTGTCATTATATGTTACAGGCCGGAAGGCATTACTATGTGGACCGGAAGGTCATGGCCTGGAAGGGCGTATGTATGCATTTAGTACGTTGACTGATTCATAGAGTAATGTTATAATAGTAACCGGCTAGACCGGTATCTTGTTAGAGTAATGCTATGATATGTGATCTGTGATCGATTGTTGTCTATGATCTGTTATATGATTGTTTGTTATGTTATATATGCATTTTATGCTTATGGGCCGGAAGGCAATATGTTATGGGCCGGAAGGCAATATGTTATGGGCCGGAAGGTGATTATGTTGTGTGATGGACCGGAAGGTCGGCGTGGGTAGGACCGGAAGGTTTACCCAGCAGGGACGGAAGTCCCCTGAGACACGTGGACCGGAAGGTCAGGGCCTGGAAAGGCGTATATGTGGTTGGTATTCTGGGGGTATCTCACTAAGCTTTCGGGCTTACAGTTGTGGTTTTATGTTTCAGGTTCTCAAGAGTCTGTGGCAAGGCAAAGGCGTGATCGTACCGTTCCTCGCGTTAGTGTTTTATGAATTGAACCTGGGAAATACTCTGTTAAATAATGTATTGAAAACCTTTTTGTAACAACATTATTAAAATGAGTGGTTTTTGAAAAGTTTTAATTGTTTTGAAATTTTGGATGTTACATCGAAGCCATTGTAGCAGACAACAAGGTGGATCACCTGAAGAAGATTATCGAAGACGCAGCCAAACAAATAGTAGAAGAAGAGCCGGTTAGAAACGAAGCTTCTCAGAGCAATACTTCAATCGAGGGGGAGAATCAATTATGTTCAGATCGATAGGACTCACATATCCAGGGGAGGTTCCATCATTTCGATCGACAATAATGCTCATGGTCAGGGGAGAATCCAATCTTTGACGGAACCAAAAGGCCAGCTAGAACCGAAAGCCCGGTTGCACCTGAAAGTCCTGTAGCAACCGAAAGTCCAGAATAGCCCGAAAGCCCAGTAGAAGATGGATTTTTTGGTTTACATCCAAATTTTCCATCATCTGTCAAGGAGGAAAATTCCAATATGCATTATGATGATGATATTCAATCAGAGTTGGAAGAAGTGGTAAATGCTGAATTGAATCCCTCTTATGATCCAAATAATCCTCCTCTCACCAAATGGACCAGAGATCATCCTGTATCTCAAATAGTGGGTAATGCATCAGAAGAGGTTCTAACTCGATCACAACTGAAGGCGAAGCAAACTGCTCTATTCTCCAAAGTAGAATTTTGCATGTTTAATTCATTCATCTCCAAAATAGAGCCGAAGACCGTCAATACAGCTCTCGATCATTCTGATTGGGTTCAGGAAATTTAAGACGAACTCAATGAGTTCAAAAGAAATAAGGTCTGGAGACTTATTCCAACACCAAAAGATGCCTCGGTTGTCGGTCTCAAATGGGTGTTCATAAACAAAAAGGATAACGAGAGCAATGTGATCTGAAATAAGGCTCGGCTAGTGGTGAAAGGATATTTTCAGGAAGAAGGAACCGATTACGAAGAGACATTCGCTCCAGTTGCATGGTTGGAATCCGTTCGAATATTTCTTGCCTATGCTGCACACAAGAACTTTGAGGTCTACCAGATGGATGTGAAGTGTGCCTTTCTGAATGGGGAACTTGAAGAAACCGTGTACATGGAGCAACCTCCTGGTTTTGTAAATGAAAAGCATCCAAATCACTGCTACATCTTGGATAAGGCAGTTTATGGTATGAAACAAGCTCCTAGGGCATGGTATGAAACATTAACTAAGTTTTTAAAGATGTCTAAATTCAAACAAGGTTCGGTTAACCCAACCTTCTTTCGTAAAAAGGAAGGTAACCACCTTATGATCGTTCAAATCTATGTTGATGATATCATCTTCGGTTCTACGAATCCTAGCCTAACAGTTGAATTGAGGAAGTTGATGGAGACTAAATTTGAAATGAGCTCAATGGGTCCGATTAACTTTTTCCTTGGTTTAAATATTAGACAGGTACCCGAAGGCATCTTTATCAACCATGAAGCACACACAAAGACTCTCCTTGCCAAATTCGACATGATGGGAGACTCAAAGGTCAAAGTCCCTATGTCGTTCAACACCAAGCTCTCACCATCTTTGGAAAAACCGGCAGTCGACATAATGCCATATCGCCAAATGATTGGTTCCCCTGATGTACCTCATAGCTAGTAGGCCCGATATAATGTTTTTAGTATGCTATTGTGCTAGGTTTCAAGCAAATCCTCGTGAGCCACACATGCTGGAAGTGAAGAACATATTCCGGTATTTGAAGCGAACCACCTCTCACGGTCTCTAGTATCCCTCAAACTCACGTTTCTTCGTTCAAGCCTACTCAGATGCACACTTAGGAGGATGTGTTTCTCTATCTACAGCCGAAGCAGAGTACATTACAGCTGCCTCTTGCACATCACAAGTGATTTGGATCCAAAGCCAACTCCGAGATTATGGACAAATTTTAAAAAGATCCCACTATATTATGAGTCAGAAAGCGCAATTAGGATCTGTCATAACCCAGTGCAACATTCCAAGACCAAGCATATAGCACTGAGGTATCACTTTATTAAGGATCATGTGGAAGATGGAAATGTCGAAATTCACTTTGTTCGAACCACTGATCAACTGGCCGACGTCTTCACCACAGCCCTTCCTGAAGCAAGTTTCAATAAAATCCTACAAGGCCTAGGTATGATGGAATCGGATTCAGTACCAAAAACACCTTCTCAAAAATAAAAGTTGGAAGTGAAATGAACCGATCGATCTATTTCGAGCTTGGTTCACACGGGTACAGAAATGAACCGAACTCTCGGTCTATTTCGGGTTCGGTCCCACTACACTTGTTTTCGCTTATCTCAAAAAGGTGATGTATTTGGTTGTATTCTTTTGTACAATTGTTTTCCAACAATCCAAAAAAAAAATTAAGGAACCGAAATGAACCGAGCGTTCGGTCCATTTCTCGTTCGGTTCAAACTTTTTGTTTGGTTTGTTTTGTTTTTCTGTTTATAAAAATATCAAAATTCCAAAAATATTTTCTTTCTTTTTTCTCTACTTTTATTTATGTTAACAGTTTCTGGAATATCGATGGAGCAGGTATCATTCTCACACTTTATAATAGCTAAGTGTCCCTAGAAGCATGTTGTTGCATGTTGTCCAAAGCCTCAACTGATTTTGAATAAAGCCTTATTGACTGGGTAAATACAAACCTCGTCTTCCCAATTAGGTTGCTAAATTTATTCTAATCATGAGCTACCTTACTCTTTTCTGATATGAGTTAAGAGTTTTCTGCTTGGTCATTCTTTTTATAGCAGAGGTACGTTGGTTTCCTTAACACCTCAAAAAAATTTCTCCATCATATTTCAGTTCATAAATGTAACCCTTGAGACTCTCAGAAATAACCACTGAGGTTTATGGTTACACAATATCTGTGTTTATGATCTTAGCTTCGTGTCACTACGTGCTAAGTGAAACCCAAAATTCAATACCCACTATGAATTGACGGTGAACAATTAAATTTGCTCTAGCTTTCACCCATGAATTAACGAAACCACCCAAATGTTTGTACCATGAAATCTCTATTTTTCTTTTTGTGTGATTCTTATGAAATTGTTACACACAATAACATTTCTTCCCATAGAATCCAGTTTTTTTTTTTTTTTTTTTTTAGATTTCAAACCAAACATCTCCAACAAGTCACTGAATATAGTCCAACCCTACTTGTTCAACAGATCACATCGGTCTCACAGGTACTTCGTTCAGTTTTAGTCTTATGTCAAGATCCGGAATTCTGAACTGAAGCGAAAGCCACCCTTCTAAGCCTCATCAAAAGATGCCTTTCAACACTTCTTAACAAGTGCTTGATCGTAATTCAACGGGAAACCACACAGACACTTTAAAGTTTCTCTTGACTTTGAAGGAAGAGATTCGTGCCTGGGATCCACTATTTTGGGTCTATATTGACATTACAAATTCCCACATAGATGTTGCTTTATTTCTTTATCTTTGAAACTCCATGCACGGAAATCTTTTTGATTTTCCAAAAATCTGGTTCAATTCTCTACAAGCTACTTTCCTTTATGTTACTTCGGTTCTTAATGATATACTCAACAAGGGAATGTTGTGGTTTTTCTAAGTCTTTGATTTTATTTAATGATGACAACTCATTTAAAAGATAAGATGATGACTCAGCCGGAAGATTAAAGGTTTCAAGAATTGAAAAAGTGATTTGGTGGGAAGGCGTGCTAAACGGAAACAATTTTCTCTCATGCGTAATCATCAGGGTTGCCAACTGTCACGTTTCAATCAATTCAGGAACCGTGTCGCGTTTCAAGAGGATTTGGGGGAGAATTTTTCTCTCACCTCGATACCCGGTGTAAAGGGTTAAACCCTAGTTGTTTTACCTCTTTACTGCAACCAAAATTTATGAGAGCAAACGAAGGCGATTTTTCTCCCACTGTTCCTCTTCTTCTTCGAAGCATTCAACAATGGCGGATTCCTCCTCTGTTCATGAAACATCTTCTAGAATTCTCCCAATCAGAACTCAGCAAAGCTTGGTCATCGACCTCACCCCAATCTCCTATGATGCCTTCATGTATCCCTTAGTGGAGTGTCTCAAACACTCTCCACCGATTCTTGCACTCTCCAAGGTTGAAATTGTGCCTATGGAATGTTTATCCCAGATTTTCTCCACAGCTCACTATGACAAATCCGTTGATCGCATCTACTTCGACATCCTTGACAACAAAACCTCCATCTCAAAGCAGCGATTTTGCTGGCTTCTAGGGTTTGAAGCTGACGAATCAAGGGTTAACCCTGATTCGTTCTTTCTGGGTCAATTATTCTCCATGTTTTACAACATGGGTTACACTGAAACCCTTACTACTATCATGAAGTTTAAGAAGTCATGCCTTCCTCTTCAATGGAACGGCTTCTTCATGATTTTATTCAAAGGTTTATCTGAGAGGAGTGCAGGTTCTGATGGGGCCAATCGTTTGTTCATGACAATTCATTATGGGTTGTACAATGGGATCAACCTCGACTATGGCTCTGTTCTCTGGCAGCAGTTGATTCAAAGCCTCAGCTCTACTTCCCGACACACTGAAATCTCCTATGCCAAGTTCTGGACGCTCGTCACCAAATGGGCAATGGACAAGTATCATGTCCCCTGATCCCTCCAAGATCATTGTCACTGATCCCTCCAAGTTCATCTTTGTTGGCTCAATTCCCGAGTCCATGTATGCTTGTGTATCAAAGGAGAGCCAAATCATCAAGACCTACAAGGAGTTTCCTCTTTCGGGTCCGAGAGAGCTGACTACAGAGATGCTTCAGTTCATCAACAACACAGACAAACCTACTACTAGGGGTAAGAAACAAGCGGGTCAAGAAGAAGAAAACACAGTCTAAAAGAAAACTTGTTCTTACTTCTTCCTCAAGTGAATCAGAGGATGAAGGTTCAGGCTCAGAGGAGTCGGTTCGAGGCGACTCTCCTCCCCGATCTCCTTCACATGAGGTACCAGTCACAACCAAACCTGTCTCTTCTCCACCTATCACTATCTCTGTTTCCATTCCCATCATATCCTCCTCTATTTCCACCCACCTAACTTCCTCTACATATATTCCACCCACTTCTATTCCTATACCACCTCCCATTTTCTCTGCAGCCACAAAAGCAACAACCACTGGAGTTCGAACCAACGTATCTGATACGGGGGATCGTACTTCAGCACCCGAACACACACCTACCACCGAACCCACATCCACACCCGAACCTACTCCCACAACAGAACCTTCAACATCACCTTTATCTCCCAATCACTCAGCCGAAACCGAGACATTTCTAGGAGGGGAAGACATGACTTTCGATTCAATTTACTACAGTCCCTACCAGGTTCAGAGCGATGATGATGATGATGCTCCTATCACCAAAAAGAACATCAAGGAACTTCACGAGTATATTGATAATCTCGTCGCTTCTTCCTCCTCCTCTCGTTCCCATATCATGGAAGCTGCCATTCAGGGGATGGTCGATACTTTCACCAAGGCACACGAAGCCTCCATTAACTCTGCTACTATTGCTATAGAATCATCAACAAAGGCATGTGCTGCTGCGACCGAGAAAGTCGAAAAACTATTTTGAGATGCTACACTCTTTTTGGAGTCTTTGCAGGGGCAGCCAAATCTAACGCAACGAAGGTTAATTCGGTTGTTGAGAAGCTGGCTACTTACTTTGAAATAGAACAACACCACTTCGTCAGTCTTCGTCAGACCCTAGAAGCAGACAACAATTCCTTCCAGACAACCATTGAGGATTGCCTAACCAAGCTCCAAAAAGACCTTGCCACGGAAAATTGTGTGATGGATGCGCTTGCCCGCAAAACAACTGAGCTAAAAACCAAGAGTCTTCAACTTTCCCAAACTGAGAAGGAGGCTGATTCTCTTCGGTCCGAGCGTGCTGTGATTAAGAGTTGTGTTTCGGATATCCACGGACCCCTGTCGAACATCATTGAAGCGCATGAACCGATTCTCAACTACTCAGTGAGGCAAACTCTTGCTAAGATACTTGCTCCTGCCATTGCCATGCTTAGCAGAATTGAGGGGCTTCCTGAGCATATGGTCCATCCAAAACAAGGGGGAGAAGGAGCTTCAAAGGGTAGTAATCAACCTCAACCTCCTCCTGTTTCCACAGCTCAATCCCAACCACCTCCAATTTCTTCGTCGGTTCTAACAAAGGCAAAAAGGTTCTTGATGACAGTGATGGCAACGAAGACAAAGAAACCATTGCTGATATTTTGAAGAAATAGGCCAGTGAGAAGGAACTAGACATGAATGCTCGGATTGCTAGGGAGGCCGAAGCCAATGAAAGGAGGATGAAGGTGGCTCATGATCTCCTTGAAAGTCGAAAAACCCTATTCCCTCCATGGACTCTTGATAAGCGTGTCAAAGAAGCTATCGAGTCCCCCATCATCCTCTGTCTTGAACCTGTGATCTCTTTGGACAGGGCTAATTCTGTTGATTCCCAATTCGACATGCCTTTGACCCGAAAGGCATTTATCTTTCATGCATTTCCCCACATAGCTGAAGTCCCTCGTCCTCACCTGAAGGTTGATAGGGAACTTGTTGATTTCTATCTGAGGTTTGCTCAGCCTCAGTATCAGACGTGGAGGGCACAGAAGATTGTCAATGTTCGTGTCCTCAAACCCTTTCGGGAGGGTAACTTCACGAACGTCATATTCAAAGTCTTGAGGGGGTCAAATAAAGCCGAACATGCCATTTCTCTCGCTGATCTTCCTAACCTAAATCCTCACGATTGGATCATCCTGCATAACATCCTCCTCACCAATGAAACTGAATATGGGCTAATCATAGATCACTTCAAGAGGATGTTGGTTTGTTATATCTTGGAGGTTGCCAAGTTGGATCAGGAAATTGCTAATGTACTTAGAAAGAATCCCACCATCTCCCCAGTCGGTTCTGCAAGTGATTTGAATAAAATGCAAATGGGGAGGATTGATCCGAAGCGAAACTCAGTTATGTTCACCAGGAAAGAAGGCCAGAAATGTCTGTTCGCTTTGGCTGACAAACATCTTTACACCACTTCGTGTCTGGAGCATTTTCTGGGGATCATCAATCGGTGTAAGCAAAATTTAGAAATTGATAAGAAATACTTCAATGACATGGTCCACTGGTATATTCATCTCCAACGAACTCTTCTTGCCATCATTCCTTGCCTGTTCAAAACCACAAAGAAGGTTGATGCAGCAGGATCCAGTAAGCCAAAGTAGGGTCTCGCCCCAATTGATGCAAAGGGGGAGATTGTTGGGTCCATTATATGTTGCGTCTTGGGCTCGATCCTTAGCCCAGTTTTGTATCCGAATTGGGCCTGTCCATCCGTGATTTAGTTATTAGGGTTTAGTATTTATAGATGCTTGCATGCATCTTTGTACGTAGCTGTTTAGTCGATCATTCAAAGTGATCATTGTTTTGATCGATTGTAACCCTAAAAGCCTCTACAGTGGAAGTTGTTCATCGAGCTCTGCTGAGGCATGAATCTATTGAATCATTCAGCTCATTATTGATTCATTCTCTTGTTTGTTATTTTGTTTGCATTATTTTGATTAAACTGTGTAAGATCTAAATGATCAAAGATATTTTCATCTCATCAAATTTTAATCATCTCAAATATAACATATGGATTTTATAAAATAAAAATATTCAAATGTGATTTTAAATATAAGTGTTCAAAAATGATTTTAAATAAAAGGCATATCATGGTTTATTAGATGCATACAATAACCATTATCTAACATGTTTTTTACACTAGAATTATAAAACATCAAAGACCCCTTATTAATCTTCAAATCTATGAAATCTTATTTGAATAACACTCATAAATCTTTTCTATGCACTAGTGGGACAAAGTTCACATAACCGCTCAGTCTTATCTTTTGATTGTTGGGGTGTATTTGCGATTTATATAACCTATTTATAGGCCGATTACACAAGTACCTCAAACTGGATGATTTGATCAAAAATCTATTGTGATAAAGGTCACCTAAGATAGAGAGAGATATGAGGCATAGATGGGCTCAAATATGTTTATTAAATTTTGTTGTTAGCGATCCCATAAAACTAGCAATTATATGATTGAATATAATTGATACTTGATATATACCTATTTTGTGACAACCCGATATTTCAACTCTTTGTAACGACCAAAATGGGTCAAGTATTGTAACCACTTCTGAATAATAAAAATTTACTTTCATAATAAAATGTACAAATAAGTTCTATTTAATTTCCTTCTATGATTAAATGTCTTTGAACCATGATCGTACGTGAAAAGAACGCCCAAATCCGACTTCATATAGCGAAGTTATGATTTTTCCAAGTTCGGCTTAGCAACAGACAACTAAAAACTCGAATCGGAAATCGAGCGACTTTTGGCCGGAATGACCTAAACGAGAATCGAAGGTCTCGTCATTGGTATTCCAACGGTAAAAAGTCAGGCAAAAACCGACATCCGATAAAGAAGTTATGAATTTTCTAAGAAATTCCTTAAACACGATGGATTTTTAATAAATAATAAAAATATAATTTTGGAATTTGCCGACGGAGTCTAAACGAAAGTTGTAGAGCGTAGTCTCACCTACGCGAGGATATAAAGACCATCGAAAACGGAGTTCGTATGAAGAAGATATGAATTTTTGAAGTTTATTAAATAAATTAATTATTTATTTAAATCAAAATTCGGATATTATCTGAAGGGGAGTCAGCATCCTCCTCCGAAGTACGCGCTGCGTACCCCTGCATGCCCCGCGTAACCGAGGGGATTGGCCTCTGATCGTCCACGTCGCGCTATCCGAAGAAAACAACCCATCCGACCCGTCCGAAGCCCCGACCCGTCCGACCCGACGTCCCATCCGACCCGGCGTCCCATCCGACCCGCGTACCCAGCAACCCGTCCCATCCGAACCGAGGCAGTCGAGGCCTCGGTCACGCATGACGTACGCGTACGCGCTGCGTACAAGCGTACGCCCCGCGTACCGAGGCAGACCAGCCTTTCTATAAATAGGATGCGAGGGTTTCCAAAGAAAGGGTTCAATTCTCTTCTCTCTCTCAACATTTCCTCGTTTTCCGTGTCCGTTCAAACCCGAAGCTCTGGTCTTTTTGGCTCAAGTCCTGAAGGTCGATTTTGCTCCCGAAATTCCCGAGAATCCCGAGGAAAATCCGTTTCCCGAGACGAAACTCTGCCCGGTTTTCCATCTCGCTATCTCCAAAACTTTCAAGTGAGTTTCATACCCCTTAATCAACCGTTTTAATTATTCTAAATACTTTTATATGCTTTCAAGGGGGGGATTACAAGTAAAACACACGAGTATTATCGTGTGTTACATAAAGAAACTCTTTTATATATTGTTATATATTCAAATCACATGCGATTTATAAACATTTAAAGGAACTTATATATATATATATATATATATATATATATATATATATATATATATATATATATATATATATATATATATATATATATATATATATATATATATATAACATATGTCACAATAGCATTTTACCTTTTAAAATATAATGTTGTTGTAATGCATGTATAAACTAAACTGTTCTTAGATTTTTCTTGTCTATCCTAGACTCTACACCAAAAATCTATACTTTCATAAACAAGTGATTCCTTTTCTCAATATTTCTAAACAAACAAGACACGCTTTTTGGAAACTATAATAGGTATAGTTTTACGAACAGATTTCTAACTCTTATGTACTAGAAACACATATTTCAAGAAGTTTACTTTCGTATACAAGAACAAACGTAACATTTTAACAAGTAGATCTGTTTTTATACCACGGATTTGTGAGACACTAACTTCATGTACGTTCGAGTACACATTTCAAGTCCTGTATTATATACCAGAATCCCTTGGAGGGGGAGCGTGGTGTTTGTGTATAGATCTATACGGGCTTGACAAACCCGCGCCCTGACTGTTAGCTGCAGTCCACCGTTTGGGGTGACAAACGTCATAACATTCCAACGCCTGAAGAACGTTGTGTATAGGCATTCAGAGTCAATAGTATGGTTATAAAACTCACAAGGGGTATTAAAATGCATTGATTTACAAGGTTTTCAAACTCATTGGTTATTTTACATTTACATACATTTTGGAAACAAACATTGGTCTTGAGTGAAGGCTACTTTTATACTAGTAGAAAATATAGGATTTTCTAACCACAAACAAACAAAGATAAAACATTTCATTTCATTCAAACATTGTCACTTAAATACTTATGAAATTCACCAGCTTAAATGCTGATCTACTCTTTCAAAATTACTTGTATGTCCCAGGAAATCAGTAATTTCAGGTATTCATTTCGCTTTTGATGAAGGGATGCTGCGGCGCCAGTTTAATCTCGTATTTTGACATCATATTGTAATTGAGTTTTGAACATGTAACTTTTGACAAATGTAAACTTTCAATTATATATATGATGGTTGTATTGCTTTCTTTACTATGTATTCATTTGTTACGCTACCACATGAAGTCATCCGCCCCCGAACGTTTCCGCCGTTCAGGTTTGGGGGTGTGACAGATTGGTATCGGAGCAATGTTTATAGTGAACTAAGTATATCGAACCACATAAGATATACAAACTATAAATGCTTAAGGGACAAATACTCTCTGACAAAACAAATTTTCTTTTTACACTTAAGCAGCATTTCGTTCAACTTAAATTGATAATTCATTTAAGTACAATTACATGCATACCACAAACTATTTTTATGTTATACAACTATACAAGTATTTAGACAAGTTGACACTACGATTAAGACTCGATATATGTAATCAGATTTTGGACAAATATAGCGTGATCAACTATATTTGCCCAAGATTGGACCAACGTATATCGAGGAATGATCGTAGTAAGCAACAAGTCAAAACTTACCAAACCATTACAAGAATCAAACACAAGAACTTAAATACTATAGGAGTATTTGCTATCTAAACTAGTTAAACTTACATGTTTTACATATTCCGACTTTATTCAATTCTTATAATCCCATTTCTCGTACAGTCAAATGGCTGGATTTCACCACCCTGGCGACCCCTACTTTCCCAACCAAGGCAACGGAGGATGGATCGAAGATGATCCCGAAGAGGACGAGGAACCCATAGAAGTGGGTGATGACTCCGGTACCGACTCAGAGCCGGAAGTTATCGATCCACCACCCATTCAGCCTCCCGTCTTCGTAAGGAACTTTCAAGGACCAACTCCCGTCTGGGGAAGTCACCTCCACCATTGGAGCCAGCAGCAAAACCTACGCCCTCCCTACGTCATGTGCCGGGACTTCTATGATGTCCGCGGCGGAGGTTCGGCTGATCGAGCACTCCCGGTAATGGTGGGTAGGTTAGCCAATCAGTCCTATCAGTCTGGAGTACAAGCTAGTCGACTCCGGGATATCAACGTAGAAGTGCAGGTTCACACTTCTGACATCCGTAGGCTGGACAAGATGCAAGACAATGCTCAATTCCAAACTGAAGCGTTTCAAGCACAAATGATTGCAGCCCTCGCCGAACTAAGGGAACAACAAGCCGCTTTCGATAGGCGTCTAATGGAGGCAAAGCAATCTGATACGGAGTCAAGCTCCAAGCGCAACCTTCGACGCAAGTAGTGCTTGTCTAGGACTCAAATTTTGTTATAGCTTAGGACCTCGGCTAAAAGTCTTTAAATTTCTCGAACTTTGTAATCGGAGACCCTTATAGGGGTCAAATTTTCATGATCATTGTAACAACTTTTATATTAATATAAGTGGCACTATTACTACTATGTTGAGTATTTCGTTCGAACCTTGAATGATCTTTGTGAACCCAAATACTTGTTTCATACCTTCAGTCTTACAAATAACTTTCATTCTTCTATTGTAAGACTCATACTACCATCTGTTGTTGAACTATAGCGATTTAGTTCATGAGACACATACATTTTCCATTCTATGAAATTCTTATCCTTGTCTTTTCAATCTATAGTTGAAGGATGCCTCCGCGTAGGAATCCGAGGCGAAACAACGGTGAGGAAGCACCTATCCCACCACTTCCACCACCCCAATTTGATGCTGTAATGTTTCAAGCAGCAGTCACCGCAGCGGTGGCAGCTGCCATGTCACAGATCAATAACTCAAGTGCTAATGGCTCGGGATCTGGCACACACCCATCCAACCATGGCGAGAGTCATGGACCACCTCGAGAATGCACCTATAAGGACTTCACTAATGCCAAGCCCCGGATGTTTTATGGTACTGGTGGTGTGATGGCCCTGAGGCAGTGGATTGAAAGGACGGAGGCAGTCTTTGAAATCTGCTCCTGCCCCGAGCACAGCAAGGTCAAATTTGCAACTTTCACCCTTCTCGATAAAGCTTTAACTTGGTGGAATGGCCACGTTAAAGTACTTACCCTGATCGTGGCAAACTCCATAAGCTGGGAGAGCTTGAAGGCCATGATGATAAGAGAATACTGCCCACGGGGAGAAATTCAAAAGCTTGAACACGAGCTATGGACTCTCGGAATGGTGGGTACCGACATCGCTACTTATACCAACAGATTCTGCGAACTGGCAATCCTTTGTCCTGATATGATTGCTCCCGAGAGCAAGAAGATAGAAAGGTACATCTGGGGACTGACGCCCCAAATGCGATCAAGCGTGTTAGCTTCTAAACCGGACACCTTTGAAAGTGCTAAGGAACTGGCACAATCTCTGATCGACTACGGAGGTCATCAGAACTCAACCACTGCTGCATCAGCACCACAGAAGGGAAACAACAACAACAACAACAACAACAACTACAACAACAATGGCAGGAAGAGAGCGTGGATTAAAGGGAAGGGTGGGTCTTCCCAAGAATCCGTAAAGAAACAACTGGTGTCAGTAAATGCTGCCATTGTACCTACTACAGCCCCTATAAATACCTACGCAACAAAGCCTTATATAGGCAACCTCCCAAAATGCACCAAATGCAATTACCACCACCATGGACCTTGTCGAGCTATGCAGTGCGCCAACTGCAGCCAGAAAGGGCACACAGCCCGTTTCTGCAAGGAACCCGCAAAGCCGATCACTCAAGTTCCCGGTGCGGGTGTAGGGCAGGCTTGCTACGGTTGTGGCGAGGTGGGCCACTACCAGAGAAACTGTCCTAAGGCAGCAGGCACCGGAGGTGTGAGACGAGTTTTGGCAATAGGCCACGACGAAGCTGTAGCTGACCCAACTATAGTTGCTGGTACGTTCCTTCTCGATAATTCATACGCATGCATATTATTCGATAGTGGAGCGGAGAGAAGCTTCGTGAGTCAAAACTTTATTCATTTACTTAAACCTAAACCTAGCAAGTTAGAAAATTCATTCACTGTAGAGATGGCCAATGGAAAAACCGAAAACACAGATTGCATATACATGGGCTGTACGTTAACATTAGACGGCCATTCTTTCCCAATCAATCTCATGCCGGTTCAAATTAAAAGTTTCGACGTCATAGTCGACATGGATTGGTTGAGCCTTCTTCGCGCCGACATCATGTGCTTTGAGAAAGCAGTCCGTCTTAACCTCCCAAACAACGAAACATTAGTTATCTACGGCGACAAATCTAGTGCAAACCTTCGCATCATTTCGTGCATCCAAGCTCGAAAGTGCTTGCGGAAGGATTGTCGAGCATTCCTAGCGCACATCGTCGATACAAGTCAAGAACTGAAGGACATCAAGAGCATCTCGGTAGTAGGCGACTTTCCCGATATCTTTCCAGAAGAACTGCCAGGATTACCACCGCAACGCCAAGTCGAGTTCAGAATCGACTTAATTCCAGGAGCTACCCCAGTAGCGAAGTCGCCTTATCGTCTTGCACCAGCAGAGATGCAGGAACTTTCCAGTCAACTTAATGAACTCCTTCACAAAGGATTCATAAGACCAAGTTTCTCACCTTGGGGAGCACCGGTCTTGTTTGTAAAGAAGAAATACGGATCGTTTCGTATGTGCATCGACTACAGAGAGCTGAACAAACTTACTGTCAAGAACCGCTATCCTCTACCCCGTATCGACGACCTATTCGATCAACTTCAAGGGGCGAACTACTTCTCCAAAATAGACCTACGATCCGGATATCACCAATTACGAGTTCTAGAGGGGGACATTCCAAAGACAGCTTTCCGAACTCGTTATGGACACTACGAATTCGTGGTGATGCCGTTCGGATTAACCAATGCACCAGCAGTATTTATGGACCTGATGAATAGGGTATGCCGCCCTTACTTGGATCAGTTCGTCATCGTCTTTATCGATGATATACTTATCCACTCTCGAAGTGAGGAAGGGCATAGTTAATACCTACGAAAAGTCCTAGAAACACTGCGAATGGAGAAACTCTATGCGAAGTTCTCTAAATGCGAATTTTGGATTCGAAGAGTCGAATTTTTAGGTCACGTTGTTAGCGAGGAAGGTATACACGTGGACCCCTCCAAAATTAAGGCTATTGAGAACTGGTCGGCACCAAAGACACCTACAAAAATTCGTCAATTTCTAGGTCTAGCTGGCTACTATCGCAGATTCATAAAGAACTTTTCGAGCATTGCGAAACCTCTTACTTCATTAACCCAGAAAGGTGTGGCCTTTGACTGGGAAGCGAAACAAGAGAAGGCATTCCAGACACTAAAGCAGGCCTTGTGCACCGCACCGATACTATCCCTCCCCGAAGGGATAGAAGACTTCGTAGTATATTGCGATGCTTCAAACCAAGGACTTGAATGTGTTCTTATGCAGAAGACTTCGTAATATATTTACTATGTATCACAACTGTACAAACTTTACTTTTGAAATTACTGTAAAAACTTTATTATGTAATGTAATGGTTGTTTTACTTTACTTACTATGTACATTGGATTTGATACTCAACGTGGAGTCAACCCCGGAAATGTTTCCGCCTTCGGTTTTCGGGGTGTGACAGATTGGTATCAGAGCCCTTGTTTATAGTGAATGAAGTATACCAGACCTTACATGGTATAAAACTATAAACACTAAAGGGCCTAAGTGCTCTGAATTAAAAGTATCTTCAAACTACAAGTATTTTCAAAAGTATACAAGTATACCGAACCGTCGTCATCCGTAACCACAAGTAGAACAGAACATAAGTAATTGGGTGTTGTGTACTACGGTTAAACCTGGGCAGATATGTAGTCGTGTCTAGGGTCAATATAGCCTGGCCAACTATATTCATTCGAGACACGGCCAACATGTGCTTGGGAGTGATTGTGGTATGTGGCATGCCTAAAACTTACCCTAATATCCCAACATCGAATCATTGTCGTAAACAGTTCATGCAATACTATGGGAGTATTTCTCGATCTCGATCCTCTATAGTAATCCTCATTCGAGTGGTTTTCTGTGATTACTCTTAGCGATAAATTATCTGTTTGATAACTCTTTCCTGCTTTATCGCTTACTTGAATCATATAACTGTCATATCTATCGATTCAATGTAGAGGACTTACCATCCTCTTTTCCTTGATCTTATTAGATCAAGATGCCTCCCCGAAAGAGACGTAGCTCAAAGAACGACAACAATCCCTCTTCGCCGCCACCTCCTCCCCAGTTTGACCTAACATCACTCCAGACGGTGATGACAGCTGCAATGGTAGCAGCTATGTCACAAATGAACCCTAGTGGTTCAGGTGGTGGTCCTCAATCTCAAAACACTGAAGGTAGCCAGGGACACCAAAGAGGGGGTTCCTACAAGGATTTCATGAACGCAAAACCAACATCCTTTAATGGCGCTGGAGGTGTCATTTCCTTATCTCGATGGTTCGAGAAAATAGAGTCCATCTTTGAAATCTGTGCTTGTGCGGAGTCCGATAAAGTCAAGTTCGCAGCTTGTACCTTCGTTGATAAAGCCTTGACTTGGTGGAATGGCCGAGTCAAATCTCTGACTTTACCCGTAGCCAATGCCATGGGCTGGGAGGCCATGAAAGAACTTCCCATTTCCGAGTACTACCCCCGTGGTGAAATGCAAAAATTAGAGCACGAGCTCTGGAACCTGAAGATGAAAGGTTCCGACATTGCTGCATATACTTCCCGATTTGATGATCTCGCACTTCTTTGCCCAGGACTAGTCACTCCTGAAAACAAAAAGATCGAAAGGTTCGTTTGGGGGTTATCTCAACCAATAAAGAGTCACGTTTTGGCTGCTCGTCCGGATACCTATGATAGTGCCAAGACCTTAGCTCAAATTCTGATTGATCACAGCGACGATGTTAAGGAAATCACTACCACTTCTGAGCCGACTCAAAGGAGTGGTGAAAAGAGGAAATTCTGGAAGAAGAAGAAGGGTCAATCTTCTCAAGGATCATCCAAGAAACAACAGACTGTAGCAGTCCATGCTGCTACTACTACCCCTATTGCTGCTGTTTCTGCCATGGGATCCATAACCTCAACTCCTACCAGTAAATATGCTGGTAACCTCCCTCTGTGTGACAAGTGTAAATACCATCATCATCCTGGTCCCTGTCGAGAATTATCTTGCACCAACTGTGGTAAGAAAGGGCACACAGTTCGATTCTGCAGAACTCCTACCCAATCAGCCAACCAATCATCGGGAGCAGGTGTTAGTCAAGCCTGCTACAACTGTGGAGAAGTTGGACACTTTAAAAGGAACTGTCCCAAGAAGTCAACTACCAATAACACTGGAAGGGTTCTAACCATGGGACGGGAGGAAGCAGTTGCTGATCCCACTGTTGTTTCGGGTACGTTCCTTCTCGACAATTCATATGCTAGTATTCTTTTCGATTCGGGTGCTGAAAGGAGTTTTGTTAGTCATGCATTCAAACATAATCTAAAACCAAATCCTCAACCACTAACTGAAACGTTTACCGTCAAGATGGCTAACGGTGAGAAAGAAAGTGCTAACGATGTATTCATAGGTTGTACGCTTACCTTAAACGATCACTCATTTCCTATAGATCTCATGCCCGTTTCCATTAAGAGCTTTGATGTTATCATTGGCATGGATTGGTTGAGTCCCAATCATGTGACATTCTTTGTTACGAAAAAGCTATCCGTCTCAATCTTCCTTCGGATCAAACTCTCGTAATTTATGGCGATAAACCCAGTTCCAATCTTCATATCATTTCTTGCATCAAAGCTCGAAAGCTCCTTCGAAAGGAGTGTGTTGCATTCTTAGCTCATGTAATCAACGAGAAACAAGAAGTTAGAGACCTCGCGAGCATCCCCGAAGTCTGTAACTTTCCCGATGTGTTTCCCGAAGAACTTCCAGGAATTCCTCCCGAACATCAGGTCGAGTTCCGTATTGACGTAATTCCTGGAGCTACTCCTGTAGCAAAATCTCCGTATCTCTTAGCTCCAGCAGAAATGCAGGAGTTATCCAGTCAACTCAATGAGTTGCTCAGTAAAGGATTCATTAGACCAAGTTCCTCACCCTGGGGAGCTCCGATTCTGTTTGTTAAGAAGAAAGATGGATCCTTTCGGATGTCTATCGATTATCGTGACCTGAACAAGTTGACCGTTAAGAACCGATATCCTCTTCCAAGAATAGATGACCTCTTCGATCAACTCCAGGGAGCCAGCTACTTATCTAAAATAGACCTTCGGTCAGGGTACCATCAGTTACGAGTCCAGAAGAATGATGTTCCCAAGACAGCTTTTAGGACTCGGTATGGACACTACGAATTCGTAGTGATGCCCTTCGGTCTAACAATTGCACTGGCTGTGTTCATGGACCTGATGAACCGGGTGTGCCATCCCTTCTTAGACAAATTCGTCATCGTGTTCATTGACGACATCCTCGTATACTCCAGAAGCGAAGAAGACCACAAGCAACACTTGAGGCTAGTGTTGGAAAACCTTAGATCCGAAAAACTATACGCGAAATTTTCCAAATGTGAATTATGGATACGGAAGGTAACTTTCCTCGGTCACGTGGTAAGCGAGGAGGGTATTCATGTAGATCCTTCCAAGATTAAAGCGATAGAGAATTGGTCGGCACCGAAAACACCCACAGAAATTCATCAATTCTTGGGTCTCGCCGGCTACTATCGACGATTCATTCAGAACTTTTCCAAAATCGCCAAACCTTTAACCACTCTAACACAGAAAGGTGTACCCTTTTGTTGGAGTGATAAACAAGAAACCGCATTCCAAACATTAAAGAGAGCCCTATGCAGCGCGCCTGTTCTGTCTCTGCCTGAAGGGACAGAGGATTTCGTTGTCTACTGCGACGCGTCTAATCAAGGTTTAGGCTGTGTGCTTATGCAAAGAGGAAAGGTAATTGCCTATGCCTCTAGACAGCTGAAAACACACGAGGTCAACTATACCACACATGACTTGGAACTTGGAGCAGTAGTCTTCGCATTGAAAATTTGGAGACATTATCTCTACGGAACCAAGTGCACAATCTTCACTGATCACAAGAGCCTGCAGCACATCTTTAATCAGAAAGACTTAAACATGAGGCAACGGCGATGGGTAGAATTACTCAGTGATTATGAGTGTAAAATCCGTTACCACCCCGGCAACGCCAATGTGGTAGCAGATGCCCTTAGCCGAAAGGATAGTGTAGGCCACAAAGTGAGGAACCAGATGATGACCATCCATTCCAACCTACCCATGCAAATCCGAGAAGCTCAGTATACAGCCCTCAAACCCGAGAACATGTCGAATGAAGTCTTGAGAGGAATGGAAAAGAAACTTGAGATCAGAAGTGACGGAGTTCACTATTTCATGAATCGAATCTGGATTCCCAAATCCGGTGGATTCAGGGAAATAGTCATGGAGGAAGCACACAGAACCAAATACTCTGTTCACCCGGGTTCGGACAAGATGTACCTGGATCTCAAGAAACAATACTGGTGGCCAAATATGAAAGCTGAGATATCTACATTTGTGGGCAAGTGTCTGACTTGCGCCAAAGTCAAAGTCGAACATCAGAAGCCTTCAGGTCTGCTCCAACAACCCGAGATTGCCGAGTGGAAATGGGTGATGATTACCATGGACTTCATCACCAAACTACCCAAGTGTTCTAATGGGTACGATACCATTTGGGTAATTGTCGATCGTTTGACAAAATCCGCTCACTTCATCCCGATCAAAGAATCGTACAAGATGGAGAAACTCGCGCGAATCTACATCCAGGAGGTAGTACGTCTACATGGTGTACCTATATCCATTATCTCTGATCGAGATAGTAGGTTTACCTCCAGATTCTGGCAATCCCTCCAGAAAGCCCTTGGAACCAAACTGGATATGAGCACGGCATATCATCCTCAGACCGATGGACAGAGTGAGAGAATAATCCAAACCTTGGAGGACATGCTTTGGGCGTGTGTCATTGTCTTTGGAAAGTCGTGGGACACACATTTATCCTTGATCGAGTTCTCGTACAACAACAGTTACCACACCAGCATCAGGGCTGCTCCGTTCGAATCCCTATATGGTCGTAAGTGCAGATCCCCTCTGTGCTGGGCCGAGGTGGGGGATACACAGTTAGCCAGGAGTCGAGTCCCCGACAATGCTCTCACTGGTCCTGAAATCATCCGCGAAACCACCGAAAAGATCATTCAAATCCGTAACCGACTGAAAGCCTCACGTGATCGTCAAAAGAGTTACGCTGATAATCGTCGGAAACCACTAGAATTCCAGGTTGGAGACCGAGTCCTGTTAAAAGTCTCGCCCTGGAAAGGCACTATACGCTTTGGTAAGCGTGGGAAACTTAATCCAAGGTATATTGGACCCTTTGAGATCCTTTCCAGGATCGGTCCAGTTGCCTATAAACTTCAATTACCTCACGAACTCAGTAACATTCATCTTGTCTTCCATGTTTCAAATCTCAAAAAGTGCCTATCCGATGAAACCCTAACAATTCCCTTAGACGAGATCGAGATCAATGAAAACCTCAACTTTGTGGAGGAGCCGATCGAAATCATGGATCGAGAAGTCAAACATACAAAACAAAGTCGCATCCCGTTAGTGAAGGTTCGCTGGAATGCCAAGCGGGGACCGGAATTCACTTGGGAACGGGAAGACTCAATAAAACAGAAGTATCCACAACTCTTTTCATATCCATGATTTGTATCTTGTCTTATGTTCTAAACTTGAATTTCGGGACGAAATTCCCTTTAACGGGGGGGGGGGGGGGGGGGGGGGGGGATAATGTAACAACCCGAAATTTCCGTATCATTTATTGTAACTCTTTCGTAGTACAATTCGCGCAACCAATCGTCGTTTCCGATTTCGATTTCCGATCTTCCGTTTAATTAAGTCATTATCTGGTACACATTTAAAATGACTTCATGGG
Source organism: Lactuca sativa (assembly GCF_002870075.4). Classification (NCBI taxonomy): domain Eukaryota; kingdom Viridiplantae; phylum Streptophyta; class Magnoliopsida; order Asterales; family Asteraceae; genus Lactuca; species Lactuca sativa. Next base: position 237,257,971 of record NC_056625.2, read on the forward strand.
TGTCTTAATACATTTAGAAATCATTTTAACACCCAACTTGAGTGATCGGAATATTTCTAGAAATTACCGTATCGGGTTACGGTAACTCAATCGGGTACGTCCAAAAGCCCCACTTAACGTCGGTATCGGGTAGAATTCTATCGTGTCCAATTCCCGAACACTATATAAACATGTTTAAGACTCCATTTGAAGCCTTTGGCCAATTTCTCACTAAACTCTTACAACCTCTCTCCTCAAGCTAGAATTAAGGTCCAAATCTCAAGTTTAAGGCTTCAAATCTTTAAGGTAACCTCCCGAGCATGTTATTCAACACCTTTAGCCTTCAAATTGATGAACTAATTGAGTTTTAGGACCAAGAACATGAGTTTACGGCCAAGGAGCAAGCTTGGGCCGTAAACTCCATTAAATGGGGTTTTAAGCTCTTAAACTCCTTCCTAAACTCAATTGGACTTTAGATATGGCTATGGGACTTCAAGATATGGACTTAGAACATTTGAAACTTTGATTTTGAGCCATTTAAAGGGGTTTTTCATGCCCTTAAACCCTTCCAAATCACTTCTATGTCTTAGATATGAATTATAGGACCTTGGTTTTAGCATTTGGACACTTGAAACATAACTTTTGAGGGACTTATGTGAGTTTACGGCCAAGGTGAGTGCTTGGGCCGTAAACTCCCCAAAACAAGGCATAAATTCAATTCTAAGGTGTCAGAAAGCCATCCAACACCACCAAAAGCCTTGGAATAAATCAAAGGACGAACCAAAAATAGTTTAAGGGACTTAAACACATCATTTGTGGGATTTCTAAGAGTTTACGGCCAAGGCTTGTTCTTGGGCCGTAAACTCCAATATTTTTGGTGTTAGAATGCAAACTAAACACCCCTAAAGCCTTCAGATGAATTTTAGAAGCCCTTCTATGCAAGTTTTAGACCTTGAAACACTTTGTATCACCCTATATAAGAGTTTACGGCCATGAGGAGGGTCTCATGGGCCGTAAACTCCATAACACCCCTCAAATGTCCCATAAAACTCATGCTAGGTCTTGGAATAATCCTATTAATCACATGTGATTTGTTTTAACAACATTTAACACCATTTTCATGAAGATTAAGGAGTTTACGGCCAGGAGCCTATACTAGGCTGTAAACTCCCATAAAATAATCATTTTGATGATTTAAATTCATTCCAAGTGTTCCAATGCATTTTAGATAATCCATTCTAGCAATCCCCATGTCCATTTAAGCCCTTAGATCATCAAAACCACACCAACATGAGTTTACGGCCGTAAACTCATGTGTGAGTGTGTTTTATGGTTGTAAACTCATTTAAATGTTTACTTATGGAGAGTAAACTCAAGTCCCAAGTCCCTAGTGCCATTACAAGTCCGAAGATGTCACCCGGGTCACTCCAAACGCTCGTTTTGAGGTGTTTAACCTCATTGGAGTGTAATGTTCCATATGATTAGTGAATGTATCTCTAAATGTATATATATGGACATTATTTCATTTTACATCGGGACATCCTGAGTAATCAAACCCCGAACCAACGTCTAGTATCCAAAACCGACACGTTTCCGAGTCCGGTGAGTTCATACCCCTACCCTTTTTCATTGTTTTCACTGTTTTCAGGGGGGAACACAAGCAAAGTACAAGGGAATTCTTGTACTCAAAACATGTTTTCAAATGTGTGTTTCGTATTTCATATGCTTTTATTACTGATTACCATATCCGGTGACTCCTTCTTCGGATAATACCGGGCTTTAATTTAATTTATATTTAAATTAATTAACAAACTTCAAAAATTCATATCTTTCTCATACGAACTCCGTTTTCGACGTTCTTTATATCCACGCGAAGGTGAGACTACGATCTACAATTTTCGTTTAGACTCCATCGGCTAGTTTTGAATTTATTTTTAATATTATATTTTTAATAGGTCGGGACAGGAAAAGTCCGTTAAAGTTCCATAACTTCTTCATCCGACGTCCGTTTTCGTCAGACTTTTTACCATTGCGCTAGAATTGTTGATCCCTTTGATTCTCATTTAGGTTGTTTTGGCCAAAAGTCTCTCGATCTCTATTTCGAGTTTTTAGCTGTCTACTGCTACATCTGTAACTTAGAAAAATCACAACTTCCTCATACGAAGTCAGATTTGGACGTTCTTTTTATGTACGGTTACGGTTTGACGATATCTATGACTTTCATCTAGACACCTAAGGTCAAAAAGTGTTTTATTGAAACTTTGCGTTTTTACGTAACTTCGTATTGCCGGTTTTTGTCGAGAAACTTAGAATGGTCATAACTTCTTCATTATAACTCGGATTTTAGTGTGCTTTATATGTATGAAAACCTTGTTACAATATCTACCACTTAGTATACTTAATTATGGTTTTATAAAATTTTAAATTTTGAACTGAATTTTGCTGTTGTTACATTATCCCCCCGTTAGAGAGAATTTCGTCCCGAAATTCTCATTTTGACTGGGACTCCAATACTTGCAGGCAGGCGTGAGTGCTTATGGTCCATTTGTTCCTCTTGTTCCTTTATGAATCTAGATCCTAATGTGTGTGTTTCAGCGGACCTTCATTACTCCGCCTATCACTTCGACCGATCGGGATCGTGCGGTTTTGGGTTTATTTACTTATGTTCTTCTTAGTGTTAGCATATTGACTCGATGAATTAGGGCAGCTATGTTTTCAAATTCATGGTTGGATTCACTGCTAGTTTCTGAGCTTGGATTTGACTTGTTGTAAGCGTGGTATTTCTAAATGATCTGTTGGGGGATACTACGAGAAGGTTGTAAAGATTCCTCACATGAGTACTTCGGGGTTTTGGAAGTAGAAACCAATTGGTGTTTGTGTCGGGTTTTGTCATTGTAAGACGTTCGTTAGTGAAATAGTGCATTCTACGTGTGTGTTTTCAGTGCTTTTTAGTCTATCTCCATTATTACTACTATGAAAGTTTTGTTTAATGGTTGGGGTGTTCGTTCGAGTAGATTTTTAAACTTGTGACTCACGGAACTCCTCCGCGTTCCTACTATCAAATGGAATGTACGTAAATAAGTTATCAAGGAGAAATGTACCCAGAATAACTATGGGGTCTGCAATAGCCTCCTCTTGGCCCATTGCGAATACTCGACCTCCTCCACCAGCATTCATGATGTTTGACTCCATGCACTCCCTTCGGAAGTGTCCCGCTACTCCGCACTCATAACAAGCACGGTCTACTCCTATATTTGTTGCTGGAGTAGTTGGTTGGGCTAGTTCTCTGCAGTAGCAGATGGTGTGTCCCTTTCTATTGCACCTAACGCAATGCATTTCACGGCAGGGTCCGTGATGATGAAAGTTGCATCGGTTGCACTTAGGCTGGTTGTTGTTGTACGACCTTTTGGGTGTAGGAGTATGGTTACTCATGAATTAAGGGAAAAGGATAGGTACTTTTGTTCTATCTATCTTCCTTGTCCCAATCGACAGAAAGGGCATGCGTTGGGCTTTTAAGTTTATTTGCATGGCAGCACGATCACTCGTAGTCTTGAGAAGTCTCCGTCCTGGAGTTCATAGTAGAAACCATACCAGGTTCATTAATCATAGTCTCAGGTATATGAGCCATATATAAATAGGCTTGAAACTGTGGGTCTTTGGATTGAACTTGACGTACTACACGTGTGGTACTTCGGGGCGGTTTGTTGAATTTTTCTTCAGAAAGGATGAGAAACAATAAGTGTTCTATGCACGAGTACTTTGGTATTCTGGAATGACGGCTTTGCAAGAAAGAGAATTTCGGAGGAAGAGATGTACGTGTGAAGCTGTTTTTGTGAGGATCAAATTGAATCAAGTGATATGATAATGTCGGAATCATAAGGAAACTTAAAGACATTAGATTTGAACGTAAGATGTTTACAGACAAAACACAACCGTGCAACCATCAACAGAGTTACAACACTTTAGACTACTATAAGACTATTGCTGCGAATAAGGTATACTACAAAAGGTAAGTATACGCAGTACGAGCATTCCTATACCGATGGGATCCCACAAAAGATAAGACTCTAGTTGCACTAGTTTTAAACATGTTTTAAAAAGACATACATAATACTGAAGATTGGAAGTGAACGTATACTATAGTAGGTTCTTTCGTTGCTTCTTTCCATTCTGAGGTCAAACTCCTCCGGATTCGCCGTCGTCCTTCTCTGTTGGACAGTCCCTCTTGAAGTGTCCCATTACGCCACATAGATGGCATATTCGATAGATTTCGACATTGGTGTTTGAGGTAATGTGTTGGGTCCGAGTCCAGCAGCAATTGGTAGTATGTCCGTTCTTGTTGCATTTATGCGAGAAATCCGACGAACCAATATAGGAAGGGCTCTGTCTGCTGAGCCCCCCCTCGCTTAGGTTGTAGAAGCTTCGGTCTTCGTTGAATGGAAGGGGTTGATCCTGTTCGCGGCTCCACCTATTCAGGTTAGTTGCCCAAAGGGGCATCGAGCCATGAAATTCCGGTCGAGGATTAGGATTTTGAATTGGAGCCGTTAAGGGTGGGTTATTGTTCTCTGGATCTGAGTCTGATTCCTCTTGCATTCCTTCCTCAGGATCATTCTCTATCCCTTCTCCATTACCTTGGTTAGGGTAGTAGGGGTCACCGGGGTGATGGCATCCAACCATTTGAGTCTATACGAGAATAGGGTTAAGAATTGACTATAAGCTAAAGCACATGGAATTTACTCTTAAGTTTAAGGGTTGAAGGCACTCGAATACTCCCTTAGTATTCTTTAACGATATGCTTTTGGTAAGATTTAAATTTGTTGTCTATTGCAGACACTCCTTGGCATACGTTAGTCGGCCCTTGGACAAATATAGTTGATCAGGCTACATTCTTCCCAGTTCCGATTACATGTCCCAAGGCATACCTGCACTGCACAACTTATTTATAATACTTCTATATTGTTTTAATTATGATACTGACCGTGTTATTAATATGAAATGAATGCATGCCTACTTTACAAAAAACTAAATAAATTTAATTTTAAAAGTATGACTCTTACTCAGAGTGTTTTTGCCCAGTTGCATTTATAGTTGTATACCAAAAATGGTTTTGATATACTTAATTCACTATAAACAATGCTCTGATACCAATCTATCACACCCCCAAACCAGAACGGCGGAAACGTTCTGTAACAACCCGAAATTTCCGTATCATTTATTGTAACTCTTTCGTAGTACAATTCGCGCAACCAATCGTCGTTTCCGATTTCGATTTCCGATCTTCCGTTTAATTAAGTCATTATCTGGTACACATTTAAAATGACTTAATGGGTGTCTTAATACATTTAGAAATCATTTTAACACCCAACTTAAGTGATCGGAATATTTCTAGAAATTACCGTATCGGGTTACGGTAACTCAATCGGGTACGTCCAAAAGCCCCACTTAACGTCGGTATCGGGTAGAATTCTATCGTGTCCAATTCCCGAACACTATATAAACATGTTTAAGACTCCATTTGAAGCCTTTGGTCAATTTCTCACTAAACTCTTACAACCTCTCTCCTCAAGCTAGAATTAAGGTTCAAATCTCAAGTTTAAGGCTTCAAATCTTTAAGGTAACCTCCCTAGCATGTTATTCAACACCTTTAGCCTTCAAATTGATGAACTAATTGAGTTTTAGGACCAAGAACATGAGTTTATGGCCAAGGAGCAAGCTTGGGCCGTAAACTCCATTAAATGGGGTTTTAAGCCCTTAAACTCCTTCCTAAACTCAATTGGACTTTAGATATGGCTATGGGACTTCAAGATATGGACTTAGAACATTCGAAACTTTGATTTTGAGCCATTTGAAGGAGTTTACGGCCAAGGCATAAGCTTGGGCCCTAAACTCATGTAAAAGGGGTTTTTCATGCCCTTAAACCCTTCCAAATCACTTCTATGGCTTAGATATGAATTATAGGACCTTGGTTTTAGCATTTGGACACTTGAAACATAACTTTTGAGGGAATTATGTGAGTTTACGGCCAAGGTGAGTGCTTGGGCCGTAAACTCCCCAAAACAAGGCATAAATTCAATTCTAAGGTGTTAGAAAGCCATCCAACACCACCAAAAGCCTTGGAATAAATCAAAGGACGAACCAAAAATAGTTTAAGGGACTTAAACACATCATTTGTGGGATTTCTAAGAGTTTATGGCCAAGGCTTGTTCTTGGGCCGTAAACTCCAATATTTTTGGTGTTAGAATGCAAACTAAACACCCCTAAAGCCTTTAGATGAATTTTGGAAGCCCTTCTATGCAAGTTTTAGACCTTGAAACACTTTGTATCACCCTATATAAGAGTTTACGGCCATGAGGAGGGTGTCATGGGCCGTAAACTCCATAACACCCCTCAAATGTCCCATAAAACTCATGCTAGGTCTTGGAATAATCCTATTAATCACATGTGATTTGTTTTAACAACATTTAACACCATTTTCATGAAGATTAAGGAGTTTATGGCCATGAACCTATACTAGGCCGTAAACTCCCATAAAATAATCATTTTGATGATTTAAATTCATTCCAAGTGTTCCAATGCATTTTAGATAATCCATTCTAGCAATCCCCATGTCCATTTAAGCCCTTAGATCATCAAAACCACACCAACATGAGTTTACGGCCGTAAACTCATGTGTGAGTGTGTTTTATGGTTGTAAAATCATTTAAATGTTTACTTATGGAGAGTAAACTCAAGTCCCAAGTCCCTAGTGCCATTACAAGTCCGAAGATGTCACCCGGGTCACTCCAAACGCTCGTTTTGAGGTGTTTAACCTCATTGGAGTGTAATGTTCCATATGATTAGTGAATGTATCTCTAAATGTATATATATGGACATTATTTCATTTTACATAGGGACATCTCGAGTAATCAAACCCCGAACCAACGTCTAGTATCCAAAACCGACACGTTTCCGAGTCCGGTGAGTTCATACCCCTACCCTTTTTCATTGTTTTCACTGTTTTCAGGGGGGGACACAAGCAAAGTACAAGGGAATTCTTGTACTTAAAACATGTTTTCAAATGTGTGTTTCATATTTCATATGCTTTTATTACTGATTACCATATCCGACAACCACTTGAACATACAGATCACGTAATATATATTTGTGAAATAGATCTTTAAACTAGTATGTTTTGCATGTATTTCACAAATGGTTTTCCACATTTTATCAGTTAAAAGCATGACATTGAAACATTTGAACACAATACCTGTACACTGTTTTGTCCTCGGTAATACTCCACACACATATACGAGTGGAGGACTATCATATTATTACTAGTAAATTTGTTATTCCTGTATCATTGGAGACACATCCTCGGAGAACACTCCACCCAGGTTACGCGAGTGGAGGACTACACCCATAACCAGAATCTCTAGTATTTAGAGAGCGTGACTTGAGTGTATAGATCTATACGGGGCTGACTACCCCACACCTGGCTGCTAGCTACAGCCGAACCGAAATGGTTCAAGGGTGACGAAAGTCATAAGTATGTGGACGACTTATTGCCATATGTGGACTACTTATTGCCACAGGTTTTAGTCTATTGTATGGTTATGGAACTCGCAATTAGGATAATAGAGATTTGCTTATAGTAATAATGAACCACTTTATACATCCTTTACATCTTTTACATTTGTTACATCTTTCACATACTGTAACTAACATTCAGGAAAGTACGGGACTTTCCTGGGGAAAAACATGGAACCTAATCACGTTACATCTTTTACATCTTTAACATCGTTTACATTAGAAACTAACATGCAGGAAAGCATGGGTCTTCCCTGGGTAACACTTACATAACTAGAAAGAGAAACAAACTGGATATCATTACATCTTTTACAATTTGTAACATACAATAAGGAAAGTATGGGACTTTCCTGGTAACACATGATAAGTAAACAGAACAGTTTAACCAGTCAGATAATCAACCATACATTTTCACATAAGTAGACATGTTTTCAGTGTACAAACTTACTATACTTTACAATTGGGAAACAATAACCAACTATTAAGAAAATATGGGATTTTCTCGGTGCATATAACATTTCAGAAACAGAAAGGAAACTCGAAACATTTTCACAAACAAAAACCGCTTATGAACTCACCAGCTGTATGCTGATTTTCAAATCGCTTGTGTTCTAAGTTAAGCGTTAGAACAGGTATTCGAAGATCCTTTTTGCTTGAAGACGGTGTACATGAAGATCCGTTTCTTTTGTCTATATATTTACTATGTATCACAACTGTACAAACTTTACTTTTGAAATTACTGTAAAAACTTTATTATGTAATGTAATGGTTGTTTTACTTTACTTACTATGTACATTGGATTTGATACTCAACGTGGAGTCAACCCCGGAAATGTTTCCGCCTTCGGTTTTCTGGGTGTGACAGATTGGTATCAGAGCCCTTGTTTATAGTGAATGAAGTATACCAGACCTTACATGGTATAAAACTATAAACACTAAAGGGCCTAAGTGCTCTGAATTAAAAGTATCTTCAAACTACAAGTATTTTCAAAAGTATACAAGTATACCGAACCGTCGTCATCCGTAACCACAAGTAGAACAGAACATAAGTAATTGGGTGTTGTGTACTACGGTTAAACCTGGGCAGATATGTAGTCGTGTCTAGGGTCAATATAGCCTGGCCAACTATATTCATTCGAGACACGGCCAACATGTGCTTGGGAGTGATTGTGGTATGTGGCATGCCTAAAACTTACCCTAATATCCCAACATCGAATCATTGTCGTAAACAATTCATGCAATACTATGGGAGTATTTCTCGATCTCGATCCTCTATAGTAATCCTCATTCGAGTGGTTTTCTGTGATTACTCTTAGCGATAAATTATCTGTTTGATAACTCTTTCCTGCTTTATCGCTTACTTGAATCATATAACTGTCATATCTATCGATTCAATGTAGAGGACTTACCATCCTCTTTTCCTTGATCTTATTAGATCAAGATGCCTCCCCGAAAGAGACGTAGCTCAAAGAACGACAACAATCCCTCTTCGCCGCCACCTCCTCCCCAGTTTGACCTAACATCACTCCAGACGGTGATGACAGCTGCAATGGTAGCAGCTATGTCACAAATGAACCCTAGTGGTTCAGGTGGTGGTCCTCAATCTCAAAACACTGAAGGTAGCCAGGGACACCAAAGAGGGGGTTCCTACAAGGATTTCATGAACGCAAAACCAACATCCTTTAATGGCGCTGGAGGTGTCATTTCCTTATCTCGATGGTTCGAGAAAATAGAGTCCATCTTTGAAATCTGTGCTTGTGCGGAGTCCGATAAAGTCAAGTTCGCAGCTTGTACCTTCGTTGATAAAGCCTTGACTTGGTGGAATGGCCGAGTCAAATCTCTGACTTTACCCGTAGCCAATGCCATGGGCTGGGAGGCCATGAAAGAACTTCCCATTTCCGAGTACTGCCCCCGTGGTGAAATGCAAAAATTAGAGCACGAGCTCTGGAACCTGAAGATGAAAGGTTCCGACATTGCTGCATATACTTCCCGATTTGATGATCTCGCACTTCTTTGCCCGGGACTAGTCACTCCTGAAAACAAAAAGATCGAAAGGTTCGTTTGGGGGTTATCTCAACCAATAAAGAGTCACGTTTTGGCTGCTCGTCCGGATACCTATGATAGTGCCAAGACCTTAGCTCAAATTCTGATTGATCACAGCGACGATGTTAAGGAAATCACTACCACTTCTGAGCCGACTCAAAGGAGTGGTGAAAAGAGGAAATTCTGGAAGAAGAAGAAGGGTCAATCTTCTCAAGGATCATCTAAGAAACAACAGACTGTAGCAGTCCATGCTGCTACTACTACCCCTATTGCTGCTGTTTCTGCCATGGGATCCACAACCTCAACTCCTACTAGTAAATATGCTGGTAACCTCCCTCTGTGTGACAAGTGTAAATACCATCATCATCCTGGTCCCTGTCGAGAATTATCTTGCACCAACTGTGGTAAGAAAGGGCACACAGTTCGATTCTGCAGAACTCCTACCCAATCAGCCAACCAATCATCGGGAGCAGGTGTTAGTCAAGCCTGCTACAACTGTGGAGAAGTTGGACACTTTAAAAGGAACTGTCCCAAGAAGTCAACTACCAATAACACTGGAAGGGTTCTAACCATGGGACGGGAGGAAGCAGTTGCTGATCCCACTGTTGTTTCGGGTACGTTCCTTCTCGACAATTCATATGCTAGTATTCTTTTCGATTCGGGTGCTGAAAGGGGTTTTGTTAGTCATGCATTCAAACATAATCTAAAACCAAATCCTCAACCACTAACTGAAACATTTACCGTCAAGATGGCTAACGGTGAGAAAGAAAGTGCTAACGATGTATTCATAGGTTGTACGCTTACCTTAAACGATCACTCATTTCCTATAGATCTCATGCCCGTTTCCATTAAGAGCTTTGATGTTATCATTGGCATGGATTGGTTGAGTCCCAATCATGCTGACATTCTTTGTTACGAAAAAGCTATCCGTCTCAATCTTCCTTCAGATCAAACTCTCGTAATTTATGGCGATAAACCCAGTTCCAATCTTCATATCATTTCTTGCATCAAAGCTCGAAAGCTCCTTCGAAAGGAGTGTGTTGCATTCTTAGCTCATGTAATCAACGAGAAACAAGAAGTTAGAGACCTCGCGAGCATCCCCGAAGTCTGTAACTTTCCCGATGTGTTTCCCAAAGAACTTCCAGGAATTCCTCCCGAACATCAGGTCGAGTTCCGTATTGACGTAATTCCTGGAGCTACTCCTGTAGCAAAATCTCCGTATCTCTTAGCTCCAGCAGAAATGCAGGAGTTATCCAGTCAACTCAATGAGTTGCTCAGTAAAGGATTCATTAGACCAAGTTCCTCACCCTGGGGAGCTCCGATTCTGTTTGTTAAGAAGAAAGATGGATCCTTTCGGATGTGTATCGATTATCGTGACCTGAACAAGTTGACCGTTAAGAACCGATATCCTCTTCCAAGAATAGACGACCTCTTCGATCAACTCCAGGGAGCCAGCTACTTATCTAAAATAGACCTTTGGTCAGGGTACCATCAGTTACGAGTCCAGAAGAATGATGTTCCCAAGACAGCTTTTAGGACTCGGTATGGACACTACGAATTCGTAGTGATCCCCTTCGGTCTAACAATTGCACCGGCTGTGTTCATGGACCTGATGAACCGGGTGTGCCATCCCTTCTTAGACAAATTCGTCATCGTGTTCATTGACGACATCCTCGTATACTCCAGAAGCGAAGAAGACCACAAGCAACACTTGAGGCTAGTGTTGGAAAACCTTAGATCCGAAAAACTATACGCGAAATTTTCCAAATGTGAATTCTGGATACGGAAGGTAACTTTCCTCGGTCACGTGGTAAGCGAGGAGGGTATTCATGTAGATCCTTCCAAGATTAAAGCGATAGAGAATTGGTCGGCACCGAAAACACCCACAGAAATTCATCAATTCTTGGGTCTCGCCGGCTACTATCGACGATTCATTCAGAACTTTTCCAAAATCGCCAAACCTTTAACCACTCTAACACAGAAAGGTGTACCCTTTTGTTGGAGTGATAAACAAGAAACCGCATTCCAAACATTAAAGAGAGCCCTATGCAGCGCGCCTGTTCTGTCTCTGCCTGAAGGGACAGAGGATTTCGTTGTCTACTGCGACGCGTCTAATCAAGGTTTAGGCTGTGTGCTTATGCAAAGAGGAAAGGTAATTGCCTATGCCTCTAGACAGCTGAAAACACACGAGGTCAACTATACCACACATGACTTCATCACCAAGCTACCCAAGTGTTCTAATGGGTACGATACCATTTGGGTAATTGTCGATCGTTTAACAAAATCCGCTCACTTCATCCCGATCAAAGAATCGTACAAGATGGAGAAACTCGCGCGAATCTACATCCAGGAGGTAGTACGTCTACATGGTGTACCTATATCCATTATCTCTGATCGAGATAGTAGGTTTACCTCCAGATTCTGGCAATCCCTCCAGAAAGCCCTTGGAACCAAACTGGATATGAGCACGGCATATCATCCTCAGACCGATGGACAGAGTGAGAGAATAATCCAAACCCTGGAGGACATGCTTTGGGCGTGTGTCATTGTCTTTGGAAAGTCGTGGGACACACATTTATCCTTGATCGAGTTCTCGTACAACAACAGTTACCACACCAGCATCAGGGCTGCTCCGTTCGAAGCCCTATATGGTCGTAAGTGCAGATCCCCTCTGTGCTGGGCCGAGGTGGGGGATACACAGTTAGCCAGGAGTCGAGTCCCCGACAATGCTCTCACTGGTCCTGAAATCATCCGCAAAACCACCGAAAAGATCATTCAAATCCGTAACCGACTGAAAGCCTCATGTGATCGTCAAAAGAGTTACGCTGATAATCGTCGGAAACCACTAGAATTCCAGGTTGGAGACCGAGTCCTGTTAAAAGTCTCGCCCTGGAAAGGCACTATACGCTTTGGTAAGCGTGGGAAACTTAATCCAAGGTATATTGGACCCTTTGAGATCCTTTCCAGGATCGGTCCAGTTGCCTATAAACTTCAATTACCTCACGAACTCAGTAACATTCATCTTGTCTTCCATGTTTCAAATCTCAAAAAGTGCCTATCCGATGAAACCCTAACAATTCCCTTAGACGAGATCAAGATCAATGAAAACCTCAACTTTGTGGAGGAGCCGATCGAAATCATGGATCGAGAAGTCAAACGTACAAAACAAAGTCGCATCCCGTTAGTGAAGGTTCGCTGGAATGCCAAGCGGGGACCGGAATTCACTTGGGAACGGGAAGACTCAATAAAACAGAAGTATCCACAACTCTTTTCTTATCCATGATTTGTATCTTGTCTTATGTTCTAAACTTGAATTTCGGGACGAAATTCCCTTTAACGGGGGGGGATAATGTAACAACCCGAAATTTCCGTATCATTTATTGTAACTCTTTCGTAGTACAATTCGCGCAACCAATCGTCGTTTCCGATTTCGATTTCCGATCTTCCGTTTAATTAAGTCATTATCTGGTACACATTTAAAATGACTTCATGGGTGTCTTAATACATTTAGAAATCATTTTAACACCCAACTTGAGTGATCGGAATATTTCTAGAAATTACCGTATCGGGTTACGGTAACTCAATCGGGTACGTCCAAAAGCCCCACTTAACGTCGGTATCGGGTAGAATTCTATCGTGTCCAATTCCCGAACACTATATAAACATGTTTAAGACTCCATTTGAAGCCTTTGGCCAATTTCTCACTAAACTCTTACAACCTCTCTCCTCAAGCTAGAATTAAGGTCCAAATCTCAAGTTTAAGGCTTCAAATCTTTAAGGTAACCTCCCGAGCATGTTATTCAACACCTTTAGCCTTCAAATTGATGAACTAATTGAGTTTTAGGACCAAGAACATGAGTTTACGGCCAAGGAGCAAGCTTGGGCCGTAAACTCCATTAAATGGGGTTTTAAGCTCTTAAACTCCTTCCTAAACTCAATTGGACTTTAGATATGGCTATGGGACTTCAAGATATGGACTTAGAACATTTGAAACTTTGATTTTGAGCCATTTAAAGGGGTTTTTCATGCCCTTAAACCCTTCCAAATCACTTCTATGTCTTAGATATGAAATATAGGACCTTGGTTTTAGCATTTGGACACTTGAAACATAACTTTTGAGGGACTTATGTGAGTTTACGGCCAAGGTGAGTGCTTGGGCCGTAAACTCCCCAAAACAAGGCATAAATTCAATTCTAAGGTGTCAGAAAGCCATCCAACACCACCAAAAGCCTTGGAATAAATCAAACGACGAACCAAAAATAGTTTAAGGGACTTAAACACATCATTTGTGGGATTTCTAAGAGTTTACGGCCAAGGCTTGTTCTTGGGCCGTAAACTCCAATATTTTTGGTGTTAGAATGCAAACTAAACACCCCTAAAGCCTTCAGATGAATTTTAGAAGCCCTTCTATGCAAGTTTTAGACCTTGAAACACTTTGTATCACCCTATATAAGAGTTTACGGCCATGAGGAGGGTCTCATGGGCCGTAAACTCCATAACACCCCTCAAATGTCCCATAAAACTCATGCTAGGTCTTGGAATAATCCTATTAATCACATGTGATTTGTTTTAACAACATTTAACACCATTTTCATGAAGATTAAGGAGTTTACGGCCAGGAGCCTATACTAGGCTGTAAACTCCCATAAAATAATCATTTTGATGATTTAAATTCATTCCAAGTGTTCCAATGCATTTTAGATAATCCATTCTAGCAATCCCCATGTCCATTTAAGCCCTTAGATCATCAAAACCACACCAACATGAGTTTACGGCCGTAAACTCATGTGTGAGTGTGTTTTATGGTTGTAAACTCATTTAAATGTTTACTTATGGAGAGTAAACTCAAGTCCCAAGTCCCTAGTGCCATTACAAGTCCGAAGATGTCACCCGGGTCACTCCAAACGCTCGTTTTGAGGTGTTTAACCTCATTGGAGTGTAATGTTCCATATGATTAGTGAATGTATCTCTAAATGTATATATATGGACATTATTTCATTTTACATAGGGACATCCTGAGTAATCAAACCCCGAACCAACGTCTAGTATCCAAAACCGACACGTTTCCGAGTCCGGTGAGTTCATACCCCTACCCTTTTTCATTGTTTTCACTATTTTCAGGGGGGAACACAAGCAAAGTACAAGGGAATTCTTGTACTCAAAACATGTTTTCAAATGTGTGTTTCGTATTTCATATGCTTTTATTACTGATTACCATATCCGGTGACTCCTTCTTCGGATAATACCGGGCTTTAATTTAATTTATATTTAAATTAATTAACAAACTTCAAAAATTCATATCTTTCTCATACGAACTCCGTTTTCGACGTTCTTTATATCCACGCGAAGGTGAGACTACGATCTACAATTTTCGTTTAGACTCCATCGGCTAGTTTTGAATTTATTTTTAATATTATATTTTTAATAGGTCGGGACAGGAAAAGTCCGTTAAAGTTCCATAACTTCTTCATCCGACGTCCGTTTTCGTCAGACTTTTTACCATTGCGCTACAATTGTTGATCCCTTTGATTCTCATTTAGGTTATTTTGGCCAAAAGTCTCTTGATCTCTATTTCGAGTTTTTAGCTGTCTACTGCTACATCTGTAACTTAGAAAAATCACAACTTCCTCATACGAAGTCAGATTTGGACGTTCTTTTTATGTACGGTTACGGTTTGACGATATCTATGACTTTCATCTAGACACCTAAGGTCAAAAAGTGTTTTATTGAAACTTTGCGTTTTTACGTAACTTCGTATTGCCGGTTTTTGTCGGGAAACTTAGAATGGTCATAACTTCTTCATTATAACTCGGATTTTAGTGTTCTTTATATGTATGAAAACCTTGTTACAATATCTACCACTTAGTATACTTAATTACAGTTTTATAAAATTATAAATTTTGACCTGAATTTTGCTGTTGTTACAAAAAGATGCAAAGGTATGTGGACCGTTTGCTGAAGTTGAATGTGAACTTCCCTGAGGAGTTGGCAATTGACATCATTTTGCACTCCTTACCTTCTTGTTATGACCATTTTCGTATGACATATCATATGAACAAGGAGGAAGTTACCTTCAGGAAGCTACAAGGACTCTTGAAGACCGCTGAAACCGGTCTTAAGGGCAAGGCGGTTGTTGCCTCAACTACTCCTACTCCAACACCTACCCCTGTTTTGGCTATCGACCAAGGCAAAGGGAAAAAGAGGAAGCACCCTTTGAAGGGTACCAAGGGAAAGTCTCTTGAAGGCTCCTCATCAAGGACCAAGAGCGGTTCTGTCACTCCTTCTACCATTCCCAAGGATGTTGATTGCTACTATTACCAGGACAAGGGGCCCTGGAAGCGAAACTGCCCCAAATACTTGCAGGTTCTGAAGGATGGGAAAGTGAAACCCACCCACGTATGTATTTACACAATATTGTCTAATAACTCACCATATTCTAACTCCTGGGTGCTTGATATAGGATTTGGTATTCACATATGTTCTGATTTGCAGGGCCTAAGAAGAAGTGAGGATGTGGAGCACGAGAAGATAAACTTGATCATGGGGAATAGGAAGGCTTCACCTGTTTCCAAGATTGGAGTTTATACTTTGTTGCTGAATAATGGGTTAAAATTAGATTTGAATAAATGTGTGTACTCGTCTGAAAGGGCGAGGAATATTATTTCCTTTCATGCTTTGTACAAACAAGGTTTTACCTTTTCGTTTGATAATGAATGTGGTGGTATTAATGCTTTCTTGAAAAATGTGTTTTATTTTAAAGCATTACCTTGTGATGGTGTGTATGAAACTGTGTCGATTGTAGACAACTTAGGAAATAATGTGTTGTATATTGATTCTTCTACTAGCCTAGATAAAGCATCATTGTGGCATTGTCGTCTTGGACATGCAAACAAGAAACTCATAGGCCAACTCCAAAAGAGGGGAGTCTTGGAGTCGTTCGACCTTAAATCGGATGATAGTTGTGAGTCTTGTCTACTTGGAAAGATGACAAAATCACCCTTCACTGGAACTTGTGAAAGGGGTGAGGGTTTGTTGGACCTAATACATACTGATGTATGTGGACCATTCAAAACCGCCACAAGGGATGCTAATCGGTATTATGTGACTTTTATTGTTGATATTAGTAGATATGGGTATGTCTACTTAATCAAACATAAGTCAAAAACCTTTGAAAGGCTTAAGGAATTCAAACAGGAAGTAGAAAATCTATTGGTCAGGAACATTAACATGCTTCGATCCGATTGACGTGGTGAGTATCTTAGTACCGAGTTCCTTGACTATCTTAAGGAGTGTGGGATTGTCTCACAATTGACTCCTCCCAGGACACCACAACTAAATGGTGTAGCTGAGAGGCGTAATCGAACCTTTTTAGACATGGTTCTCTCTATGATGAGTCGAGCTTCGCTACCAATCTCTTTATGGTGGTATGCCTTAGAGACTACCGCCCATATCCTTAATCTAGTCCCTACAAAGAAGGTTACCAAAACACCTCATGAGATGTGGACTAGGAAGGGTCCCAACTTGTACCACATCAAAATTTAGGGTTGTGAAGCTTTCGTGAGGCGTGAAACTCATGATAAGCTCGAACCCCAAAGTGAAAGGTGTATTTTCATCGGCTACCCACAGAAATCCTTCGGTTACCTCTTCTACAGACCCAGTGAGAATGTGGTCTTCGTAGCAAGAATATGGGTCTTTCGTGAGAGAGAATTTATAAGCCAAGGAGAGAGTGGGAGGCAAATTGATCTTGAAGAAATCCAAGAATCAATTGGTGAAGGAACCTCAAACACTAGCAATCAACCTGAGGAGGAAACTCCTATTGAGCTAGCTGACGAGTCTGTACCTCCAAGGCGTTCCACACGGGTTAGGAACACACCTGCGTTTTATTATGGCTTTCATATTACTACGGAAGGTGATACATTTATCAACGATAGTACACTGGTAAATTTGCATAAACCTAGCAGTGTTAAGGAAGCCATGGCAGGCCCGGAGTCTGCTAAGTGGAAGGAGGCTATGGACAGCGAGATACAGTCCATGTATGACAATCATGTTTGGAACTTGGTTGACAATGTACCTAGACATAAAACAGTCGGGTGCAAATGGATCTTCAAGAAGAAGACCGACATGGAAGGAAAAGTGCATACTTATAAGGCTCGACTGGTTGCGAATGGTTTTACTCAGACTCAGGGTATTGATTATGATGAAACCTTCTCGCCGGTAGCAAAGATTAAGTCTATTAGGGTTATGCTAGCCATTGCTACATTTCATGATTATGAAATATGGCAAATGGATGTCAAAACCGCTTTTCTTAATGGAAAGTTGGCTGAGGATGTGTACATGAATCAGCCAGAGGGTTTTGTCAGTGCAGAGTACCCTAATAGAGTATGCAAGCTTGAGAAATCCATTTATGGATTAAAACAAGCATCTCGTAGCTGGAATCTTTGTTTCGATGAGAAGGTCTAAGAGTTTAGCTTCTCGAGAAGTGAAGATGAGTCTTGCGTGTATGTCAGATCTAGTGGGAGTATAGTTAGCTTCTTGGTACTGTATGTGGATGACATACTACTTATAGGAAATGACATCTCAACCTTGCAGGAGGTTAAGTCTTGGCTTGGGAAGTGCTTTGCTATGAAGGACCTTGGGGAAGCTGCCTATATCCTAGGGATAAGGATATTAAGAGAAAGGAGTAAAAGACTAATTGGACTTAGTCAGAGTACCTACTTGGATAAGGTGTTGAAAAGGTTCAGCATGCAGAATTCCAAGAAAGGAGATTTACGGATCCAAAGCAATACCAAGCTGAGTAAGACTTAGAGTCCGAGTACAGAGGCATAGATAGCTGAGATGAGCCAATTAGCGTATGCGTCCGCTGTTGGCTCGATCGTGTATGCTATGACTTGTACCCGCCCTGATATGGCCTTTGCTTTGAGCATGGTCACCAAGTATCAGGGGATCCCTGGCAAGGCTCATTGGACTGCGGTAAAGAACGTTCTCAAGTACCTGCAGAGGACTAAGGATTGGATCCTTACCCTTGGTGGGAGTGATGACTTGAGAGTATTAGAGTATAGTGATGCTAGTTTTCAGACTGATAGGGATAAATTTCGCTCTCATTCGTGCTGGGTCTTTACCTTAAATGGAGGGGCAATCTCTTGGAAGAGTTCCAAGCAGGAGACGGTGGCTGATTCGACTTGTGAATCAGAGTATATAGCAGCTAGTGAAGAAGCGAAGGAGGCGATATGGTTGAAGAACGTCATGGGAGACCCTGGAGTTGTGCCAGCTATTAAGGAGCCTGTGGAAATTTTCTGTGACAGCTATAGTGCGGTTGCTTTAGCTAAAGAACCGAGAGATCATTGGAGATCCCGACACATTGACAGAACATATCACTTCATAAGACACATGATAGAAGAAGGACTCCTTGTGGCAAAGAGGATATCGTCATATGAGAACCCTGCGGATCCCCTTACAAAGGGACTGACGAGGGCTAAGCATTTTCAACATGCGAGGCGCATCGGGCTGAGGGACGATATTAGTTTTACAGATTAGATAGATTCTCTTAAACTTGTAAAATGTAATCGACATTTGATGATGAATAAAATTGTGATTTATTTATGAGTAAGGTGTTGCTATCATTGTCAATTATTTACAATTGTTTCAGCTTTGCATGTTTTGACTTCCAGAATAATTAATTTATTCAAACCTCCACAATTGGTCATACGTCGGAAGTAGGTATGAATCAAGATTGTCATGAATTGGGTTTGTAGATGGCTAAAAGTGTTTAGACATGGCAATGGTTGCTACAACGTTCATGAGTACTCATAAGTTATGAGTATTGGAATACACCCACGCTCACTTGTATCACTTCATGGAATTTATCTTGAGTGATCGTGAGACGGTAATATCATATAAGTCTTCAAACCTAGAGATATGAGTTGTTACCTATGAGTTGGTTGTGCATTGATTGCACGTGAACGCATTAGTAACTTGATGTTATAAAACGTGCCTTTGTGTACAATTCAACAAGTAGTAGAACAAGCATATGAGTCGAAGTTTATCTGTTCCTTCTAGAAATAGAAGCGATATCTCGGCCCCTCGATGATTTTATGTTGACCCATGTACCGGGCCAGGTCAGAACTAAATTGATGTGTTCAGTTGATTTATTTGTCAAACAAATCGGAAATCGAGAAACAACTGCCAGACAATAAGCAAGACATAGTTCCATGTGTTTGTGCGACTGATATCATGAGAACAGAGGATTACATGATCACTTATCTTAAAATGGGGCTTCATAGTTCAACAGAGTTTTCGAGAGCTACGATTGCTGGTTGGTTCCTGAAGTAATATAGGCAAATACAGTTATTAGACTTATCCAAGTGGGATTCTATTGGATAAGGTGTCTAAGTCCATAACTTATTTCGTATATACTTGACCCGATTGTGGGCTATTGGTTTTATAGGGTGTGGGCTAACACTCATTTGTTAATGGGCTAGGCTTGTATGGAAGTCCATGGATGATCCATGGAGTTTTGTTGCATGAAATAGCCACTAGTATGTGTGTTTGTGTGTGGCCGAAATTATAGTGTGTATACACTCTCTCAAATTTTTCCAAGTGTTTGTGGTGATTTGTGATTTCCATTTGAGGCATTCCCACTATTGGTACTTGGCTCTCAAACTCCAAGGAATCAAACTCATCAAAAGGTATGTAATCTCATCTAATTCTTTTATGTTTAAAAGTACCCCGTGCCATGTTAGATAGGTTATGAACCTTGGAAAATTATTATTTTGCATGTATTTAGACAAACATATATCCAAGGTTTATTAGGGTTGCATGCACACTTAGGAAGTGTTAGATTTCTCAAAACCCAACACCTAATACATGTACGAGACACTTTCAGCCGTTAGGACATCATTTTTTATCACTTAGGACCCTCTCTAGGGTCTGAAAGGACATTTTATTTCATTCAAATCATAAAATGCACCAACTTGGGACTTTTAGGACAAGAAATGGTTCCATAAAGCTAGCATGGAAAGATCTACATCATACAAGCATAAAGTTGGGAGCTTTTTTTACCTCCTGGAGCTTCTAGAGTACAAACAAACCTCAAATCTACAAGCTTGTCTTCCTTCTCCAACTTCTAGATGCAACACCTTCTTCTCTAACTGTTGGATTAGGTATCTTAACCCATAACTATAATTGTTATATACTTGACCCGAGAGTAGCATGGTCCATTTTGGGTTGCATTCACCAGAACAATCTAATAGGATGTATATTTGAGAAATAGGTTTATTATTTAGTTAGTATTGATCAAGTATTAATTTGGAATTAATTTGGTGATCAAAAGAGACAAATTAAATTCACAGGGGCTGATTGTCTAAATCAAAGATACATATTGGTTGGGCTAATAATCCATGATTGATTAGTGATGGTCTAAGCTTATGTAAGTATCCATATAGTGTTAGTCCATTACAAGCCCAAGTGTGAGAATTAGGGTTTACACATAACCCTTGGAATTCTACACTAAATATATGTAACCCTTTGGCTACAATAAGGAGAGTAGTGATCTTAAAGATACTATAGTTGAACTCTTAAGTTCCTCTAACCTCTCTCTCATGTTCTCCAATTGTTGGTGGTGTTTTATGAACCATTTGAGGCATCACACTTGAGGTGCTAAGTTCTTAAATGCCAAGTAATTCAAGCTACTACAAGAGGTAACCTTCTAACTAGATTTTATGATTCATATGTCAAATTCCATGCTAGTTTGGATTCATTCTTTGGAAAATTGTTTATTACATATATAACTAGAGAAAACTTAGATCCAAATCATTAGGGTTTTATGTGCACCATACGAGTGTTATAGTGCTCAAAACCCATCAGTGGTATCAGAGCCTAGGATTCTTTTTTGTTATATTGATGCTTGGTTATTTTTTAAACCTGAAAAATTGAATTTCTAGCCATTGACTGATGAATTTGACGAGTCCAATGATCAGACTCCACGAGCTCACTCACAAAAAGGGCAACTCGATGAGTCCAGTTCATGCACTCGTCGAGTAGAGCATTATGTTTGCAAATTTTCGAGCTTTTTGGCCAGAATTGGATTAGGATCATTACCACAAACTGTTTTGAATCATAAAACTCATTTTTCTTGATATGGTAATGATTATCCTCATCTAATTGAAGGACAATTATCAAATTTTATGATAATAAGTTGATTATTTGTATGATTTGATTTGAATTGTCTTGCCTTATGAGTTAGATTAGATCAATGGAAAATTATATGATAATGCTATTAATGAAAATTGATCTAAATGTTTTTAATGAACTCCATAACTTGTCCTCAAGTTATGGAACATCAAGACTCTCATTCATTAAAATATATTAACTCATAAGTTATGGAAACCCAAAAGTTTTGAAGAGTTTCAAAACTTTCCATCAAGTATTGGAATTTGTAAAGCCTCACTTTTAAAACATTTAATTCCAAAACTTGGAATTTTAAAAGTTTAAAATTCAGCCCTTATACTATTATAATATTATAAGTTTAATAATTATATATATGTATAAGACATGTCACTCTTACCTTTAGTATGCCTCATTCACGAAGCCGCTCTATAAGGGGGGTATAAGGTTATTGCCTATAAAATAGTGGTTTAATGGGTGTCCACTCTCACCTACCGCTTCCTTGAACAGTGGAGGGTTGTTAGCCGAACGGGTAGTATAGGACATTAATTCTCATTACAATTATAATGATAATTTTAAAGTAACTAAATGTTTTTTTAAATTCCCAATCTTAGTTACTTTAGGAAAAATGTGATAATGATGCTATTACTTGAAATTGCACATTGCACCTTGCCATGTCATTAGTGGAGCGTGTGTGGTTAATCGGCACACTAACTTGGACTAACAAGGGTGGCAAAGGGTAGCTTGATGTTTGTCATAGATCAATAGAGCATGTGTGGTTAACCGACACATTGATTAGGTGATAAATGACATCGAGTCTACCAAGTATATTTGCATGGTTATTCACACCTTGTTTGTGATCCTCCGTATCCCAGTCACAAACCTGAAGGGCATAATCGAGATTTAAACATGCCATTGAAAGGTTCAATGAATCTCAATAGAATCTAGGAATTTCAATCCAATTAAAACTTAATATTCAATTTTGTTTTTCATGGTGGAAATTGGTATATCGTCATTTACCAAGCTTCAAATATTTTGCAATTGGATTACGGCATCCCTCTTCCGAATTGTAAAATATTGTGTTAGGTCCTAGCCTTAATATTTCATTTATGTGGTATATTAAGGATTCTTATCTAATCTAAACTTTGTGTTTCTTTTTCAGATGTCTTCCAACACCGCTTCTGGCTCAAACCCTTCGGGCTCTTTCCCCCTCATGAACTTGTGTGGGAGGGTTATCTTTGATGGTTCGAACTTCAATGACTGTATTCGGAACGTTAGGATGCTCACTCGCTACAAAGACAAGGAATATGTCGTCAACAAAGAGCTCAAGGAGATTGATGAAGTCACTGCTACTCCTGAAGAGGGTGCTTACTATAGGGCACATGAGAAGGATGCCATGAAGGTGTCTTATATCGTGCTTGCCACAATGACAACTGAACTTCAAAAGTCCTATGAGGACTACTACCCTTTTAAGATGCACTAATACTTGATAGAAAGATACCATCAAAGGACTCTTCAGGAAATGTATGAAATCATTTCCTCTGTGATTACAACAAATATGAAGGATGGAGAGTCCATCATGGCTCACTTGTAGAAAATGCAAAGGTTTGTGGACCGCTTGCAGAATTTGAATGTGAACTTCGATGTTGAGTAGGCCATTGATATTATCCTACACTCTTTTCCTCCTCGTTATGATCAGTTTCGTATGACTTATCATATGAACAAGGAGGAGGTCACTCTTAGCAAGCTTCAAGGCCTTTTAAGAACTGCTGAAAGTAGTCTAAAAGAAAAATCTGTTGTATCTACTCCTACTCCTGCTGATGTTGACCCAGTCCTAGAAATTGGACATGGGAAAGAGAAGAAGAGGAAGGCTCCTTCTAAAAGTTTCAAGGAAAACTCTCATGATGGATCCTCTACCAATTCAAAAGAAGCAGAGTGCTTCTATTGTCATGATAAAGGGCACTGGAAGTGAAGCTGCCCCAACTACTTACAAGATGTTAAAGATGGGAAGATAAAGCCCACACATGTAGCTATTTATACTATTACATTTAATAACTCATCACATTCTAGTTCTTGGGTCCTTGATACAAGTTACGGTTTCCACATTGGTTCTGATTTACAGGGTCTAAGAAGAAGTAAGGATGTGGAGCACGGGAAGATGAACTTCATCATGGGGAATAGGAAAATGTCGTTTGTCACCAAGATTGGAGTTTATTCATTATTACTTAGTAGTGCGTTAGAATTAGATTTGAATAATTGTTGCTACTCATCTGATATGGCGAGAAATGTTATTTCCTTTCACGGTTTGTGCAAATAAGGTTATAGATTTTCATTTGATAATGAATTGGTTCTATTAATGCTTTTTATAATTGTGTATTTTATTTTAGTAAATTGCCTTGTAATGGTGTATATGAAACTATGATGGTTGTAGACAACTTAGGAAATAATGTGTTGCACACTGATTTTTCCGATAGTTTCGATAAGGTATCCTTATGGCATTTCGTCTTGGACATGTCAACAAGAAGCACATAGGCCACCTCCAAAAGGCTGGTGTGTTGGATTTATTTGACTTAAGGTCGGATGACACTTGAAAATATTGTTTGCTTGGAAACATGACCAAGTCACCCTTCACTGGTTCTTGTGAAAGGGGTGAGGTTTTGTTGGGTCTCATACACACCGATGTGTACGGACGCTTCAGAACCACCACAAGGGATGCTAACCGCTTCTATGTGACTTTACTGATGATTTTAGCCGATATAGCTATATCTACTTGATCAAGAATAAGTTAGAAACCTTTAAAAAGTTCAAAAGTTTAAAGAAGAAGTGAAGAATCAACTGGGCAGGAAGATAAAGATGCTCTGATCCGATTGAGGTGTTGAGTATATTAGTATCAACTTCCTAGACTATCTTAAGGAATGTGGAATTATTTAACAGTTGACGCCACCCTGAACACCATAGCTTAATGGTGTGGATGAGAGGCACAATCAAACCTTGTTGGACATGGTTTGATCCATGATGAGTCGACCTTTGTTACCTATCTCATTCTGGCGGTATGCCTTAGAGACTGCCTACTATATCCTTAATCTAGTTGCAACCAAAAAGGTTTCCAAAACACCTCACGAGATATGGACAGCGAAGGTTCCCTCGTTAACACACATCAAGGTTTGGGGTTGCGAGGCTTTCGTGAGGCGAGAGACTCGCGAAAAGCTCAAACCTCGTAGTGAGCATTGTATTTTGATCAGCTACCTACATAAGTCTTTTGGATATCTCTTCTACAGAATGAGTGACAATATTTTCTTCGTTGCGAGGAGAGGGGTTTTCCGTGAGAGAGAACTCATATGCCAAGAAGATAGTGGGAGGCAAATTGACCTTAAAGAGTTTCAAGAGTTCAGTGATGAAGGAACCTCAAACACTAGTGCTCAACCTGAGGAGGAAACTCCTATTGAACAAATTGACGAGTTATTTCCTCAGAGGCGTTCTAGTAGAGTTAGTGTTCCACCTATGTTATATGTTTTCCATATTACCACATATGGTGATACAATTATCAGTGATAGCACACTTGTAAATTTGGATGAATCTAACAACTGCAATGAAGCCAAGGCAGGCCTCGAGTCTGTAAAATGGAAAGAGGCTATGGACAACGAGATTCAGTCCATGTATGACAATCAATTTTGGAACTTGGTTGATAATGTACCAAGTCATAAGACAGTTGGGTATAAATGAATTTTCAAGAAGAAGATCGACATGGATGGGAAAGTACACACATATAAGGCGCGATTGGTTGTGAAGGGCTTTACTCAAACTCTTGGAGTTGACTATGATGAAACCTTCTCACCAGTAGTGAAGATCAAATCTATTAGGGTTGTGATGGCCATAATTGCGTTTTATGATTATGAAATATGGAAAATGTGTGTCAAAACTGCTTTCCTTCATGGGAAGTTGGCTGAAGATGTTTACATGAGTCAGCCAGAGGGTTTTGTTAGTGTAGAGTACCCTAATAGAGTATCTAAGCCTTAGAAATCAATTTATGGATTGAAACAAGCACCTCGTAGATGGAATCTTTGTTTCGATGAGAAAGTCAAAGAGTTTGGATTTTCAAGAAGCGAGGACGAGTCCTGTGTATATGTCAAAGCTAGTTGGAGTATAGTTAGATTTCGATGTTGTATTTGGATGACATACTTCTCATAGCAAACAACATCCCAACCTTGCAGGAGGTTAAGTCCCAGCTTGGGAAGTATTTCGCTATGAAGGACCTTGGAGAAGCTGCTTACATTCTTGGGATAAGGATATTAAGAAACATGAGTAAAAGACTAATAGGACTTAGTCAAACTAACTACTTGGATAAGGTGTTGAAATGATTCAACATGGAGAATTCCATGAAAGGACTAGCCATCCAAATCAATACCAAGATGAGTAAGACTTAGAGTCCAAGTACAGAGGCTGAGATAGCTGAGATGAGTCAAGTACCGTACGTTGTCGTAGTTGGAACGGTCATGTATGTTATGACTTGTACTCGCCCTGATGTGGCCTTTGCTTTGATCATGGTCAACAGATGTCAACGAAATCCTGGTAAAGCTCACTAGACTGTGGTAAAGAACATTCTTAAGTACCTGTGAAGGACTAAGGATTGGGTCCTTATGCTCAGTAGGAGTGATGACTTAAGAGTGGCAGGGTATAGTGATGCCATCTTTCAGACTGACAAAGATAATTTCCGCTCTCAGTCGGGCTGGGTATTTACCCTAAATGGAGGAGCAATAACTTAGAAATGTTCCAAACATGAGATAGTAGCAATTCAAGGTGCGAATCAGAGTACATAGCAGCAAGCGGAGCATCGAAGGTGGCGACATGGCTGAAGAACTTCATCGGATACCAGCTATAAAGGAGCCTATGGAGATTTTCTGTGACAGCGAGAGTGCGATTGCCTTTAACCAAGGAACCGAGGGATCATGGAAGATCCAGACATATCGACATAAAATATCACTTCATAAGACATCAGATAGAAGAAGGACTCCTCGTAGAAAATAGGTTATCATTAGAGGAGAACCTATTAGATCCCCTTTATGAAGAGACTGAGTTTGGTTAAGTATTGCAGCATGCAAGGAGGATTGGGCTAAAGGACAATATTAGTTTTAATTATTAGATAGCTATTCAGAAACTTGTAATAGATAAAATGTATTTGATATTTGATGATTAAATAAAAGGAGTTTTATTTATGAGTACAGTTACTATCTTGTGTTAATTGTTTACTATTGGTTCAGTTTGCATGTTTTGACTTCCAAAATAATAAAATTATTCAAACTATCCACAATCGATCATACATTAGAAGTAGGTATTGAGGCAAGATTGTCATGAATTTGGCTTGTAGATTGTCTAGAGGTTTTAGACATGGAAAAAGTTCGCTACAACATTCATGAGTGCCCATAAGGTCTGATTATTGGATCAAACCCACGCTCACATGAATCACTTCATGGAATTTATCACAAGTGATTATGAGACGATAATATCATATAGTCTTCAAACCGATATGTATGAGTTGTTAACTATGAGTTGGTTGTACATTGATAGTGTGAAAACGCATCAGTAACTTGATGTTATAAAATGTGCTATTGTGTATGATTTGACGAGTAGTTATTACAAGCATATAAGTCGAAGTTCATATGCTCTGTTTGAGCCTTGGATGATTAAAAACAATATCTTAGGCCCCTCGATGATTTTGTTTTGACTTACGTGTCGTGCCCAGTCAGAATTCAGTTGATGTGTTCAATTAAGTTCTATGTCAAACTAAACAGAATTCGGGAAACAAACTGTTAGACAATAAGTGTGAATATGATCCATGTAATTGTCCGCATGATATCTTGAAGAAAAGAGGATTATCTGATCCCTTATCAAAAATGGCGTGCCAGAGTTCGGCAGCGGCTTTTAAGAGCTACGATTGCTAGTCGGGTTTTAAGTCATACTTGCAATTATAGTTATTAGACTTCTCTAAGTGGGAGACTATTGGATTAGGTGTCTTAACCCATAACTAAAACTAGTATGTACTTGACCTGAGAGTAGCATGGTCCATTATGCGTTGCATTCACCAGAACAATCTAATAGGATGTATATTTGAGAAAGGGGCTTGTTATTTAATTAGTATTCATCAAGTATTAATTTGGAATTAATTTGGTGATCAAAAGAGACTAACTAAATTCGCAGGGGCGGATTGTCTAAATCAAAGATACATATTGGTTGGGCTAATAATCCATGATTGATTAGTAATAGGCTAAGATTATGTAAGTATCCATATAGTGTTAGTCCATTACAAGCCCAAGTGTGAGAATTAAGGTTTATACATAACCCTTGGAATTCTACACTAGATATATGTAACCCCTTGGCTAGAATGAGGACACTAGTGATCTTAGAGATACTATAGTCAGATTCTTGTGTGCCTCTAACCTCTCTCTCAAGTTCTCCAACTGTTGGTGGTGTTTTGTGAACCATTTGAGGCATCACACTTGAGGTTCTAAGTTCTTAAAGGCCAAGTAATTCAAGCTACTACATGAGTAACCTTCTAACTAGATTTTGTGATTCATATATCAAATTACATGCTAGTTAGGATTCATGCTTTGGAAATTTTTTTATTGCATGTATAACAAGAGAGAACTTAGATCCTAAGCATTAGGGTTGCATGTGTACCATAGGAGTGTTATAGTGCTCAAAATCCATCACCAACTACTCAAAATACCTACTTTTAGCTAACACACTCAAGAAAGGGGTTAGGGTTAGGGGAAAACGGCTTAAAACTATAGAGGCTGAGATGATGGAGGGTTTTGACCACATAAGGCTGTTAATATAGCATTGAAACCGTAAATATTAGGGTTTCCATCTAACGCTTGTACGCCTAGCGTACACAAGTGTACCCCCAGCGTACTACAACGCACCTAGTACACTTAGCGTACTAGTCTTGTTCTCAAAGGTGCAAATTTAGCCCTTAGGCTCCTCATGGCTAGACTCTTCTAACCCCAAGTACTACATATAACAAGAGAAAACTTAGATCCAAAGCATTAGGGTTGTATGTGTACCATAGGAGTGTTATAGTGCTCAAAATCCATCACCAACTACTCGAAATACCTACTTTTAGCTCACACACTCAAGCAAGGGGTTAGGGTTTGGGGAAAACGGCTCAAAACTATAGAGGCTGAGATGATGGAGGATTTTCAGCGCATAAGGATTTTTATAGCACTGAAACCCTAAATATTAGGGTTTCCATCTAACGCTTGTACGCCCAGCGTACTACAGTGCACCTAGTACGCTTAGCGTACTAGTCTTGTTCTCAAAGTTGGAAATTTAGCCCTTAGGCTCCTCGCCATAGACAATCAGTTCTCCCCCACATGGGGTTCGAACCACCACTCGCTGACCTTCATTGTCAATCATGGCAGCGACGTGACTAAGCGAATCCATACCCACGATCACAAACACATACCCCATGGGAATTGCAATCAAGTCTATTGGGAAAGATACCCTGAAGATATCCAACATGCATCCCCGATAAACTGAAGAAGCGGAAAACCCATGTTGGTTGGCGATAGAGATTCGCAAGGGAAACTCTTGCTCTCCTACTGGCAAACCAATCTCCCTACTAAAAGACTAAGAGAAAAACTACTGACAAGCCCCGAGTCAAATAATACCAAAGTAGGTAAGGATTTCACTAAGAACATACCTAATCACAGGTACAAAAATATAAGCATAAAAAATATAATTAACGAGATAAAGATAGAAACATACCAGCAACCATGTTCGGTGTTGTCCTAGCGTCCTTGGCTGTAAGCTAGAAGGTGCGACCCTGAGTCTTCGGAGGCTCTGCTCTACCCTGACTCCCATCGGTAATCCTCAATGTAGCTGGCGTGGGAGTCTGGGTCGGCATGGCATCGAGCAATGAGCAAGTGGACTTTACATGGCCAATCTGATCACATTGGTAACGTATCCTCACACTCGGAACCGAGGTAGGCTAGAGACAATCCTTCACATAATGCCCCTCCTTGACACACTTGTGGCACCCGCTACCTGATCGACAAACCCTAGAATGACCCTTTCCGCACTTTCCACAAGTGCGGCCGCGCTGACCTCCAGTCCTAGAATCAGCAACTGTCACACCCCCGAACCAGACGGCGGAAACGTCCGGGGGCTGTCGTGACTCAATTGCATACCATAACATTGAATATATATGAAACATAACAACATTCGTCACCATTCATTACATAGTACAACCAGTAGTGTTTACATGTCATACATTGTTTAAAACATTACATTCCCAAAAATTAAGTTGTTCCATTCATTCAAAAATAAACTGCAACCGTCACCGAATATGATTTCCCTTGATTCACTGGTTCCCTGAGAATACAAGTATTTTGAAAAACGTCAACATATGAAATGTTGGTGAGTTCATAAGTAGTGTTTGAAATCGAATGTTTGTATTGTTTGAGAAACCACCAGAAAATCCGATATTTTCTGAAAAGAAAAGCTTTTGAAAACGTTTGTGAAGATCCATAGGTATGCTTGTTTGTTTCTATACTTGTAAAAAAAAATGTTCATTGAAGATGTATGCATTTCAAATCTGTATGTATTGAAAACCCTAGGAAAACCCGATGTTCCCCTAGTTCCTTTGGAATCCATTAAGTTGCGTTGAAACCATTACGAAGATAGCAGTGTCAGTCCCAGGCGACGTTGGAAGGTTCTCGAGCAGGATTATTTACTACAAACCCGCGTTACGCAAACGCCCAGTTTGTAGATATAATAACGATTCCCGAAGGCGTCGTCAGTACTAATCGCGTTATCCAATCGCCCTGACTAGGTGTAGTCCCACATCCGAAGAGAAAGAGGACACGAAGGCCTCGATGACTCTATTAATCGGTTGGGGATAATATGCGTGCGAGGGGTCCCCGACCCGCCTCGTAAAATATGCAGACTCTTCTAGCAATACCAAGGACCCTTGGGGACCAGTGGTACAAGCCATTGAAAGTCACTCTACGTTGTGCCAAGTCGGTGAAACTCAACACCTCGTAGAAAAATATGCGTCTTCGGGCCTTAAGATCAGGTCATTGGGCTAGCTAGGCCCAACAAGCAAGATTTTACACTTTTGGGGCCCGAAGATGGTGCGTAGACGTCTGTGCACACTCGTATGTATATGTATTACCAAACGTTATTTGTATGAATCGTAGTATCGAAGAGTTAGTAGTTGTAGATTTCCATTGGCTCGAGACCGAGCCAATTTGTTTAACAACGATTTTTGGTATTGTAATGAGTTGTATTTCGTCGATAGTCGCAATGCTATTATTTAATCCAATTGTGTATATTGAATTAGTCTTGAAATATTTCTGTTTTCAGCCCCTCATTATTTGTAAAATTTACATTTTCCACCCCTTTTATTAAATAATTCCCGGTTTGGTCCTTAAACTATTTTTCTTGACATTTTAACACCAAAAATTATTGAAATTAATATTTTTCAGCATATCTTTCATAGAAAACAGTTAAGTCCCTGAAAATGCAATTTTTTTCGGTTTTAACCCTTCTTTTCGCAATTTTGACAATTTTGGCCCAAATTGAAAATTTTTTGCAACTTTGGTCCTTTATAAATTTAAAAAGCATTTTAAACCTTTGAAAAGGATTTGGGACACTTATAGTCCACTGTTTTACAAAAATTCACAGTTTTGGCCCTCCAAAACAGAAAAATTCGCATAATGGGCCTCATTGGGCCGAAAATGTCATTTTTAGCCCATTAAGCTTGAAATTTATGTTTTTAATCCTCTAATTGAGTATAATTCCAGAAATAATTTTATGGAAAATGTTTTGGCACACTTCATCCATCAGAATCTGTGAAATGTCAATTTGGGCCCTTAATTTTGTATTTTTCACATTTTTTGGCCCAAAATTTGTGTTTTTAACCCAAAGAAAATTATTACTAAACCACTTAGCCATTTTTCTTGAAACACTTTGTGTGTAGAAATATATTTGAAGCTAAGATCATAAAACATAAGTTATATCTCGGTTTGAGGGGTTTTAAGGCTAGATCCAACATAAAAACACATAAAAGCATACATATAAGCATGGAAATCATACAAGGCATACAAAACACATATAGATCTACACTTTCACTTGTATTCCCCCCCCCCCCCCCCCCCACAAAACTCATAAAAACAGAAAATAGGGGGTATGAAGCTCACCTTGGGTGTTGATTCGGTTTTTGAAGAAAGATTGGAAGAAATGAAGTGATTTTTGGCCTTTGCACTCCTTGATGAACTTTTCGAGATTATGGGGGTTTCTAGAGTGCAAGATCATGATTTTTGCATGGATTAGGAAGAGATGTTTGATAAATAAGGAATACAAGTCATAGATCCAAGCAAAACCTTACCTTAGATGATGATTTTTGTGGAAGAACCTTCTTGAATGCTTCCTAATTTTCGAGATTTTGGATGGAGGGGGAGAGTTGTTCTTGAGTGATCTAGAGAGGATTTGAGAGATTTTTGTGTGTGTGTGTGGGTGTATGGCCGAGAGTGAGAGAGGAGAGAAGGAAGAAGTGATTTTGAGGTGATGTTGCATGGATACATGGACTATATTGCATGGATACCCTATGGACAATAATGAGGTGGCACACTTAAGTCAACTCTTCCTTATCTTCTTGGGTTTGGGCCTTTGGGCCGAGAATGGTGGGAAAAAAAAAGATTTTTGGGCCTTTTGGCTCTTAAGCCCAATATTTGAGGTAGTTTGGGTGATCATTGGCCTTATAAAATAAAATTGTGATTTTTATGCTTTATTAGGCTAGGTTAGGTTAAATTATGGATCAAAGCTTGTGATTTATTTCATTCTAGGTCCAACATGGTCCAAAATGTTGAAATAAATAAGTATGGGTCCACTTAGAGCCCAATTAGGGTTCTAAGCCCATGATAGTCCAATTGGAAGCTTATTGGTCCACTTGGATCCAATAAGGAAGTTCTAGTCCAAATTAGACTTAACAAGAACTTCTAAGGTTTTTCAATTGTTTGATGACTACTTGTAGTACTTGTGTAATGTATTTACTTGAAGTTTTTGATTCACATTAACTTGAATGTATAGATTACATGGCTCAAAATTTTCAGTTGTGACATCATCCCCCCGTTAGAGGGAATTTCGTCCCGAAATTCTGTTTGAAAGCTAGATTTGAGAATGCTAGAATAGGTGAGGGTACTTCTGCTTCATTTGATCTTCGCGTTCCCATGTGAATTCTGGCCCACGCTTTGCGTTCCACCGTACCTTCACGATCGGGATGCGGCTCTGCTTAGTACGCTTCACCTCCCTGTCCATGATTTCGATTGGTTCTTCGACGAACAGAAGATTCTCATTGATTTCGATTTCGTCAAGAGGAGTGACAAGGGTTTCATCTGATAGACACTTTTTCAGATTAGAGACGTGAAACACGGGGTGTACACCGTCTAGCTCCGCGGGTAGTTGTAGTCTGTAGGCTACCGGACCTATTCGGGCGACGATTTCGAAAGGTCCAATGTACCGTGGGTTTAGCTTTCCCCGTTTTCCGAAACGTATAACTCCTTTCCAGGGTGAGACTTTCAGCAATACTCGATCACCGACCTGGAACTCTAAGGGCTTTCGTCATTTGTCTGCGTAGCTCTTTTGCCGGTCACGCGATGCTTGTAATCGAGCTTTGATCTGGACAATCTTTTCTGTGGTCTCGCGAATGATTTCCGGTCCCGTTAATGCCCTGTTTGACGTATGTGTTCTTGCTGTTGGATAAGGTGTCTAAGTCCATAACTATTTCGGGCTTGTACTTGACCCGACCCGGCATGGTCCATTTGGGTTGCATGGCACCATGCAATTGGATAGACTAAATGAGAGAAATAACACTTGGAGATTATTAATATATTATAAGTTCTAATATATTAATAATATTATTTGATTAGTTTGATCAAGAATTAATTTGGAATTAATTAAGTGATCAAAGGTTAACTAATTAAATATATGGGTTCGTCCATATCTTGTATAGTGGGCTAAGAGGCTCCATGGATTATCAAGTTGGGTTCTACCCATAGGATGCTCCATGGATGCTCCATGGGAGTTACAAACCCATGGGTCATGAAAAATGAAGAGTCATGACACATTAGGGTTTACATGGTGTAACCCTAGATGTGTCAACACTATATAAGGATCCCATTCTCCACCAAAATCGGCACTACTACTAAGGAAACAAGAGGGCTTGGCCGATTTTGAGAAGTGTGTGTTATCTCAAGAGTCTTTCCAAGAGCATTTGGTGTTGTGTGAAGCATTTGAGGCATCACACTTGGGGTGCTAGGCTCACAAGGTTTCAAGGAACACAAGCAACAACAAGGTAAGTTATTCTATCTATGATTCAAGTTAAAATTGTTCCCCATGTATGCTAGATAGGAATATAACCTTGGAATTCAACTTTGCATGATAATTAGACAAACATAGATCCAAGGTTATTAGGGTTGCATGTACACTTAGGAAGTGTTAGAATGCTCAAAACCCATCAGTGGTATCAGAGCCTAGGCTTGTTTGTTTGTTATTTGTGCTTAAAAGTTGAAGAAAGTCGAAAATCTTGCTGTCTGACTGATGGACTCGGCGAGTCCATGGGGAGGACTCGACGAGTTCACGTGTATCTTCAACCTACTCGGCGAGTAGGTTTATGCACTCGGCGAGTAGGGTCGACAGAGTGCAGAATTTCGACTTGTGTTGCTGGAAATGGATTAGAATCATTACCCTAAAATGTTTTGGTACTTGAAAACTTATTTTAGAAGGTGTAATGTCTTTTCTAACTCATTTACAACAACTAGTTATCAAAATTACAAAGATTAAATGTGATTTTGATTCTTGAAAGTGTTCATATTCATGTTCTTGTTCTTATGATGTTTAGATGATCATAGGAATTATTTGTAACCTATGTGGTAGATTAATTCATGATCATAATGTGTTTTAATGGAGTCCATAACTTGTCCTCAAGTTATGGAAAACCAAAAGTCTCTTGGATTAAAAAACCATTAAAAGAACACAAGAGTTAGAAAAAAGAAAAGTCCTCATTTTATTACTCTATTAAACTCATAAGTTACAAGAAATGAAAAGTTTTGAAAGTTTACAAAACTTGCCCTCAAGTTTTGGAACAAGTAAAGTTAAGTTAAAACTTTAGTTCCAACCCCTAGAATTTTAAAAGTTAAAATTCAACCCTTATACTTATATTATTATGATTTAATAATTATATATATATGTATAAGAACAAAGTCGTCTTACCGCTAGTACGCCTCATTCACGAAGCCGGTCTATAAGGTGGGTATAAGGTTGTTGCCTATAAAATGGTGACTTAATGGGTGTCCACTCTCACCCACCGCTTGCTTGATCGGTGGAGGGTCGTTAGCCGAACGGGTAAGACAAGGACTTATTAATTCTCATTCAAAGTATGATGAATATTATAAAGTAACTAAATGTTTTATTAAATTCCCAATCTTAGTTACTTTAGGAAAAAATGTGAATAAGGTGCTATTCCATGAAATTACACTTTACACTTTGATTAAGTCGTTGGTGGAGCGTGTGTGGTTAACCGGCACACTAACTTGGACTTAACAAGGTAGGTAAAGGGTGACTTAGGGTTTATTATAGTATCGATGGAGCGTGTGTGGTTAACCGGCACATCAATTGAGTAATAAACTTTAAGGGTACCAAGTGATTTGCATGGTTACTTCACACCTCGTTTTGTGATCCTCGGTATCCCAGTCACAAAACTTGGAGGGCACACTCGAGATTGAAACATGCCTTTGAAAAGTTCATTGAATCTCAAAGAATCTAGGAATTTCTAAGAACCATTCAAAAAACCTAATAGTAAAATATTGCGGTTTTCGTGGTGGAAATTGGTGAATCGTCATTCACCTACCTTTCAAATATGATATAGCTTAGATTACGGCATACCTCTTCTAAGTTATATTATATTGTGATTGGATCCTAGCCTTAATATTACATTTGGGTGTTTTATTAAGGACTCTCTTATATCTAAACTAATCTTGTCCTAATTCCTTCAGATGTCTTTCAACAATGCTTCTGGCTCTAATCCTAATGGCTCCTTTTCCCTTATGAACTTGTGTGGGAAAGTCACCTTTGATGGATCCAACTTCAATGAGTGGATCAGAAACATCAGGATGATTACCCGCTACGAGGACAAAGAATATGTCCTTGACAAGGAGCTTAAGAAGATTAATGAGTCCACTGCAACTCCTCAGGAGATCGCTGAATTTCGGGCACATGAAAGGGATGCTACGAAAGTGGCTTGCATCATGACGGCCACGATGACAGCGGAACTCCAAAAGTCTTATGAGGATTTCTACCCTTATGACATGCACCAAGATTTGATGGAAAGATACCATCAAAGTGCAAGACAAGAGAGGTATGAAATCATCTGCTCCATGATAACAACCATGATGAAGGACGGGGAATCCGTCACGAGCCACATGCAGAAAATGCAAAGATATGTGGATCGTTTGCTGAAGCTTAATGTGAACTTCCCGGAGGATCTTGCAATAGATATTATTTTGCATTCCTTACCATCGTGCTATGATCAATTCCGCATGACATATCACATGAACAAGGAAGAAGTCACCCTCAGCAAACTTCAGGGACTTCTCAAGACCGCAGAAACAGGTCTTAAGGGGAAGTCGGTTGCTATCACTCCTACTCAAAACTCTACTCCGGTTTTGGCAATCGGGAAAAGTCGAGGGAGGAAGAGAAAGAGCTCCTCCAAGGGTACCAAGGCTCGGACCCTTGATGGCTCTTCTTCAAATAGAACCAAGAAAGGTTTCGTTACTCCTTCTTCTGACCCAAAAGAGGCTGAATGCTTCTATTGCCATGAAAAAGCTCATTGGAAGCGGAACTGCCCAAAATACCAGCAAGATGTGAAGGATGGGAAAGTTAAACCCAACCATGCAGGTATTTACACTATCATTTCTAATAACTCACCCCATTCTAATTCTTGGGTCCTTGATACCGGGTGTGGTATTCACATTTGTTGTGACTTGCAGGGACTAAGAAGAAGTGAGGATGTGGAGCAAGGAAGGATAAACTTGATCATGGGGAATAGGAAAGCTATACCTGTTACCAAGATTGGAGTTTATACTTTATCGCTAAGTAGTGGGTTTAGTTTAGATCTGAATAAGTGTTGTTATTCGCCAGGAATGGCAAGAAATATTATTTCCTTTCATGCTTTGTACAAACAAGGGTTTACCTTTTCATTTAATAATGAAGTTGGTTCTATAGATGTGTTCTATAATAATGTCTTTTATTTTAAAGCATTACCTTGTGATGGTGTGTATGAAGCTGTATCTGTTGTAGATAACTTGGGAAATAATGTTTTGTGTATTGATTCAACTAATAATAACTTGGATAAAGCATCTTTATGGCATTGTCGTCTTGGACATATAAGCAAGAAACGCATAGGCCAACTCCAAAAAGATGGAGTCTTGGAGTCGTTTGACCTAAAGTCAGATGATAGTTGCGAATCATGCTTACTTGGAAAAATGACAAAGTCACCCTTCACAGGTTCATGTGAGAGGGGTGAAGGTTTGTTGGACCTTATACACACGGATGTGTGTGGACCATTCAAACATGCCACAAGGGATGCTAATCGTTATTATTTGACTTTTACTGATGATTATAGTAGATATGGATATGTCTACTTGATCAAGCATAAGTCAGAGACTTTCGAGAGGTTTAAGGAATTTAAACAGGAAGTCGAGAATCAATTGGGCAGGAACATTAAGATGCTTCGATCCGATCGTGGTGGTGAGTATCTTAGTTCAGAGTTCCTCGACTATCTAAGGGAATGTGGGATAGTCTCACAATTGACACCTCCCAGGACACCACAGTTGAATGGTGTGGCTGAGAGGCGTAATCGAACCTTGTTGGATATGGTTCGTTCCATGATGAGTCGAGCTACGCTACCAATCTCATTCTGGGGGTATGCCTTAGAGACTGCCGCCCATATCCTCAATCTAGTCCCTACAAAGAAAGTTGCCAAAACTCCTCACGAGATGTGGACTGGTAAAGTACCTAAACTAGACCACATCAAGATTTGGGGTTGCGAGGCTTTCGTGAGACGCGAGACTCATGATAAGCTCGAACCTCGAAGCGAGAGGTGTATTTTCATCGGCTACCCACAGCATTCCTTTGGTTACCTCTTCTACAGACCTAGTGACAATGTGGTTTTTGTAGCAAGAAGAGGAGTCTTTCGAGAAAGAGAGTTTATAAGCCAAGGAGACAGTGGGAGGCAAATTGATCTTGAAGAAATTCAAGAATCAAGCGGTGAAGGAACTTCAAACTCTAGCCCTCGACTTGAGGAGGAAACTCCTGTTGAGCCAATTGACAAATCTGTACCTCTGAGACGTTCCACGAGAGTTAGGAGTGCACCTGAGCATTACTATGGATTCCATATTACTGCAGAAGGTGAGACACTTATTAGTGATGAGACACTAGTAAGTCAAGATGACCCTAACAGCTACGAGGAAGCCATGGCAGGCCCCGAGTCTGCTAAATGGAAAGAGGCTATGGATAGCGAGATACAATCCATGTATGACAATCAAGTTTGGAACTTGGTTGAAAATGTACCAGGTCGTAAGACAGTAGGGTGCAAATGGGTCTTCAAGAAGAAGACCGACATGGATGGTAAAGTACACACTTATAAGGCTAGACTGGTTGCAAAGGGCTTCTCTCAAATTCCTGGAGTGGACTATGATGAGACCTTTTCTCCGGTGGCCAAGATTAAGTCTATTCGGGTTCTGTTAGCCATAGCTGCGTTTCATGATTATGAAATATGGCAGATGGATGTCAAAACCGCTTTCCTTAATGGGAAGTTGGCTGAAGATGTTTACATGAGTCAGCCAGAGGGTTTTGTCAGCAACGAGTACCCTAATAGAGTGTGTAAGCTTGAGAAATCCATTTATGGATTGAAGCAAGCACCTCGCAGATGGAATCTTTGCTTTGATGAAAAGGTCAAGGAATTTGGCTTTTCTAGGAGTGAAGATGAATCTTGTGTGTATGTCAAGGCTAGTGGGAGTATAGTTAGCTTTTTGGTATTGTATGTGGATGACATACTACTCATAGGAAACGACATTCCAACCCTGCAGGAAGTAAAGTCCTGGCTTGGGAAGTGTTTCGCTATGAAGGACCTTGGTGAAGCTGCCTATATTCTAGGGATAAGAATCTTGAGAGATCGGAGTAAAAGACTAATTGGACTTAGTCAGAGTACCTACTTGGATAAGGTGCTGAAGAGATTCAGCATGCAGGACTCCAAGAAAGGAGAGTTACCCATCCAGAGTAACACCAGGTTGAGTAAGACACAAAGCCCTAGCACTGAGGCTGAGATAGCAGAAATGAGTCGAACACCTTACGCTTCGGCTGTAGGATCGATCATGTATGCTATGACGTGTACTCGACCCGATGTAGCTTTTGCCTTGAGCATGGTTAGCAGGTATCAGGCGAACCCTGGCAAGGCACACTGGACTGCGGTAAAGAATATCCTCAAGTACCTACGGAGGACTAAGGACTGGGTCCTTACCCTCGGTGGGAGTGATGACTTGAGAGTTGTTGGGTATAGTGATGCTAGCTTCCAGACTGATAGGGATAATTTCCGCTCTCAGTCGGGCTGGGTCTTTACCCTAAACGGAGGAGCAATTTCTTGGAAGAGTTCCAAGCAAGAGACAGTGGCTGATTCTACTTGTGAATCAGAGTATATTGCAGCTAGTGAAGCAGCAAAGGAAGCGATATGGCTGAAGAACTTCATTGGAGACCTTGGAGTTGTACCAGCTATTAAAGAGCCAATGGAAATTTTCTGTGATAGTGAAAGTGCTGTTGCCTTAGCCAAGGAACCAAGGGATCATGGGAGATCCAGACACATCGACAGAAAATACCATTTCATTAGACATCGGATCGAAGAAGGACTCCTCGTGGCAAAGAGGGTATCATCGGATGAGAACCCAGCAGATCCCCTCACGAAGGGACTGAGTAGGGTTAAGCATCTCCAGCATGCTCGGAGCATAGGGCTGAAGGATGATATAAGCTTTAGTAGTTAGATAACCCAGAAATTTGTAAAGTGTAATTGACATTTGATGATGAATAAAAGGTGTTTTATTTATGAGTAAAGTGTTGCTATCTCTTGTCAATCGTTTACTATATTTCTTTTGCATGTTTTGACTTCCAGAATAATTTTGTTTGGTGTAACATATTATTCAAACCTCCACAGTCGGTCATATGTCGGAAGTAGGTATGAATCAAGACTGTCATGATGGGTTGTAGAGGTCTAAGGTGTTGGACAAGGCTACAACAATCATGAGTGCTCATAAGTTCTGAGCATTGGACTCAACCCACGCTCACTGGAATCACTTCATGGAATTCTATCTCGAGTGATCATGAGACGGTAATATCATATAAGTCTTCAAACCTAGAGATATGATTTGTTACTTACAAGTTGGTTATGCATTGACTGTACGAAACCGCATTGGTAACTCGATGTTATAAAACGTACTTTTGTGTGTAATTCAATGAGTGGTAGAACAAACATATGAGTCGAAGTTTATCTGTTCCTTCTTGGATTAGAAGCTGATATCTGGGCCCCTCGATGATTTTGTTTTGACCCATGTACCGGGCCCGGTCAGAACTAAGTTGATGTGCTCAATTAAGTTCTATGTCAAACAAATCGGAAATCGAGAAACAAATGCTGGACAATAAGCAAGACTATGTTCCATGTATTTGTCCGGCTGATATCTAGAACGGAGGATTATATGATCACTTATCTTAAATGGCGTACCATCATCTTCTCAAGTTTCGAGAAACCTTGTAAAGAGCTACGATTGCCGGTCGGTTCCTGAAGTACTAGAGATATAGTTATTAGACTTATCCAAGTGGGAGACTGTTGGATAAGGTGTCTAAGTCCATAACTATTTCGGGCTTGTACTTGACCCGACCCGGCATGGTCCATTTGGGTTGCATGGCACCATGCAATTGGATAGACTAAATGAGAGAAATAACACTTGGAGATTATTAATATATTATAAGTTCTAATATATTAATAATATTATTTGATTAGTTTGATCAAGAATTAATTTGGAATTAATTAAGTGATCAAAGGTTAACTAATTAAATATATGGGTTCGTCCATATCTTGTATAGTGGGCTAAGAGGCTCCATGGATTATCAAGTTGGGTTCTACCCATAGGATGCTCCATGGATGCTCCATGGGAGTTACAAACCCATGGGTCATGAAAAATGAAGAGTCATGACACATTAGGGTTTACATGGTGTAACCCTAGATGTGTCAACACTATATAAGGATCCCATTCTCCACCAAAATCGGCACTACTACTAAGGAAACAAGAGGGCTTGGCCGATTTTGAGAAGTGTGTGTTATCTCAAGAGTCTTTCCAAGAGCATTTGGTGTTGTGTGAAGCATTTGAGGCATCACACTTGGGGTGCTAGGCTCACAAGGTTTCAAGGAACACAAGCAACAACAAGGTAAGTTATTCTATCTATGATTCAAGTTAAAATTGTTCCCCATGTATGCTAGATAGGAATATAACCTTGGAATTCAACTTTGCATGATAATTAGACAAACATAGATCCAAGGTTATTAGGGTTGCATGTACACTTAGGAAGTGTTAGAATGCTCAAAACCCATCAGTGGTATCAGAGCCTAGGCTTGTTTGTTTGTTATTTGTGCTTAAAAGTTGAAGAAAGTCGAAAATCTTGCTGTCTGACTGATGGACTCGGCGAGTCCATGGGGAGGACTCGACGAGTTCACGTGTATCTTCAACCTACTCGGCGAGTAGGTTTATGCACTCGGCGAGTAGGGTCGACAGAGTGCAGAATTTCGACTTGTGTTGCTGGAAATGGATTAGAATCATTACCCTAAAATGTTTTGGTACTTGAAAACTTATTTTAGAAGGTGTAATGTCTTTTCTAACTCATTTACAACAACTAGTTATCAAAATTACAAAGATTAAATGTGATTTTGATTCTTGAAAGTGTTCATATTCATGTTCTTGTTCTTATGATGTTTAGATGATCATAGGAATTATTTGTAACCTATGTGGTAGATTAATTCATGATCATAATGTGTTTTAATGGAGTCCATAACTTGTCCTCAAGTTATGGAAAACCAAAAGTCTCTTGGATTAAAAAACCATTAAAAGAACACAAGAGTTAGAAAAAAGAAAAGTCCTCATTTTATTACTCTATTAAACTCATAAGTTACAAGAAATGAAAAGTTTTGAAAGTTTACAAAACTTGCCCTCAAGTTTTGGAACAAGTAAAGTTAAGTTAAAACTTTAGTTCCAACCCCTAGAATTTTAAAAGTTAAAATTCAACCCTTATACTTATATTATTATGATTTAATAATTATATATATATGTATAAGAACAAAGTCGTCTTACCGCTAGTACGCCTCATTCACGAAGCCGGTCTATAAGGTGGGTATAAGGTTGTTGCCTATAAAATGGTGACTTAATGGGTGTCCACTCTCACCCACCGCTTGCTTGATCGGTGGAGGGTCGTTAGCCGAACGGGTAAGACAAGGACTTATTAATTCTCATTCAAAGTATGATGAATATTATAAAGTAACTAAATGTTTTATTAAATTCCCAATCTTAGTTACTTTAGGAAAAAATGTGAATAAGGTGCTATTCCATGAAATTACACTTTACACTTTGATTAAGTCGTTGGTGGAGCGTGTGTGGTTAACCGGCACACTAACTTGGACTTAACAAGGTAGGTAAAGGGTGACTTAGGGTTTATTATAGTATCGATGGAGCGTGTGTGGTTAACCGGCACATCAATTGAGTAATAAACTTTAAGGGTACCAAGTGATTTGCATGGTTACTTCACACCTCGTTTTGTGATCCTCGGTATCCCAGTCACAAAACTTGGAGGGCACACTCGAGATTGAAACATGCCTTTGAAAAGTTCATTGAATCTCAAAGAATCTAGGAATTTCTAAGAACCATTCAAAAAACCTAATAGTAAAATATTGCGGTTTTCGTGGTGGAAATTGGTGAATCGTCATTCACCTACCTTTCAAATATGATATAGCTTAGATTACGGCATACCTCTTCTAAGTTATATTATATTGTGATTGGATCCTAGCCTTAATATTACATTTGGGTGTTTTATTAAGGACTCTCTTATATCTAAACTAATCTTGTCCTAATTCCTTCAGATGTCTTTCAACAATGCTTCTGGCTCTAATCCTAATGGCTCCTTTTCCCTTATGAACTTGTGTGGGAAAGTCACCTTTGATGGATCCAACTTCAATGAGTGGATCAGAAACATCAGGATGATTACCCGCTACGAGGACAAAGAATATGTCCTTGACAAGGAGCTTAAGAAGATTAATGAGTCCACTGCAACTCCTCAGGAGATCGCTGAATTTCGGGCACATGAAAGGGATGCTACGAAAGTGGCTTGCATCATGACGGCCACGATGACAGCGGAACTCCAAAAGTCTTATGAGGATTTCTACCCTTATGACATGCACCAAGATTTGATGGAAAGATACCATCAAAGTGCAAGACAAGAGAGGTATGAAATCATCTGCTCCATGATAACAACCATGATGAAGGACGGGGAATCCGTCACGAGCCACATGCAGAAAATGCAAAGATATGTGGATCGTTTGCTGAAGCTTAATGTGAACTTCCCGGAGGATCTTGCAATAGATATTATTTTGCATTCCTTACCATCGTGCTATGATCAATTCCGCATGACATATCACATGAACAAGGAAGAAGTCACCCTCAGCAAACTTCAGGGACTTCTCAAGACCGCAGAAACAGGTCTTAAGGGGAAGTCGGTTGCTATCACTCCTACTCAAAACTCTACTCCGGTTTTGGCAATCGGGAAAAGTCGAGGGAGGAAGAGAAAGAGCTCCTCCAAGGGTACCAAGGCTCGGACCCTTGATGGCTCTTCTTCAAATAGAACCAAGAAAGGTTTCGTTACTCCTTCTTCTGACCCAAAAGAGGCTGAATGCTTCTATTGCCATGAAAAAGCTCATTGGAAGCGGAACTGCCCAAAATACCAGCAAGATGTGAAGGATGGGAAAGTTAAACCCAACCATGCAGGTATTTACACTATCATTTCTAATAACTCACCCCATTCTAATTCTTGGGTCCTTGATACCGGGTGTGGTATTCACATTTGTTGTGACTTGCAGGGACTAAGAAGAAGTGAGGATGTGGAGCAAGGAAGGATAAACTTGATCATGGGGAATAGGAAAGCTATACCTGTTACCAAGATTGGAGTTTATACTTTATCGCTAAGTAGTGGGTTTAGTTTAGATCTGAATAAGTGTTGTTATTCGCCAGGAATGGCAAG
This sequence comes from Lactuca sativa, assembly GCF_002870075.4. Lineage (NCBI taxonomy): Eukaryota > Viridiplantae > Streptophyta > Magnoliopsida > Asterales > Asteraceae > Lactuca > Lactuca sativa. The sequence continues at coordinate 237,302,100 of NC_056625.2, forward strand.
AAATATTATTTCCTTTCATGCTTTGTACAAACAAGGGTTTACCTTTTCATTTAATAATGAAGTTGGTTCTATAGATGTGTTCTATAATAATGTCTTTTATTTTAAAGCATTACCTTGTGATGGTGTGTATGAAGCTGTATCTGTTGTAGATAACTTGGGAAATAATGTTTTGTGTATTGATTCAACTAATAATAACTTGGATAAAGCATCTTTATGGCATTGTCGTCTTGGACATATAAGCAAGAAACGCATAGGCCAACTCCAAAAAGATGGAGTCTTGGAGTCGTTTGACCTAAAGTCAGATGATAGTTGCGAATCATGCTTACTTGGAAAAATGAAAAAGTCACCCTTCACAGGTTCATGTGAGAGGGGTGAAGGTTTGTTGGACCTTATACACACGGATGTGTGTGGACCATTCAAACATGCCACAAGGGATGCTAATCGTTATTATTTGACTTTTACTGATGATTATAGTAGATATGGATATGTCTACTTGATCAAGCATAAGTCAGAGACTTTCGAGAGGTTTAAGGAATTTAAACAGGAAGTCGAGAATCAATTGGGCAGGAACATTAAGATGCTTCGATCCGATCGTGGTGGTGAGTATCTTAGTTCAGAGTTCCTCGACTATCTAAGGGAATGTGGGATAGTCTCACAATTGACACCTCCCAGGACACCACAGTTGAATGGTGTGGCTGAGAGGCGTAATCGAACCTTGTTGGATATGGTTCGTTCCATGATGAGTCGAGCTACGCTACCAATCTCATTCTGGGGGTATGCCTTAGAGACTGCCGCCCATATCCTCAATCTAGTCCCTACAAAGAAAGTTGCCAAAACTCCTCACGAGATGTGGACTGGTAAAGTACCTAAACTAGACCACATCAAGATTTGGGGTTGCGAGGCTTTCGTGAGACGCGAGACTCATGATAAGCTCGAACCTCGAAGCGAGAGGTGTATTTTCATCGGCTACCCACAGCATTCCTTTGGTTACCTCTTCTACAGACCTAGTGACAATGTGGTTTTTGTAGCAAGAAGAGGAGTCTTTCGAGAAAGAGAGTTTATAAGCCAAGGAGACAGTGGGAGGCAAATTGATCTTGAAGAAATTCAAGAATCAAGCGGTGAAGGAACTTCAAACTCTAGCCCTCGACTTGAGGAGGAAACTCCTGTTGAGCCAATTGACAAATCTGTACCTCTGAGACGTTCCACGAGAGTTAGGAGTGCACCTGAGCATTACTATGGATTCCATATTACTGCAGAAGGTGAGACACTTATTAGTGATGAGACACTAGTAAGTCAAGATGACCCTAACAGCTACGAGGAAGCCATGGCAGGCCCCGAGTCTGCTAAATGGAAAGAGGCTATGGATAGCGAGATACAATCCATGTATGACAATCAAGTTTGGAACTTGGTTGAAAATGTACCAGGTCGTAAGACAGTAGGGTGCAAATGGGTCTTCAAGAAGAAGACCGACATGGATGGTAAAGTACACACTTATAAGGCTAGACTGGTTGCAAAGGGCTTCTCTCAAATTCCTGGAGTGGACTATGATGAGACCTTTTCTCCGGTGGCCAAGATTAAGTCTATTCGGGTTCTGTTAGCCATAGCTGCGTTTCATGATTATGAAATATGGCAGATGGATGTCAAAACCGCTTTCCTTAATGGGAAGTTGGCTGAAGATGTTTACATGAGTCAGCCAGAGGGTTTTGTCAGCAACGAGTACCCTAATAGAGTGTGTAAGCTTGAGAAATCCATTTATGGATTGAAGCAAGCACCTCGCAGATGGAATCTTTGCTTTGATGAAAAGGTCAAGGAATTTGGCTTTTCTAGGAGTGAAGATGAATCTTGTGTGTATGTCAAGGCTAGTGGGAGTATAGTTAGCTTTTTGGTATTGTATGTGGATGACATACTACTCATAGGAAACGACATTCCAACCCTGCAGGAAGTAAAGTCCTGGCTTGGGAAGTGTTTCGCTATGAAGGACCTTGGTGAAGCTGCCTATATTCTAGGGATAAGAATCTTGAGAGATCGGAGTAAAAGACTAATTGGACTTAGTCAGAGTACCTACTTGGATAAGGTGCTGAAGAGATTCAGCATGCAGGACTCCAAGAAAGGAGAGTTACCCATCCAGAGTAACACCAGGTTGAGTAAGACACAAAGCCCTAGCACTGAGGCTGAGATAGCAGAAATGAGTCGAACACCTTACGCTTCGGCTGTAGGATCGATCATGTATGCTATGACGTGTACTCGACCCGATGTAGCTTTTGCCTTGAGCATGGTTAGCAGGTATCAGGCGAACCCTGGCAAGGCACACTGGACTGCGGTAAAGAATATCCTCAAGTACCTACGGAGGACTAAGGACTGGGTCCTTACCCTCGGTGGGAGTGATGACTTGAGAGTTGTTGGGTATAGTGATGCTAGCTTCCAGACTGATAGGGATAATTTCCGCTCTCAGTCGGGCTGGGTCTTTACCCTAAACGGAGGAGCAATTTCTTGGAAGAGTTCCAAGCAAGAGACAGTGGCTGATTCTACTTGTGAATCAGAGTATATTGCAGCTAGTGAAGCAGCAAAGGAAGCGATATGGCTGAAGAACTTCATTGGAGACCTTGGAGTTGTACCAGCTATTAAAGAGCCAATGGAAATTTTCTGTGATAGTGAAAGTGCTGTTGCCTTAGCCAAGGAACCAAGGGATCATGGGAGATCCAGACACATCGACAGAAAATACCATTTCATTAGACATCGGATCGAAGAAGGACTCCTCGTGGCAAAGAGGGTATCATCGGATGAGAACCCAGCAGATCCCCTCACGAAGGGACTGAGTAGGGTTAAGCATCTCCAGCATGCTCGGAGCATAGGGCTGAAGGATGATATAAGCTTTAGTAGTTAGATAACCCAGAAATTTGTAAAGTGTAATTGACATTTGATGATGAATAAAAGGTGTTTTATTTATGAGTAAAGTGTTGCTATCTCTTGTCAATCGTTTACTATATTTCTTTTGCATGTTTTGACTTCCAGAATAATTTTGTTTGGTGTAACATATTATTCAAACCTCCACAGTCGGTCATATGTCGGAAGTAGGTATGAATCAAGACTGTCATGATGGGTTGTAGAGGTCTAAGGTGTTGGACAAGGCTACAACAATCATGAGTGCTCATAAGTTCTGAGCATTGGACTCAACCCACGCTCACTGGAATCACTTCATGGAATTCTATCTCGAGTGATCATGAGACGGTAATATCATATAAGTCTTCAAACCTAGAGATATGATTTGTTACTTACAAGTTGGTTATGCATTGACTGTACGAAACCGCATTGGTAACTCGATGTTATAAAACGTACTTTTGTGTGTAATTCAATGAGTGGTAGAACAAACATATGAGTCGAAGTTTATCTGTTCCTTCTTGGATTAGAAGCTGATATCTGGGCCCCTCGATGATTTTGTTTTGACCCATGTACCGGGCCCGGTCAGAACTAAGTTGATGTGCTCAATTAAGTTCTATGTCAAACAAATCGGAAATCGAGAAACAAATGCTGGACAATAAGCAAGACTATGTTCCATGTATTTGTCCGGCTGATATCTAGAACGGAGGATTATATGATCACTTATCTTAAATGGCGTACCATCATCTTCTCAAGTTTCGAGAAACCTTGTAAAGAGCTACGATTGCCGGTCGGTTCCTGAAGTACTAGAGATATAGTTATTAGACTTATCCAAGTGGGAGACTGTTGGATAAGGTGTCTAAGTCCATAACTATTTCGGGCTTGTACTTGACCCGACCCGGCATGGTCCATTTGGGTTGCATGGCACCATGCAATTGGATAGACTAAATGAGAGAAATAACACTTGGAGATTATTAATATATTATAAGTTCTAATATATTAATAATATTATTTGATTAGTTTGATCAAGAATTAATTTGGAATTAATTAAGTGATCAAAGGTTAACTAATTAAATATATGGGTTCGTCCATATCTTGTATAGTGGGCTAAGAGGCTCCATGGATTATCAAGTTGGGTTCTACCCATAGGATGCTCCATGGATGCTCCATGGGAGTTACAAACCCATGGGTCATGAAAAATGAAGAGTCATGACACATTAGGGTTTACATGGTGTAACCCTAGATGTGTCAACACTATATAAGGATCCCATTCTCCACCAAAATCGGCACTACTACTAAGGAAACAAGAGGGCTTGGCCGATTTTGAGAAGTGTGTGTTATCTCAAGAGTCTTTCCAAGAGCATTTGGTGTTGTGTGAAGCATTTGAGGCATCACACTTGGGGTGCTAGGCTCACAAGGTTTCAAGGAACACAAGCAACAACAAGGTAAGTTATTCTATCTATGATTCAAGTTAAAATTGTTCCCCATGTATGCTAGATAGGAATATAACCTTGGAATTCAACTTTGCATGATAATTAGACAAACATAGATCCAAGGTTATTAGGGTTGCATGTACACTTAGGAAGTGTTAGAATGCTCAAAACCCATCACTTGCTAGCTGGGTGTCACCTACTTCAGCCCAACATAACGGTGATCTACATTTACGCCCGTACAGTGCTTCGAACGGGGCCACCTTGATGCTCGAATGATAACTATTGTTATATGAGAATTCGATCAATGGCAGGTGGGTATCCCAAGACTTTCCAAAGTCTATCACACAAGCACGAAGCATGTCCTCGAGCGTCTGGATGGTTCGTTCACTTTGACCGTCCGTTTGTGGGTGATACGCGGTGCTCATATCGAGATGAGTTCCCATTGCTTTGTGGAGTGATTGCCAAAACCGTGACGTGAACCTACTGTCCCTATCCGAGATGATAGATTTTGGCACTCCATGAAGTCTTACGATCTCTCGTAGGTACAACCGCGTCAGTCTCTCCATCTTGTAGGACTCTTTGATTGGTAGGAAATGGGCAGATTTCGTCAGTCGGTCGATTATTACCCATATGGTGTCCAGTCCGTCCGACGTCTTAGGCAGCTTGGTCACGAAGTCCATAGAAATCCCCTCCCATTTCCACTCAGGGATTGCCGGTTGCTGTAACAATCCGGAAGGTTTCTGGTACTCCACTTTCACTTTGGCGCACGTAAGGCACTTACCAACATAGGTCGCGATTTCCGCCTTCATGTTAGGCCACCAATAGTGTTGCTTAATGTCCAAATACATCTTGTCCGATCCGGGATGAATGGAGTATCGTGTCTTGTGGGCTTCCTTCATAACGGTCTCCCTAAATCCTCCGATTTTTGGGACCCACATACGGTTCATGAAGTAGTATACCCCATTCTCCTTGACTTCTAGGTTCTTCTCCATTCCGCGCAATGCCTCGCTAGTTCTATTTTCCGCTTTCATAGCCTCTGACTGGACTGATGCAATTTGAGTGGCCAAATGAGACTGAATGGTTATTGAGTGCGTTTTCGTACGGCGATTTGTGTACTCCTTCCGACTTAATGCGTCAGCTACCACGTTGGCCTTGCCTGGATGGTACTTGATCTCGCATTCGTAGTCGTTTAACAATTCCACCCATCTTCGTTGTCTCATGTTCAACTCCTTCTGATTCAAGATGTGCTGGAGGCTCTTGTGGTCCGTGAAGATGGTGCACTTTGTACCGTACAGGTAGTGCCTCCAAATTTTCAAAGCGAAGACCACGGCTCCCAGTTCTAGGTCATGGGTCGTATAATTTACCTCATGCGTCTTTAGTTGGCGGGACGCATATGCTATCACTCTTCCACGTTGCATGAGAACGCAACCTAAACCCTGATTTGACGCGTCACAGTAGACTACAAAATCTTCCGTTCCTTCGGGTAGAGATAGCACAGGAGCGCTACAGAGAGCTTGCTTCAAGGTTCGAAACGCAATCTCTTGTCGGTCTGTCCACTTGAATGGCACGCTCTTTTGCGTAAGCAAGGTAAGTGGCTTGGCGATCTTAGAGAAGTTTTGGATGAATCTCCTATAGTAGCCTGCTAGGCCTAAGAACTGACGAATTTCGGTGGGCGTAGTCGGAGTTGCCCATCCTTCCACAGCTTTGACCTTAGAAGGATCCACATGAATTCCGTCTTGGCTAACTACGTGGCCTAGGAAATTCACACTCCGGAGCCAGAACTCACACTTGGAGAGTTTGGCGTAAAGCTTTTCCGTTCGCAGAGTCTCTAAGATTTGTCGAAGATGTTGGCCATGCTCCTCTTTGCTTCGAGAATAGACGAGGATGTCATCGATAAACACAATGACGAAGTTGTCCAGGAACGGTCGACAGATTCGATTCATTAGGTCCATAAATGCGGCGGGTGCATTTGTTAGACCGAAGGGCATTACAACGAATTCATAATGTCCGTAGCGGGTTCGAAAAGCGGTTTTAGGAATATCCTCTTCTCGGACTTTGAGTTGGTGATATCCGGACCGTAGATCTATTTTGGAGAAATAACTAGCTCCTTGGAGCTGGTCGAATAGATCATCGATTCGGGGAAGTGGGTAGCGGTTTTTAACAGTGAGTTTATTCAACTCTCTGTAATCGATACACATTCTGAAAGATCCGTCCTTCTTTTTGACAAAGAGCACCGGAGCTCCCCATGGCGAGTAGCTAGGTCGGATAAATCCCTTGTCCAGAAGCTCACCGAGTTGGCTGGACAATTCCTGCATTTCAGCAGGTGCCAACCGATATGGTGATTTAGCGAGAGGAGTTGCTCCTGGAACGAGGTCGATTCGGAACTCAACCTGTCTCTCTGGGGGTACTCCTGGAAGATCTTCGGGAAACACGTCCGGAAATTCACACGCTACTGGAATGTCTTGGATGTTAGTTTCTTCTTTGGTCTTGTCCACTATGTGAGCCAAGAACGCCAAATTGTTCTTTCGCAAGTGTTTTTGTGCTTTGATGCACGAGATGAGACGAAGATTCGTACTGGGTTTATCTCCGTAAATTACTAGGGTTTCGTGATTTGGGAGACGAAGGCGAACGGCCTTCTCATGGCACATAATCTCAGCATGGTGGGGGCTTAACCAATCCATGCCGACAATCACATCGAAACTCCTAATTGATACTGGCATCAGATCTATTCGTAAGACGTGTTGGTTGAGGGTTAGGGTACATCCGATGTAGATTTCCCTAGTGGATTCGGTTTTCCCATTGGCCATTTCCACCGTATAGGTTTCATTTAGCTTCTGGGGTTGTTGTTTTAGTAAATGTTTAAACTTCTCGCTTACGAAACTTCGCTCCGCTCCGGTATCAAATAAGATGCATGCATAAGTGTGGTTTAGGAGGAACGTACCGGTCACAACTGCGGGGTCCTGAACTGCATCACTCTGACCCATAGTCAGCATTCTTCCTGCTCCTCTGTTTCCTGAGTTGTTGTTGTTAGGGCAATCTCGACGGAAATGCCCCGTCCTTCCACACCCGAAACAGGTGTGGCTAGGCCCTGCGTTGTTGCCGCCGGCATTGGTGTTGTTGGTATTGCGGTGGTTGTTGTTGTTGTTCTGGTTGTTTCCCTGACTCTGGTTCTGAGAAGGATAAGTCCTGCAGAACCTTGCAGTGTGTCCCCTTCGGTTGCAACTGGTGCAATGGAACTCCTTACATTCTCCATGGTGATGGAAACTGCACTTATTGCACTTGGGAGCATTACCGGAATAGGGTCTTGAAGCATTTGAAGCAGCTGAGGCTGGAGCATGTGAGGTGACTGGAACCGGCGCAGTAACAGCGTTAACTGCCACTGTTTGCTGCTTTTTAGAGGTCTCGGGGCCCTGACGCCCCTTTCTCTTGTGGTTCCATCCTTTCTTACCATCACCCTCCTTTTTCTTCTCCGCCTCCACTGGCTTCTCGCCCTTCTTGTTGTTATGATCATATAGTCTCTTTGCCAATCTCTTTGCACTGTCAAACGTTTCAGGGTTTGCAGCTATCACATTCCCTTGAATGGGGGATGTCAGTCCCCAGATGAATCGTTCGATCTTCTTTCCTTCTGATGTGATCATACCCGGGCACAACAGAGATAGTTCGCTGAATCTCGATATGTAAGCATCGATGTTCCCATTCTGCACCGTGAGATTCCATAGTTCCTGTTCCATCTTCTGTATTTCGCCTCGGGGGCAGTACTCAGCCGTTAACATCTCTTTCATTTCTACCCAGGGTATAGAGTTGGCAACAGGGAGTGTCATAGCTTCCACATGTCCATTCCACCAAGTGAGTGCTTGATCCACAAAAGTGCAGGCCGCGAACTTCACTTTCATCTGCTCGGGGCACTCGCATATATCGAATACCGACTCTACCTTCTCGATCCATCGCTTCAGAGCGATCACTCCTCCAGTGCCGTTGAAAGTTCGGGGTTTGGCGTTCGCAAAATCCTTGTAGGTGCACGTTTTAGTGAGTCCTTGGTTTGTCCCGTTGTTCGAACTTCCGGAGCCTTGACCATTGCCTCCTCCGTTGTTCCCTCGGTGAAGTTGTGCCATAGCTGCTGTGACCGCAGCAGACACGGCTGCCTGGAAAGCAGTGGAGTCAACTTCGGGCGGGATTGGTTCGGGATTTCCGCGAGTAGCTGGGCGAGGCATCTTTCTGTCATGAAACGGAAAGATGTTGAGTGTACGTGGTTTCTGTGAGGTTGTGATCCTACTAACTAGGTGTATGGTGCGAACCTAAACATTACTACTATTGGGCATATAATCATAATATCTCAACACATAACAACTGGTAATATCATAACAAAACACACAAAAGTTTATTAATATTATCCGCATTTAGTACAAGAAAATTTGCTCGTAGGAGCATACATATGTGGTACTAATCCGACAGCATAACGGCTCCATGAGTAGTGTAGTCACTTAAACATAGAGCCGGAGTACATAACATAGTTCCTAATAACCTACTATGATAAGTCTATCCCTAACCGCGATGAGCTGCATCAGGAGGTGGTGCCGAAGTCATATGCCGAAATGTTGTGCCAGTAGCTGTGCCATCTCTGCCATGTCTCCTATAACCTCATCCCTCTCATGCTCTGCTTGCACTGCCCGAGCCTCCATCGCATACAGCTGTTGTCGCAGTGCGGCGATCTCAGCTTCGAGGGAACGGTTCTCTCTTGGGGGGTTCGCTGGTGGAGCAGGGTGATCTAGTCGTGCCTCGTCCTCGCATGGCTGGACGGGGTCCTGGTCCCCGACCTGGCGTCTTCGTCGTCATCGTCGAGCTCTCCAAATTCGTAGTTAGTGTCTACGTATTCATCAGGTCCGACATCGTGTGCTTCCCCTGGATTCTCTCCTGGTTCATCCACAAGCATCCCGTGAGCTGCTAAGGCCTGATGAAACTGGATACCCTGCTGCTCCTCCTCGGGCTCCTCCTCCTCCTCTAGCCACTCGTTGTTTCCCTGATTAGGGAAGTAGGGGTCTCCAGGGTGATGAAAGCCAGCCATACTGTCTGCGCGAGTACGTGAATATGCTAACATTATTCCTAGGGTACTATGACTATTACACAGACTAAGCAAACATTCTCTTTTTGGGTGTTAAAGGGTATAGTTTTAGGTTCCCTGGCTATCCCGATCTCATCAAGACGTGTGTTAGTTTTACCTTGGAGAGAATGTAGTTGATCAGGCTACATTCGCCCCTTGGCATCACTAAGAACAGTCCCAAATTAACCGAGATACCAGTGTTATTGTGTTTGATTCAGCGTTAGGTCCTTATTCCTAATGCAAGCAAGTGTATTTTATTTACTTGTTTTGTTCAGAGTTATGTTAGTCCCTCTTTTTGGTTTATAGTTGCATATCAATGTATGGCTCGACATGCTAGTTCACTATAAACAAAGCTCTGATACCAACCTGTCACACCCCCGAACCAGACGGCGGAAACGTCCGGGGGCTGTCGTGACTCAATTGCATACCATAACATTGAATATATATGAAACATAACAACATTCGTCACCATTCATTACATAGTACAACCAGTAGTGTTTACATGTCATACATTGTTTAAAACATTACATTCCCAAAAATTAAGTTGTTCCATTCATTCAAAAATAAACTGCAACCGTCACCGAATATGATTTCCCTTGATTCACTGGTTCCCTAAGAATACAAGTATTTTGAAAAACGTCAACATATGAAATGTTGGTGAGTTCATAAGTAGTGTTTGAAATCGAATGTTTGTATTGTTTGAGAAACCACCAGAAAATCCGATATTTTCTGAAAAGAAAAGCTTTTGAAAACGTTTGTGAAGATCCATAGGTATGCTTGTTTGTTTCTATACTTGTAAAAAAAAATGTTCATTGAAGATGTATGCATTTCAAATCTGTATGTATTGAAAACCCTAGGAAAACCCGATGTTCCCCTAGTTCCTTTGGAATCCATTAAGTTGCGTTGAAACCATTACGAAGATAGCAGTGTCAGTCCCAGGCGACGTTGGAAGGTTCTCGAGCAGGATTATTTACTACAAACCCGCGTTACGCAAACGCCCAGTTTGTAGATATACTAACGATTCCCGAAGGCGTCGTCAGTACTAATCGCGTTATCCAATCGCCCTGACTAGGTGTAGTCCCACATCCGAAGAGAAAGAGGACACGAAGGCCTCGATGACTCTATTAATCGGTTGGGGATAATATGCGTGCGAGGGGTCCCCGACCCGCCTCGTAAAATATGCAGACTCTTCTAGCAATACCAAGGACCCTTAGGGACCAGTGGTACAAGCCATTGAAAGTCACTCTACGTTGTGCCAAGTCGGTGAAACTCAACACCTCGTAGAAAAATATGCGTCTTCGGGCCTTAAGATCAGGTCATTGGGCTAGCTAGGCCCAACAAGCAAGATTTTACACTTTTGGGGCCCGAAGATGGTGCGTAGACGTCTGTGCACACTCGTATGTATATGTATTACCAAACGTTATTTGTATGAATCGTAGTATCGAAGAGTTAGTAGTTGTAGATTTCCATTGGCTCGAGACCGAGCCAATTCGTTTAACAACGATTTTTGGTATTGTAATGAGTTGTATTTTGTCGATAGTCGCAATGCTATTATTTAATCCAATTGTGTATATTGAATTAGTCTTGAAATATTTCTGTTTTCAGCCCCTCATTATTTGTAAAATTTACATTTTCCACCCTTTTTATTAAATAATTCCCGGTTTGGTCTTTAAACTATTTTTCTTGACATTTTAACACCAAAAATTATTGAAATTAATATTTTTCAGCATATCTTTCATAGAAAACAGTTTAAGTCCCTGAAAATGCAATTTTTTTCGGTTTTAACCCTTCTTTTCGCAATTTTGACAATTTTGGCCCAAATTGGAAAATTTTTGCAACTTTGGTCCTTTTTAAATTTAAAAAGCATTTTAAACCTTTGAAAAGGATTTGGGACACTTATAGTCCACTGTTTTACAAAAATTCACAGTTTTGGCCCTCCAAAACAGAAAAATACGCATAATGGGCCTCATTGGGCCGAAAATGTCATTTTTAGCCCATTAAGCTTGAAATTTATGTTTTTAATCCTCTAATTGAGTATAATTCCAGAAATAATTTTATGGAAACTGTTTTGGCACACTTCATCCATCAGAATCTGTGAAATGTCAATTTGGGCCCTTAATTTTGTATTTTTCACATTTTTTGGCCCAAAATTTGTGTTTTTAACCCAAAGAAAATTATTACTAAACCACTTAGCCATTTTTCTTGAAACACTTTGTGTGTAGAAATATATTTGAAGCTAAGATCATAAAACATAAGTTATATCTCGGTTTGAGGGGTTTTAAGGCTAGATCCAACATAAAAACACATAAAAGCATACATATAAGCATGGAAATCATACAAGGCATACAAAACACATATAGATCTACACTTTCACTTGTATTCCCCCCCCCCCCCCACAAAACTCATAAAAATAGAAAATAGGGGGTATGAAGCTCACCTTGGGTGTTGATTCGGTTTTTGAAGAAAGATTGGAAGAAATGAAGTGATTTTTGGCCTTTGCACTCCTTGATGAACTTTTCGAGATTATGGGGGTTTCTAGAGTGCAAGATCATGATTTTTGCATGGATTAGGAAGAGATGTTTGATAAATAAGGAATACAAGTCATAGATCCAAGCAAAACCTTACCTTAGATGATGATTTTTGTGGAAGAACCTTCTTGAATGCTTCCTAATTTTCGAGATTTTGGATGGAGGGGGAGAGTTGTTCTTGAGTGATCTAGAGAGGATTTGAGAGATTTTTGTGTGTGTGTGTGGGTGTATGGCCGAGAGTGAGAGAGGAGAGAAGGAAGAAGTGATTTTGAGGTGATGTTGCATGGATACATGGACTATATTGCATGGATACCCTATGGACAATAATGAGGTGGCACACTTAAGTCAACTCTTCCTTATCTTCTTGGGTTTGGGCCTTTGGGCCGAGAATGGTGGGAAAAAAAAAAGATTTTTGGGCCTTTTGGCTCTTAAACCCAATATTTGAGGTAGTTTGGGTGATCATTGGCCTTATAAAATAAAATTGTGATTTTTATGCTTTATTAGGCTAGGTTAGGTTAAATTATGGATCAAAGCTTGTGATTTATTTCATTCTAGGTCCAACATGGTCCAAAATGTTGAAATAAATAAGTATGGGTCCACTTAGAGCCCAATTAGGGTTCTAAGCCCATGATAGTCCAATTGGAAGCTTATTGGTCCACTTGGATCCAATAAGGAAGTTCTAGTCCAAATTAGACTTAACAAGAACTTCTAAGGTTTTTCAATTGTTTGATGACTACTTGTAGTACTTGTGTAATGTATTTACTTGAAGTTTTTGATTCACATTAACTTGAATGTATAGATTACATGGCTCAAAATTTTCAGTTGTGACAGCAACCTTGTGCCGCTTCAACACCGATTGCGCCTACGCAGGGGCCTACCTCTGCTCTCTTAGTTGTAACGTAATCTCCAACTCACACCTCCTAGCGGCCTCCTGTAACTCCAACAGTATATCACAACGCTGGGTAGCAACAAACTGTCGGATATCGATCTTGAGCATGCTCAGATAAAGTGTCATCTGAGCCTGCTCAGAAGGAAACTCCAAGAAAAACATCTCCCTCTCAGTGAACATGCGAGTGATCTCCATCATCGTCTCTATACCCTGTCTCATATCCAAAAACTCCTATGACAGTTGCTCGCACTCGACCCATGGAATGTAGCGTGCACATAACATATCCCTGAACTTCTCCCAAGTAACTGCAGCTCTCTGATCATCTGTATACGACCTAGTCATCAACCTCCTCCAGTCCTTTGCCTCGGACCTCAGCAAGTTCAAGGCACATATGACCTTCTAGTCAGTAGGACATGTACACGTGAAGAAACATCCCTCCATGTTAGATAGCCATGTCATAACTATGATTGGATCTTGGTGTTGGGTTTTGAGCATTCTAACACTTCCTAAGTGTACATGCAACCCTAAATACCTTGGATCTATGTTTTCTCTATTATACATGCAAATAAGAACTTCCAAGGTATTATCCTAATCTAGCATACAAAACAATGACTATAGCAAGATAGAATACATACCTCTTTGGAGAAGAAAGTCTTCATGAAGCTAGAGTGCCTAGTGCCCCAAGTGTGACACCTCAAATGGAATCACAATCATCAAAACACTTGGAATGACTTGAGAGAAAACCCACACTTCATGAAATCGGCTAGCCCTTCTAGTACACTCACTAGTGCCGATTTTGGTGAATAATATGATGCTTATATAGTGTTACAATTAGGGCAAACCCTAATTGTCATGACTTTCCATTTCCTTGGATCCATGGGTACAAATACACCATGGAGCATCCATGGACCATCCTATGGGTTTTAGCCCAACTTGATTATCCATGGAGCATTAGCCCACTATACAAGTATGGATGATTTACACAATCAACCCATATATTTAATTAGTCTTCTTTTGATCACTTAATTAATCCTAGATTAATTCTTGATCAATACTAATTAAATAATCTTATCATTCTTATTATTAATATACTAGAACTTATAATATATTAATAACCATAAGTGTCTTATTTCTCTCATCCAAGTGCATGATGGTATGCAACCCAAATGGACCATGCCGGGTCGGGTCAAGTCTTACCAAATATAGTTATGGACTTAGACATTAATCCAACACTTGGGTCCCATCAAAGTCGGGGGCTTCGTGTTATCAAAGTCCCGACACTAAAATCCCTGACTGGCTCCTCCCCCTGCCACTGTTACATTCATTGTAGCCGCTGTGGTAGTCGTCTCAGTGAGGGTTGTGTAACGCTCATCGAAATACTCCATCATGGCGGTCTTGATAGACCCAAACATCTCCGGTAACAAATCCCGGAACATCGCAACAACATCATCATGTAGGATCTCCCGGATCCTAGTGTCCATCTCGTCTGGCCCCATACGGTCGAGAGTCTTGGGCGTTATTGGTGCCTCCTGTCCACCACCTCCTGATCCTGACCTGGATCTAGTCAAAAATCATCGAGTAACCACCATGCTGAAAATACACAAGGAAAATATCTGATACTCCATATAATAATTTGGGAACTAACTACGAACAAAACCCTAGGGGTTGTGACTTCCTTGCTACGTGTATGGGTGATGTGCTTTCAGTAGTATGGTCCCGTACTACCTTCCACGCCTACCCATATTTGTCTCAAGTATCATCACAACGCCCTAACACTACACGTAACATCGCATGCGCTCACTCCTCGCCCTTTGAGGAAGGCAAAGTATCTCATAACTAGCGGTCTAATCCCAAACAACCTATCCATAAAACTTCCATCAACCCTGCAACACTAGTGTATGCTAGCTATACATAACCCTGGACCCTATAGAGATTCGAATACTCGGTCCTACTCAAAGCCCACAACCAGACGAGGAATAGGAAATAAAGCTAAACCAAATATTCTCAGGCTATAAGATCTTAATTATGTACATCCATGATGCATACACTAAGAAACTACAGTAATGATGTCAATTTCATATAAGGAAAACCCTAGGCTATTAGGCATCATGTAATTAGGCAATTCTATCATGCAATTCCTGAACAACTCTAGCCTAGTACTAGCATGTTGTTCTAATATATTACAAAATCAAATAATCCATAAGGTATTTTGGGGTCTATTCGCGAGCTCTGACTGATCGTACACTTGCATCCTCCTTCAATATTTTGAAAACCATTTGAAAATTTATTTTAAAATGTTTTCCTTAGTTTGAGACTGGAGACACACGATTGTTTCCTCCAATTCACTCAAACCAAGGCTCTGATACCAACCTATAGCATCAATAAAATTTAAGCCAAATTAAAAATTTTTCAACCAATTAAAAACCATTAATTATTACAAAGTGTTTTTAAAGTAGTTTCATGTCAGAGTATCTCAGAAATCAGAATCATTAAATGTGAGGAACTGTACGATCACGCCTTCGCCTTCCCATGATCATCCGAAGTACCTGAAACCAAAACTGAAACTGTAAGACCAAAGCTTAGTGAGTTCCTCCAAAATACCAATACATAACAAATAGTACACATAATAACAACAAGTAATGGGTCCACAGCTCTACAGACTGGATTACCCCTGAGCCCACAGTATGATGAGTCTGGCTTGCCTTACAGGCCCACAACTCATATCTAGCTTGCTCCCTCAGTCCTTGGACGGTAACGAAATGATTAGCCCTCAGTGCGAGTCTGGTATGCTCCCCTAGCCCTCAGCTCACATCTGGAATGCTTCGGAGTCCTTAGTATGAGTCTGGCATGCTCTCCTTGGCCCGTAGCTCATATTTGGCATACTCCATGGTTTTTTGGTCACCGCACGGAGCAGTGCAAACTCAACCCTACCCACATAATATGTCGACGTGTAACAGATAATGTTCATACAGATAATCATACATTATTACAGGTACTCATACAGATCTACCAGACTAGCATATCAAACTAACATGCATATCTAACTCATACTCATCATATAAATAACTACTAGGATATCAATCCAATGGGTCGGCCTTGGTGCGTTAGACCCCTTAGTATAGTGAGGATAACTCACCTCGAATGTAGTGCTGAACTGGACTAAAAGCATAACGACCCAAATTTTCAAAAAAAAAATCATTTTTGATTAGCTGAAACAGTTTTCCATAAACCATGAAATCCAAATAGAATTGTTTTCAAGATTCATATCAGTTACAATTTTATTTCAAAACATCATAGTGTTCCATAAAAACACCCAAGAGAGAGTGCACTCCGCGCCATCAAGCCTTGCCCTTTCCCTTAGGCTCAGATTTAACTGACACAAATCCACAAACTGTAAGCTAATGCTTAGTGAGTTCCGCAGAGCATATCTAACACACAATCCACATAACACATGTCATATTAGGTATAACAACTACATACATCACATAAGCCATGCATACAACATATAGGGATGATCTGGAAAAACCCTCCAGGGTCTTACTTTTGGTGCCTCAGGAAGCCGCCGAGGTCTTACCCCAAGGATGCCCTCGAAACCCTCCAGGGTCTTACTCCGGGTGCCTCGGGAACCCCCCGTGGTCTTATCCCAAATGCCTCGGGAACCCCCCCGAGGTCTTTACTAAGGATGCCTTGGAAACGATCCAAGCTCTTACACATAGGTGCCTCGGGAACCCCCCGAGGTCTTTCATGCAAGTATCACAAATAACTAGCATATCACATATTCCATATACAACTAGCATATCTCATAACAAATAATGGGTCGTCCTTGGTGCCTTGGACCCATTGGTATGGTGAGGAGACTCACCTCCCGAGTGCTAAACTGACAAGCTAAGATTAGATATATCCCACGCAGTGCTCCTCCTCAACTGGCTACAATCAACATATTATTAACTTGTCGTAATCCCTTAAATACCCTTAAAGTCAACCCTTGTCAAAGTCAAGGTCAATAATCAAGATCAACAATCCATGTTGACCTCAACTCGTCAAGTCCATCTAAGTAACTCTTCGAGTTCCTCCCGAGTCCATTCCACTGAATCCTATGTCAACTCACCGAGTTACCTAAGTGACTCATCGAGTTCATCAAGTGTCCAGAAAGCTAAAAGTTCATGTAGTCGCAAAACCCTAATGCTTCACTGCACTCATTCTGAATCTCGAAAGCGGGTAAACCCTACCCGACTCGTTAAGTAAACTAAGGGACTCGATGAGTTCCTTTATTCCCCTTTGTGTTTAGCCCTTTTCAATGGGATCTAAGGTCCCAAACTCTAGGTCCACCCTTCCTTTGTGTAGTTACCACGTAGAGTTGCAAACTTTACGTGCATGCAAGGCCTCACAAGGCTAAAGCATCAAAACTAAGCTTCCTACAAGGTTTTTTTGCATGGAAAGGGCCTAAGTTGGATAAAGTGAGCAACTTTATCTCATTTAGGACCTAGAGAGGTTAAGATCTAGAACCATATCGTTGTGATAAGTCTAGATCCGAGTATTACTTCATTTTGCACGAAAAACGGCCATTTACTTCCAAGAAAAAGCATCTAAGCAACTAGAGCTAAAGGTAACGACTTTATTCCTCAAGATGGTGGTCAATATAGTATAGATGTCAGATCTACTGCTTCTCTCCTTGCTCCTTCTTTTTCAAGCTCTAAAATCCTTCACAAACACACCAAAATGGCTCACAAAAGCTCTTTCTGTCATTCAAGAAGGTGCAAGGTCCAACTAGAGTTTTCTCTGGCTAATAGAGTGGTAAGGGAGGCCACAAGAAGTGGATTATGTTCTTTAAATAGGGTGCAAGCCCTAAAAATTTGGGTTTTCCTTTACAACGCCTACTCGTCGAGTCGGGGCGTTCTGACTCGTTGAGTAGGATTGAAAATCTGCATCCTCATAATAACTTCTACTCGCCGAGTTGGAGTTCCCTAACTCGCCAAGTCCATACATAAAACCCTAAAAACTAGATAAATTAAATAATACCTGGAACAGGCGTGACGAATCTCCCCCATTTGAACTAGACTTCATCACTGAAGTCTAATGGCCCAAATAAGTCCGAGTAGTGGCCCGACATCTCATCCTCCGGTTCCCACGTCCATTCGAAGCCCCTTCGGTGCTGCTGTTACACCTTTACTAACTTTTCTTCTTTATTCCAAAGGACCTTAGTCTTCTTGTCTAGAATCGCAACATGCCTCTCAATGTAGTTTAGGCTCTTGTCCACCTGAATGTTGTCCAAAGATACGACTGTGGCCCTATCAGTGACATACTTCCGAAGCTGTGACACATGGAAGGTGTTGTGAATCTGGCTAAGCTCCTCCGGCAGATCCAAGCGATGGGCTACCTTGCCCACCCAGGCCGTAATCCTGAACGGTCCAATATATTTGAGCCCTAGCTTTCCCCTCTTCTGAAATTTCATGACTCCTTTCAATGGTTACACCTTTAGTAACACAAAGTCCCCCACTTGGAACTCAAGATCTGATCGCCACCGGTCAGCATAGCTTTTCTGACAGCTCTATGCGACCCGCAGCAGTTTGTATACCTGCCGAATCAGCTAGGTATTCTTAAGCACTAATTCAGTGCTCCCCATGAACCGGTGTCCAACCTCACCCCAACAAACTGGCGTCCTACATCTCCTAATATACAACATCTCAAACAGGGTCCGTTAATACTGGCATGGTAACTATTGTTGTATGAAAACTCTGCGAAAGGGAGGTATGTATCCCAACTCCCTCCAAAATCCAACATGCATGTCCGAAGCATATCCTCAAGTGTCTGGATCGTCCTCTCACTCTAACCATCTATATGGGGGTGGTACGTCATTCTAAAATGCAACTGAGTACCCAGTTCCTCGTGGAACTTCTTCCAGAATCTAGATGTAACCCGAACATCTCTGTCAGAGACTACCGACACTAGCACCCTGTGTATAGCCACCACCCCTCGTACATAAATATTCACCAACTTCTCGGCGGATATACTCTCAAAGATCGGAATAAATGGGACACTCTTAGTCAATCTGTCCACAATCACCCATATGGCGTCCACACCCCTCGCTGTCTTCGGTAACTTTATGATGAAGTCCATAGTGATCTCCTCCCACTTCCATATGGGAATAGGTAGTGGCTGAAACTTTCCATGAGGCCGCAAATGCTCGGCCTTGACCTTCCTGCAGGTCAAGCACTGCTCCACGAACCAAGTATTGTCCTGCTTCATGCAGGGCCACCCGTAGCTCAATCTCAGATCTCTATACATTTTTTTAGCTTCCGGATGTATAGAGAATTTGGACTTATGTGGCTCCTCAAAATATCTTCTGTCTCACTCCTCCAGTCACCGGTACCCACACCCGACCACACTGCATCAAGATACCACAACTATCTTTAACAAACAAGGGATACCGACCCCAAATCCGCTATATCTTACAATTCTCTTTCTTCACACCCTCGATCCGAGCCTCCTTGATCATATCCAACAATGGGGAGATCACTATCATCCTCAAACATACATTCTCGATTGGGGAACCGACCGCCTTGCAGCTCAAAGCATGGGCCACCACGTTGGCCTTTCCTGGGTGGTAAAAGATATCACAATCATAGTCTTTCAGTACGTCCAACCACCTCCTCTGCCGCATGTTGAGGTTCTGTTGATCCATCAAATACGTCAAACTCTTGTGATAAGTATAAATCGTGCATCGTACTCCATACAAGTAGTGCTTCCAAATCTTAACGGCAAACATCACTGCCCAAATTCTAGGTCGTGAGTGGGGTAATTCACCTCATGAGGCTTCAACTGCCTCTAGGAGTAAGCGATTACATGCCCCCTCTGCATCAATACCATGCCTAACCCTGAGATTGATGCATCCCAGTACACTACCAAGTTACCCAACCCTTCAGGTAGTACTAGAATCGGAGCCTCACAAAACTTCTGTCTTAGGGTCTCAAAAGCCAACTGTTGATCTGTGCCCCATCGAAATGTCACATTCTTCTTGGTTAAGCGGGTCAAAGGCAAAACAATCTTGGAGAACTCTAGGATGAATCTCCGATTATAGCCCGCTAAACCCAAGAAGACACGGATCTCGGATTCGTTCTTCAGAACTTCCCACCGCATCGCTGCCTCAACCTTGGTTGGAACAACGTAAATGCCCTCTTGGTTAATGATGTGCCCCAAAAAATGCACCTCGGGCGGAGCTAGCTGGTACAGTGCCTTTGCTATCACAGTGGCACCCGACACTAAATCGGTGCAAAACACCTCCTACCTCATCAGAGGCAATCCTAGTAACTCCTCATGAATAACATCCCGAAACTCCTGCACAACCGGCCCATTGCCACATCTGTCGTGGTCTCGACCCTCGTATCCGAGATATATGCCAGAAATCGCGTACAACCTTGTAACAGCTATTTTAAGTATCAGTTAGAAAGTACCATTTATGGGAAATGTTATGCATGGATTCGGAGAGTTGGGAGTCCAACTCGTCGAGTAGGGTCGAGGCATTTTGGGCACAAGTCAAAAGAGACTTGGCGAGTCGGAAGGCCGACTCGGTGACTCAGGGTTGTTTAAGGAAAATACCAATTTTAGGGTTTACCTCATATATAAACTGTTGGGTTTTGAGCATTCTAACACTTCCTAAGTGTACATGCAACCCTAATAACCTTGGATCTATGTTTGTCTAATTATCATGCAAAGTTTAATTCCAAGGCTATATTCTTATCTAGCATACATGGGGAACAATTTTAACTTGAATGATAGATAAAATAACTTACCTTGTTGTTGCTTATGTTCCTTGAAACCTTATGAGCCTAGCACCCCAAGTGTGATGCGTCAAATGCTTCACACAACACCAAATGCTCTTGGAAAGACTTTTGAGAGAATGCACACTACTTGAAATCGGCCTAGCCCTCTTGTTTCACATGTGTAGCCGATTTTGGTGGAGAATATGATTCTTATATAGTGTTGACACATCTAGGATTACACCATGTAAACCCTAATGTGTCATGACTCTTCATTTCCATGACCCATGGGTTTGTAACTCCCATGGAGCATCCTTGGAGCATCCTATGGGTGGAACCCAACTTGATAATCCATGGAGCCTCTTAGCCCACTATACAAGATATGGATGATTTACATAATCAACCCATATATTTAATTAGTTATCTTTTAATCACTTAATTAGTTCAAAATTAATTCTTGATCAAACTAATCAAATAATATTATTAATATATTAGAACTTATAATATATTAATAATCTCCAAGTGTTATTTCTCTCGTTTAGTCTATCCAATTGCATGGTGCCATGCAACCCAATTGGACCATGCCGGGTGGGTCAAGTACATACCAGAAAGAGTTATGGACTTAGACACCTTATCCAACAGTCTCCCACTTGGATAAGTCTAATAATTATTACTGCAAGTATGACTTCAGGAACCGATCAGCAATCGTAGCTCTTTTCAAGGTTTCTCGGAACTGAGAAGATGATGGTATGCCATTTATGATAAGTGATCATATAATTCTCTGTTCTAGATATCAGTCGGACAAATACATGGAACAATGTCTTACTTATTGTCCAACAGTTTGTTTCCCGATTTCCGATTTGTTTGACAAAGAACTTAATTGAACACATCAACTTAGTTCTGACCGGGCCCGGTACATAGGTCAAAACAAAATCATCGAGGGGCCCAGATATCAGCTTCTAATCCAAGAAGGAACAGATAAACTTCGAGTCATATGTTTGTTCTACCACTCGTTGAATTACACACAAAAGCACGATTTATAACATCGACTTACCAATGCGTTTTCGAACAATCAATGCATAACCAACTTGTAAGTAACAAATCATATCTCTAGGTTCGAAGACTTATATGATATTTCCGTCTCATGATCACTCAAGATAGAATTCCATGAAGTGATTCCAATGAGCGTGGGTTGAGTCCAATGCTCAGAACTTATGAGCACTCATGATTGTTGTAGCCTTGTCTAACACCTTAGACCTCTGCAACCAATCATGATAGTCTTGATTCATACCTACTTCCAACATATGACCGACTGTGGAGGTTTGAATAATATGTTATACCAAACAAAATTATTCTGGAAGTCAAAACATGCAAATGAAATATAGTAAACGATTGACAAGAGATAGCAACACTTTACTCATAAATAAAACACCTTTTATTCATCATTTAATGTCAATTACACTTTACAAATTTCGAGGTTATCTAACTACTAAATCTAATGTCATCCTTCAGCCCTATGCTCCAAGCATGCTGGAGATGCTTAACCCGAGTCAGTCCCTTCGTGAGGGGATCTGCTGGGTTCTCATCCGATGATACCCTCTTTGCCATGAGGAGTCCTTCTTATATTCGATGTCTAATAAAATGGTATTTTCTGTCGATGTGTCTAGATCTCCCGTGATCCCTTGGTTCCTTGGCTAAGGCAACAACGCTTTTACTATGACAGAAAATTTCCATTGGCTCTTTAATAGCTGGTACAACTCCAAGGTCTCCGATGATGTTCTTTAGCCATATAGCCTCCTTTGCCGCCTCGCTCGCTGCAATATACTCTGATTCGCAAGTTGAATCAGCCACTGTCTCTTGCTTGGAACTCTTCCAAGAAATTGCTCCTCCGTTTAGGGTAAAGACCCAACCTGACGGAGAGTGGAAATTATCCCTATCAGTCTGGAAGCTAGCATCACTATACCCTACAACTCTCAAGTCATCACTCCACTGAGGGTAAGGACCCAGTCCTTAGTCCTTCGTAGGTACTTGAGAATATTCTTTACCGCAGTCCAGTGTGCCTTGCCAAGCTTCCCCTGAAACCTGCTAACCATGCTCAGGGCAAAGGCTACATCATGTCGAGTACACGTCATAGCATACATGATCGATCCTACATCCGAAGCATAAGGTATTCGACTCATTTCTGCTATCTCAGCCTCAGTGCTAGAGCTTTGTGTCTTACTCAATTTGGCGTTACTTTGGATGGGTAACTCTCCTTTCTTGGAGTCCTGCATGCTGAATCTCTTCAGCACCTTATCCAAGTAGGTACTCTAACTAAGTCCAATTAGTCTTTTACTCTGATCTCTCAAGATCCTTATCCCTAAAATATAGGTAGCTTCACCAAGGTCCTTCATAGCGAAACACTTCCCAAGCCAGGACTTTACTTCCTGCAGGGTTGGAATGTCGTTTCCTATGAGTAGTATGTCATCCACATACAATACCAAAAAGCTAACTATACTCCCACTAGCCTTGACATACACAAAAGATTCATCTTCACTCCTAAAAAAGCCAAATTCCTTGACCTTTTCATCAAACCAAAGATTCCATCTTCGAGGTGCTTGTGTTAATCCATAGATGGATTTCTCAAGCTTACACACTCTATTAGGGTACTTGCTGCTGACAAAACCTTCTGGCTGACTCATGTAAACATCTTCAGCCAACTTTCAATTAAGGAAAGCGGTTTTGACATCCATTTGCCAAATTTCATAGTCATGAAATGCGGCTATGGCTAACATAACCCTAATAAACTTAATCTTGGCTACTGGAGAAAAGGTCTCATCATAATCCACTCCAGGAATTTGAGAGAAGCCCTTTGCGACCAGTCGAGCCTTATAAGTGTGTACATTACCATCCATGTCGGTCTTCTTCTTGAAGATCCATTTGCACCCTACTGTCTTACGACCTGGTACATTATCAACCAAGTTCCAAACTTGATTATCATACATGGATTGTATCTCGCTATCCATAGCCTCTTTCCATTTAGCAGACTCGGGGCCTGCCATGGCTTCCTCGTAGCTATTAGGGTCATCTTGACTTACTAGTGTCCCATCACTAATAAGGGACTCACCTTCTACAGTAATATGGAATCCATAGTAATGCTCAGGTGCACTACTAACTCTCGTGGAATGCCTCAGAGGTACAGATTCGTCAATTGGCTCAACAGGAGTTTCCTCCTCAAGTTGAGGGCTAGAGTTTGAAGTTCCTTCACCACTTGACTCTTGAATTTCTTCAAGATTAATTTGCCTCCCACTGTCTCCTTGGCTTATAAACTCTCTTTCTCGAAAGACTCCTCTTCTTGCTACAAAGACCACATTATCACTAGGTCTGTAGAAGAGGTAACCAAAGGATTGTTGTGGGTAGCCGATGAAAATACACCTCACGCTTCGAGATTCGAGCTTATCATGAGTCTCGCGTCTCACAAAAGCCTCGTAACCCCAAATCTTGATGTGGTCTAGTTTGGATACTTTACCAGTCCACATCTCGTGAGGAGTTTTGGCAACTTTCTTTGTAGGGACTAGATTAAGGATATGGGCGGCAGTCTCTAAGGCATACCCCTAGAATGAGATTGTTAGCGAAGCTCAACTCATCATGGAACGAACCGTGTCAAACAAGGTTCGATTACGCCTCTCAGCCACACCATTCAACTACGGTGTCCTGGGAGGTGTCAATTGTGAGACAATCCCACATTCCCTTAGATAGTCGAGGAACTCTGAAATAAGATACTCACCACCTCGATCGGATCGAAGCATCTTAATGTTCCTGCCCAATTGATTCTCGACTTCCTGTTTAAATTCCTTAAACCTTTCGAAAGTATCTAACTTATGCTTGATTAAGTAGACATATCTATATCTACTATAATCATCAGTAAAAGTAAAATAATAACGATTAGCATCCCTTGTGGCATGTTTGAATGGTCCACACACATCCGTGTGTACAAGGTCCAACAAACCTGCACCCCTCTCACACGAGCCTGTGAAGGGTGACTTTGTCATTTTTCCAAGTAAGCATGATTCGCAACTATCATCTAACTTTAGGTCAAACGACTCCAAGACTCCACCCTTTTGGAGTTGGCCTATGTGTTTCTTGCTTATATGTCCAAGACGACAATGCCATAATGATGCTTTATCCAAGTTATTATTATTAAGAGAATCAATACACAAAACATTATTTCCTAAGTTATCTACAACAGATACAGCTTCATACACACCATCACAAGGTAATGCTTTAAAATAAAGAACATTGTTAAAGAAAGCATTAATCAAACCAACTTCATTATCGAATGAAAAGGTGAAACCTTGTTTATACAATGCATGAAAGGAAATAATATTTCTTGCCATTTCTAGCGAATAACAACATTTATTCAAATCTAAATTTAACCCACTACTTAGTGACAAAGTATAAACTCCAATCTTGGTGACAGGTGTAACTTTCCTATTCCCCATGATTAAGTTTATTCTTCCTTGCTCCACATTATCACTTCTTCTTAGTCCCTGCAAGTCACAACAAATATGAATACCACAACTGGTATCATGGACCCAAGATTTAGAATGGGGTGAGTTATTAGAAATGATAGTGTAAATACCTGCATGGTTGGGTTTAACTTTCCCATCCTTCACATCTTGCTGGTATTTAGGGTAGTTCCGCTTCCAATGTGATTTTTCATGGCAATAGAAGCATTCAGCCTCTTTTGGTTCAGAAGAAGGAGTGACGAAACCTTGCTTGGTTCCACGTGAAGAAGAGCCATCAAGGGTCCTAACCTTGGTAACCTTCAAAGAACTCTTTCTCTTCTTCCCTCGACTTTTCCCGATTTCCAAAACCGGAGTGGAGTTTGGAGTAGGAGTGTTAACAACCGACTTCCCCTTAAGACCTGATTTTGCGGTCTTGAGAAGTCCCTAAAGTTTGTTGAGTATGACCTCTTCCTTATTCATGGGATATGTCATGCGGAATTGTTCATAGCACGATGGTAAGGAGCGCAAAATTATATCTATTGGAAGCTCCTCAGGGAAGTTCACATTAAGCTTCAACAATCGATCCACATACCTTTGCATTTTATGCATGTGACTCGTGATGGAATCCTCGTCCTTCATCATGGTTGTTATCATGGAGCAGATGATTGCGTACCTCTCTTGTCGTGCACTTTGATGGTATCTTTCCATCAAATCTTGGTGCATTTCATAAGGGTAGAAATCCTCATACGACTTTTGGAGTTCCGCTATCATCATGGCCATCATGATACATTCTACTTTCGTAGCATCCCTTTCATGTGCCTAAAAGTCAGCGATCTCCTGAGGAGTTGCAGTGGTCTCATCACTCTCCTTAAGCTCCTTGTCAAGGACATATTCTTTGTCCTCGTAGCGGGTAATCATCGTGATGTTTCTGATCCACTCATTGAAGTTGGATCCATCAAAAGTGACTTTCTCGCACAAGTTCATAAGGGTAAAGGAGCCATTAGGATTAGAGCCAGAAGCAGCATTGTTTGAAGACGTCTGAAGGAAGAGGACAAGATTAGTTTAGATATGGAGAGTCCTTAATAAAACACCCAAATGTAATATTAAGGCTAGGATCCAATCACAATATATTATAACTTAGAAGAGGTATGTCGTAATCCAAGCTATAACATATTTGAAAGGTAGGTGAATGACGATTCACCAATTTCCACCACGAGAACCGAAATATTGGATATTAGGTTCTTGATTGGTTCTTAGAAATTCCTAGATTCTTTGAGATTCAATGAACTTTTCAAAGGCATGTTTCAATCTCGAGTGTTCCCTCCAAGTTTTGTGACTGGGATACCGAGGATCACAAAACGAGGTGTGAAGTAACCATGCAAATCACTTGGTACACTTAAAGTTTATCACTCAATCGATGTGCAGGTAAACCACACACGCTCCACCGATACTATAATAAACCTTAAGTCACCCTTTACCTACCTTGTTAAGTCCAAGTTAGTGTGCCGGTAACCACACACGCTCCACCAACGACTTAGACAAAGTGTAAAGTGTAATTTCATGGATTAGCACCTTATTCACATTTTCCTAAAGTAACTAAGATTGGGAATTTAATAAAACATTTAATTACTTTACAATATTCATCATACTTTTAATGAGAATTTATAAGTCCTTGTCCTACCCGTTCGGCTAACGACCCTCCACCAGTCATGCGAGCGGTGGGTGAGAATGGACACCCATTAAGTTGCCATTTTATAGGCAACAACCTTATACCCACCTTATAGAACGGCTTCGTGAATGAGGCGTACTAGCGGTAAGACGACTTTTTCTTATACATACATACATATATATATATATATATATATATATATATATATATATATATATATATATATATATATATATATATAATTATTAAATTATAATAATATAAGTATAAGGGTTGAATTTTCACTTTTAAAATTCTAAGGGTTGGAACTAAAGTTTTAATAAGACTTTACTTGTTCCAAAACTTGAGGGCAAGTTTTGTAACTTTCAAAACTTTTCATTTCTTGTAACTTATGAGTTTAATAGAGTAGTAAAATGAAGACTCTTCATTTTTCTAACTCTTGTGTTCTTTTAGTGGTTTTAATTCAAGTGTGACTCTTGGTTTTCCATAACTTGAGGACAAGTTATGGACTCCATTAAAACACCTTATGATCAAGAATTAATCTACCACATAGGTTACAAATAATTCCTATGATCATCTAAAACATCATAAGAACAAGAACATGAGTATGAACACTTTCATAAATCAAAATTACACTTAAAACTTTGTAATTTTGATAACTAGTTGTTGTAAACGAATTAGCAAAGCCATTACACCATCTAAAACAAGTTTTCAAGTACCAAAACAGTTTAGGGTAATGTTTCTAATCCATTTCTAGCAACTAAAGTCGAAAATCTGCACTCTGTCGACCCTACTCGCTGAGTGCATTAACCTACTCGATGAGTAGGTTGAAGATACAAGTGAACTCGACGACTCCCCCCATGGACTCGACAAGTCCAGCAGTCAGACAGCAAGTTTTTCGACTTTCTTCAACTTTTTAGCACAAATAACAAACAAACAAGCCTAGGCTCTGATACCACTGTTGGGTTTTGAGCATTCTAACACATCCTAAGTGTACATGCAACCCTAATAACCTTGGATCTATGTTTGTCTAATTATCATGCAAAGTCCAATTCCAAGGCTATATTCCTATCTAGCATACATGGGGAACAATTTTAACTTGAATGATAGATAGAATAACTTACCTTGTTGTTGCTTATGTTCCTTGAAACCTTATGAGCCTAGCACCCCAAGTGTGATGCCTCAAATGCTTCACACAACACCAAATGCTCTTGGAAAGACTTTTGAGAGAATGCACACCACTTGAAATCGGCCTAGCCCTCTTGTTTCACACGTGTAGCCGATTTTGGTGGAGCATCCTATGGGTGGAACCCAACTTGATAATCCATGGAGCCTCTTAGCCCACTATACAAGATATGGATGATTTACATAATCAACCCATCTATTTAATTAGTTATCTTTTGATCACTTAATTAATTCTAAATTAATTCTTGATCAACCTAATCAAATAATATTATTAATATATTAGAACTTATAATATATTAATAATCTCCAAGTGTTTTTTCTCTCATTTAGACTATCCAATTGCATGGTGCCATGCAACCCAAATGGACCATGCCGGGTCGGGTCAAGTACATACCATAAATAGTTATGGACTTAGACACCTTATCCAACATAAACGTCATTACAAGCCATGGTAGCCTCCCTTTTTACACTCTAGAAGTTGTTTACGGATGCAAACTCCCTAGTTTGTGAAGTGTGTGCATTTGAGAGCTTGACTTTGGGAATTTGGGAAGGAATCCAAATTTGGAGTAGAAGAATCAAGGGGAAAACACTGGATCTTGCACCTATTTCATATTGGGCTTTTGTTTGAGGTATTAATCTGCTACTTTTAGCTTTGATTTCCATGTGGAGATTATGGCCATTCTTGAGGAAATGGAACCAAGTTTGGATCTAGACCTATCATAAGGATATGGTTCTAGATCTGAACTTCTTAGGTCCCATATATCAGAAAGTTATCTCCTTGGTGCACCCTAACTCGTATTCATGCATTTGGGACTTGTAAGAAGCTTGTTGATGTGGTTTTAGCATTATGAGACTTAGTATAAACGTAAAGTTGGCAACTTTACGTTGTATTATCACTATGAAAATATCGATCTGAAGTCTGGGACCTTAATTCCCACTGGAAAGGACCGAATATGTGGGAACTTGTCGAGTCGTTCTTGTAACTCTGCGAGTCGAGACGGTTCACGACCAAGGGTGTGCGGCCAAGGGTGTACGCCCAAGGTTTTACGGTTAAAGGTTTATCGTTGGTGCATAGTTTACGGCCGTAAACACCAAGGAACTCGACGACTCCCTCGGGTGACTCGGCAAATCAGCGAGTTAAGCAGGGAACCCGATGAGTGAATGATTGTACTCGGTGAGTCAAGGTCACTATGGACTGTTGACCTTGACTATAGACTTTGAATTTGACTAGGGTTGACCTGAGGGTATTTATGGGATTGTGTGAAGCTAATCACCTGATGATTATGGGTAGTTGAGCAGGAGCAGAATGTGGGATATGTCTGACTTCAGCTTATCAGTTCAGTGTTCGAGAGGTGAGTCTTCTCACCATACTAATGGTTCTAAGGCACCAAGGCCAACCCATTTTATGGTAGTTGGTATACTTGCTTTGTAGAGGTGTGTGATATGTATGTATGCATGATAAGCGGTAGAGATAGCCTTTGTGGCTAATGGTAGAGACAGCCTTTATGGCAGATGGTAGAGATAGCCTTGTGGCTAATGGTAGAGACAGGCTTTATGGCTGACCGTAGAGATAGCCATTTGGCTAATGGTAGAGATAGCCTTTATGGCTAATGGTAAAGATAGCTTGTATAGCTAATTGATGTGTGCCACTGGTAGAGATAGCTTTTATAGTTATTTTATATGTGATATGTGGCAGAAGTAGCTTATATAGCTAATTGATATGTGCTAACGGTGGAGAGGGCTTTTATAGCTTATTGATACGTGATAATGGTAGAGATAGCTATTATAGCTAGTTAGATATGTTGTATGTGGATTGTCTGTGGGGTTTACTCTGGGGGACTCACTAAGCTTTGTGCTTATGGTTTACAGTTTTGGTTTCAGGTTTCATCGTTTTGGAAATGAAGGGCTCGGATTGATCGCAGTACACACACACCTATGATTTCCACAATGAATGATTTTGGGAATGAACTCTGATAATTGTTTCTAATTAACATTGTTTTGGAATGTTTGGAATAAATGGTATCTATGTTTGGGTTGGATTAAAAATTAAATTTTACCCATGATTTTTGGGTCGTTACAAGTTGGTATCAGAGCCTTGGTTTGAGGGATTCGGGCACACTTTCGGGTGTGTCTGGACTCAGACTGAGGACTTGGTATGAAAATTTTCCAAAAGAAAATCATTTTTACAAAAAATGAATTTGAAAAAGAATCTAAAAAGGGAAAATAACTTTGAAAAGAAAAATGTGTGTGATGCGTGCAATCAGCCGAGCTCAAGTAAGTTTCTCCAAAATACCCACATATGTTGTCTGTTATGACTTGGTTTATGAATTTGTGACTCGCATGCTAGTTAGGGCTTGGGGAGATGCATGTATATGTTGTATGAGCTGGTAGAGTTGCATGCTAGTGCTGAGTAGTCAATAACTGGTTGGCCTGATATGTGATGCTTGCAGCCTTGGAATATTGGATGCGATGCTGGAATGAGAATAATAATTGGTATTTGTAACTGCTATGTGTATGCTTTTAAAATTGTCTACGATTAGGATCTTATAGCCTTAGAATAATTGATTTGGCCTTATTTCATGTTCCTTTTCTAGTTTTGGTCCTAGGGTAGAGTCAATTATTTGATAGTCTATTAGATCCTGTTCTGTGTATAATTTGCATGCATAAGGTAGCCGACAGTGCCGATGGATGGATGTGGATAGCACGGGTTGCGATATGTGGGCGGAATGTTCTATGGCAGTTCTTTGGATCGAACTGCAACTGCACGAATGTTTCTTGCTTTGTGCTTTGTGATTTGTGGAGCTCTTAAGTGATGAGACTCAGCTACTAAGTGGATGTGACGATATCCAGGAGGTAGATGATTGGCATCGTGGGGAGTTCTTCAGCTGCTGATGGCAGGGTGAGATTGAAAACCTAGGAAATCCTAGGATATGCTCCAGTGAGCTTAGTAGAGGCACTTCGGACAGGTTTGGGAGACTAGGGTGCCTAGGAGGTGCTTCGGTGGATATTGTGTTGCTGTTTAGTAGATATTGGTGTATCAGTGGGCTAGATGACTTAGAGGATTTCGGAGGATTGCTAAGGAAAGTATAGATAAGTATGGAAGGTAGCATGGGACCGTACTACTGAAAGCACATGATCCATACTCGAATCAGTGAGAGTCTTGGAGAATCTAAGAAGTTGATGGAAAGGGAAATTCTTGGCTATGTTCTGATAGTGGGAATAGCTGTTGTGCACACGAGGATGAGCACGCATAAAGGAGGACCAGGGTTTGGTCCAGGCTCCAGTAGTGAGCCAGTTAGTCGAAGGACTACCAGGGTTTTGAGTTTGTCATGGATCTTTTGTATCAGACAGCAGGGATCGATTATGCGATTTATTACACTTTCGGGATTGGATACTATGTCTTAAGGATATTTAGTAGCCCGGTGTAGAGTAGAGGTCGCTCCAACTATTATAGTTCAGCCATTGACGATTGACCCACTTAGTGGGTCAAGGTGCGAGACCCTAGATGATATGGATTCCAGAGCCCGAGGGTGGAAGATTGATTAGGAATACCTCAAGGAGAGAGGTTCAATCCATGTGAAGTTAGTGGAGGATCTTGGAAAGAGATCCATAAGCTTTGATGAGCGTTTGAGAGGCCAGTGAGGGCCGGATTCGGTGCAATGCTTACAGAAACTGCACGTTGGAGCTTCGCTCCAAGGGTTGGATTCATTAGGATTGGAAGAAAGTATTACATCATGTTCTCAGGATGCTAGGGGGATAACTCAGGAGGAAGTGATCAGGATTCCTGCAGATGTTTGCGGGTATGCTATATTCGGTCATTCCCGGTGTATATCGACAATTTTCATTGCTTTGGAATGGTGATAAGTTGAATCTCAGTTCGGTTCTCTGATATTTTCTGGGTTAGCAAGGGTTGTAAGATGTTAGTCAACATGCTGATGAATTTTGAAGTACCTCCAAACGGACATATCTCGCAGAACGGGGCCCGTATATGTCGTCATTGCTCTGAGTCATTGTCGAAATTTCTTTCGTGATCTGGATGGCTATAGGTGTAGCAGCTTTGGCCACGACAGCAGGAACTACCCATAGGGGCAAGACCGTCATAATGTCACTGTGGGCAGGTGGGTGATGAGGAGGTCGACTACCTGACGATCAAGAGAGGAGAGGTGAGCATATCCGCTCCGACTATTTTGAGGATCACCAATGGATGAGAGGGTATAGTCGGAGCCAGCATAGAGGGGCCCCACTTTGCAGGATCGGACAGGATAGATCGAAATTTCGACAGACAAGGGTGCGAGGTATATACCCTTTTGCCTCCTAACCAGCGTGTGTAGGCGTATCGTTGGTTGTCATCTCTGGTTGTGGTTGAGTTATATGTACCTTCAAGAAGAGTTAAATGCCATGTGCATTCCATGATTTTGAGTGAAATATTACGGGGTCGTCTTCTTGTATATTGCAGATTGTCCAGTGTTTGAGTATCATCTTGGGGAAATGGTCGGGCTTGGTTCAAGGGTCGGTACGAGGGAATTATGTGTAGGTTCTAGTAACCTTAGCTATTATGTTTGGAAAGGATTTCTGGTTTATCAAAGGAAAAGAGAGTTTATGTTGAAGTTTTGATTGGAGCATCCTACATTTGGACTTTCGAGATCTGAGTGTGATATCAGTCTAGCTAGCTAGAGTAATTGGCATTGTTCGGATTCAATAAGTGTTAGCTGGTTTTCGAAAGACGTGTTGTTTGGGAAGAGTTATGCATGGTGTTCTAGCTTTGGTAAGCACCGATCGTCAGCAAGGTGAGTGTTGAAACGTAATGAGGATTAGGAATCCTACAATTTTCATGTTCAAGACGGACTTAGTTGAATCTATGTTGGGGAGAACCGCTCAGGTATCCAGGTCAGAAGCAAGGGTGAAGGTGTTGTAAGACTACGGGGGAGCCATAGCATTCACTAATGTTCAGATGGGGTGAAAGTGATGTAAGACTATGGGGGAGCCCTTATCAATCACTAATGGTCAGTTAGGGTATAGTGTTGTAAGACTATGGGGGAGCCGTAGTATTCACTAGTGGTAGAGAGAGATTTAAGACTACAGGGGGAGCCGTATCATTCACTAGTAGTAGAGAGTGTTGTAAGACTGCGGGGGTGTCGTATCATTCATAGATTCTTTCAGGTGATTTAAACTAGGGCAGGCTAGTTCCCAGGGTTGTGGGAGAGCCACAACTTAGTTAGGATCAGGACCCAAGGTGGTTGATCAGTCAATTATCCAGGGGCAAGCCCGAACGTGTATGGGAGTTCAGGTTGGAACCGGTAGAGACTGTTGAGCTAAGGATTGGACCTTGTGATGCAGGATCTTGTGATCGACTGGTGCATGTTTCTTTAGGGTTGTGGCTGGGTATCCCTATTTTGGAATCTCATAGGAACCTCATGGTTGGACTGGGTGCAAGATTGTAAATCTCAAGGAATCGCCTAAGGGTATTTAGTAATCGGTTAAGTAAAGGAGGGTGGGATGTCATGGTGCATTATGTAAATGCCGATTCGAGGATCTCTGTATAGGAGAAACGATTCAGATTTAGATAGGAACCTAAATCAGAATTCGTGCAGGATCTTGTTTCAGCGAGATGGGATGTGGGGCATCTATATGTCAAGGGCCTCGAGGGCAAAATTCCAGGTTGGTGAACGGGTTGGTTTTATGGTGGTTTAATTCATTGGGATGTGTCTCGAGTGGCTCTAGTTGTTATAGAGCCATGACATGT
The DNA here is from genome assembly GCF_002870075.4 of Lactuca sativa. Taxonomy (NCBI): domain Eukaryota; kingdom Viridiplantae; phylum Streptophyta; class Magnoliopsida; order Asterales; family Asteraceae; genus Lactuca; species Lactuca sativa. The sequence continues at coordinate 237,335,766 of NC_056625.2, forward strand.
CGGAATCAGGAAACGGTAGGTCGAAGGAGATCAGGTATGATGTAAGAATACAAATATTCTGGTAGTACTCACCTTATTGTGTCGGATTCAGTGGCGACAGGTTTTCAGCCAATCACGAGTGGATGGATCAGTCAAAATGAAGGAGATAGGGAACTTATGGTTAGATGAGGTATTCTTCGGAGGTCACAAGTGACTGTTGAGTGTGGTTTGGCCCAGTAATCGGGTAGGTGTATGGTGTTCTGGGAAGTTGGTAGATAGGTTGGGGCTAGGGAGGTCCCCGGTTGCTCTTCTAGAAAACAGCCATGTGGCAGCAAGAGGAGTAGGAGCGACTTCATTGATTTGGGGTCTGTGTTATTCGTTAGTCGTGATTAATCGGTGACTTTGTTCTTTAGGAAGCCTCAAGGTATTGCGAGTGGGAAGTATTCTATTTAGACTAGATTTCTCGTGGAACCTGTTCGATGATGAGTCGATGTGCACAATTTGTCAGGGAGACAGATGTCACACCCCAAAACCGATAACGGTGGAATACGTTTCGGGGTGGATGACGTAGTGTACGGTATCATCACAATTGCATAATAGTAAAAGCAAGAAACATACAACCATTTCATTTACATAGTGAGTGTATTTACAAGTGTGTTTTGTAATGTTCAACAAACACCAAAAGTAAACAAAAATAAGAGATGGGTCTTGCATGCTCCATCATCTCCAAAAATGTTGCAGTAGTACCTGTCTATCTTTGACCTGAAGATACAAGTTATTTTGAAAAGAATATCAGCATAAAGCTGGTGAGTTCATAAGAGTTTAGTGTGAGTTCTTATATAAAAAGCATTAGAATCGGTAGTATGAAAGTTAAAGTTTACAGTCAGAAGTAGTAGTAAAACCTAGAAAATCCTATGTTTTCCAGAAATGTATAGTAAGTGAAAACCTTTAAGAAATATGACATTTTCGTCTTTGAAAATCATTTAACGTGGAATTATAATAGTGACTCACCAATAAGTAAAGCAATATGGTAAGTTATACTTGAGGTAAATAATAGTGGTGCAGCTTCCTTTAGTATTAGATAATTATTTACTTTGGGATATTAACTTTATCTGTTGATTAGGGTTTTAGTGCGGTTATAGTGTATTTCTTGTATGTTACCAATAGTGTGAGTAATAGCGGACCCCCATGACCTTCCCGGTCATGTATAGTGTACTGGAGTAAAGGCATCCCTGGACCTGTGCGGCTCGGACTGAAATTAACAGTCGGGATGTAATAGTGTCTACCCCGTATAGATCTATACATATAGTGTCGTCTTCCTATCGGAAAACTTCGGGCGTAGTGCGTAGCGAATAGAGTATCTTGTAGTGGGTTAATGAATTATCTCATGATTAGTACTTTCTCTTGTATTATAGTGTAGTAGTCTTTTTGTATAACTAGTATTGTATTCTCTTATTAGTGTTTAGTTTCATAATAGAGAGAATTATAGTAGTGTAGAGTAGTAGTTAAAACGTGTGATAGAGACCTTAACTATACCTATTATAGTTAACTTTGTGTGTGTGGTTCTAGTCAGGTTAGTGATTTAGGCATCTAATGAAATAGGAAATGCTCGTAATCCGTACTAATATACGAGATATATAACTAAGAAATCAACGACAGTCGGACGGATAACCACTACCCTAAGCCCACAATCAAACAAGAACAGGAAATACGGCGAGCTATCGGTCCTAAGTCCTTCAAGTCTTACTTATATAAATATATCAGTGTGGTTACATTTTTATAAGGAGATTTATTAAATAAAATTATTGTACAAAAGAAACATTTAAAACTTGTTTGTTTATCCAAAATAGTTTTGAAAACAAATGATTTATTTATAAGGCATAGTGATAAATCACATGTGATTTGAACTACAGGTAGTGAATCACATGTGATTAATTCTGTGATATGAAAAATTGTCTTGTATAACTTTTCATAAACATGTATATTCAACTTGTATCTCCCCCCTAAAACATATAAAACATTTGAAAGGTTCATTAAAGGGGTATGAACTCACCTGAAATCGCGTAAATCGGGTGAATCGGGTAAATCGGGTAAAAGTGTCGGTTGAGCGTTTTGTTCCAAATAGTGACTTGTGCACCTTTTAGGGCCCTAATGTCATATGAAAATATGTGTTTTACAAGAAATTAATCATTTCATGCTTTCCATTTAAGTATTTAGGCATTCTAGCATCAATTCGGGGTTTTAGGGCCTAGGCGGGGTTCCCGGGAGTGGTATAAGGCTAGGAAAGATTTACGGGAGGGTCCATGAGCTCACTCCCTTGGAGTTTACGGCCCAAAGGCCACTCCTTGGGAGTTTACGGCCGTCAGCTCCCTAGGCTTGGCCGTAAACTCATGTGGTCTTCCAAAATGCAAGTTTAAGGCCTTATTTTACTTCCTTAATTTAATAGCAAGTGTCTTGAACTAATACGGAGAGTTTAAACCCTCATTTTGTGACATTTTGGGGAGTTTACAGCCAAGACTTGTGTTTGGGCCGTAAACTCCATTTAATCCCTCAAAATGGATGTTTAAATGGTACAACACACTCCCCTTCACCTTAGGTAAATTCTAGAAGGCCTTAGATGGAGTTTTGGGACATTTTGGCATAAGAATTGGGGAGTTTACGGCCCAAGAATATCCTTGGCCGTAAACTCTTCTTTTGGCCTCAAAATGAGAAGTTTAAAGGTACAACACACTTCCTAGGGCCTTAGCTAAATTCCTTACATGCCTTAGATTAGTTTTTGGGACTTGTTTGACATAATATTTGGGTGTTTACGGCCCAAGCTTAGACTTGGCCGTAAACTCCTCTTTTTGTCCTCAAATGGTGTTTTTTAATGCACTTAAACATTTCCTAGTTTCAATACTAAATTACTAAACACCCTAGATGAGTTTTTGGGGCTTTTAACAAGGGTTTTTGGGGTTTTGGGGGTGTTTACGGCCTAAGCATAAGCTTGGGCTGTAAACTCCTTTTTAAGCTTCAAACTCTTGTGTTTTAATGTCCAAACTCTCCTAGGTATATTCCTTAATTAGTACATAAACTTAAAGGAAGGAAAAATGAGGCTTTTGACAAGTTTTTAGGTGTTTACGGCCTAAGGGGCTTCTTAGGCCGTAAACTCCTTTTTGGTCCTTGTTTTCTATGATTTTTGGCCTCTAAATACAATGAAGTATGTTTAGAATAAGATAGGGAATGAGTCCTTACGTTTGGAAGCCGGAATTTGTGGATTTGGGGTCGGTTTCGGGTCTAGAGAGAGAAAGTAGTGAGAGAGAGTGAAGGTGTGGTAAAAGAGTTCAATTGTAGTGTCCATTTGTTTATATATGTCTCGGGTATTGCACCCGATACACGGCTATCCGATGCTAAAGTTTAACGGGGTTTAAACTTTTTACCCGGGTGAAGTGGTTGAAAAGTAATATAACTCTATTTAGTTAAACGGGGTTAACATTTACAAGTTATAAATACTTATGATAATATCGGAACATATAAATGACTAGATATTTGTTTATTGACGACTCCAAACATTACTGAAAATAACATATAGTGACGCATTCCGTTAGTGAAAATAGGGTTTGTAACGGCAATATATTTGGGGTTGTCACAACAGACCACCTCGAAACTTCAGATTTCAGATGAAGCATATGTGATCACGTTGCAAGTAATTGATTAATTATTGGATTTTGTGTTGCCAAGGGTGTCTCCCTTGAATAGGATTATCAAGTTTTGGAAGAGAGGTGGGATGGGACCTCGGTTTTCAGGTCGTTCAGGATCTCTGCATGGGTGGGCAATGTGGCATATCGCTTGGACGTGCCAGAGGGGCTTAACCAGACTCACAACACCTTCCATGTGTCTTAGCTTCCGAAGGGTGTCATGGTCGAGCCTGCAGATGTTTCATTGGATGGCAGACTTCGAGGAAAAATTTTAGTTCAAGTGGGGGAGATTTGTAACACACATTTCGAGTAACAGTTAGAAAGTATCATTTGGGGGAAATTTTATGCATGGACTCAGCGAGTTGGGAGACCAACTCTTCGAGTAGGGTCGAGGCATTTTGGGCACGGGTCGAAAGAGACTCGACGAGTCGGAAGGTCGACCCGGCGAGTCAGGGCTATTTAAGGAAAACCCCAATTTTAGGGTTTTCCCCCTATATAAACATCATTACAAGCCCTAGTAGCCTCCATTTTACACCCTAGAAGCTGTGTACGACCATAAACTCCCTAGCGTGTGAAGTGTGTGCATTTGAGAGATTGACTTTCGGTATTTGGGAAGGAATCCAAGTTTGGAGAAGAAGAATCATCCGGAAAACACTGGATCTAGCACCTATTTCGTATTGGGCATCTGTCTGAGGTATTAATATGCTACTTTTAGCTTTGATTTCTTTGTGGAGATTATGGCCATTCTTGAGGAAATGGAACCAAGTTTGCATCTGGACCTATCACAAGGATATGGTTCTAGATCTCGAACCTTGGGCGTACACCCTAACTCTTATTCATGAATGTAAAGTTGGCAACTTTACATGGTATTATCACTAGGAGAATATAGATCTGAAGTTTGGGACCTTAAATCCCACTGGAAACGACCGAATACATGGGAACTCATCGAGTTGTTCTTGTGACTCGGCGAGTCGAGAAGGTTCACGGCCAAGGATGTGTGGCCCACGGTGTACGATAAAGGGTTTATAGTCAAAGGAGTACGATGGGTGGTTTACTGCCGTAAACACCAAGGAATTCGACGAGTCCCTCGGGTGACTCGGTGAGTCGACGAGTTAAGCAGGGAACCTGACGAGTGAATGATTGTACTCAGCGAGTCAAGGTCAATATGGACTGTTGACCTTAACTATATACTTGGACTTTGAACATGTGTCAAGCTAATCAGGTGATGATTATGGGCATTTGATAAGGAGCGGCGTGTAGGAGATGTCTGGCTTCAACTTATCAGTTCAGTGTTCGAGAGGTGATTCTTCTCACCCTACTAATTGGTCTAAGCAACCAAGGCCGACCAATTTTATGATATTTGCTATACTTGCTATGTAGAGGTGTGTGATATGTATGTATGCGTGATATTCGGTAGAGATAGCCTTTATGGCTAATGGTAGAGATAGCCTTTATGGCTGATGATAGAGATGGCCTTGTGGCTACTGGTAGAGACAACCTTGATGGCTGACGGTAGAGATAGCCTTGTGGCTAACGGTAGAGATAGCCTTTATAGCTAACAGTAGAGATAGCTTGTATAGCTAATTATTATGTTCTAGTGGTTGAGATAGCTTTTATAGTTATTTAATATGTGATATGTAGTAGAAGTAGCTAATTGATATGTGCTAACGGTAGAGAGGGCTTTTATAGCTGATTCATATGTGATAACGGTAGAGATAACTATTACAGCTAATTCAATATGTATTATGTGGATTTTGTGTGGGGTATGCACTGGGGGACTCACTAAGCTTTGTGCTTACAGTTTACAGTTTTGGTTTTAGGTTTCATCATTTTGGAAATGAAGGGCTCGGATTGATGGCAGTACACACACACACACACCTATGATTTCTGCAATGAATGATTTTGGGAACGAACTCTGTAAATGTTTCTAATATAACACTTTTTGGAACATTTCGAATAAATGTTATCTATTTTTGGGTTGGATTAAAAATGAAATTTGTACCCTTGATTTTTGGGTCGTTACAACCCTGCTGCATAAATCTTATAGCTCTCGCAGCTGAAAAAAGGGTTGGTCCCTGCAATGCCCTTTCGTCATGAATAACCAGTTCTCCCCCACTTGGGGTTCGAACCCTCACCAACTGGTGCTCGCAATCGATCATGGCACCGTTGGCCCCCAACCAGTCCAACTCGACAATCACCATCATCCCTTGCAACGGTATCCGAACTAGATCAACACGAAACCTCTCTCCAAGCACATTAAGAACACAGTCCCGGTACACCCTCGCAACACTCATAGTGCGGTCATCGACAATCTCAACCTGAAGCGGGGAACCCAAAGTCCCCGGTGCATCCTGAAACTTCTTGCGAAGCGCAAGAGATACAAATGACCGGATAGCACCCGAGTCGAATAGAATGTGAGCCGACATACCATTCACCAAAAAGGTCCCTAAACATGAGCAGAATACACACATAATCAATGCAAATAAATATAGAGCAGGAGAATAGAATACATACCAGCCACAACGTCTGGCACTGCCCGAGCCTCTTCGGTAGTCAACTGAAATGCGGGACTCTTCACCGTTCGAGTATTCGCCTTGGCAGGGCGGCCATCTATAATCCTCATGGTGTCGAGAACAGGAACCACCACTGCTCCTCCCCTTCCCCGCAACTTCAGACAATCGGCCCGTTTGTGGCTCGTCTAGTTTGCAGTGAAAACAAATCAAGCCCTTCTTAGGGAAGTCCCTACTCAGATGGCCCTGCTGAACAGGTATAGCACACCGTGCCCGACCCTCTTTAAGTTACACCATGGGATCTCCCACACTTGGTTCACCAGTCCCAACTTTGCTGACCCCTACTCGATGAATCCAAGGTCTTAGGCTTTTTAGCCTGACCTACTGTTGTGTGTGCCTTCTCAGGATTCCTCTTGGTGCAGAAGTCCAACTCTATCTCCCACTCACGGGCCTTCTCCACCATCTCATTCAAGGTATTACACCCTATAAAGCTCACAAACTCCCGAATATCATCCCTCAACATGGAATGATACCTCATTCACCTCATATCCTCGTCCGTAGCATACTGTGGGATGAACATTGCCCATTCCTGAAACTTGGCGGTAATCTCCGCCACAGTCTCGGTGGTCTGCTAAAGGTCTTGAAACCCCATCACAAGTCGCTACACCTCAATCGGTGGTGCAAACTCTGAATCAAACCTCCTAACAAACTCATCCCATGTCATCTCAGCCATACCGGTTGCTCCTACCTGGCTAGTCACCTCTCCCCACCAGTCCCGGGCCCGATCCCTCAGTATACATGAAGTAAACCCCACCTTCACTGCATCAGGTCATGAACTCGTGCGATGTGTGTTGTCTATGCCCACCACCCTGCATCGGCTGATGATTGGGTCCTTGACCCCAAAAAAACTTTGGCGTCCCACATGCCTTGAACTCCCGGAACAAGGGAGTTCGGGCCCCGACCTGGCTCGTAGAAACCTCGACTTTGAATGCCCGGAGCCTCTCCTCCATGATCACCATCATACCCTCCTTGATTTTCCCAAAGATAACTCGAGTAGCGTCACGGATGCCTCTCGTAACCTCAATCGGTGGTGCAAACTCTGAATCAAACCTCCTAACAAACTCATCCCATGTCATCTCAGCCATACCGGTTGCTCCTACCTGGCTAGTCACCTCTCCCCACCAGTCCCGGGCCCGATCCCTCAGTATACATGAAGTAAACCCCACCTTCACTGCATCAGGTCATGAACTCGTGCGATGTGTGTTGTCTATGCCCACCACCCTGCATCGGCTGATGATTGGGTCCTTGACCCCAAAAAAACTTTGGCGTCCCACATGCCTTGAACTCCCGGAACAAGGGAGTTCGGGCCCCGACCTGGCTCGTAGAAACCTCGACTTTGAATGCCCGGAGCCTCTCCTCCATGATCACCATCATACCCTCCTTGATTTTCCCAAAGATAACTCGAGTAGCGTCACGGATGCCTCTCGTAACCTTGTTTGCGATGAGATCATGCATCCTCTCGTCGATGGGTTTGGTACCAGCACCCGACCCAGATCCAGATCCTGATCCTGATCCCCCAGCTCCATATCATGTCATCACCATACTGTACTGCAATACCATAAAACATAATGATCATGATGTCTATAGAGAGGATCCTACCACACCGGTCCTCCTTAGAGCTTCCAGGTCTAACATTGGTTTGGGTACAGGTCATGTGCTTTCAGCAGTACGGGCCCAAGACTACCTTCCACAACTACATGTATCTTCCCCAAGGCTCTACCTGATAACTCCAAGTCATTCCAAAATAAATCATATCCCACAGACTATCGCATATCTCAAACCCTAGGCGACCCCAAGACTTGCTCTACTCACATCAGTCATACCAATCATAACATGTTTCCTTTATGCATGCAAATTATACACAGAGAAGGATCAAATAGGCTTTCGAATAATAGATTCGACCCTAGGACCACAACCAAACAAGGAACATGATATAAGGCCACATCAATTATTCTAATACTATGAGCTTCTTACCGTATACAATTTTAAAACTATACACATAGCAAGATCCATATGATTATCATAACTCAAGTATCAGTATAACATGGCTAACATATTAGGGAACTATTTACTTGGCTTGGCCGATCACGCGCATTGAACTCTCCTCTGTTCCATTCTTTAAAAGTTTTATGTTTTTTTTTTTTTTTTTAAAACAATTTTACCATTTCCATAGTTTGAGTCCTGACACACCCGAGGGTGTTCCTGAATCCCTCAAACCAAGGCTCTGATACCAACTTGTAACGACCCGAATTTTCAAAAGAAAATTTTTCATTTTTGATTAGCCGAAACCCTTTTCCATAAACCATGAAATCCAAACACAATTGTTTTCAAAATTAATATCAGTTATAATTTTATTTCAAACATCAGAGTGTCCTTTAAAAACGCCCGAGAGAGACCACGCCGTGTCATCAAGCGTTGCCCTTGCCCTTAGGCTCGGAGGTACCTGAAACAAATCCACAAACTGGAAGCTAATGATTAGTGAGTTTCCCAGAGCATACCCCACACAAAATCCACATAACACATATCATATTAGTTATAACAACTACATAGATCACATAAGCCATGCATACAACATATAGGGATTCCTTGGAAACCCTCTAGGGTCTTACTCTGGGTGCCTCGGGAACCCCCCCAAGGTCTTAGCACAAGGATGTACTAGAAACCCTCCAGGGTCTTACTCTGGGTGCCTTGGGAACCCCCCGAGGTCTTAGCCCAAATACCTCAGGAACCCCCCGAAGTCTTTACTAAGGATACCTTGGAAACCCTCCAAGGTCTTACAAAAAGGTGCCTCGGGAACCCCATGAGGTCTTTAATGCAAGTATCACAAATAACTAGCATATCACATATTCTATAACCAATTAGCATATCTCATAAAAAATAATGGGCCAACCTTGGTGCCTTGGACCCATTGGTATGGTGAGGAGACTCACCTCTCGAGTGCTGAACTAACAAGCTAAAATCACATATATCCCACGCACTGCCCCTCCTCAACTTCCTATAATCAACATATTATTAACTTGTCGTAATCTTGTAAATACACTTAAAGTCAAACCTGGTCAAAGTCAAGGTCAACGGTCAAGTTCAACAATCCATGTTGACCTCAACTCATCGAGTGTATCCTAGCAACTCGTCAAGTTCCTCTTGAGTCCATTCCACTGAATCCCATGTCAACTAGCTGATTCACCTAAGTGACTCGTCGAGTTCATCAAATGTCCAGAAAACTAAAAGTTCATGAAGTCCAAAAACCCTAATCCTGCACTGCCCTCATTTTGAATCCCGAAAATAGGTAAACCCTACCCAACTCGTCGAGTCAACTAAGGGACTCGACGAGTTCCTTTAGTCCCTTTTGTTCAGCACTTTTCAGTGGGATCTAAGGTCCCAAACTCTAGATCTACCCTACCCTAGTGTATTTACCTCATAAAGTTGCAAACTTTACATGTGTGCAAGTTCTCACAAGGCTAAAGGATCAAAAGTAAGCTTCCTACAAGGTTTTTGTCCACGGAAAGTGCCTAAGCGAGATAAAGTGAGCAACTTTATGTTATTGGGGACCTAGAGAGTTCCAGATATGGAACCATATCCTTGTGACATTTCCAAATCCTAGTATAACTCCATTTTGCACCAAAAATGGCCATTTACTTCAAAGAAAATGGATCTAAGCAACTAGAGGTCAATGTAACGACTTTATTCCTTAAGATGGTGGCCAATATAGTGTAGATGTCGGATCTACTGCTTCTCTCCTTGATCCTTCTTCTTCAAGCTATAAAATCATTCACAAACCCACTAAAATTGCTCAAAAAAGCTCTTTCTCTCACTCAAGAAGGTGCAAGGTCCAACTAGGGTTTTCTTTGGCTAATAGGGTGGTAAGGGAGGCCACAAGAGGCGGAATATGTTCTTTAAATAGAGTGCAAACCCTAAAAGTTACGGTTTTCCTTTATACTTTGATTCGGGGCCTTCTGACTCGATGCGTAGGATTGAAAATCCACATCCTCATAATAACTTCTACTCACCGAGTTAGAGCTCCCCAACTCACCGAGTCCATGCACAAAACCCTAAAAGTTAGATAAATTGAATAATACCTAGAACATGTGTTACAAAACGTCTCCGATTGTTGTCTCACCCAAAATCCCGACTATCGAAAATAACAATTACCAAGTCAACACACGGGATATTAATCTTGACTAAAGGTCCATATATTCCATATTGACTTTTCTCTAATTTAGGCTAAGGTCCAATTATCAAATACACTGTCCAGAAGTCCATACACTTAAGGCCCATTATTGGCCTAATTTTCCCAATTGGGCCCCGACTCCCAAATCGACCTCACTTAAGATCTATTACCATTAATGGCCCAAAACACATTTATTTAGAAAGCCCAACAAGGCCCATGTCAAACTAGCCCAAAAAGGAGCCCAATCCCGAAGCCTAAATCGTCAAAAAGTCCAACAGAGACCGTACGCTGGGCATACTTTCATTTTGCTTTGACCACCATTGGGGGTGGTTGAATCAGTACGATCGGCATACAGAAATTACTCAGGGTGTACGCGAGCTTTTACCAAAAACCCTAATAGGTGCTTAATGGATTAAGCACTTAAGTCCAAACTGCAGATCCATCGACCAAATGTTCCTTAGAACCATAAAGTCTTGAAATCTAGGACTTTGGACATCCATAAAGTTCCTAATACACCGTCTTAACGCATTAAGACATTCTTACTACATGCATGGGACACTTTCAAAAGTTAGGACATCATTTTTATCACTTAGGAGCCTCTTTAGGGTCTGAAAGGACAGTTTATCTCTTTCAAATCATAACATGCACCAACTTAGGACTTTTGGGACAAGAAATGGTTCCATAAAGCTAGCATGGCAAGATCTACATCATACAAGCATAAAGTTTGGAGCTTTTTACCTCATGGAACTTCAAGAGCATAAAGACACCTCAGATTTACATGCCTGTCTTCTTCCTCCAACTTCTTGATGCAACACCTTCTTCTCCAACTACTCAAAATACAATTTTTTTGCTCACACACTCAAGAAAGGGGTTAGGGTTTGGGGAAAATGGCTCAAAACTATAGAGGCTGAGATAATGGAGGGTTTTGAGCTCATAAGAATGTTTATATAACGCTCAAACCCTAAATATTAGGGTTTCCATTTGACGCGAATACGCCTAGCGTACACAAGTTTACGCCCAACGTACTAGGGCGCACTTAGTACGCTTAGCGTACCTTATGTATGTTTAGCTTACTAGTCTTGTTCTCAAAGTTTCAACTTTAGCCCTTAGGCTTCTCATGGGTTGACTCTTCTAACCCCAAGGACTACGAATGACAAAATAATAATAGAAGAGAGGATTCGGGAATACCTGCAAAATCTTGGGATGTTACCTTGAAGTTCATGACAAGAAGATTCAAGTTGATTCGAATGAAGATGAAAAACTTTTTTGCTCAATTGGAGTTCAAACCGATGATATTTTGTGTTCTTGTGATTCGTTTAAAGGAATGATTCCTTATCGGAAGCCGATGATCCAATAAAATCACAAGTATCAAACTCCAAAAGATTTGATTCAAACTCAAAAAGTTGAAGTTGTGGAAAGTAGGTTTGTTCATGAAATCAAGTTTTCAAGATGCAAAAAGATGAGAAAGAAAAAGAAGAAAAAGATTAAACAAAAAATAAGCGGGTTTATTCACAAAAATCATCAAGTGTTGTTGTGAAACAAATTTGGGTTCCAAAGCAACAATCTCCAAATGTTGTATTGAATTTGAAGTCAAAACCCAAAAATGTTGGTGGTTCTTATGAAGATGTTATTGGATCGTTGAAAAAACGAAGAACACGAAGGAGTTGTACATCACGCATAGTGGGTAGTACAATGTTCAAATTGGAGATTTTCTCATTTCGTTCGTTGAAAATGGAACTCGATTCGTCAAAAAGGTATCTCAAATTTTCAAATGGATTCGAAAACGTTCATTATTTCAATTCATATTTTGCTTTTTTCAAATTTTAATCGATTTATCTCATTGGATCTCTTTCGTTTCAAACCCAATTGCTGATCCAATTATTTTTGTACAGATCAAATTTCAAAAATGAAAATCATATTCTATCATTTCTATTTTCGAAACTCAGTGTTCACTGAATCAAAATTCGAGCCCATAGTTTTTTTTTTCGATCCTATTCACAGATCCAAGTTTTTAGCCCAACTCATTTAGGTATTGCTACTGTTTATCTTTCGTTCTATTCAGCCCAAGTATTAATTCACTTAGATAAATCCGAAAGTAATATGATTCTTTAACAAGTTCTGTTCTTAAGTCGACTTACGCATATTTTACTTGTACCTTCATCTCATCATCTTCATAATCAATTGATCTTGATGTCTTAATCTCGGCTTCTCATTGTTTCTTATCGATCGTTGACGAATCTGTATTTGAAAATGAGTTTCAATTTCATATGTTAAGAAATTGATTTATTTTATTTTTTTTCCAAAAAAAAAAATTGGTTTTTTTTCCAAGACATAGCACAGACTTCATCAACTGAGTTTTTGATTTTGATAAAATTGGTCGTGGACTTTTTAAATTTCGTGAAGAAGATGTGAAGAACAGATGGTTTATCAAGTTTTTGATCCAAAATTTGGTGTTTGAATCATCAATTTGGTGTTTGACTTCGAAAAGTCAAACTGTGAAAAAGTCAAAGTTGGAATTCAAGAGATGAATCGGTGAATTGTATGCTGAAATCGATAGTTACAAGTTGTTTTGAGGTTGAAAGAGTCGAAATCTATTCTAATTTGAGTCTAATTTAGATTTTGGAGGTGTCTATGTTCTTGATGACGAAAACTCAATTGTGGATGTCGAACTCATATGACCATAATGACGAGTTGACGATGCCGAATGATTTTTCGGTTCTAATCGCAATCAGTTTTCATGGTCACTTGGAGTTCGAAATTGATTTTTGATTTTGGAATTAGTCGACATTCGACTGAAGTCTTTTGCTATTTGAGACGTCGATTGTTGGTATTGATTTGGAATTCAATGATTTTGAAGAAGAAGATACAAATAACAACAAGTAGAGTTTGGTTTTGCAATTGATTGAAATGTTAATGAAAATGAAGTTCTGTAAATTCGTTTTTGGCCGATCGATTTGAGAGTTGGACTGAGAACAATGGTCGATGCAAAGTCAAATTGCATTTGGAATCGATTGTTTGAGAACACACTGAGAATAACAAACTCAGATGATCGTTCGTTGGGTTTGAAGATGTCACGATTGTGTTGGAATCGATTTCTATTCTGTTGGGTTTGTTTTTCGATTGATTATGAATGATAATGAAGGATGATTGATAGCTTTGAGTGTCGAGTCTATTTTGGATTGGTGATGTGGAATCGAGAATCGATGGTTGGAAGTTTGCTTTTGTGATCGATGTCAACGAATGACGAATTGGATGTCGATTGATCATAGTCAAAAGCAAAGGCTGTTAATTGATCGAAGTTTTTTTTTTGGTTGATCATGAAAACTCGATGTTTTGAGTTAGTCTCAACAAGCAAAGAAGTATTACAATCGTTTGATGATTAATAATTTGAGAATGGAGAATCACAGATTAGAGGGTTGACAACGAATGGGATACCATGGATTTTGAAAGCGAATGAAGGTAGTTGATTGTTGGGACACAGTGATGAAAAAGCGAAGGTTTGATAAGTCGATGTACGAAGTACTGTATGTTGATGTCCATGATTTTGGGAAGTCTTGTAATAGGGAAGTGTCGATTAAGAGATGGAATGGTCAAGATGTTGTACAGTGATTCGCTTTTCAATATTCGTTTGAATGATTAAGAAGAGAAGCTTAGTTATGAATGGTGTAGTTGATTTCGTTACCTGTGAAATGAATTCGGAGGAGAAACACAAATGTTTCGAAATTGGTCGTTAAGGTTTCGAAGACATGGCAGCTTAACCCATTTCAACATTAGGACTGATTTTCCACATTTTAGGAGAAAAGAAAGTATTTTTATTTCAAGCCCCTGCACTATTGTCGAACTTTGCAGTTTATACCCGTATTTGAGGTATAATTTCGACATTTTGAAGCATTATGAAGAACTTTCGAAAAGAGTCCCTGCAGTTTCGAAATTTTGGCAGAAAAGATCCAATTTAGAAAATAGGGTAACAAAAAAGAGAAATTGAAGAATTTTCATGTTCAGTACCTGCAGTTGGTGCAAATTTACACTTTATGCTCAGTTTCGCAAATGGAGGAATGTTTCACATGGTAAGCTGTTTTTGGTGCAAAGGGTCCTTGTAGAATTCAGAAAGTGATACTTTTTACCCGGATTTTGGAAAATTTTACAACTCTCACCTAAAAATCGAAATTTTTCATAAATTGGAAATTTTTTCGAGGCTCTTTCGTGATTGTTTTTCCGTGTAAGTGTTTTGGGTGTTCCATTTTTGTTACACATCAAGGGGAGTATTGTGAAGATTAATCATCGGGGACTTCTCACCCTTAATGAGTTTTATATTCATTTTTTGATTATAAAAAGGCGTGAATGAAGAGTGGGTATTCGAAGCGGGTTTTTTTGGTATTCATTTGTGGATTCACTACTAGAAAAAAGGCCTTTTACGACGCTCATTGCGCGTCGTAAAACGCTCAGACGACGTGCAAATGCGTGTCAAGGAAGGCCATGTCATAAAGAGAGACGACGCGCATTTACGACGCGCATTTATGACGCGCATTTACGACGCGCAGTTACGACACGCATTGCGTATCAAGGAGGACCCTGTCATAAAGGAAGATGACACGCATTCGCGTGTCGTAACCTTACGACGCGCACGTTAATGACACGCAATGCGTATCAAGAAAGCCCTTGTCAAGAAAGGCCATGTCATAAATGAAGATGACACACATTTTTGCGTATCGTAAATTTAAATGTTTTAAAAAAAAATATTATTTATAGATTTACTTATTTTCAAATTAAATTTGTATTTAATGTTTCATAATAGAAATTAAAATATAATATAATAGAATCCATTGCATCAATTTAATGTCATACAAATAATCGTTCCATGGAAAGAGGTTTTCCTAACTATATAACCTAATACTACATTGTTATTAAGGGACACCTTCTTCTTTTTACTTCTTATTGTTATGTTTCTGTTTCCGCATGATACCTATTTTCATCGTCAACACATTAGTATTCAGAAAGGCTTCAAGCATCATCAATCTATGTTATAAAATATTAAAATTTAATACACATGTAGTAACATACATTTTTCCAAGAATCCAAAGTTCAATATAACCAATTAATGAATAACTTGAAATACGGTCTGGGGTTGAATGATGTACATCATGAACCAACACAACACAACATATATGATAGTTACCTTGAATTGCAAAGTGCTGTTAATGGCATCACTTATAAGCTCCCGATTGGACCCATATCATGAGCCAACACAACAAGTGCCTAATGAGACAACACACATTTTATAAAATCAAGAATTTCCCTATGTACCACAATTAATATCTCAAGAGTTATAGAATTTCATGTCAATTTTGGTGAAATTTTGAAATGGATAAACAAGCTTTTCAATCTATCACTATACAGTTTTTGATCAACCAATTCATAATACAATAAAAATAGTACCAAAGATTGATTAATTTAATCAAGTCATTAAAAAATGGTGCAACACTTACTATTCATGAAAGCAACGAATGAAGAGCATGCTCAAATTCATGGAAAAGGGTATCCACATCAGAGTGGTTAAGTCTCACGATTGATGAATTATGGGGCTTTGAGAAGTTGCAAACAACGACAATCACCTTCACAATAATAATCAACAAAAACATTTCATCACTTTTTTTTCTATTCTTGGTAATGGAATACAATAATAATTCCTGCAATTTGCCCTTGATGAACAAAACAAAATATACTGTAATAACAACTTACTGGCAACTGGTATTCTGTTTTGGAAACTGTACGCCCTCCTCTTATGGCAAAATGAGCACAACCAGGATACTTCCCCTGTCTACAATTTAAATCAAGGTATATATACCCCAAATCCCCCTGAAATGCATTTAATAACAAAACAAACAACAGTTAATTATATTTTTGGTCCCCTAATTTTTGCAATTTTGGTCTTATTTGAAGTTTTTGGTATCTGTTTCAAGAAAATGACTATATTTTTGGGGCCAAATTTGAAAACAATCAGGTATTACTTGGAACAAGGATCAAAAAAGTTATAAGAACTTCAAAGGATGACCAAAACTGCAAGAGAAAACTTTTGGGACCAAATTGAAAAAAATAAGCCATATTAAGAGACCAAACATTTAATTTACTCGATAAAACAAAATTGGGAATATTCATAGAAATGGATATGTACCTCATCAGGATGATGAAGGGCAACTAGTATTCTGTTTTGGAAACTTTTGGGACCCTTTTTGACATTTTTACCCTTCAACTGGTTGTTGTTTTTCTTGCCCACCACAAGCTTTGACTTTTTTGCATTGGTCAACTCCCCTGCCTGCACTTTAGGTGGTCTTCCCCTGCGTTCTAATTTCTTGAAAAGCGCCACATCATCAGTTAGATGTAATGATGTATGTGACAACCCGATATTTCAAGACAATGTAATGTAAAACCAATCAAATTTAGGTCAAAATATAACTTTCCTAAAATATTATTTGGGTTAAATAAAGTAGTAGGAATCGTATCAAGGTTTTCGTACATATAAAGAACCCTAAAATCCGAGTTATAACGAAGAAGTTATGACCAACCGAAGATTCTCGGCAAAACCGGATACACCGATTAAACAAAAAACATGAAGTTTCAATACAATAGTTTTTAGCCTTAAGTATCTAAATGAAAGTTATAAATAACCTCAAATCGTGAGCATACATAAAAAGAACGTCCAAATCTGACTTCGGATGAGGAAGTTATGATTTTTCCAAGATTCGGGTATAGCAGTAGACAGCTAAAAACTCGAAATAGAGCTCGAGATACTTTTGACCAAAACAACCTAAATGAGAATCTAAGGTCTCAACATTAGTAGCGCAACGGCGAAAAGTCTGACGAAAACGGACATCGGATGAAGAAGTTATGGATTTTTAACGGAATTTTTGTGTCCCGGCCTGTTAAAAATAAATAATTAAAAATAATGTCCAAATTAGCCAATGAATTCTAAACGAGAGTTGTAGATCATGTTTTTAGCTACGCGTGCATATAAAGAACGTCGAAAACGGAGCTCGGATGCGAAAGTTATGAATTTCTGAAGTTCGGGCACGAATCCCGAATCTGTGTCAGAACTCACGACGTGAGTTTTGTAAAACTCACGACGTGAACCCCTTGAATGACCTTTCCAGAGCCACTTGACATGTGACGCATGCCATGATGATTTTGGATGAAACTCACGACGTGAATTATGAAAAACTCACGACGTGAGACCCAAAATTCACCCTATAAATAGGAATCGTGGGCAGCCGGCTTTGGTTGTTCATTTCTATCATTTCTCCTACTTCTACACCCTATTAAGCCCCTCTAAACTACCCCGAAGCCCCGATAACACCTCCAAAACATGATGCAAGTCCCGAGTTTTCCGAGAAATCGACTTCTTTCAAATCGAAGTTCTGCTCGGTTTTCGTCACGCTTTCTTCAATCAATCAAGTGAGTTCATACCCCTTTATTCAACCTTTGAAATGCTTTTAAATGTTTTAAATACTTTATGGGGGGGAATACAAGTTAAACACTTATAGTTATTGTTTCGATCACATGTGATTGCATTAATCACATGTGATTAATAACTAGGAAACCAATGATTTTTATCACTGTTCAAACTGTTTTACTTCAAAATGTTTTACAAACTCTTTTACTTATCAAATGCTTTATTGTAAACCTTGTTTTACTACCTATAAATTTGCATGCCCATATATGTATAGCTGTATAATTAATGTTTAAAGGGCTTAGGAAAGCCACCTGTCCTATTTCCTTTTCCTCGATTTGGATGTGGTCTGGTGGAATTTCGGGTGACTATCCGAGGGTCGTTTCAATATTAGTTATATGTCATATATACATGTATAGACATAAAGGTACTTCCATATTCATACTTATCAACACATCATTAGTAAGTTACCATCGGGGTAACACGGGATCATACTACTACAATTTCTAGATCAACGAGTCAGTTCATTCATGAGTCAATACTTATTACTAAGAGAACATATACATGAGACAATACTTATTACTAAGAGAACATATACAACGATACTAGAACAAGTAATATTATATTACATATACACGAATACGTTAACAATTGTGATCCACTGTATGGGAGCATGTCTTAATTGTCATGACCCGAGTTGTAGCCAGAGTCTCTTGGAGAGAGAGCGTTGAGTTTGCGTATAGATCTATACTGGATTGACTATCCTACACCTTGCTGTTAGCTACAGTGGGACCGACAGGTCTGCGGGTGCCAAACGTCATACCTTATTTTTCGACTATACGTTGTCGATGTTACCAGTCGATAGTATGGTGCAATTTATCACACGATGCCTTAATATAAACCCGGTTTAAGGTAGTTAGTACAGCAGTAGTTCATATAAAACAAAACTACCGTACTACAATAATTTACCCATTACATTTTGGTGATAACCTCACTTAAACTTTAATGTACAAACTATATTTTTAAATGATAGTTACACTTGGGAAATTACACGCTTTTACATCAAACGAGCATACAAAACAGTTAAGCCTTGGTAGAGGGCTACTTTAACAGAAAATATAGGTTTTTCTGAGAGATTCAAACTTTTACAAACACTTACATACATTTACAACTCATACTTGCGACAGGTTCAAAACGTTTTGATAACGAACCTCGACACTAAAATACTTATGAATTCACCAGCTTAATGCTGATAAACTCTTTCAAAATAACTTGTATTCTCAGTTCATCAGTAGACAGGTACCGATGCTAGCTTTTGAGAAGATGGAGCGCATTCAAGACTCATCATACTATTTTGATTTACATTATATTTTTGGTGTCTAAAACTGTACGGAACACGCTTGTATTAAAATTTTATATTTAATGCAATGGATGATGTTGTTTGCTTATTTACATTTACTGTGTTGTGATACTTTACATGACGTCCTCCGCCCCAGAATGTTTCCGCCATTCTTGGTTTTGGGGTGTGACAGATTGGTATCAGAGCATTGTTTATAGTGAATTAAGTATATCAACCCATAAAAGATATACTAACTATAAATACATAAGGGATTAAAAATACTCTGACCAAGAGTTTATACTTTAAATAGTAAAATATTTAAGTAAGTATACGTGCTGCATTCATACTAAAATCAGTGTCACTAGGACAGTACAAAAGAATTATGATTGTTGGACAACACAAGTGGGCTTAGAGACATATGGTCAAAACTGGGAAGATATAGCCTGATCACCTATATTATCCGAGGGTTGACTAGCATGTGCCTAAGCTTAAGTGTGTGGTTGCAACAATGCTAAAATCTTACCAACCCTACCACAATGAGAACAATAGAACATAACATTAAATTTTAAAATACTATAGGAGTATTTGGTGTTACTAGAAGTACTTTATACTTGAGAACTAAAACGGGATCTTCATTTCTAAGTTGATAGTTGCTAAGTGGATACACTAAGGCTATATGTAATTAGGATGTTATAGACTTAGAATCTGTGATAAGTTTGCCTTACCCCTATTTTGTGTGAATTTGGAAATTAAGGTCACTTATTCGAAGGTCTATCCTGTTTAGATTACACATAGCTGGTATGCACTTCACAAATAGCGATGTAACTAATGAAGGTTTTCTAAATAATTATCTAGATAGCTCGTATAATAATTATTCTCTTACCCTTAAATTCTCGCATAGAAAACATAATTGGACTCCATCCCCTCGACAACCAGTACCTTCCAAATGAAGTCATAGCTGGTTGGTTTGGAGAATAACCAGAGAATGATCATCCTTTTCCTCTTGAATGATCACCATGATAAAGACTTTTCGTATGATGCTAACTCCGAAGCAGAGATTGAAAACCTACCCCGAGCAGCTCCGTTTCCAATTCCTAACCCTCGTCCGAATTTTTCATGGCCCGACCCTGAGTGAGTGGAATGCTTGGAAATATGGAGCCAAGGACAAGATCAATCTATGCTATTTGATGGCGACCGAAGCTTTTCCGACTTGAGCAATGGGGGCTCAGCAGATAGAGTCTTGCCAATCTTGGTCCGCAGAATGGCCCGAAAGGAGATTCAAGGTAGGACAGCCCTAAATCAGATTACAGAAGTAGTTGCCTATGCTAGAATGCATACCCTCCGCACCGTTCGTCTAGAAGATGCCCACGAGGTGTCAGAGAGAAACCATGAAAACTTCTGCAAGCACTGGCTGAATCATGAGCTGAAGTCATAGGGCTCTGAGTACGCCAGATGGTGTACGAAAGACACCTACTTGACATGGAATGTCAATTGGCTGAACTAAGAGTTCACCAGAGTGATGACCGTCGCCAGTAGTAGACGCTTTACTTTATTTCCTTATAAAGAAGAATTGTAATTTTCTGTCTATACCTGATGTGGCATTTTCTAGGAAATTTTCTTGTTCCGTAAGTACTTTAGTTAGGTCTTTATGCTGTCAGGAACTATCTTCTGCGGAAATGATGTAAGACCCTTACAAGGTCATTTTCCAGAATCTTTACATCGTGAATATCAAAGATATTGACAGCCGGCTAACTTCTGTGTCATTCTTCATTCAAGTACTCTTATCATACTTTCATTAGAGTCTATATGAAACATGCTTTAGTCAAGTCATTGGACTATAGCGATTTATCTCCGGAGACACTTCCAAGTCTCTTTCCGTGGTTGGATCTTGTTATTCACCAACCAATGATACCTCAGCTCGAACGACAAATGTCTTGCGACCATTCTACGAACATACTCCCATTCCGTACTAGGACTGCATCATAGGGATGTAGGTCAAACCTTCGCGAACATACTTTCATTCTTTACTAGGACTGCATCATAGGGATAATCATGTCGTCATCCGGAACCACGTTAAATGTAATTTAGGCGTTTCGTTGTAACAGACTTATAAACTATCTAAAACTAGTGCAACTAGAGTCTTACCTTTCGCGAGATCCTATCTGTATAGGAATTCTCGTGCTGCGTATACTTGTCTTTTGTGGTACATCTTATTCGCAGCAATAGTCTTATAGTAAATCTAAAGTACTGTAACTCTGTTCATGGCTGCACGGTTGTGCTTTGTCTGTAAACGTCTTATATTCAAATCCAATGTCTTTAAGTTTCAGTATGATTTCGACATTATCATACGAATTGATTCAGTTTGATCGTCACGAAAACAGCTTCATACGTACATCTCTTTCTTCTAGATCACTTTTCCAGCAAAACCGCCACATCAGAACGCCGAAGTACTCATTCCAGGAGTACCTATTAGTTATTTTCTTTCCGAAGAAATCCCCGAAGTACCACTCGTGCAGTACGTCAAGTTTAATCCTGGGATTCATGCAGTTGATCTATCACTGAAGAGTGTATGCATAAGAGTGATATATAATCAAGGTTCTACAGGTTTAGAATTGATGATTCCACTTTAAATTCTTTTTCCCCGATGGGATGTGAACTTAAAGAAGAATCAGTTATTCGACTACCTTTTCAACCTTAATTATATATGACTCGTATACACGAAAGGGTGATTGTGAAACTAGGTATGAATTCTAATATGAACTTCAGGACGGAGAACTGCCTAAGTACGAGTAATCACATCGTCATGAGAACAAGCATAGAACCCAGTACGACTCTCGTAAACAGATCACCTTATAGTTTAAACACCCACAGCGATACAAGAACAGTTTGGACAACTTAGCGAAATACACATAAATAGAATTAGAAGACTAGGTTTCTCACCCTAGAGAACCTCGGTCATATTCTTCCAGAGATCGACGGATCGCATTTCATGTACCTCGGATATCGAAGACTCCGTCGAGATTTTTCATTAGAAATCGTTATCTCTGCCGCGCGTAGACAAAATGGTGGAGCAAACGCAAAGAAAGAAACTACTTCCAGGAATGGATCCGGGATCCGAATATCACCAGTCCGAGTGTTAGGGAAAGATGTCCGGAAGACTATCTCCTGAACTCGATGCGGACACTTCGAGTTCGTAGTGATACCCTTCGGATAGGACCAATACGCCCATAGCTTTTATGAGCTAAACGAGTAGGGTACGTCTTTCTTAGCTGGACCAGTTCGTCATTTCTACATGTAATGACTTACTTATCTACCCTTGTAGTAAGAAGGAACCCATGGGAAAACATTTCCTTCAGAGGAACTTTTATCGATGTTCTCGAAGCACGAGTTTTGAAATTGAAGAGTGAAATTTCCAAAGACACACTGTTAGTAATGTGTGAAATTATGAGCACTCTTGCAATTTGTCAAAACCGTTGAGCATTTATCGACATCAGAGATGCCAACAGTCTTTCGCCAGATTCTAGGTCTTACCGACCTACCGCCTTAGTTCATTCAGAACTCCTCGCAAGCTACAGAAACTCGTACGACTTTGACCCAGCAAGGGATGGCCTTTGACTGGGAGGTTACGCAAGAAAAGGAACCTTTGAGATTCCAAGTGAGTGGCCAAGTTCTTTAGGATAACTCACTCTGGGAATGGCTTAATACGCTTCGTAAAGCGTGGAAAGCTAAATCCAAGGTAGACAGGACCTCCGAGATTCTTATCAGGATCGGTCCTGTGCCTCACACAAACTAGACCTACTCTGTGAACTCAGTAACGTACTTTCTACTCTTCGCATCTCGATCGTGAAACCATACCTTTCCATTAGGACTCTTGCAAGTCCATTCGTCGAAATCCTCGCCTTCGTATTAGAACCGTAGTGACCCTCGACCGAGAGGTCAAGCAGACGAAGAAACGCCATCGCCAGTTAGTGAAGGTTCATTGGAATGCCAACCGAGAACCTGTTATCACTTAGGTGCACTAGAACCAATCGATTAGGAAGTTTCCTCCTCACGACTCGATCATTCGTGCATACTTCCTTGCTTAAATTCTAATTTCGGGACGAAATTCCTTCTAACGGGGGGATAATGTGACAACCCGATATTTCGAGACAATGTAATGTAAAACCAATCAAATTTAGGTCAAAATATAACTTTCCTAAAATCTTATTTGGGTTAAATAAAGTAGTAGGAATCGTATCAAGGTTTTCGTACATATAAAGAACCCTAAAATCCGAGTTATAACGAAGAAGTTATGACCAACCGAAGATTCTCGGCAAAACCGGATACACCGATTAAACGAAAAACGCGAAGTTTCAATACAATAGTTTTTAGCCTTAAGTATCTAAATGAAGGTTATAAATAACCTCAAACCGTGAGCATACATAAAAAGAACGTCCAAATCTGACTTCGGATGAGGAAGTTATGATTTTTCCAAGATTCGGGTATAGCAGTAGACAGCTAAAAACTCGAAATAGAGCTCGAGATACTTTTGACCAAAACAACCTAAATGAGAATCTAAGGTCTCAACATTAGTAGCGCAACGGCGAAAAGTCTGACGAAAACGGACATCGGATGAAGAAGTTATGGATTTTTAACGGAATTTTCGTGTCCCGGCCCGTTAAAAATAAATAATTAAAAATAAATTCCAAATTAGCCAATGAAGTCTAAACGAGAGTTGTAGATCATGTTTTTAGCTACGCGTGCATATAAAGAACGTCGAAAACGGAGCTCGGATGCGAAAGTTATGAATTTCTGAAGTTCGGGCACGAATCCCGAATCTGTGTCAGAACTCACGACGTGAGTTTTGTAAAACTCATGACGTGAACCCCTTGAATGACCTTTCCAGAGCCACTTGACATGTGACGCATGCCATGACGATTTTGGATGAAACTCACGACGTGAATTATGAAAAACTCACGACGTGAGACCCAAAATTCACCCTATAAATAGGAATCGTGGGCAGCCGGCTTTGGTTGTTCATTTCTATCATTTCTCCTACTTCTACACCCTATTAAGCCCCTCTAAACTACCCCGAAGCCCCGGTAACACCTCCAAAACATGATGCAAGTCCCGAGGTCCCGAGTTTTCCGAGAAATTGACTTCTTTCAAATCGAAGTTCTGCTCGGTTTTCGTCACGCTTTCTTCGATCAATCAAGTGAGTTCATACCCCTTTATTCAACCTTTGAAATGTTTTTAAATGTTTTAAATACTTTATGGGGGGGGGGGGAATACAAGTTAAACACTTATAGTTATTGTTTCGATCACATGTGATTGCATTAATCACATGTGATTAATAACTAGGAAACCAATGATTTTTATCACTGTTCAAACTGTTTTACTTCAAAATGTTTTACAAACTCTTTTACTTATCAAATGCTTTATTGTAAACCTTGTTTTACTACCTATAAATTTGCATGCCCATATATGTATAGCTGTATAATTAATGTTTAAAGGGCTTAGGAAAGCCACCTGTCCTATTTCCTTTTCCTCGATTTGGATGTGGTCTGGTGGAATTTCGGGTGACTATCCGAGGGTCGTTTCAATATTAGTTATATGTCATATATACATGTATAGACATAAAGGTACTTCCATATTCATACTTATCAACACATCATTAGTAAGTTACCATCGGGGTAACACGGGATCATACTACTACAATTTCTAGATCAACGAGTCAGTTCATTCATGAGTCAATACTTATTACTAAGAGAACATATACAACGATACTAGAACAAGTAATATTATATTACATATACACGAATACGTTAACAATTGTGATCCACTGTATGGGAGCATGTCTTAATTGTCATTACCCGAGTTGTAGCCAGAGTCTCTTGGAGGGAGAGCGTTGAGTTTGCGTATAGATCTATACTGGATTGACTATCCTACACCTTGCTGTTAGCTACAGTGGGACCGACAGGTCTGCGGGTGCCAAACGTCATACCTTATTTTTCGACTATACGTTGTCGATGTTAGCAGTCGATAGTATGGTGCAATTTATCACACGATGCCTTAATATAAACCCGGTTTAAGGTAGTTAGTACAGCAGTAGTTCATATAAAACAAAACTACCGTACTACAATAATTTACCCATTACATTTTGGTGATAACCTCACTTAAACTTTAATGTACAAACTATATTTTTAAATGATAGTTACACTTGGGAAATTACACACTTTTACATCAAACGAGCATACAAAACAGTTAAGCCTTGGTAGAGGGCTACTTTAACAGAAAATATAGGTTTTTCTGAGAGATTCAAACTTTTACAAACACTTACATACATTTACAACTCATACTTGCGACAGGTTCAAAACGTTTTGATAACGAACCTCGACACGAAAATACTTATGAATTCACCAGCTTAATGCTGATAAACTCTTTCAAAATAACTTGTATTCTCAGGTCATCAGTAGACAGGTACCGATGCTAGCTTTTGAGAAGATGGAGCGCATTCAAGACTCATCATACTATTTTGATTTACATTATATTTTTGGTGTCTAAAACTGTACGGAACACGCTTGTATTAAAATTTTATATTTAATGCAATGGATGATGTTGTTTGCTTATTTACATTTACTGTGTTGTGATACTTTACATGACGTCCTCCGCCCCAGAATGTTTCCGCCATTCTTGGTTTTGGGGTGTGACAATGTAGATTCACCTTGTGTCTTAGGAGGTCTTCCACGACGTTTTTGCTTCTTCTGTGGTTGACCAGTCTGTTGAATGTTTACATTGACTTCTTTGAGCTCAGTTTGGTCGAAGGAAATTCCCATATGTTGACTCAATCACACACAGTGTTCCCTCAGCAACCACCCTTTACAATGATACAACAGTAGCAGCAACACGTGTTGCAGAGCTAGCTTGGCATTCAGGCCCCACGAAGCGGAAGTGGGACCAGCATGGAAGGTCAAGGATGTGGAGTTTTTCCTGATATCAGCTTTGGGGAAGTAGCATCCTCACAGCAGCAACCAGCTCCCTGCAGTAAAGTGATTGCAATAAGTATAAAGGCTTTGGTTGGTCGGCAAATAAGTACAAGAATAGTAGCTCTGGGAGGAATCAATAGCAGCAATAACACAGATCATAAAAACAGCTTGCATGAAATTTAAAAGGTCAACAGAAGCATACATATCCCCACCAAAGAAAAATCAGTCCAAAAACTTGATAACTATTACACATCTTCTACACAAATTTGCCTTTGTAGTGCCTCACTAAAAATTAAATCAGTCAGATAAGAAAAAAGAACACGTGGTGAATATTTTTCACAAGAAATGACGTTCAATAAAATTTAAAAGGATTTAAGTACCTCCAACTCAATTTTCTCACTATGCAGGGCAAGATACAAAAGGGTTACAATGATGGTTTCCATGATAGGGCGTGGTTGATGACCAACAGCTAAAACCTCATTGGCTTTAACGACCTTATCCTTAAATAACACCACCAATTTTACACTAAAATTTGACCTGGAAAATGGAGAAACATAATCAGGCCACATATAGCAGTCAGTACCTTAGTTGGCTGAAGCTTAACATCAGAAAGCCTATCAACCATGTTGTCTAGTGATATAACCTACAATACCACATATCAATGAAAAAATTAGACAAAAGAAATATCTATTGTCACTATATATTTACAGGAGAGTACCATATCAGAAAACCCTTGACAATAGACCAAAACCCTACCCGCTTCAAGGTTCAAGACCATTCAACCACAGCTCAGACATTAAATAACAAATAAACTGTGAATAAAATCTCAAATGTGGATATTTTACCTGATAACCGGATGAAGACGCAATGATAATAGTTGACATGAAGTTGGATTTCAGACCATCGATATGCTGAAACAGTGAAAAAGGAAATATTAAGCGGCTATGGAAGGGATAAAGGAGAGAGAATGAAGAAGATTTTGGTTTTTGCTTCGTGATGATGCGAATATTTTATGGATTGATCACCACCTGTAAGAAAATTAGGTGGGATTTTGCAAATTAGTTCCATGAACCAAGAGTTGGATTAAGAGGGGAAGAAGCAGAGGGATAGAGATGATGAATTCGAGATTGAGATGATGAATTCGAGAGATGGAGATGAAGAAGCCCTTTTTCTCCTCACACTGTTTTCTAATTTCACTACTAGAAAACAGCCTGATGCTTAGGGCAGGGAGGGATAGAGATGATGAATTCGAGATGGAGATGAATTCGAGAGGTGGTGCTCATTTTTTGCGTTTTTTCTCCTCACACTATTGGCGAGTATTCTCAATAACAACAGAGAGATGAAGGATGAAGAAGGTGAAATTACAGCAACGATGAAGTAGATGAATGGAAATCAGAAGCCCTTTTTCTTGATTGAGATGATGAATTTGAGAGATGGAGATGAAATCGTAACCTTCGATCTTTGATTGAGAAGTTGCACAATAGTGTGAGGAGAATGAAAGATGCGTGAAAATGCTTAGGGCAGGGAGGGTAGCGGGCTTTTCTAATTTTTTGGCTTTTCTTTTCCCGCTTGTAACTAAGGAACGCGCGTTCATTAAAATTATAAAGCGACACATATAGAGGGCGCGCATTTAAGGTACAGCGCCCTCCGTGTTTTTAATTTTTTTTTCTTTTGACACTAATTTAAAGGCACGCAATAATGCGTGACCTAAATCCTTAAATTTTCTGAAGAGATGACACTTTTTTAATGTCACTCTCGTTTGCGTAACATATATTAATGAGTGTCGTAATTTGCGCGTCGTAAAAGGCTATTTTTCTAGTACTGATTTGAAGATCCGTGCTACTTCGAGGGGGAGTTTGGTCTTGATCGCCCGAGCTCGTTGGGTATTGAAGTCGGGACATCCAATCCTAACTTTGAGGGGAAGAATGTTAAGGTCCAAAGGCACATTTGGATGTAGAATTTTAGGCTTACTCTCTTGTATGTGTAAATGGGTCGAGTCTTTCCTATAAATAGGAGGCGAGTGACTCTCATTTGTAAAGGAACCATTTGGAGTGTTAGACTAAGAGAGAATTTGTACAAGACCCACTTTGTATATTCTTTTTAGATCTAATATGAGGTTAATAAGATTTATTTACTTCATGTGTTCTTGAGTTCGTATGATGATTCACTAGATCTTTTCTTATTCCGCACATGTCATCATAATCAACACCACTATATATATATATATATATATATATATATATATATATATATGTTTGTGTGTGTGTGTCTGTGTGTGTGTGTCTCAATTAATTTATTAAATGATTAATGACTTTACATAACGATCACCCTCATATTTCGTAATGATTAAAATTTTGTTTTAGAGAACTTGACCTCCTAATAGAATTATAAAGTAAACATCAATGTTTTAAAAATAACAATTATATATTAAAACAACATTTTTATTTAAACTAGTTTTGAATCAAACTTATCTAACACATTCTTATCATTACTATATAAATTATATACACATATTCCAACTTCTAGATGTGAATTTTTAAAGGAAAATAATGTAGTTTTTTGACATATATGAATCTTTTTATATAAAAAAAGATTTCTAATGATATTTTCACTAAATTGTAGAGAAAATAATTATTAAAAAACTATTAACTATGATGTATGGCTTCCTTTATAATGAATATTTTGATTCTTTACATGATAGCTAATCAACTTTATTAACAACTATAGTCGTTGTAATTATAGTTTACATGTTCAAGGATAATTTTGAAACCTTTTGTTGAAGTTTTTAAAATATAAAGTTGAGATGCTAACCAATAGAACCATCTAAATCTTTTAGTGATAATAACAGAGAAATTAATCGATGAAAATTATCTTCCTTTATTCTTTTTAGATTATAGTCTGGTCACTATTACTTGTACTTTGAATACAAACATCAACTAATGAGCAGATAAAACACTTAATAATATTTTATTATGAAATGGCTTAATCCTTATCTTACTTAATGTTTTGTGGATTTGAAGATCATGTTGGACTAAATCATCTGAACTCAAAATCTACTAATTAGATATTTGTGGAATAATCTAAAAGTTTGGTTAGATTATTATCTACAAACCCACCAAGAATAAGTTATCTTATTCCCCTGAAAGTTGAATTATAGGAAAGCGAGCTTCTAATAACAAAGCAAGTAGGAGGCACATGGAATTTGCAGCTTCTCACAAGCATTGATGTAGCAACAATGATACTAGTTTCAATAAGGAATTGTTTAACATTAATAACAACTATTTATAAACACAAGGTTGTAACAAAAAAGAAAATGAGTTCATTGTTCACCGATCCGAACACTGTGAAGACCCCTTGTAAAAGACCTAATGTATTTTATTCCATCCTTTTCATGAAAAATAAGTTTTCATACTTAGAATTGCATTCTAAAGAATACCTTTTTTGTCAGTAATGAACATTGATCGTTAACGAAACACTAATTGCAATACATAACTAACGATTTAATATAGTAAAAATATGATTTATGTATTATGTTTTGCCATGAACAAATAAAGCTTTAAATAGATAAAACATGTTAAAACGATTCCATACATATAAAGAACGTCCAAAGAGGAGATCATACATGAAAGTTATGCCCTTTTTAAGGAAACTAAAATTAGTTATATAAACGAGTTTTTCGTGAACAAACGTTGTATCAATTCGTCATGTTAATTATTCTATTGTTAGAATATTTTTAGCATGAAGTTATACTCATCTTACAAAATCAGTTGTAACAAGAAAACTGTAAATATAACTAAATTGAAACCTCAAACAAAATTTTAATGTATTTTTGTCTTTCATTTCGAAAATTCTGTCAAATATATAGAATCATGACGTTTGGGACATCAAATGGCATAGGGAAAGTCAAAACAAAGTCGTTTTTTATAGAGATTCAGCACGAGGCTCGAGAAGATGATATGTGTCACTACATAAGTTGTGACACTTGTTAAGCTTTTGATGGATGAATTTTCCCCTCTCCCATATAAATAGTAGAGCTAGTCCTCCTCCCTCCTCACATCTTCAGTTTTTATTCTCTCTCTTTCTCTCTCAATAAAATCCAATGACGGGACCACCACCGTCCACCACTGCTACCTCCTTGCTCCATCGTTCCACCACCGTAGGCCACCATCAGACCACCAGCAAACAGGTCCCCTTTGATGGAAGCCCCCATCCTAATAGTTATGACAACAAAATACAACCAAGAACTGCTGGAAATAGCCGGTTGCTAGTTGATGTCGTCAACCAACACCAACATTCTTTAAATTTAAACCATCTGACCCTGTTCTCCCCCACTAGCAGTGACTTTAGGTACCAAAAAAATCAGCCAATGTAAAACCACTTTTCTAACCATCTTTTTGTGCAAAAAATCATATTTTGGCGAAGTTCAGGCATGATTCAGATAGTCTCGACAGTCGCGAAAAGTAGTTTCCCGTCTGTCTTTTATCTAATATAAAACCCTCGATTGTTTTTTTAATCGAAAAGTATAACATGTTGAATCCAAATAGTTTTTCTAATACTTTTTTCCGATCTACAACCTTGAAGTATTTGTTCGTTGAAAAACTGTCTCGTTTGTGAAATCTCGACTCATGATTCGAATTCTAGTTTTGGATCACGACAAAGCAATGGTAAACCACTCAACGAATGTGAGTTCTACAGCCCATTTAAGCGTTTTAGGATTGGGGGGGGGGGGGAGAATACTTACAACTTATCATAATTTTTATATAAACACTAAACCGTTAGTTTAAAGGTCTCTATATATATATATATATATATATATATATATATATATATATATATATATATATATATATATAGTTATAACTATAATTAATAAAATTTCACTTGAACATTTATGGTTATAAGCAAGATTCTAAATAACGTAAGGCGTGATGATTTAACAAAGCACGCAGTACACATGATAAAATTACTAATAAACTTATAGATTTAACCAAGCGCACAATACAAAATAAGTAAAATAACTCCGTATTACAAAAAATACTTAAACTTCAAATTAATAACCACTAAGTGACTCGATACTGCAAACTAAGACTTAAAGCACAAAATCAAGTCTTTTAAAAACACAATTATTCCTTGATGCAACTGATGTAACTTCATTCCACATTAAGACATCTGTAAGGTGCAAAAAATTCATCTCAACTCAACATTTTCAGAGTTTTATTGAAAAAGAAGAAAACATGTTTAGAGAAAATAATCTCAACCTTTATACAAAAAGCTTCAAGTTCCACAATCCATAGTTTCTATGATCTTATCCCCTTACCCTTAGTAAAGAAGCATAAATTCTAGGGTAAATGCAAAAAATTCCAAACCGTTGCAAAAAAAAAAATTCAGATTATTAGTAAGGAAAGTTCAACTATACCGTCGATTAGTTTGTTGTGGTAATAGGTAGTAAAACCTCAGTAGGAGATTCCTCCTTCTGTAAAAAAAAGAGATAACTAACGATTAATATTTTATAATAATAAAATAGAAATTATTATTTGTTTTAGGCTTTTAAAATACACCTTCAACTTTCTCTTGATTCCATGTAGATGCCTAATCCAATCTCCTTCAAAAATCAACATTTGTACTATATCTTGTGCCAGTGAAGCTCGATAGGGATCAATAACTCTGCCTTTAGCACTAAAAGTTGCCTCAAATGCAACATTAGAAATTGGAATTACAAGTAAATCCCTAGCCATCATGGACAAAACATGATACTTTAATTTGTGCACATTCCACCACTCAATTCATTAAATGATTGTATTCCCCTTTACACTTGCTCCCTATAAACACCTTCTTCTAAATACATATCAAATTCTTACTTTTTTGGTCACTCTAAATCTACATTCTTTATAAACTATCCAAATGCCTCCCATCCCAATCTAGGTGAGGTGCATTAATTTAATCCTAAAACGATGTTTCATCCACATTCACTTCCATGGGTTGCAGCTTCCCTAACTAATGTATCATGTATCTCTACATACTTCGTATACATTTAATAACACACATTCTTTACTTTTCTAATGTTCTTATCAGGATTTTGATATATTGTTGGAAAACTAAATTCAACCAACTTCATCTTGAACTGTGGATCTAAAACAAACGCTATTGCAATAACGAGATGACACTCACCCTAATAGTTATCAATATTTTCTTTCATCTTTTTCACCATATCATGAATAAAATCATTATGGGACAACGCACATTTATCCAAAGTTTGCTTTACTTTCAACACTTCAATAAGATATAAATTAGTAGTCGGACAGTCACTGTCTGTGATGATATTTGTACACACCTTGAAAACTTTCAAATGGTCACATACACTTTCCATATTTTCCTAATCTTCCTTGCTTGTCAAATGAATGAAATGAGGTTCATACTCTACATATCAGAAAAAGCACAAAGTATTAGTGAATATGGACAAGTATATAGAAGAAAATATAAAAACTAAAATCATGTAATGTATATCCTAGAAAAGCATCCTTAAACTTTAAGGCAGAAGACAACATATCACAGGTTGAATTCCGTCATGTTGGCACGTCAAGAAATAATTTTCGATCGCGTATCTGCAGCTGATGCGCAACATTTAAAAATGTTTGAAGACTACCCTTAGAATGATTAATATACTTTATACCCTCACAAACATCATGGATAACATACTAAATATCTGTAAGACCATCTTTCACTAAAACATTGAATACGTGTGCACAACACCTTATATGAAAGAATTTACCACCACAAGAATGTTTTCTTACCCTTGAAAAAAATTTCTTTCAATCTTTTTACCGTTCTATCGTTATAAGCTACATTGCCTATTAAGATGGTGAATATTTTATCTTCAATTTCCCACTCTTTAAATCATTTGCAAATACATTCAGCAATATCAAAACCAATACAAGGAGGAGGAAAATGCATAAAACTTAATACACGTTTGTGTAATCTATAAGAAAAGGCTTAGATACAAAATTAAAAAAAATGAAAGATTAAAAATGCAAAAGTAAATATTAAATTTGATAAAGTCATTAAACCTCCAATTATGATCAATGTAGTGTCTAGTAATAACCATATACTAAATTTTTTGATGCAAGGACTTCCAACAATCAGTTGTTAAACATATTTTCAAGGAAAATTTTATAAGGGCTTTCAACTTCTTATTATTGTTGTCCTAAGCCTTAAAATAGTCTGATGTAGCTGTAAATCTACGTACTTTCTCAAACAATGAGTTGACAGTCTTCATCATCTTCACACACATGTCATCTTCCATGGATTTAAAAGTTTACTCAGCACATAGTAACTAATTAGCTATGGCTTCCCTCATCTTGTTAGCATCTATTTTGCATTTGGACCAATTAATATTTGAGGCTTACCAAATTCTGAATCCATATTAGCATCACTTGGCAGAAAATTTAACAAATTTTGGTTTTTTTTTTGTTTGTGTTGTTTATGAGGTAAGCATCTTCTTAGCTGTCTAGCCATTTGGATGTATGATATGTTCCAACCTTAGATAATCTAGTTATATAGTGCTTACATTCGACTTTTTATGTACTGTCTTTGAGGGTAACTACAACAAAATCATTCCATACTTCTGATGCTTTCTACCGTTTCCGCTGCAACTGCACTTCATCTTCACCGGTTTCTGATGTTCTTATCTCACATTTGCATTTTGAGTGGATGTATTTACATTTGGAGTGGTTGTCTCCTCCCCACCATAATTACATGCACCAATTTCACCCACCCCTTTCATTAGACTTGATTGATTTGAAATCACACCATCATCCATAAAATCTGTCAAAAACAAAACTAATTTAAGCAAACAAATGTATAACTTAAAAGTTATGGGAGTTTGGCAACATTTTGTGTAAAATGGAAATCAAAATTAAGTCACTTGCAATCTTTGTGTTAAATGGAATTGGATATTGTAATTTCATTAATTTGGTCACTTTTTGATCAACTAAAGATTATACAGTCAAGAGTAAATAAGAGAAACACAACATACTTGGATATTGATTTGAAACAAAATTTTGGAAGTTTGACTAGACATACTAGATAATATAGTAATATACGTATAGAACTAATCAGGTAATATATTTAGTATTTGGGAATCGAGATGATAAAACAACATGAAATCAACTAATCTAAATATCATCACACGAGAATGGAGAATGCATACTGGAGTGGCATAGTCCGGAGATGATCGTTGTCGTTGGTAACGACTACGAACCAAGCTTCAATAGATGATATTGAAAAATGGAACCGGCAGGCGGGAAGTCAGGAACCCTAACCCTTTAGCGTGAAAATAAAAGTGAAAACTAAAAACTGAAAATCCGAAAGCATAACTCTTGCGCATTTGGTAGGGGTAATTAAGGCAGGAAAGGATAATGTCACACACCAAAACCGAGAACGGCGGAAACGTTCTGGGGTGGATGACGTCATGTCAAGTATCACAACATATGTAGTATAATAATCAAAGTACAACAACCATTGCATTAATAGTAATAATTTTGCATACGTTACATTTAGCAAAAACATCAAGAGTAAAATATAGAGAATAACATTTAATGCAGCTTGGTACAAGGCTGTCTTCACAAAAGCTCCCGGAGTGTACCTGTCTACCGATGACCTGAGAATACAAGTTATTTTGAAAGCGAGTATCAACATTTTTAAATGCTGGTGAGTTCATAAGTATTTAATGACATTGTTGTAAATACATGTTTTTATTTAAAATAAACTCATGAAAGATGGTGGTTTAGAACCTACAGAGTGTTAGAATTCTTTCTAGAAAATCCTATATTTTCTAACTAAAAGCAGTCTTCTACCAAGACCCAATTGTTTTATGTTTAAACCAAGGAGTATCTCTATTAAAAGTATTCTTCTACCAAGATTCGACTGTTTTATGTTTAAGGAGTAATTTTTCCCCCAAAAGGCACTATCATTATCAAAATATATATTTTACTTTAAAGGAATTGTGAGAAAAGCCACAAGTAAAAATAATAGGGGAAAATAATATGTTACCTCAACAGAAATACTGCTGGCTAAAAGTAAATAAAACCTAGACTCCAGGAGAGTATCAAATAGATAATACGCCTAGCTCAGTCTAAAGGTGAGTAAAACATAGACTCCAGGAGGGTATCGAATGGACAATACGTCTGGCTCAGTCTAAAGGTGAATAAAACATAGACTCCAGGAGGGCATCGAATGGACAATACGCCTGGCTCAGTCTAAAGGTGAATAAAACATGGACACCAGGAGGGTATCGAATGGACAATACGCCTGGTTCAGTCTAAAGGTGAGTAAAACATAAACACCGGGAGGTATTTAACAATACGCCTAGAAAAGTATAAAATAAGTAAACATAGACACCAGGAGGGTATTAAATGGAAAATACGCCTGGCAAGGTCTAAAATAAAGGGGTGAATGTGAACTCATATGTAACTATGCTGATTGACGATCGAATACCTGATGACCCTCCAAGTCACATGATGCATTGTGACATTATGTCACCCGTGGTCCTTACCGGCTCGGACTGTAGCTAGCAGTCAGGATGCGGGAGTGTTCGTCTCGTATAGATATATACACATATCCGCTCTCCCTCCAGGAGACTCTGGTTACACGGCGACAACGATAGGAATCATCATATCGGGAAATTGTACATCGCATTCTATTTAAGGCATTAAAATAATGGTATCGACTCACGAATGAACTGAATCCTGTGTAATACTTCGTGCTAGAGAGAGAGAGAGTAAATAAAATCTCCTAACTATTCCTATAATAGTTACTAATGTTTCAGGTATATGAATAATGGAAGGATGCCTTTGCTACCCAAAGGAAACGAATTGGCTGAGAGAACTTTTGTGACTATATATGTATACATGATATATAACTAATAATTAAACAAACTTCGGACGGATAACCGATACGCTGAATCCACATCCAAACAAGGAAAAGGAATCAAAGCGATTTAGCCTTCCTAAGTCCTTTAAACATTACTTATATAACTATACATATACAGGTATGCATTTAACAATATAAAAGGATAACAAAAAGTTTGGGAAAACCTTTGGAAAACATTATAAATAAGAATTTATGACTTGATGTCAGTTTATAAAACAAACTTGGAAAACCTTTGGAAAATCTTTAATAACCTAAAAAGGGATATTCATACTTTAAACGAGATTTGAAGACAATATTTTAAAACCTTTAGCTGGATAAAGCAGTTTAACAAGCAAAAATCTATTTTGCTATATAGTTATTAATCACATGTGATTGATCTAATAACTCTATAGTTCAACTTGTATTCCCCCCAATAAAAGCATTTAAAAACATTTAAAAGGTTGATTCAAGGGTATGAACTAACCTGACGTGGGTGATTCGGATGAACGGACGGTATAGGATACTAAGTGTCAAGTGAAGACTTGATCACACACACGAATCCTATTTAACATGTAATACATGAAAACACTTTACCACAAGTGCTAATACATGAAAACACTTTACCACAAGTGCTAGGAGTACTAATGGTTACTAATGTTTTAGGTATATGAATAATGGAAGGATGCCTTTGCTACCCAAAGGAAATGAACTGGTTGAGAGAACTTTTATGACTATATATGTATACATGATATATAACTAATAATTAAACAACCTTCGGACGGATAACCGATACCCTGAAGCCACATCCAAACAAGGAAAAGAAATCAAAGCGAGTTAGCCTTCCTAAGTCCTTTAAACATTACTTATATAACTATACATATACAGGCATGCATTTAACAATATAAAAGCATAACAGAAACTTTGGTAAAACCTTTGGAAAACATTATAAATAAGAATTTATGACTTGATGTCAGTTTATAAAACAAACTTGGAAAACCTTTGGAAAATCTTTAATAACCTATAAATGGATATTCATACTTTAAACAACATTTGAAGACAAGACTTGAAAACCTTTAGCTGGATAAAGCAGTTTAACAAGCCAAAATCTATTTTACTATATAGTTATTAATCACATATGATTGATCTAATAACTCTATAGTTCAACTTGTATTCCCCCCCCCCCATAAAAGCATTTAAAAACATTTAAAAGTTTGATTTAGGGGTATGAACTCACCTGATGTGGGTGATTCGGATGAACGGATGGTATAGGATGCTAAGTGTCAAGTGATGACTTGACCACGCACGCGAATCCTATTTAACATGTAATGATACATTTAAGTATCAAATTAGTCATTTAATAACTAATTATGCAAGTAAAGACATCCTAATACATGCAAACACTTTACCACAAGTGCTAGGAGTAATAAAGGTTGCATATAAAGAGTGTATGGCCTCATATTGGAGTTTACTCGTCAAATGGTGGCCTTTATGAGTGTTTACGGTTTCAAGACCATTTCCCCCATGAGTTTACGGCCGCAAACTCATGGAAATGGTGTCATTGGGTGCTTAAAGGTCTTAAACTACTAAAGGAATTATTGTAGACTCGAATCAAGGGCTTAGGAAGTGGTTGGGGCTCAAGATGACCTCCCTTTGGAGTTTACGGTTCTTGGACCACTCCTTGGGGAGTTTACGGTAGTAAACACATGATTTTACTGCCGTAAAATCATGTTTTCCCCTTCCTTTCATGTTTTGGTGCATCTAGGTTAAGCATGTAAAGTCCTAGTCACGTATACAAGCCATATAAGGTGTTAAAGGCATCAAAACACCCTTTGGGAGGTGTTTACGGTTTTGGGAGGTCCCAAATCGTAAACTCATGTTCTTGAGGGATTTTTGGTGTTTTCAAGTGTTAAAATTATCAAGGAAAGGATGTAGCCTTGTTGTCAAGGCTTAGAATGAACTAGGGCACACTTTGGCACCCATTTTAGGGTTTTCGGTCTAAGAACACCTTGGATCGTAAAAACCTTATTCTTTGTGTTTCTTGGGTGATTTCTTGATGCATGGAAGTATAACAACCCTTAATATACTCTGGGATAGAAGTACTTACATTATGTGAAGGTTGGGATGAAATCTTGAAAATCCTTGGGGGTGAATTCGGGTTTTCTGTAGCTTAAAATGGAAGAAATGAAGGAAGATGGCTAAGTGCCATATATATAGCCTTTGGGGTTTGCGGTCCAAGCTCCCTTGTTTGGCCATAAACACTTAGTCAAGGTGTTTATTGATTTATTGCTATACATAACACCTAACGGACACTTCCATTTAAATTGCTCGTTCGACAAAAATTTAAAAGAAAATACTCGAACGGCTTAAATTCGGGCAAAAATGTTTTGGGATGAATGTGGCTAATTTTTTATGTGTTTGATTGCGGAGTTTATACGAATAAAAATTTCGGGTTGTCACATCATCCCCCTATTAGAGGAAATTTCATCCCGAAATTAGAGTTTCAAGCACACACATACGCAGCTGACATTGAACGAAGCCAAAGATAAGAATGCCTTAGACTCAATAGCTCTTCTCGTTCCTAGATGAATTTAGGTCTTCACTCAATGTTCCAATGAACTTTCACTAACGGGATGCGGATTTGTCTTGTTCGCTTGACCTCTCGGTTCATGATTCCTAAAGGTTCTTCTACAAAGTTAGAGTTCCCAATGATTTCTATCACGACGGGTGGGATTATACGAGCCACATCGGAGAAGCACTTTGTCCATGTTGGGGGATTGAATAGATTTGGGTGGAATTTATGAAATTCCAAAGGTAGTCAAGGTCTTGATGGAAGCTGGACTGATTGTTATCAAGAAACTCCGATGGTCCTAAGCTCTTGGGAAGATAGGATGTTTCAGTACTTAGAACATAATGTACTCCTATGGTGAGATCATCACTGGCGTGATCGCCATTTTGAAGTTCTAAAAGTTCTCTCTCTTTGAGGGTGTAGTTCCTGGGTTGGTCCTCATAAGGCTCAGGTTATCCTCAGATTCGTATTTCATAGTGATTGGCTTTCAGTGGTTTTCTGGATCATCAGATGTATTGGCTAAATACTGGTATCTATTGGTTACGGGACATCTATCTCGACTTAGTGAAAAAATGGACCTGCACTTCTGACCCTCTAGATGTTTCTATCGGAAACTCTCAAAGTTATTAAGATAGGGTTTTACCAAACGATGTTTAGAATGTTTTAATTTTCATCATCATCTAACAGATGCTTTCACAATATGATCCCTAACTGGAAAGAATCATGCCCTTACTTGCTTCGCTGTTTCATGGATAGCAGTTTATGATCAGGGCAACTTTGTCCTTAAAGATTCTTGAAAGGGTTGACTATTTCTGGAGGTGGTTCTACTATCTCTTTAGAGGTCGTATTCCTTGGAACACCTAGTAGTCCGAAGAATCTCTAAGACATGCCCCATTTTCCAATGGTTTTGGCTCCCTCCAGTTGTAGGAAACACGTCTTCTAGTATAACCCATCGACTAACACCGAGATTGGGGTCAAGTCTACAAACTCTTTATGATCTGGGTTATAAGGCTCAACGCAACATACCATTTACTTTATTCAAGTATTCTTGGTTGCGGAGGTGGTAATGTGGTTCTTAGGGTCCTAGTATTAACTTTGGGGAATGCAGTCTATCGTCTACAGGACGACGATGACTTTTCTCGCATGAGGAGGTGGTGTGTCCTAGGCACTACTCGTATGTAACTGGATAGACGAAGTGCCTGAGTTGTGCGAGTATCTCTTGCAACTACTCTTCCGGTGTTTCAGAGTTTCCTCGATCTATATTAAGTCTAGAGAGTTTAGGGTTCCGTCACTTGGAACATCTAATCTCCTTATCCACTCTCCTCATAGTTTAACCTGTCACAACTCCCAGGTGTCTGGGATTTCCACTGAGATGCTTATTCCGTGGGTTTAAGTGTGAATGATGGTTGTAGTCAATGTTCTGACTCTTACGACTTGAGTTACTTTTCTAACTAAGGGTGTTAGCTACTATGTTGGCTTAACTGGGATGACAACAAATTTCAAATTTGTTGTCATTTTAGTACCTCAACCCGCAGTGGTTCTCTTGACTCCAGTCCCTTTTTGATGGGGTAGGATGAAGAGTTTTACTACAGATTCGTGGTAGACCTCATACTCGGGTTAATCACTAGTACTCGGCGTATGCAAGTCGTATATAATTGAGATCGACGAGATGTTCATTTGTGTGGCCCCACCCCAAACCCACAACCCAACAAGGAACATGGAGTAGGGAGGAAGCGCTAATCTTAAATCTCATTGATCCAAATTACATACCACTCTAATGCATATACTCCGTAGTAGTAAGTTAATCCCATGAGTTCTTTCTCTTGATTCACGAACCTGATTATGAGGTGCTAAGGGCCTTCCTGGGGATCTACTGAGTTGGCCTCAGGCGGTTACTATCTTCTGGGATACCTACAGTGTCCTTCACTTCGTGTTCTATCTGTCTAAGGAGGGGTTGGTTAACAGTGCGTGGTACCCTTCTCCTGGGTACTTCGGAAGGTTTGGATAATAGAGACGACTGACAGTTTGCATTAGGTTTTCTTATTAGGTTCGGAAGAATCTTTATTCGATGCAGAGGCTACGGTGAAAGTTCCCTTTACACAACACTAGGAATTTTTCACATGGTCGCAGCAAGTCGAACCAAGATTGATGGCGGTGTCGAATTTGACAAACATCGACATGATATGGAATGAAG
Organism: Lactuca sativa; assembly: GCF_002870075.4. Taxonomy (NCBI): domain Eukaryota; kingdom Viridiplantae; phylum Streptophyta; class Magnoliopsida; order Asterales; family Asteraceae; genus Lactuca; species Lactuca sativa. Next base: position 237,376,574 of record NC_056625.2, read on the forward strand.
ATCGATAGGACCATGTGCTAAATGGGGCACACAAGTTCTTCGTGTCTCGGGTTTTGTCCATGGTATCACAATCGCGGATACTTGGACCAATAGGATTGACACGTAACTCTAGAGGGTCCTAATGTTTCGGAATAATTTACTTTTCATGAATGGATTTCTCATGAGGCCTCTCTATAATCGGCTAGTATACACCGGTTATGTATAATTAAGATTACAAGGATTGTTGACTGAGCGACTCTGACCTAAATCCACAACCAAACGAGGAACAAGAGATAAGGAAACATCACTCACTCGAGGTCTATCAATCTTAATTATAAATGACCTTAACGTATATACTTCGCCATAATAACTTTACCTGATGGGTTTTTTTTTAGTGTTACAACGGTGTTGCGACTTTCGCGAGGGAGTAATTACAATTACAATTAATCATTTAATGTTTTCGGTTAGCTACTTAGGATTAAGAGACGTACCAAATTTCTACCAGGTTCTTTGATGTTCCTTTAGGCATTAGGGTTAGAGTCCTCATGTGACTTTATCACTTCCTTCAGTTGGGAAGTTCCTCTTGAGGTGCCCAATCTCACCACATAGATGGCATACTGGACTGGTCTCCCCCTTGGTGGTTGATGTAATGAATTCAACCGGGGTTTTGCAGACGCGAGCGGTATGCCCCTTCATGTTGCACCTAACACAAAAGAGTTCTCGACAGATACCATGATGATGGTAGCTACACTTGCTGCAATGGGGGAGGTTCCCTAGGTATGGTCTTCTTGGAGTTGGGACAGAAAAGTTAACATGTGTATTGACTACCTCAGCTCATTGCCCTTTGGAAGGTCCTTGAGTTGAGGTACTTCCTTCCTTATTCTTAAACTTTCACTTTAGTGGATTTGGTTGAGGTTCTTGGGTGGCTTTCCACACCGGTGTTGGTTGCTGCTGTCCATTTCTTTGATTGGAAATCCCAATAGGGCTCTTGCTAACATTGGCGTTGTTAGCATTCAGGTGAGCCATGACAGCTGCTACGGCTGCTGAAACTGCAGCTCGGAACGTAGCTTCATCGAATTGAAGGACCAGTGTCTTACTAATGGGTTGGTTATGCTTCTTCGAAGGCATGGTTTCTCCTAAACGAAAACGAACACAAGCTGATGAGAGACGATGGTTAACCCTGGATGTATCTTTCTTTACTATGATAGGCATAAATTTTCCCGCGGCCTGGATTATGGTTATATGAGCGTCGACCTACATCCCTATGATGCAATCTGGGTAACAGGGTAGGAGTAGGTGTATCAGAAAGCCATAAAAATGGGGGTCGTTCCCACTAAGTTGTCTTTATACTGGAGAGGTTCACTCTCCGGTTTTGAAAAGTCTTGAGAGAAGTTCGGAACGAAGATCATAGAAGAAAAGGATCATGAAAACTTATGGCTAAACACCCTCAATCGAGGTTTTGAGATCCGATCTATTCGTATTTAATCGCGACAGGAAAGACGATTTGCCTAACACATAGTGTAAGCAGTGTAATCACTAACTCACTAAATTGTATTATTTTATGGATTTAATAGCGTGGTGATAAGGACGAAAAGACACTTCTCGGGTTCCATGCATTGGCTCCCTCTGTCTACCTCTTATCCCTGACTGGAACAGGCGTTGGCTTCCTTCGGGCACTTATCTAAGGTTATCTTCTCTTGTAGACATACTGAATTTCTACTCCATCTTACTTCCGATTCTGATTCTGAGTGTCATCACTGGAATCCCAGAAATTCAGGCGAATTCCCCACCGATGTCCCTAAAGGGTATAGGCACATGGGGACTCCAATAGTCTCGACCTTGTTCATAAATTTCCAAATTGGAAACAACCTCTTCTAGGTCTGAATCGACTCTCCTACCGATCAATGGAGTGGATAAGGTTTTCTAAATGGTTTTGCACGAGAATGGAAATGTCTAAAGAATCTTAAGAGATTATTAAAACATTTCACTGGGTGATCCATATCGAGTCCTGCTACAATTCCATAGTTTATACAAATCATATATAACTTAGATCTGATAGGCCTTCGAATATGTGATACTACTCTATATCCACATCCAAACAAGGAAAAGGAAGTAGAGCGAAACCACACATTTTTAGCCTATGAGATCCTCACTATGTATAACCTTGGGAGTATACACTTTGTAATCGTATGTATATCAATAAGGATCTTTTAGTTTTTCACACAAGGTTATTTATGGTTCCTAAAATACCCCTATGGTATTTTAATTACTGGTTTGATTCTTAGCTTCTGAACATGCTTCTGGGTTTATTGTGAATCTTTTAGTATCATCAAATACTCCTATAGTATTTTAAACATTATATTTGGCTCTAGCAATCCTATTTGGTAAGTTCGCGACTTGTTGCAACATCACTATCACTCCTAAGCACACGTTAGTCAAATCTCGAATAAATGTAGTTGATCAGGTTACATTTATTCCAGCTTACGATTACATAACTGCCCAGGGTTGACGGTAATGATCAACATCAAAAGACTTTTATTCTTGTTCTTCTTGTGATACATTGTTCGGGTGTTTAGATTGTAGATGTTCTTATACTTTTGGAAAATATGGTTACATTTTAAAGTATAATTCTTGGTCAGAGTGTTTTATCCCAATGTATTTATAGGTTGTATGTCTTTTATGATTAGATATACTGAACTCACTATAAACAATGCTCCGATACCAATCTGTCACACCCCAAAATCGAGAACGGCAGAAACGTTCTGGGGTGGATGACGTCATGTCAAGTATCACAACATATGTAGTATAATAATCAAAGTACAAAAACCATTGCATTAATAGTAATAATTTTACATAGGTTACATTTAGCAACAACATCAAGAGTAAAATACAGAGAATAACATTTAATGCAGCTTGGTACAAGGCTATCTTCACAAAAGCTCCCGGAGTGTACCTATCTACCGATGACCTGAGAATACAAGTTATTTTGAAAGCGAATATCAACATTTTTAAATGCTGGTGAGTTCATAAGTATTTAATGACATTGGTGTAAATACATGTTTTTATTTAAAATAAACTTATGAAAGATGGTGGTTTAGAACCTACAGAGTGTTAGAATTCTTTCCAGAAAATCCTATATTTTCTAACTAAAAGCAGTCATCTACCAAGACCCAATTGTTTTATGTTTCAACCAACGAGTATCTCTATTAAAAGAAGTCTTCTACCAAGACTCGGCTGTTTTATGTTTAAGGAGTAATTTTTCCCCCAAAGGCACTATCATTATCAAAATATAGATTTTACTTTAAAGGAATTGTGAGAAAAGCCACAAGTATAAATAATAAGGGAAAATAATATTTTACCTCAACAGAAACACTGCTGACTAAAAGTAAATAAAACCTAGACTCCAGGAGAGTATCAAATTGATAATACGCCTAGCTCAGTCTAAAGGTGAGTAAAACATAGACTCCAGGAGGGTATCGAATGGACAATACGCCTGGATCAGTTTAAAGGTGAATAAAGCATCGACTCCAGGAGCGTATCAAATGGACAATATGCCAGGCTCAGTCTAAAGGTGAATAAAACATGGACTCCAGGAGGTTATCGAATGGACAATACTCCCGGCTCAGCCTAAAGGTGAGTAAAACATAGAATACAGGAGGTATTTAACAATACGCCTAGCAAAGTCTAAAATAAGTAAACATAGACACTAGGAGGGTATTAATTGGAAAATACGCCTGGCAAGGTCTAAAATAAAAGGGTGAATGTGAACTCGTATGTAACCAAGCTGATCGACGATCGAATACCTGATGACCCTCCATGTCACATGATGTATTGTGACATTATGTCACCTATGGGCCTTACCGGCTCGGACTGTAGCTAGCAGTTAGGATGCGGGATTGTCCGCCCGTATAGAGCTATACACATGATGTACGCTCTCCCTCCACCGACTCTGGTTACACGGCGGCAGTGCTAGGAAGCGTCGTATCTGGAAATTGTACGTCACATTCTATTTAAGGAATTAAAATAAGGGTATCGACTCACGAATGAACTGACTCCCGTGTAATACTTCGTGATAGAGAGAGAGAGAGAGAGAGAGAGAGAGAGTAAATAGAATCTCCTAACTATTCCTATAATAGTTACTAATGTTTTAGGTATATGAATAATGGAAGGATGCCTTTGCTACCCAAAGGAAATGAACTGGTTGAGAGAACTTTTATGACTATATATGTATACATGATATATAACTAATAATTAAACAACCTTCGGACGGATAACCGATACCCTGAAGCCACATCCAAACAAGGAAAAGAAATCAAAGCGAGTTAGCCTTCCTAAGTCCTTTAAACATTACTTATATAACTATACATATACAGGCATGCATTTAACAATATAAAAGCATAACAGAAACTTTGGTAAAACCTTTGGAAAACATTATAAATAAGAATTTATGACTTGATGTCAGTTTATAAAACAAACTTGGAAAACCTTTGGAAAATCTTTAATAACCTATAAATGGATATTCATACTTTAAACAACATTTGAAGACAAGACTTGAAAACCTTTAGCTGGATAAAGCAGTTTAACAAGCCAAAATCTATTTTACTATATAGTTATTAATCACATATGATTGATCTAATAACTCTATAGTTCAACTTGTATTCCCCCCCCCCCATAAAAGCATTTAAAAACATTTAAAAGTTTGATTTAGGGGTATGAACTCACCTGATGTGGGTGATTCGGATGAACGGATGGTATAGGATGCTAAGTGTCAAGTGATGACTTGACCACGCACGCGAATCCTATTTAACATGTAATGATACATTTAAGTATCAAATTAGTCATTTAATAACTAATTATGCAAGTAAAGACATCCTAATACATGCAAACACTTTACCACAAGTGCTAGGAGTAATAAAGGTTGCATATAAAGAGTGTATGGCCTCACATTGGAGTTTACTCCTCAAATTGTAGCCTTTATGAGTGTTTCCGGTTTCAAGACCATTTCCCCCATGAGTTTACGTCCGTAAACTCATGGCAATGGTGCCATTGGGTGCTCAAAGGTCTTAAACTTCTCAAGGAATTATGCTAGACTCGAATCAAGGGCTTAGGAAGTGGTTGGGGCTCAAGATGACCTCCCTTTGGAGTTTACGGTTCAAGGACCACTCCTTGGGGAGTTTACGGCAGTAAACACATGAGTTTATGGCCGTAAACTCATGTTTTCCCCTTCCTTTCATGTTTTGGTGAATCTAGGTTAAGCATGCAAAGTCCTAATCACATCTACAAGCCATATAAGGTGTTAAGGGCATCAAAACACCCTTTGGGAGGTGTTTACGGTTTTGGGAGGTCCCCAAACCATAAACTCATATTCTTGAGGGAGTTTTGGTGTTTTCAAGTGTTAAACTTATCAAGGAAAGGATCTATGCTAGTTGTCATGGATTAGAATGAATTAGGGCACACTTTGGCACCCATTTTAGGGTTTACGGTCCAAGAACACCTTGGACCGTAAACACCTTGTTCTTGGTGTTTCTTGGGTGATTTCTTGATGCATGGAAGTTTAACAAGCCTTAATATACTCTAGGATAAAAATACTTACGTTATGTGAAGGTTGGGACGAAAGCTTGAAGATCCTTGGGAGAGAATTCGGGTTTTCTCTAGCTTGAAATGGAAGAAATGAAGGGAAATGGTTAAGTACCATATATATAGCCTTTGGGGTTTGCGGTCCAAACTCCCTTGTTTGGCCATAAACACTTAGTCAAGGAGTTTATTGATTTATCGCTATACATAACACTTAATGGACACTTCCATTTAAATTGCTCGTTCGACGAAAATATAAAAGAAAATACTCGAATGGCTTAAATCCGAGCAAAAATGTTTTGGGATGAATTTGGCCTTTTTTGATGTGTTTGATTGCGGAGTTTATACGAATAAAAATTTCAGGTTGTCACAAATAAATCATGCAAATGGAATGGCAAGATGTGTGCTTGGTTGGAGTAAGGAAAGGATATCTTCATTCAAAAGGAAATCCCATTCCCCCTAAACATGGTGTTTTTATTCAATGGGGTACCCCTGATTTTTTTTTTCATTCCTATCAAGCACTACTATACACCTTCCCATTTTTCCCCTGGTATCTATCATGAATGTAGAAAAATCAGCTAAATATCAATTGATTTCCCTCCAAATCAGAAACAAATTAGCAACCACAATCTCCAAAATCGCATAAAATCAGCCACATATGGCAACATATCATCTCTACATAGGGCTTCATTTGACCATTATCAGCACTGGTAATTCCATTTTAAGATTTCTTTCAAGTTGATCTCAAGTTATACTCATTATGAAATGTCATTTATGAAGCTTAGCATCTCTCTGGGTTTATTTTTGTTTATCTAATTTCTGAATGTGTTCTATTCATTGCATGACATTCTTCCTGTGTGTCAATGATATCATATAATCACAACTTTTAATTAAAGTTTGTACGCTGTACATATTTGATAATTGGTTCAAAGAATGATATTGCAACAAGTACATTCTATGTGGTTTTTGGGATTGAGAGAGATAGAGAAGACCTACACAAAAAACTTAATTATGAGATGAAAAAATTAGTGGTTTAACTGTTTGTGATTCTAACAAGGCAGTTCCTATGCGTTCAAAGAATGATGAGTTGATGGTAATCTTCTTTTCTGTTGAGGATGAAGAAAATTTTGAATGGGTAAAGGCTTGCTTGAAGATGAGGTTTGAGGTTATTTATATGGTGTTTTTATGATATTGCAGTCTTTTATGTTATGAAATTTATGATAATTTTAGTTTGTTAGTGTTGCTTAGACTTTGATATGTTTTTTATGAGATAGAGTTTTTTATTATAAATAAAAGTTGTTATTTATATAAACCATTTACAATAGAAGCTATAATTTCCAAATAGATAATATTGAGTTTATTGAATTCTATGAATTTTGTGTTGTAAGTGTATTTCTTCATTGTAAGTTATTTTTATTCCATTACTTTCTCTTTTATGTACATACCAAACAAAATGGATGAATGAATCATTCCATTCCATCAAGTAGCCAAACATGACAATGGAAGGGTAATGAACCATTCCATTACCTCATCCATTCCATTACTTAGTCAATTCCATTCCACCCAGCCAAACACACCCTTAAGTCGTAAAGATCTCTCGTACTTGATTTATTTTTTACATAAATGATAAATTGAAAAACAATATTTAGTTATTTACAAGACTACTAAGTTATATATAGATCATAAACTCGTATTTAGTATTATTATTTTGATATATAAAAAAAAAATATTTTCAAATTATAAGGTATAGAGTAATATGTAAAATAAAAATACAATTTTAAAAATATTCTTAAGCTCGATTATGCTTGCGAGCCTATACCAGCTTGACAATAAAAGCTCGGGCTCGACTTGTTTAATAAATGAGTCTTCAAGGTGAGATCGATCTCAGTTTAGGATCGTTAAATTCAAGCTCGTGTCGAGCTATTATCGAGTCGATCACGAGTAACTTATGAGTAGCTCGGGTCGCTTACACCCCTAGTTAAAACCTAGTTTTAGTCAAAATACAGTCATTATGTTGCCTAAATTTTCTTAGAAAATCTATTTGGAATTATTATACAACGAACAAACCATAAATATAGTAAAATTTATAATATAAAGTTTCAGACATGAAATCACACTTTCAAAACGTTTGATTTCAACGAACGAAAAATAAATCTAGGAAACTTTATACAAGAAGGCTTAGGACGTGAAATCACACTTTTAAACTGATTTGATCATGACGAATTAAAAATGGTTTAAGTAAACATTATAAGTAAAGTTTAGGACATAAATACACCCACTTTTAGAATTGTTTAGCTTGATAACTATATCAACTCCCATCATCTCATTAAGGCTAACGTCGTGGCAAATGCCGTATGCTATTAAGTACGAGTCAAACCCCATCGGGTAGGAACATTAACAATAATTGTCCATACAAACCTTACCACATAGATTCAAGAACCTAAACTCGAGGCTCTAAAAGAGGAGAACATCATGAGTGAAATGTTTGAATAGATAAGCAATTCAAGTTTAGGGATTATGGAAGACGATAACTATGAACTGAACATGGACACCTAAGTTTTATAGACAGGACACCTTACAAAATGTTTACGAGGAATGGATAAGAAATTTCAAGCTTAGGGATTATGGAATACAATACCTTATGAACCAAACATGGACACCTAAGTTTTGTGTTGTTAGAAGCTTAGTCTTTTACGAAGCTCATAAGTTGAGGTATTCCGCCAATCTAGTATTTGACACCGTGTGCTTAGAACTAAACAAACAATATTTTCAACATAACATGAAAACTACGATTGCCACTTATGTGGTCAAATACCTATCCTAATCTAAAAAGTTAATAGAAGACATCAAAAGCCCTCGAGGTTACTATAACTACCATAAATACCCAAATGGAAGTAGGAACAAATATCAACGGACTTCTTCATAAAACTACCCACGACACCTAGTGGTTTTAATACTACCTAAGTAGTAGTCGGCAGACTGACAAAGTCCACCCACTTCCTATGAATCAAAGAGCCAAATAAAATGGAAAAGCCAACTAAGACGTACTTCAAGGAAATCAGCAAACTGCATGAGGTGCCGATTCCTATTTTCTCTGATTGGGATAGTAGATTCGCCTCACGATATTGGAAATCACTATAGAAATCCTTGGGGACTTGCTAGGATATGAGCAAAACTTATCATTATTAATGGTCAAAACTATCCAATCCTATGAGATATGCTACGAGCCTGCATGATAGACATTGGAAGCACATATGATACTCCTTTACCATTAATTGAGTTTTCCTACAACAATAGTTATCGTACTAGCATAAAAGCTACACCGTTTGAGGATTTTTACAAACAAAATTGCAGATCCCCAATATGTTAAGCAATGGTTGGAGATACGTAACTGGCCTGAGAAAATGTTGGTGATACACTGCCTAATGGCACAATAATAACTCATGAGATTACGAAAAAGATTGTGCAAATCACAGAATAATAAAGGGTTAAACACAAAAGTTAGAAGAATAATTCTAAAATGTAGGACACAAGCCTCTCGATTTCAAAGATAACGCCCATGTAATATTAAACATCTCCCATTTTTAAGGAAATGATATGGTTTGGAGAACGAGACAAGTTAAATCCACCCCATAAACGACCTTTTAAAATTCTTGAAAAAATTGGTCATGTTGTGTATCGACTCAAGAACTAATCTATATGCATGATATCATTCATTCACCAAATCTCAAGAAGTGTCAGACCGATGACATTCTTGCTATCCCTCTCAATGAATTCTTTGAATGACTTCTATGAAACCAAATTAATATAAACCGAGAAACCATATTAGCATTATATACTTACCTTGGAATGTTTGATTTATCCTTGACTTGTTCGTTATGGGCTTAGGGTAGAATCATTTATTCGATCGACTATCCGATCCTAGATTACATACGAATTGCATACACAATAGTGTTGGGTTTTTATTCGAAAAATAGTTTCAAAACATAAAATTTAGCAAAAGAAGACTTGATAATTTGAATAACATAAAACAAGTTTATAACTCACCAAGGATCTTCTTTCAGAGTTTGGAAACAAAAAAAGACCAACCAAAGAAGGGGTGAAGAAAAGACAACCTTTATAGTTCTTTTGATCGTCGTAGGAGGCTTGGAAGTTGATGAATAATGATGAACTTAAGAGACACCAACAATGACTCAATTTGATGTAGAATGCTAGTTCTTTTGTATAACACTCTTAAGACTCTTAAGCTTTATGTTCTTATAAAAATAAGAACACAAAGAGAAAATAAGAAGCAAGTAATCTTCATGAGATGAACCAAAAATGAGAGAGAATGCATATCACCATGAGAATTTTGTTTTTCACTCATGAAAGGGAAGAGGAATGCAAGCCTCAAGTCTTACAGCATAAAGCATGGTTCTTAACCACAAGGTCTTAAGACTTTTCACCAAACCATGTCCTTATGTCATGAGCATCTCACAAAATGCTTTACCCGGTTGATTTCTTTCAATTAAAGAATTGAAAAACCATGCTCTTCCTTTTGAATCTTATTTTATAAAATAATAAAGCAAGAAGATAAAACTTATATATTTTGTAAAACAAGTTTATAAAATATAAAATTTAATTTTTGATAAAAGACAAAAGAATTTATCTAGTCCAAAATGTTGTACATGATAAATTCTTTTAATAAATTAATAGAAGTCATATGGAATACATTTTTTGTCTAGTCCAAAATGTTGTAGTGTTACTTGCTAATGAACATTACATAAATTTTTTCGTATTTATCTAGTCAAAAATGTTGTAATGTTACTTGCTAATGAACATTACATATAATTTTCACACTTACAATATCATATGGAATACACTTTTTCTCTCAAGTAAATGTCGATAGTTAACGATACAATAATCGCAATGCATAAGTAACAACTTAAAACGTTAAAAATAAGATTTTTGTTTTAAGTATAGCCATGAAAAAAATAAAACATGAAAGAGATATAAAATGTTAACAAGATTTAGTAGATATAAAGAACGTTGAAAGTAGCTATAATACGTGAAAGTTCCATCCTTGTTGAGCATACTAAAATGAGTTATACAACTGGGTTTTCCTTAAACGAACACTGAATCAATTGATTGGATTAGCTACACATCTTGTTAAGAATACATGTGCACACTTTTGGACTCACACTATACATTATTATTTGATTCCATTATCGTAATACATTTAACACAGAGGTATAGTCGTTTTATAAAATCGATCGTAACGAGAATAATATAAATATAACCGAACTAAAGCTTCAAACACAATTTTAACATGTTTTCGTCTTTTGTTTGAAAATTTTGATCACATATTTGGAATCACGATGTTAGGAGATCTAAATGGCGTAGTCGAAATGTTAGAACATAGTCATTTTTCATCACGATTCGACACATGGTTAGATATGATGACATGTGTCACCACCTAAGTAGTACATGTCAAGTTATTAAAGGAGGAAACTTCCTATCTCCCACCTTTAGTTTCTCTCTCTCTCATTCTTTCTCTACAAAATCCAGTGACCAGACCACCACCGGCAACCACCGCTACCACCTTGCTCCACTGTTCTGCCACCGTAGGCCACCACCAGAGCACCTAATGTAACCTCCATATCTCATTTCATGGAAACACCCATTCTAATTGTTTTGGTAGCCCAAAAATAGCCTAAATCGATGAGGAATAGCCGGTCGTCACCACCAGCTGCCAACTGCCACCATCAACAACCACCACCAACCCTCAATTCGACCCAACTAACCCCTACGATTCGTCTAGGAGAGATTGCATCTACGAACGCAAAGCATCACTGGAAAACACTTTTCCTGTTGCGATATGAAGTTTTGTCCAACTTGGAGCACTAAGAATCAAGTGTAACGGTTAGATGGAACATTTTTTTTTGTTAAATGGAGCACTAAGAACTCAATGGAGTACTTAAGGTTCATGGAGGAAGTGCCAAAGGAATGGATCATTTGAAAAGGCATTGAATTAGTTGACAATGGAATGAAAAAAAGTTTCAAATGAAAGGATCATCTAAAAAGGGGTTTAGTGTAACTTGTAGCAATTTGGAGAAACTTTGAGCAACTTGGAGCACTTAGAAAAACATGGAGCAACATGTTGTGCCATCAAGGAATATGTTGCACCAAGTATAGGGATGGTGCGTCAAGTGTACGGATGTTGCACTATCTCTAAATGGATATTAAATCAAGTAAATTCAAGTTGAGCATCCATGAGCATGTTCCTCCAAAATAAAGGGGTTTGGCACCAAAGTGAAGGATGTTGTGCCAATCTGATAGATGTTGGGATACTAGTGATCATGATGCTACATCATGTGTTTGGTGGATGCTCATGATGTTGCTCATGTGTTCGGTTGATGCTCCATCATGTTAAGATTCCAGAAGCATTTTCATGGCACTCTGTGATTGGTTGGAAACTAGGGCATCCCATAAATGGGCTAATTATGGATGGGCTTGGCCCATTAGATTTATGGTTTCCCAGGTTTGCCTATAAATAGGCTCAAATCCTATCATTTTAAATTTCAAGAATTTTGTGAGAGCTCAAGGTGAGATACAATTTTGTGTGTTTGTAATAGTTCCAGAAAGTTAATAAATTCTTCTCTCTCTCTCTCACTCTCTCTCTTTCTCTCTCTCTCTCTCTCTCTCTCTCTCTCTTGTTTCCCCGTGGACGTAGGTCACCTTGATCAAACCTCATTAAATATTGTTTTCTTTTTATTAATGTTTTTTAGAAGATTTTTTCGAGTTCACCAAAGTTTGTTTTGATATTTGTCTGAAATTCTTAACTTGTATTCTTGTCACTGAACAAATAGGTATCATAGCTATGATTGAGGATGGGTAGTAAAGATTGACAAGTTCAACGAAGAAGATTTTCGTTTTTGGAAAATGCAAATTGCAGACTACCTCTACTAGTAGCATTTACATGAACAATTCTCCGAAAGTAAACCTAATAAATTGAAGCAAGATGATTGGTTGTTGTTAATTCGGCAAGCACTTGGTATGGTGAGACTATCATTGACAAAGAACGTTGCTTACAACATTGTCAACGAGAAGAAAAATTATGGGTTCATGAAAGCGCTATCTAACACATACGAGAAACCTTCAACACTGAATAAGGTTCACTTGATTCGTCAATTAGTAAATTTAAGAATGAAGGAAGGTGGCTCAATGACTGATCATATATGTCACACCCCGAAAACCGAAGGCGGAAACATTTTCGGGGCGGACTCCACATTGTGTATCAAATCCAATGCACATAGTAAGCAAAGTAAACAACCATTACATTACATATTAACATTTACATTTCTTAAAAATTAAGTTGTACAAGTATGATACATATGTATATATATGAATCAAAAGTAAGACGTGTCTTCTACGTACCCCGTCTTCGCCAAAAGGATCGATGGGTACCTGTCTAATGCGGACCTAAGAATACAAGCATTTTAAAAATCAGCATAAAGCTGGTGAGTTCATAAGCGGTTTTGTTTTCTGAAAATGTACGAGTTTCCTTTTAGTTTCTAAAAATGTGACGACCCAAGAAAATCCCATATTTTCTTAAAAGTAATGTTTGGTTAACTGTTATATTTCACAGTTCTGATTATGTTCAATTGTTATCCCAGGAAAATCCCATATTTTCCTAATGTGAAAGATATATACTGAAAACCTAACTATCATAGTAAACTAATTCTTAAGGTTATTAATTTACTGAATCCCTTATTACAAAAAGGTAAATCTCTGTTATCCAAATTGCGAGTTCTATAACCATACTACAGCCTAGATATGACTCGAGATGAGGCCAATATCTTTTATGACTTTTGTCACCCTTGAACCTTTTCGGTTCGGCTGTAGCTAGCAGTCAGGTGCAGGATAGTCAGTCCTGTATAGATCTATACACTCAAGTCACGCTCCCTATCTAAGAGATTCTGGTTACAGGGGCGGTCCTCCGCTCACGTATCTCTGTGGAGTGTTCTCCGAGGACGTGTCTCCAATTTATAGGAATAACAAATCTACAACTAATAATGTGGAATATCCTGTTTAAGTTCTATCTACTATCCTCCACTCGCGTATCTCTGTGGAGTGTTACCGAGGACAAAACAATACATTAAGTTTCATGTTCAAAGTTCAAAGGTTACCTTTGTAACTATTATAATGTGGAAAACCATTTGTGAAAATATAAAATACGACAATTTATAATGTTTTTCACAAATAATATGATAATGTGACCTGGAAGTTCAAACGGTTATCTGCTATGATTGTCAGTGTTAAAAACATATGTAATATGAAACACAACACATATAAAATAAGTTTTGAGTACAAGTATTACTTGTACTTTGGTTGTATTCCCCCCTGAAAACAGTGAAAAACATTGAAAAAGGGTAGGGGTATGAACTCACTAGACGAGAAAACGTGACGTTTTGGATGCTATGTGTTGGTTCGGGGCTTGATAACGCATGAGGTTCCTATGTAATATGAAATGGTACACAAATGTATCTAATTATACTTTAAATTACTAATTAGATATGATTTACACTCCAAGACGCGAAAACACTTCAAATCAAGTGTTTGGAGTGACCCGGGTGACATCTATGGACGTATAGGGCTTAGATAATGAGTTCGCTCTTCACGAGTAAACTCCTTAAGGAGTTTACGGCCCTAATACTATGATCACATGATTTCACGGCCGTGAACTCATGGTTAATGGGTTTTAAGGTACAAAATGGTCTTATTTCACTTGGGAAAATTGGCTAGGATCAAATCTAGGCCATAGGAGTGGATTAAACTTACAAATGGACCATTGAATGGATTTTATGGCAGTAAACTAGGAGTTTATGGCCGTAAACTCCCCCAAACATATTCCTTATGTGTTTGGTGGTGCTAGGACAATCACATGTGATTTAAACTCATTTTACAAGCCTTGGATGGAATTTAGGGCATCATTTGACCATGTTTTAAAAGTTTACAGCCCAGGAACCCATCCTTGGGGGGTTTATAGATGTGAACTCCTAAGGGAGGGGTTTTCATTGAGTTTAAGGCTTCTAATTCGTTTGTGGTTGATTCTAGAATTTAATCCAAGGCTATTAGTGTGTTTAAGTGGGTTTTAAACACTCAAATATGAGTTTACTCTCCATGTAGGTGAGTTTATTGCCCAAGCATGTTCTTGGGCAGTAAACTCATGTTTACTCTCCAAAAATTGGATTCAAGGTGTTCTAAGTCATGTACATTAAGTCATATAGCCATATCTAAGCTCCAAAGGTCGATTGGAAGGGTTTAAAGGCTCAAAAACCCATCATATGTCTGTTTACGGCCCAAGCATGTTCCAGGGCCGTAAACACATGAAAATGGTCCTAAATAATTGTTTGAACTCGGATTTGAAGGTATAAGATGCTATACTAAAAGTTAGGGAAGTTACCTTAGTGATTTGGAGCTTAAATTTGATGTTTTTGGACCTTAAATTTTGTTTGAGGAGAGAGGTTAGAGAGAGAGTAGTGAGAGAGATTAAAAGCTTCAAATGGAAGCTTAAACCACTTTAAATAGGTTCTAATTTTGGGACACGGTGGAATTCTACCCGTTACCGACGTTATACGATGCTTTTGGTCGCACCCGATTAAGTTGTCGTAACCCGATATGGTCGAAACTAAAAATGTTCTAAGTAGTAGTTTGAAATGTTTTCATGAGTTTCTAATGTGTTTTGATACCAATTAAGTCATAATAGAAGTCTCAAAAATAATGACTTAATTTAAAACTTAAATGGAAACAATTCGAAAAAGACGAATTTTATGGACGGAAACGGGTTAAGGTGATGGAGCAAACTTCGGAAACGAGATTACATTTGAAGATGAAGTCCAAGAATTTCTACTATTATCATCACTCCCCAAAAGTTGGTATGGAATAGTGACAATAGTTAGCAGCTTAGCCGGAGGTGCCAAGCTGACAATCGAAGGCATATATTCTTAATCCTTAGTGTGGATGTACGCAGACGAAGTGTTGGAGTATCCTCTAACAGTCTTCTTACTAATGGGGAAATAGGAAGATAGTCCAGCAGAGGGAGAGGGGTAGAGGAAGATCAAAGTCGAGGGAGAGAGGTTTATTAAAGAATAGGAAAGACACTGTTAGAACTACAACGAAAAGGTTCACTTCAAGAATCAATGCTCGAAGCCTCTTTCAGACAATGGAAAGAATGAGAAGAACATTAAATCAGACTCTATAGGAGATGTCCTTATCAGTGCAGTTGAAAACACAATTGAATCCTGGATCATGGATTCTGGTGCGTCATTACATGTTAGTCACTACAAAGAAGTAATGCAAAATTTCAAGCGATACAAAATAAAGGTGAGACTAGCAGAAAAAAATTCTTTATATTATAGGTGTTAGGGACGTGGTCCTCCACACTACTTTGGGTACGATGTGGACTTCGTTTATTTTCAAGTTCATTCCATACATGAAAAGAATGTTGATATCACTGGGTTAACTTGATGATGAAGGATACCATGTCACTTTTGGTGATTATAAGTAGAAAGTGACAAACGGAAACTTACCGGTGCTAAAGGTCAGAAGCAGGGTACACTTTACATGATTAAAGTTTTTTTTAATGAGGCACATGTTATTGAAGAAGTTGGGGCATCCAATCTTTGGCACCAAATACTTGGTTATATGAGTGAGAAGGGAATAATGATGCTTTCCTCCAAAGGAAGACTTCTAGATCTGAAGAACATGACAACACATTTTAGTGACGCATGTGTTCTTAGTAAACAAAATAATGATGGGAAGGGAATAATGATGCGACATACACCCAAGACATGGAAATTGGAGCATATTCATTCCGATGTTTATGGTCCTATCCTAGTTGCTTTAGTAGGAGGTTCGCGATATTATGTTACTTTAATCGATGACTACACAAGGAGATTTTAGGTTTATTTATTGAAATAGAAGTTTGATGTTTTCAGCGCTTTCAAGAAATCGAAAGAGATGGTGGAGAATGAAGCTAACTTGAAAATCAAGTGTTTCAGAATAGGGGCGAATACAATAGAAAAGAATTCATTGATTTTTGTGCTAAACATGGAATCGGTATGAAAAAAGACCATTTTAGAAACAACTAAGTAGTATGGAGTAGTTATGAAGATGAATAGAACATTGAATGAAAGGAAGAAAAGCATGAGACTACATGGAGGTTAACCCCAGATGTTATGAGAAAATACGGTCAACATATTTGCATACCTAATCACTAGACGATCCTCAGTCCCAATATGGTTCAAAATTGTAGAGGAATAATGGAAAGGTAGTGAGTTTTCATTCAAACACATGAAACTCTTGTTGGATTCGGTGTCTAAACCCAAAAGTATAATTGGGATGTACTTGACCCGATAGTAGCATGGTCTTTTGAGAATAAGGTTATTTGTGATTTATTAATATATTATAAGTATAGTATATTAATTGAGAAATTATATTATTTAATTAGTATATTAAATGAGAAATCATATTATTTAATTAGTATTGATTAATAATTCATTTGGAATTAATTTAGTGATCAAAAGAGACTGATTAAATATATAGGGATTGTTTAAGTAAATCAATGATTCTTATAATGTGGGCCAATGATCCATGGTTTATTAGGATGGACTAAACCAATATGATAGTCCATGGAGGTTTAACCCATAGAGCCTAAGTAATATGAAGGGCCATGGTTCATTAGGGTTTGCATGGATGAAACCCTAGCCTTTGTAACACTATAAAAGCAAACCCCTCGAGTTAAAATCGGTTGCCCATTCATTCTAAGAGAGTGATAATCGATTTTGAGCTAACTAGCCTGTTCTCTCATGCCTCCTCTTTCATTTGTTGTTTTTGACACATTACAGGAATCCCACCTGAGGCGCTAAAGCTTTCTAAGGCCAAGAAATACAAACTACATCAAGAGGTATTCATGTAACTTGGTTTTTATGTTGTATATCCCCTATTGTATGCTAGTTAGGATATATGCTTTGGAAAAATGAAAATGCATGTATAATTAGAGAAAACATAGATCCAAAGCATCTAGGGTTGCATGTGTACCATAGGAGTGTCATAGTGCTTAAAACCCAACAATGGTATCAAATCCTAGGATTGTTTTCTATTATATTTATGCTTGGTTATTTTTTGAAGCTGAAAAAAATCGATTTTCTAGCCTCTGACTGATGAACTCGCCGAGTCCAATGCCTTATTCAACGAGTTCACTCACTAAAAGGGTAAGTCAATGAGTCCAGTTCATGCACTTGTCAAGTAGAGGCTTCTGGTTGCAGATTTTCGAGTTTTTGGCAAGAATTGGATTAGGATCATTACCACAAACTATTTTGTAATCATAAAAATCGTATTTTCTGATTTGGTAATGAGGATCCTTATTCAATTAAAGGACAATTGTCAAATTTTAAGATAATAAGATAATTATTTGTATTATTTGATATGAATTGCCTTGCTATACGAGTTAGAATAGCTCAATGTGTAATTATATGATAATGTTGTTAGTTAAAATTGATCTAAGTTGTTTTTGAAGTGAGTTTTGTAACTTATCCTCAAGTTATATGAAGATTCTCATTCATGAACATTAAAACTCATAAGTTTTCTGAAGTTATGTAAACCAAAAGTTTTGAAGAGTTACAAAACTTGTCCTCAAGTTTTGGAATTTGTAAAGTCTCACTAATGAAACATTTGTTCCAAACCCTAGAGTTTGAAAAGTTAAAATTCAACCCTTATACTATTATAATATTGTAAGTTTAATATATATATATATATATATATATATATATATATATATATATATATGTATGTATGTATGTATAAGACAAGTCAGTCTTACCATTAGTAGGCATCATTCACGAAGTCGGTCTATAAGGGATATAAGGTGAAAATTGTGGAGGGTCGTTAGCCGAATGGGTAGGATAGGACATTAATTCTCGTTATAAGTATTATGATAGTTATAAAGCAACTAAAACTTTATTAAATTCCCAAACTTAGTTACTTCAGGAAAAATGTGAAAATGGTGCAATTCCATGAAATTGCACTTTTCACCTTGCTAAGTCGTTAGTGGAGTGTGTGTGCTTAACCGACACACTAATCTGGACTAAAAAGGGTTGCAATGGGAAGCTTGATGTTAATCATAGATCAATGGAGCGTGTGTGGTTAACCGACACATTGATTAGGTTATTTGTAACATTAAGAGTACCAAGCACATTTGCATGGTTATTCACACCTTGTTTGTGATCCTTAGCATCCCAGTCACAATCTTGAAGGGCACAATCGAGATTTAAAAATGCCATTGAAAAGTTCAATGAATCTCAAAGAATCTAGGAATTTTAGTCCAATTTAAAACTTATTAATCAATTTCGTTTTTCATGGTGGAACTTGGTAAATCATCATTTACCTACCTTCAAATATTTTGCAATTGGATTACGACATCTCTCTTCCGAATTGTAAAATATTATGTTAAGTCCTAGCCGTAATATTTCATTTGGGTGTGATATTAAGGATTCTCATCTAATCTAAACTTTGTTCTTCTTTCTTTTCAGATGTCTATCCCAAACAATGCTTCAGGCTCCAACCCTTCTAACTCATTCTCCCTCATGAATTTGGTTGGGAGAACTATCTTCGATGGGTCAACCTTTAACGATTGGATTAGAATAATTTGTATGGCCCTTCGCTACGAGGATAAGGAATATGTCCTCGATAAAGGGCTAAATGAGATTGATGAACAAACTACTACTCCTAAACAAATCAAGGAATACAGGGTTCATGAGAGGGACGTGACAAAGGTGTCGAGCATTATGTTTGCTACCATGACTGTTGAGCTTCAAAAATTTATGAGGACGTTTGGCCCTTAAAAATGCACCATGATTTGATGGAAAGGTACCATCAAAGTGTCTGGCAGGGAAGGTATGAGATCATTGCCTCATTGATGACAACCAAAATGAAGGATGGAGAGTCCATCATGGCCCACTTGCAAAAGATGTAGAGATATGTGGATCGCTTGCTGAAGTTTAATGTGAACTTCGATGAAGAGTTGACTATTGACATCATCCTACATTCTTTGCCTTTTTGTTATGATCAGTTCTGTATGACCTACCATATGAACAAGGAGGAGGTCACTCTTTGCAAGCTAGAAGGCCTTCTAAGAACTGCAAAAAGCAACTTGAAAGGCAAGTCAGTTGTACCTACACCTACTACTGCTATTACCCCTATTCTAGCAATTGGACATGGGAAATGGAAGAAGAGGAAGGCTCCTTCTAAGAGCCGCAAAGGAAAGTCTCTTGATGAATCTTCTTCCAGTAGGACCAAAGCTGGTTCTGCTAATCCGTCTACCAACCCAAAGGAAGCAGAGTGCTTCCATTGTCATGAAAAAGGGCACTGGAAACGAAGCTGCCCCAAATACTTACAGGACATTAAGGATGGGAAGATAAAGCCCACTTTAGCAGGTATCTACATTATTCTTTCTAATAACTCATCACATGATAATTCTTTGGTCCTTGATACAGGTTGTTGATTTCATATTTGTTCTGATTTGTAGCGACTAAAAAGAAGCAGGGATGTGGAGCAGGCGAAGATAAACTTAATTATGGGAAATAGGAAAATGTCGACTATCACCAAGATTGGAGTTTATTCTTTATTGCTTAGTAGTGGGTTAAATTTAGAATGGAATAATTGTTGTTACTCGTCGGATATAGCGCGAAATATTATTTCCTTTTTTTAGCTTGTATAAAAAAGGTTTTACCTTTTCTTTTAATAATGAATTTGGTAGTATCAATGTTTATTATGGTAGATTTTATCCTGAAGCATTACCTTGTAATGGTATATATGAAATCGTGATGGTTGTAGAAACCTCGGAAATAATGTGTTGACTATTGATTCGTCCAATGTTTTGGACAAGGCATGCTTTTGGCATTGTCGTCTTGGACTTGAAGTCGGATGATACTTGCGAATCTTATTTTCTTGGAAAGATGACCAAGTCACCCTTCACTGGTACTTGTGAAAGGGTTGAAGGTATGTTGGATCTCATACACACTAATGTGTGTGAACCCTTTAGAACCGCCACAAGCGATGATAACCACTTTTATGTGACTTTTACTGATGATTATATCAGATATGGCTATATCTACTTAATCAAGCATAAGTCAGAAACCTTTCAAAAGTTCAAAGAGTTTAAGCAAGAAGTGGAGAATCAATTGGGCAGGAAGATAATGATGCTCCGATCCGATCGAGGTGGTGAGTATCTTAGTATCGAGTTCCTAGACTATCTTAAGGAATATGTAATTGTTTCACAGTTGATGCCACCTAGGACACCACAGATTAATGGTGTAGCTGAGAGGCGCACCCAAACCTTGTTGGATGTGGTTCGTTCCATGATGAGTCAAGCTTTGTTACCTATCTCATTCTAGGGGTATGCCTTAGAGACTGCCGCCCATATCCTTAATCTAGTCCCTACTAAGATGGCTGCCAAAACACCTCACGATATGTGGACAAGGAAGGTTCCGTCGTTGGATCACATCAAAGTTTGGGGTTGCGAGCCTTTTGTAAGATGATAGACTCACGAAAAGCTCGAACTTCGTAGTGACTGATGTATTTTCATCGTCTACATACGAAAATCCTTTAGATATCTCTTCTATAGATAGAGTGACAATGTTTTCTTTGTTGGGAGGAGATGATTTTTCCGAGAGAGAGAACTCATATGCCAAGAGGACAACGGGAGGCAAATTGACCTTGAAGAGCTTCAAGAGTTAAGTAATGAAGGAACCTTAAACACTGGCACTCAACCTAGGAAGGAAACTCCTGTTGAACTGATGGACCAGTCCGTACATCTGAGATGTTCCAGTAGATTTAGTCTTCCACCTGTGTTATATGGTTTTCATATAACAACTGAAGGTGATACATTTATCAGTGATAGTACATTGATAAATTTGGATGAACCTAACAACTATAAGGAGGCCATGGTAGGACCCGAGTCTGCTAAATGGAAAGAGGAAATGGACATCGAGATTCAGTCCATGTATGAAAATCAATTTTGGAACTTGGTTGACAATGCACTAGGTCACAACACAGTCGGGTGCAAATGGATCTTCAAGAAGAAGACCAACATCCATAGGAAAGTACACACATATAATGAACGATTGGTTGTGAAAGGCTTTACTCAAACTCAGGGAGTTCACTATGATGAGACCTTTTCACCAGTAGGGAAGATTAAATCTATAAGGGTTATGTTAGCCATAGCTGCGTTTCAACATTATCAAATATGGTAGATGGATGTCAAAAATGATTTCCTTAATGGAATGTTGGCTGAAGATATCTACATGAATTAGTCAGAGGATTTTGTCAATGCAAAGTACCCTAATAGAGTGTGTGATCTTGATAAATCCATTTATGGATTGAAACAAGCATCTCGTAGATGGAATCTTTGTTTTGATGAGAAAGTCAAAGATCTTGGATTTTCGAGATGCGAGGATGAGTCCTGTGTAAATGTCAAAGCAAGTGGTAGTATAGATAGCTTTCTGGTGTTGTATGTAGATGACATACTTTTCATAGGAAATGACATTCCAACCTTGCAGGAAATTAAGTCCTAGCTTGGGAAGCGTTTCTCTATGAAGGTCCTTAGAGAAGCTGCCTATATTCTAGGGATAAGGATATTGAGAAACAGGAGTAAAAGACTAATAGGACTTAGTCAAAGTACCTACTTGGACAAGCTGTTGAAGCATTTCAGCATGGAGAACTCCAAGAAAGGGGACTTAACTATCCAAAGCAATACCAAACTAAGTAAGACTTAGAGTCCGAGTATAGAGGCTGCGATAGCAGAGATGAGTCAAATACCATATGCTTCCGCAGTTGGCTCGATCATGTATGTTATGACTTGTATTCTCCATAATGTGGCCTTTGCTTTGAGCATGGTCAGCGGATATCAAAGGAATCCTACTAGAGCTCACTGGACTGGAGTAAAGAACACTCTTAAATACTTGCGGATGACTAAGGACTAGGTTCCTACTCTCGGTGGGAGTAATGACTTGAGAGTGACAGGGTATTGTGACATTGGTTTTTAGACCGACATAATTTGCGCTCTCACTCGGGCTGGGTGCTTACCCTAAATGGATGAGCAGTAACATGGAAGAGTTCCAAGTAGGAGACTATAGCTGATTCAACATGTGAATCAGAGTACATAGCAGCAAGCGAAGCATCGAAAGATGCGATATGGTTGAAAAACTTCGTCGGAGTCCTTAGAGTTGTACCGTCCATCAAGGAGTTTGTGGAGATTTTCTATGATAATAAAGGGATGGTTAAGGGAACCGAGAGATCATGGTAGGTCCGGAAATATCGAAAGAAAGTACCACTTCATAAGACATCAAGTAGAAGAAGGACACCTCGTGGTGAAGAGGATATCGTCAGAAGATAGCCTAGAAAATCCCCTCACGAAAGGATTGAGTAGGGTTAGGCACTTGCAGCATGCAAGGGGCATTGGGCTAACAGACAATATTAGTTTTAGTGATTAGATAAATATTTAGAAACTTGTAATAGCTAAATTGTAATTGACATTTGATGATTGAATAAAAGAGCTTTAATTATAAGTAAAGTTACTATCTTGTGTCAATTATTTACTATTGTTTCACTTTTGCATGTTTTGACTTCCAGAATAAGAAGATTATTCAAAGTATACACAGTCGATCATACTTTGGAAGTAGGTTATGAGGCTAGATTGTCATGAATTGGCTTTTAAATTGTGTAAGGTGTTAGACATAGAAAAAGCATGCTACGAACATTCATGAGTGCTCTTGAAATAAAATTTTAGTGTTGGATTAAAACCATGCTCACCTGAATCACTTCATGGAATTTATCACGAGTGATCGTGAGACGATAATAATGTATAATCTTCAAACCAAGATATATGAGTTGTTGACAATGAGTTCGTTGTGCATTAATGATATGAAAACACATTACTGACTTGATGTTATAAAACGTATCGTTGTGCATGATTTAATGAGTAGTTAGTACAAGCATATGAGTCGAAGTTCATATGTTCCTTTTATCCTAAGAGGATTAAAAGCGATATCTTGGGCCCCTCGACGATTTCGTTTTGACTTATGTGCTAGGCCCGGTCAGAACTAAATTGACGTATTTAATTATATTCTATGTCAGACAAATCAGAAATCGGGAAACAAACTACATGACAATAATTATGACTATGTTCCATGTATTTCTCCGCATGATATCTTGAAGAATAGAGCAATATATGATCCCCTATCTAATGGATGCATCACTGACTAGGTCAGAGTTCGACAACAGCTTTTGAAAGCTATGATTGCTAATCGGATTTTGAAAAGTTACGTTGTCAGCTATAGTTATTAGACTTATCCAAGCGGGAGACTGTTGGATTAGGTGTCTAAGCCCATAACTATAGTTGGGATGTACTTGACCCGATAGTAGCATGGTCCTTTTGGGTTTCCTTCACTAGTACAATTTGATAGGATGGACTTCTGAGAATAAGTTTATTTGTGATTTATTAATATATTATAACTATAATATATTAATTGAGAAATCATATAATTTAATTAGTACTAATCAAGAATTAATATGGAATTAATTTAGTGATCCAAATAGACTGATTAAATATACACGGATTATTTAAGTAAATCAATGATTCTTATAGTGTGAACCAATGATTTATGGTTTATTAGGATGGCCTAAACAAATATGATAGTCCATGGAGGTTTAACTCATGGAGCTAAGTAATATGAAGGGCCATGGTGCATTAGGGTTTGCATGGATGAAACCCTAGCCTTTGTAACACCATAAAAGCAAACCCCTAGAGTTAAAATCAACTGCCCATTCATTCTAAGAGTGTGATAATCGATTTTGAGCTAACTAGCCTATTCTCTCAAGCCCCCTCTTCCATTTGGTGTTTGTGACACTTTAGAGGCATCACTCTTGAGGTACTAAAGCTTTCTAAGGCCAAGAACTACAAACTACATCAAGAGGTATTCATGTAACTTGGTTTTTATGTAGTACACACTTTATTGTATGCTAGTTAGGATGTATGCTTTGCAAAATTGAAAATGCATGTATAATTAGAGAAAACATAGATCCAAAGCATATAGGGTTGCATAAGCACCATAGGAGTGTGAGGGTGTCACACCCCCAAACCTGAACGACGGAAACGTTCGGGGGCGGATGACTTCATGTGGTAGCGTAACAAGTGAATACATAGTAAAGAAAGCAATACAACCATCATATATATATATATATATATATATATATATATATATATATATATATATATATATATATATATAATTGAAAGTTTACATTTGTCAAACGTTACATGTTCAAAATCAATTACAAATATGATGTCAAAATATGAGATTAAAGTGGCGCCACAGCATCTCTTCATCAAAAGCTTAATGATACCTGTAGTTACTGAATCCCTGGGACATACAAGTAGTTTTGAAAGAGTAGATCAGCATTTAAGCTGGTGAGTTTCATAAGTATTTAATGACAATGTTTGTATGAAACGAAATATCTTGTCCTTGTTTGTTTGTGTTTAGAAAATATTATATTTTCTACTAGTATAAAAGTAGTCTTCCTTCCAGACTAAGTTTGTTTTCAAAATGTTTGTAAGTGTAAAAGTAACCAATATGTTTGAAAACCTCATAAATCAATGTATTTTTAATACCACCTGTGAGCTTTATAACCATACTATTGACTCGGATTGCCTATACACAACGTTCTTCAGGCGTTGGAATGTTATGACGTTTGTCACCCCAAACGGTGGACTGTAGCTAACAGTCAGGGCGCGGGTTGTCAAGCCCGTATAGATCTATACACAAACACCATGCTCCCCCTCCAAGGGATTCTGGTATATAATACAGGACTTGAAATGTGTACTCGAACGTACGTGAAGTAAATGTCTCATAGAACCGTAGTATAAAAACAGATTTACGTGTTGAAATGTTCGTTTGTTATCGTACATGAAAGTGATTTCTCGAAAATCGTGTTCCTAGTATGTAAAAGTTAGCAACGTCCTCATAAAACTATACCTATTATAGTTTTCTAAAAGTGTGCCTCGTTTGTTTTTAGAATATCTAGAAAAGAATCACTTGTTATGAAAACATAGATTTTTGTAGCGTCTAAGATAGACACAACATACTTTAAATCGAAGAAAATGTTTAGTTTATACATGCATTACAACCATTTATAGTTTTTAAAGATAGAATCTATTGTAATATATTTTTGTATACGGGAGTTCCCTATAAAGTTTATAAATCACACATGATTCCACTTAATAAAAGTGTATAATAATCTTTATATATAACACCCGATAGTAGTCGTGTGTTTTACTTGTATTTCCCACCCTAGAAAGCATATAAAAGCGTTTAGAATATTAAAAGGGTTAATTAAGGGGTATGAACTCACTTGAAAGTTTGAAGATAGCGAGATGGAAAACCGGGCAGAGTTTCGTCTCGGGAAATGGATTTTCCTCGAGATTCTCGGGAATCTCGGGAGTAAAATCGACCTTCGGGACTTGCACAAAATGACCAGGGCTTCGGGGTAGTGCGGGCACGGAAAACGAGGTAAAACGCAAGAAAAGTGAGAGAGAATGAGCAAATTTTCCGGGAACCCTCGCATCCTATTTATAGGAGGCTGGAACCGCCTCCGTACGCGGGGCGTACGCGTACGTCACGCATGACCGAGTCCTCGACTGCCTCGCACTTCGGATGGGGGTGGGGTAGGCTTGCATAGGGGCGACATGGACGATCCGAGGCCGTGGCCTCGAGTACGCTGGGCGTACTTGTGTACGCGGGGCGTACTTGCGTGACTCAGACTTTGGATAATACCGAAGTTTTCAATAAAAATTATACATAAATTAATTATCAAATTTCAAAAATTCATATCTCCTTCATACGAACTCCGTTTTCGACGTTCTTTATATCCCCGCGAAGGTGAGACTACGATCTACAACTTTCGTTTAGATTCCGTCGGCAAATTCCGAAATTATTTTTATTATTTATTTATTAAAATGACGTGATTAAGGAATTTCTTTAAAAATTCATAACTTCTTTATCTGACGTCGGTTTTTGCCAGACTTTTTACCGCTGAAAAACCATTGTCGAGACCTTCGATTCTCGTTTAGGTCATTCCGGCCAAAAGTCGCTTGATCTCTGATTCAAGTTTTTAGTTGATTGTTGCTAAGCCGAATTTGAAAAAAAATCTTAACATCAGTATACGAAGCCGGGTTTGGGCATTCTTTTTACGTACGATCCCGGTTTAATGATGTAAAACATAGTAGGTAGTTAAATAGAAAATTTTTGGAGATTTTATTATCAACGTTTATTTTGATTAACTCAAAAATGGTTACAATACTTGCCCTATTAGGCCATTAGAAAGAGTTCAAACATCGGGTTGTCACATCATCCCCCCGTTAGAGGGAATTTCGTCCCGAAATTCAAAGTAGTAAAGACACTAGTGAACATGAAAGAGATGAGGGTATTTTTGTTTCATCTGATCTTCGCGTTCCCATGTGAACTCAGGTCCCCGCTTGGCGTTCCAGCGAACCTTCACGATGGGTATGCGACCTTGTTTTGTTTGTTTGACCTCTCGGTCCATGATTTCTACTGGTTCTTCCACAAACTTGAGGCTCTCGTTGATCTCGATTTTGTCGAGTGGAATAACAAGAGTCTAATCGGACAGACACTTTTTCAAGTTTGAGATGTGGAAGGTTGGATGTATGTTACTAAGTTCACGTGGTAGTTTAAGCTTGTAAGCCACAGGGCCGATTCTGGCAAGAATCTCGAAAGGCCCTATGTATCTTGGATTTAGTTTCCCCCGCTTTCCAAAGCGTATTAAACCCTTCCACGGTGAGACCTTTAATAAAACGTGGTCTCCTACCTGGAATTCCAAAGGTTTCCTCCTTTGGTCAGCGTAGCTTTTCTGTTGGTCTCTAGAGGCTTTCAATCGTTCACGAATCTGAACGATCTTCTCTGTTGTTTCTCGTATGATTTCTAGACCGGTGAGAGTGCTTTCAGGAACTCTTCCTTTAGCTAACTGGGTATCGCCAACTTCAGCCCAGCACAGAGGGGATCTGCACTTTCGACCATAGAGGGCTTCGAACGAAGCAGCCTTTATGCTTGTATGATAACTATTGTTGTTTGAAAATTCGACAAGGGGTAAATGGATATCCCATGCCTTTCCAAAGTCAATCACACAGGCTCTCAGCATATCTTCTAAAGTCTGTATCGTTCTCTCACTCTGCCCGTCTGTTTGTGGGTGGTAGGCTGTACTCATGTCTAGCTTAGTCCCCAGGGAACCTTGTAGTGACTGCCATAATCTTGAAGTGAATCTACTATCTCGGTCAGAGATCATGGATATCGGAACACCATGCAGTCGCACTACTTCCCTTAAGTAAGTTCTTGTAAGCTTTTCCATTTTGTCAGTCTCCATGATGGGTAGGAAATGCGCGGATTTGGTCAACTTGTCGACGATGACCCATATGGTATCGAGTCCACCTGTCGTCTTGGGCAACTTGGTTATGAAGTCCATAGTAATCCGTTCCTATTTCCATTCTGGTATCTCCGGTTGTTGTAGTAATCCTGAAGGTTTCTGATACTCGACCTTAACCTTAGCGCAAGTAAGGCATTTACTTACGAAGGTAGCAATTTCTGCTTTCATGTTAGGCCACCAGTACAAGTTCCTAAGATCCAGATACATCTTATCTGAACCCGGGTGAACGGAATACCTCGTGTTGTGTGCTTCAGTCATTACTACGTCTCTGAATCTGCCATGTCTTGGCGTCCAGATTTGGTCCATAAGATAATATGCTCTGCCACCCTTGACTTGTAGATTCTTTTCCATTCCCCGCAGGGATTCACCCGCCACATTTTCAGGTCGCAAAGCTTCCATTTGTGCCTCTTTAATTTGTGTGGATAAGTGGGAATGGATAGTCATAGTCAGAGATCTAACCCTCCGACCAGTGTATTCCTTTCGACTGAGGGCGTCAGCTACCATGTTGGCCTTGCCAGGATGATAACGAATTTCACATTCGTAGTCATTGAGTAACTCTACCCATCGTCGTTGACGCATGTTGAGTTCCTTCTGATCAAAAATGTGTTGAAGGCTCTTGTGATCGGTGAAAATAGTGCTCTTTGTTCTGTATAAGTAGTGTCTCCAGATCTTCAGAGCAAATACCACTGCTCCTAACTCAAGATCGTGTGTCGTATAGTTCACTTCGTGGGTCTTAAGCTGTCGGGAGCTGTCACACGCCCAAACCAAGGATGGCGGAAACGTCCAGGGGTGGAGGACTTCATGTACAGTATCACAACAACGTGTATAATAGTGCTCAAAGTAATACAACCATCATAAATATAATTGAAAAAGTTACATCAAAGTATATGTTTACATGTTTCAAAATCAATTACAATATGATGACAAAAATAAATTGTTGACGGTTTAACGTCCCATCCTCAAAGCGCTGAAGTTTTCCTGTTTCACTGATTTCCTGAGAATACAAGTAGTTTTGAAAAGTGTCAACAATTAAGTTGGTGAGTTCATAAGAGTTTTGTTTGGAGTAGAAACCGTTTTCCTTTTTAAAATTGATAGAGTTTGATCTCCAGAAAATCCAATATTTTCTTAGTTAGGTGTAGACAAAAAAATATTCCTATATGATGTGTTGAGGAACCCTAGATTAACCCGTAGATTTCCTCTATAATCATCCAGCGTATATAAGTTATAGAAGATTTAAGTCAGATAAAACGTCGAATGTAGTGGGTCTGCCCTAGGTCCACAACCAAACGAGGAACAGGAGATGAGGCGGGCACCACCAATTCTAAGCCAATCCAGACTAAATTCTTGTATGACTCAAGCATATACGCTCAATGATTATAGTTGAAGTCTAACAATGCTAACCTTTAATGTGAATATAACCTATACATACCATAGTTCACCGGGGGGGGGGGGGGTAATAGAGATTAGTGAACCTGAACTATGCATATGAATAGCTTATCGAAAGTGATGGTGATTGTGAATATAACCTATACATATCATAGTTCACCGGGGATTATTAGAGATTAGTGAACCTGAACTATGCATATGAATAGCTTATCGAAGGTGATGGTGATTGTAACCTATACATATCTTAAGTGATGGTGAATATAACCTATACATATCTTAAGTGATGGTGAATATAACCTATACATATCATAGTTCACCGGGGGGTGATAGAGATTAGTGAACCTGAACTATGCATATGAATAGCTTATCAAAGTGATGTGATGGTGAATATAACCTATACATTTCAAAAGTGATGGTGAATGTGAATATAACCTATACATATCATAGTTCACCGGGAAGTAATAGAGATTAGTGAACCTGAACTATGCATATGAATAGCTTATCGAAAGTGATGGTGAGTTCCTTTCTTGTAATTAAGTTCCTAGAGTAGATGAAACATAAACTATACCTATTATAGTTTATTACTTTGTTTGTAATATGTATTTACCATAACTATACCGATTATAACTAACACGTTCGTTTGTGGGGGTATAATGGCTTAACTATACTTGTTATAGATTACCTTAATCGTCCATGGCGGCAATAACTCTTTTGTAAGTGTAAGACCTTTAATATTGTTTTTGTTATATGAATAACCCTAAACTATACCTATTATAGTCTATCGATTGATTTCGTGGGAAAATGAGCATAGGCCTTACTTGTCATAATTTATCAATGTTTATATTTTAATGGATATAGCCTCGTAATATCGTATATATATATATATATATTTGTCATACTTGTGAAGGTGTAAATCCATTTGTTTTCTGATGTATGTCTATGTAAGAATACAAAATTTGTTATATATTGCAACTACACATAATCACATAACGATGTATACCTTGCTCAACATGTTACAAGGTGAAATGAAATTTATTGTGTTTTTCTGTTAATAACATTTTCTGTAACTGTTATTGGAAAAATTGTAGAAAAATCATAAAATTTCCAAATCAGGTTCTGTAACTTCTGAGAGTTTGGAAAATGAGTCTAGTTTGTTCATAATTTTTATTATAATTTTTAATGACCTCTAACTTGGGTGAAAAAGTCCATAATCACAGACTGGTCCGGATTGATGTTTGAAATGATAGGCAGTTTTGTAAAAATCACCATAAATTGTATAAAAATCGTATGGAGATGTGCAAGTAGTCATTTTAAAGCTAAGAAGTGGAACTACATGCACCTAAAACAGTTTTGAAAACAAAAATATTTAAGATGTCCAAAACAGTCCGTGAATGGAGTGAAACTTTTCTGATGAAAGCTGTTAGAAAAATGTAGTTATGTTCTAAGTATTTTAACTTGTATTCCCCCCCTAAAAACTTGAGAAAACGTGAAAATGTAGGGGTATGAACTCACCTTGTGTGATTTCAGTAGATAAGCGTTGAAGAAGAGAAGTGTTCAACCCAAGAACACTTGAAGAATCGCTTGAAGATTCGAAGCTTTAACACAAATGTAATGGAGTTTGTGTAAGATACTCATGATTTGAGTGGAAATAATTGAGATAACCTTAAAGGGAATGGATTATGCTTACCAAAGGTGGAGGAAAAACTCAAGATCAACCCTTGAATCTCGGATTTCTAGAGAGAGAAAGTGAGAGAGAAAGGAGTTTGATCTTCTTGTGAAATGAGAACATATGAGAGAAAATGAGGAGAGAGGATGAATATCCAACTCTCAAAACATGGAGATGGCTTGTGAGGAGGGTAAAAAGTACAAAGAAGTGACAAGGTATGGTGGGGAGGAGTGTGGGTTGTCATGGAGTGGGTGTGGGGGTTGCTTGCGTCATAACTAAGGTAAGGTCAACACTCTTCTTTTTGTACTTTACCATCTCCTTTTTAATAAGATTTTATCCTTAAAATGTGATTAAATCATTAATTTAGGGGTCTTATAATTAAAAATAAAGTTTTGGGTGAAAATCCTATGTTAAAATAATTAAAAATGGGTTTAAAATGCAAAAATATGCAAAAATAGGCGAAATCCGAGCTGCCCAGCGAGACCCTTCGGATCTCGGCCGAGGCTCGGTTCTCTGGGCCGAAGTTCGGTCGGATGGGGCTTGGTTCGGACACGCTAGACTGAGTCAGAAGGCGGGAGGCGAAAGCGAAGCTCGGTCCGAGAAGTAGTTGTCCGAAGCGAAGGCGAGAAGTGCAGGCGGTTGGTTCGGTCCGAAGGGAAGCCAGAACCGAAGGTACTGTAGTGAACAGTAGCTTCGGTTCAGACCTTCCTTCCAAGTTGGGTTCGGTTCGGACCTTCTTTCTAAGCTGGGTTCGGTTCGGATGAACAGTGGTTTCGGTTCAGCTTATGAACAGTACTTTCGGTTCAGACCCTCATGAATAGTGCTTTCGGTTCGGTTCATGAATAGTACTTTCGGTTTGGAGGGTTCGTTCCCTTAAGTCCGTTTTTCGCGTAGACTTCCGTTCTTGGGCTATTTTCGCCAAATTCGAGGGTCGGGATGCCCCGAGTGATTATAGAAAGTCGGGGAGAGATTTCGAGAGAGATTTGAGAGAGATTCTGCATACTCAGAGAGATTTGGGAGAGATTCGACATACTTGGGGAGATTTGGGAGAGATTTGACATACGTGGAGAGATTTCACATACAGAGAGATATTTGGGAGAGATTTCACATACTTAGGGAGATTTGGGAGAGATTTGACATACTTGGAGAGATTTCACCTACAGAGAGATATTTGGGAGAGATTTCACATACTTAGGGAGATTTGGGAGAGATTTGACATAATTAGAGAGATTTGGGAGAGATTTGACATACTTAGAGAGATTTGGGAGAGATTTGACATACTTGGAGAGATTTCACATACAGAGAGATATTTGGGAGAGATTTCACATACTTAGAGGTATGTGGGAGAGGTTTTACATAGTTAGAGATATGTGGGAGAGGTTTCACATACTTAGAGATATGTGGGAGAGGTTTCACATACTTAGAGATATGTGGGAGAGGTTTCACATACTTAGAGATATGTGGGAGAGGTTTCACTGGTGACCTTTTTGAGTGTCCGGCTACGCACTGCAAGGTCCTTAAACCCAGTTAAGCCTTGATTAGGGATCTTGCATACTCCCGATGAGTATGTAACATTGTCGTATCGGTTTGGCTTTCTACGTACCACCGTTTCAGGTTAAGGAGATTTAGGTGAACGCACTTTTCGATTTATGATCTCTCATTAGAATAGAGAGTTGTTTAGAAGTTACTTAACGTAAACTCTAGTACTCACGGCAAATTGGGTTGGCCGGTTTGACTTGTTGACTTTTGTTGACTTTGACTTGACCGAAAATTGACGGTTGTCACAGGAGGCATAAGCAATAACTTTCCCTCTTTGCATAAGAACACAACCAAGTCCTTGATTTGACGCATCGCAATACACTACGAAGTCTTTTATCCCTTCGGGGAGGGATAGTATCGGTGCGGTGCACAAGGCCTGTTTCAGTGTTTAGAACGCCTTCTCTTGTTTTGCTTCCCAGTCAAAGGCCACGCCTTTCTGGGTTAATGTAGTAAGAGGTTCGCAATGCTAGAGAAGTTCTTTATAAATCTGCAATAGTAGCCAGCGAGACCTAGAAATTGACGAATTTCTGTAGGTGTCTTTGGTGACGACCAGTTCTCGATGGCCTTGATTTTGGAGGGGTCCACGTGTATCCCTTTCTCGCTAACCACGTGGCCCAAAAATTCGACTCTTCGAATCCAAAATTCGCATTTAGAGAACTTCGCATAGAGTTTCTCCGATCGCAGTGTTTCCAGGACTTTTCGTAGGTGTTGACTATGCTCTTCCTTACTTTGGGAGTAGATAAGTATATCATCGATAAAGACAAAGACGAACAGATCTAAGTAGGGACGGCATACCCTATTCATTAGGTCCATAAATACTGCTGGTGTGTTGGTTAATCCAAATGGCATTACGACAAATTCGTAGTGCCCATAACGAGTTCGGAAAGCTATCTTGGGAATATCCCCCTCAAGTACCCGTAATTGGTGATATCCGGATCGTAGATCTATCTTCGAGAAGTAGTTTGCTCCTTGAAGTTGATCAAACAAATCTTCAATGCGGGGTAGAGGATAACTTTTCTTGATAGTAAGTTTGTTCAGCTCTCTGTAGTCGATGCACATACGGAACGATCCGTCCTTCTTCTTTACGAACAAGACCGGTGCTCCCCAAGGTGAGAAACTTGGTCTTATAAATCCTTTTTGCAGAAGTTCATTAAGTTGACTGGAGAGTTCTTGCATCTTTGCTGGTGCCAGGCGATAAGGCAATTTCGCTACTGGGGTAACCCCTGGAACTAAGTCGATTCTGAATTCAACTTGGCATTGTGGTGGTAATCCTGGTAGTTCTTCTGGAAAGATATCGGGAAAATCGCGTATTTCTGGAATGTTCTTGATATCCTTCAGTTCCTGGCTTGTATCGACGATGTGCGCTAGGAATGCTCGACAATCCTTCCGTAAACACTTTCGAGCTTGGATGCACGAAATGATACGAAGGTTCGTACTTGATTTTTCGCCGTAAATCACTAATGTCTCGTTGTTAGGAAGATTAAGGCGAACTGGTTTTTCAAAACACATAATGTCGGCGCGTAGAAGACTTAACCAATCCATACCGACTATGACGTCAAAACTTTTAATAGGAACCGGCATGAGATTGATTGGGAAAGAATGACCGTCTAAAGTTAACGTACAGTCCTTGTATATATAGTTAGTGTTTTCGGTTTTTCCGTTGGCCATCTCTATAGTGAATGCTTTTTCTAGTTTGCTAGGTTTAGGTTTAAGTAAGTGAATAAAGTTTTGACTCACGAAGCTTCTCTCCGCTCCACTATCGAATAATATGCATGCATATGAATTATTGAGGAGGAACGTACCAGCAACTAGAGTTGGGTCTGCTATAGCTTCGTCGTGGCCTATAGTCAAAACTCGTCCCACACCGCTGGTGCCTGCTGCCTTAGGGCAGTTCCTCCTATAGTGGCCCACCTCGCCAAAACCGTAGCAAGTCTGGCCTATACCTGCACTGGGGATTTGGGTGATCGGCCTTGCGGGCTCCTTGCAAAAATGGGCTGTGTGTCCCTTTCTGTTGCAGTTGGCGCACTGCATATCCCGACAAGGTCCATGGTGGTGGTAAGTGCACTTGGTGCACTTTGGAAGGTTACCTTCATAAGGCTTTGTTGGGTAGGTATTTGTAGGAGTTATAGTAGGTACCGTGGCAGCATTCACCGAAACCAGCTGTTTCTTTGCGGATTCTTGGGAAGACCCACCCTTCCCTCTATTCCATACTCTCTTCCTGTTGTTGTTGTTGTTGTTGTTGTTGTTGTTGTTTCCTCTCTGTGGTTCTGGTGCAGAAACGGTTGAGTTCTGATGACTTCCGTAGTCAATCAGAGATGGTGCCAGTTCCTTAGCACTTTCAAAGGTGTCAGGTTTGGAAGCTAACACGCTTGATCGTAATTGGGTCGTCAGTCCCCATATGTACCTCTCTATTTTCTTGCTCTCAGGAGCAATCATATATGGGCAAAGGATCGCCAACTCGCAGAATCTGTTGGTATATGTTGCGATGTCGGTACCAACCATTCCGAGAGTCCAGAGTTCATGTTCGAGCCTTTGAATCTCTCCCCTTGGGCAGTATTCTCTCATCATCATGGCTTTGAGGCTCTCCCAGCTAATGGAGTTTGCCACAATTAGAGTAAGTACTTTAACATGGCCGTTCCACCAAGTCAAAGCTCTATCAATGAGTGTGAAGGTTGAAAATTTGACCTTGCTATGCTCGGGGCTGGAGCAGATTTCAAAGACTGCTTCTGTCCTTTCAATCCACTGTCTTAGAGCCATCACACCACCAGTTCCATAAAACATACGGGGTTTGGCATTAGTAAAGTCCTTATAAGTGCATTCTCGGGGTTGCCCATGACTCTCGCCATGGTTGGAAAGGTGTGTGCCAGTTCTTGAGTCATTAGTACTCGAGTTATTTAGCTGTGACATGGCAGCTGCTACCACTGTAGTGACTGCTGCTTGGAACATGACAGCATCAAATTGAGGAGGTGAAGGTGGTGGTGGTATCGGTGGTTCATTGATAGGGTTACAGCTTGTATTCCTGCGTGGCGGCATCTTTAACTATACGTTTAAAAGATGATGATATGGATAAGAATAAGTGACAAATGAATGTGTCTCATGAACCAAATCGCCATGGTTCAACAACAGATGATAGCATAGAAAAATGAAAGTTATTTGTAAGACTAAAAGTGTGAAACAAGCATTTGGTTTCTCGATGACTTTTCAAGGTTTGCACGACATACTCAACGTAGTAATAATAGTGTCACTTATATTCATATAAAAGTTGATACAACGATCATGAAAATTTGACCCCTGTAAGGATCTCTGATTACAAAGTTTGATAAATTTAAAGACTTTTAGCCGAGGTCCTAAGTTATAACAAAATTTGAGGTTTTCAGAAGTACTACTTGCGACGTGTGTTGCGCTTGGAGCTCGATTCTGCATCTGATTACTTCGACTCCATAAGACGCCTATCAAGGGCGGCCTGCTGTTCCCTCAATTCTACGAAGGCTGCATTCGCTTGTGCTTGGAATGCTTCGGCACGGATGTGGATGTCATTCTGCAACATCTCTAGGCGGTTGATATCGGCCGTGTGGATTTGTACTTCCACGTTAACCTCTCGGATTCGGTTTGCTTGAACCCCCGATTGGTAGGATTGGTTGGCGAGTTTGCCCACTATGACCGGGAGTGCCCGATCGGCTGAACCTCCACCTCGGACATCGTAGAAATCTCGGCACATGCCGTAGGGAGAGCGTATACTTTGTTGTTGGCTCCAATGGACGAGATGACTTCCCCAGACGGGAGTCGGTCCTTGAAAGTTCCTCATAATGGGTGGAGGGTTAACTATTTCCGGTTCTGAATCTGTTCCGGATTCATCCCCGCCATCCAACTCAATGGGCTCCTCGTCCTCCTCCGGATCCTCTTCAATCCATCCTTCGTTGCCTTGTTGTGGGTAGTAGGGGTCTCCATGCGGGTGAAATCCAGCCATTTGACTATACGAGAATAGGGTTATAAGATTTGAATAAAACATGAGACATGTAATACTAATTAATCTAGCGTATGCACCAAATACCCCTATAGTATTTAAATTCTTTTGTTTGATCTTTGTGATGTTTTTGGTAAGTTTTGACTCGTTGCTCACTACGAGCGTTCCTCGATATACATTGGTCCGATCTCGGACAAATATAGTTGATCACGCTATATTTGTCCAAAATCTGATTACATATATCGAGTCTTAATCGTAGTGTCCAACTTGTCTAAATACTGGTTGTATAGTTAATAAACATGAAACTAATTTGTTGTATGCATGCATTTGTACTTAAATGAACTAACATTTTTAAGTTATACGAAACGCGGCTTAGGCGTAAATAAAAATCGTTTTGTCAGAGAGTATTAGTCCTTTAAGCATTTATAGTTTGTATATCTTATGTGGTTCGATATACTTAGTTCACTATAAACATTGCTCTGATACCAATCTGTCACACCCCCAAACCTGAACGGCGGAAACGTTCGGGGGCGGATGACTTCATGTGGTAGCGTAACAAGTGAATACATAGTAAAGAAAGCAATAAAACCATCATATATATATATATATATATATATATATATATATATATATATATATAATTGAATGTTTACATTTGTCAAACGTTACATGTTCAAAATCAATTACAAATATGATGTCAAAATATGAGATTAAACTGGCGCCGCAGCATCTCTTCATCAAAAGCTTAATGATACCTGTAGTTACTGAATCCCTGGGACATACAAGTAATTTTGAAAGAGTAGATCGGCATTTAAGCTAGTGAGTTTCATAAGTATTTAATGACAATGTTTGTATGAAACGAAATATCTTGTCCTTGTTTGTTTGTGTTTAGAAAATCCTGTATTTTCTACTAGTATAAAAGTAGTCTTCCTTCCAGACTAAAGTTTGTTTTCAAAATGTTTGTAAGTGTAAAAGTAACCAATATGTTTGAAAACCTCGTAAATCAATGTATTTTGAATACCACCTGTGAGCTTTATAACCATACTATTGACTCGGATTGCCTATACACAATGTTCTTCAGGCGTTGGAATGTTAGGACGTTTGTCACCCCAAACGGTGGACTATAGCTAACATTCAGGGAGCGGGTTGTCAAGCCCGTATAGATCTATACACAAACACCATGCTCCCCCTCCAAGGGATTCTGGTATATAATACAGGACTTGAAATGTGTACTCGAACGTACGTGAAGTAAATGTCTCATAGAACTGTAGTATAAAAACAGATTTACGTGTTGAAATGTTCGTTTGTTATCGTACATGAAAGTGATTTCTCGAAAATCGTGTTCCTAGTATGTAAAAGTTAGCAATGTCCTCATAAAACTATACCTATTATAGTTTTCTAAAAGTGTGCCTCGTTTGTTTTTAGAATATCTAGAAAAGAATCACTTGTTATGAAAACATAGATTTTTGTAGCTTCTAAGATAGACACAACATACTTTAAATCGAAGAAAATGTTTAGTTTATACATGCATTACAACCATTTATAGTTTTTAAAGATAGAATCTATTGTAATATATTTTTGTATACGGGAGTTCCCTATAAACTTTATAAATCACACATGATTCCACTTAATAAAAGTGTATAATAATCTTTATATATAACACTCGATAGTAGTCGTGTGTTTTACTTGTATTTGCCCCCTAGAAAGCATATAAAAGCGTTTAGAATATTAAAAGGGTTAATTAAGGGTTATGAACTCACTTGAAAGTTTGAAGATAGCGAGATGGAAAACCGGGAAGAGTTTCGTCTCGGGAAACGGATTTTCCTCGGGATTCTCGGGAATCTCGGGAGTAAAATCGACCTTCGGGACTTGCACAAAATGACCAGGACTTTGGGATAGTGCGGGCACGGAAAATGAGGTAAAACGCAAGAAAAGTGAGAGAGAATGAGCAAATTTTCCGGGAACCCTCGCATCCTATTTATAGGAGGCTGGAACCGCCTCCGTACGCGGGGCGTACGCTCGTATGCGGGGCGTACGCGTACGTCACGCATGACCGAGTCCTCGACTGCCTCGCACTTCGGATGGGACGGGGGGGTACGCTCGCATAGGGGCGACGTGGACGATCTGAGGCCGTGGCCTCAAGTACGCTGGGCGTACTTGTGTACGCGGGGCGTACTTGCGTGACTCAGACTTCGGATAATACCGAACTTTTCAATAAAAATTATATATAAATTAATTATCAAACTTCAAAAATTCATATCTCCTTCATACGAACTCCGTTTTCGACGTTCTTTATATCCCCGCGAAGGTGAGACTACGATCTACAACTTTCGTATAGATTCTGTCGGCAAATTCCGAAATTATTTTTATTCTTTATTTATTAAAATGACGTGATTAAGGAATTTCTTTAAAAATTCATAACTTCTTTATCTGACGTCGGTTTTTGCCATACTTTTTACCGCTGAAAAACCATTGTCGAGACCTTCGGTTCTCGTTTAGGTCATTCCGGCCAAAAGTCACTCGATCTCTGATTCGAGTTTTCAGTTGACTGTTGCTAAGCCGAATTTGAAAAAAAATCTTAACTTCAGTATACGAAGCCGGGTTTGGGCATTCCTTTTACGTACGATCCCGGTTTAATGATGTAAAACATAGTAGGTAGTTAAATAGAAACTTTTTGGAGATTTTATTATCAACGTTTATTTTGATTAACTCAAAAATGGTTACAATACTTGCCCTATTAGGCCATTACAAAGAGTTGAAATACCGGGTTGTCACATATGGTGCTCCCAATAGGTCTTCGGTTGTTTCTCATATGGAAAAGTCAAAGACTATGAGAGAGACAAGGTAAATGAAAAGTCAAGGAAGAGCAGCTTTATAGGTTATGGGTTGGACGACATGGGACACTGCTTTTAGGATAAAGAGCACAAAAGGTTATAAGATGTTCATATGTGGTGTTAAATGAGAATGCGCTATACAAGGATGAACCAGCTAAGAGCTGAAGTAGTAACAAAAAAACAGAAACATAAGAAAAGTTGGGTTAGACAAAACTTTAGATGATGAAATTGTATAACCTACCAGTACACCAGAGATTGGTAAAAGTTTAGGAAGTGGCATCTTTGATGAAACTAGCAAAAGTGGGAACATGATTGATAGCATTTCAGATAAAAAAAAATATGTATAGGCTAGAGCCCCTACCATTTATAGATACAATAGAGTGTGAAAGCATACGTTAGGTATTCTACTTCATCAAACTTCTTGTTGCTGAAAGAGAATGGCAACCCTAAGTCTTATTAGAAGCCTTAAGGATGAATGAATCCATACGTGGGTAGTAGAATATGGGACTAGAATCACACTTGGTCCTTATTCAAGCTCCAAACAGGGAAGAAAGCATTACAAAACAAGTGGGACTTTTGGGTTAAGATTAAGATTGATGGCACCAAGAGATACAAGGCAAGGTTGGTGGACAAAGGATTTCAATAGAAGAGAGGGGTTGATTATAATGAGATATTTTCTCTATTTATGAAGATTACTACAATCAAAATGCTTTTGGGAATTATGGCCTCTAAAGATCTCCATCTAGAGAAACTAGATGAGAAAACAACTTTTCTCTATGGAGACGACGATGAAGACATCTACATAGCACAACAAGAAGGTTTTCCCCTAGTTGGAAAAGAAGATCTTATGTGCAAATTAAAGAAAATTCTATATCGTTTGAAGTAGGCTCTAAGGTAGTGGTACTTGAAATTTGATAGTGTCATGTATGTGAATCGGTACAATATATGTGACACGGATCACTATCGTTTTTGAAGAAATTGAACTCCTCTTATATTATCTTATTTTTATATGTTGATAACATGTTAATTGTTTGATCCGAAATGCATGAGATCAACAAGATAAAAGAAGCAGTTAGCCAATGAGTTTGACATGAAGGACCTAGGGGATTCTAAACATATATTAGACATGAGCATAGCCTGGTATAGAGTTACCGGTACACTAAAACATTCACATGTCAAGTACACCATGAAAGTTTTGGAAAAGTTCAGCATGGCTGATGCGGAATCCAAAAATACACCATTGGGGAGTCAGTTGATATTCACAAAGAAGAAATCCCCGAATACTGAAGAAGATAGAAAAGACATGGCTAAAGCTCCCTATGTGTGTGAAGTTGCAATAAAATCGAGATTGAATAACGAGATCAGAGTTAAGTTTGATTGATGAACACAAGATGTAAATATAATATGTTTGGCTCAAATTAGCTTTCAATCAGTACAGAGAGCTTAGACAAGTTTACACAAAAGAGAAAAAGGCGAAGTTCTCATCTACTCTAGTACACTTCCCTACTTATAGGAAAGATGAAAGTGGACAAAAAATACAAGGGACTCTAACACTAGACTTTGTACATTAAGATTATCTTACAATAAGATTACAATCTAATGAAACTATTAAATAGATTCGAAACCTCACAACAAAACATGACCTCTACATTCTCCCCCTTTGTGAGGAGTGACGAATCAAGTCATTAATATCTTCGCAGACCGATGAATAACTTTTCTGATCTCAGCATACAAATTCATAATCTTTCGAATTTCAGCTTTTTCCTTCTCATTGTTCTTGGTACAGCTATTCATACGAATGAAGATATTTATGTAATGAGGTGTTGTAAACCTTTCAACATCACACATAAGGAACAAAAACTTTGAATTATTTCCTTTTTTATTCTTCCCGGCGAACACAATTCCCAGAGGCTTTAAATAGATTTCTCCATCTTCGAACTTTTATAGACTAGCCTTCTTCAGATGAATAGTTTGAGGAACATAATTTTTTCTATCCACAGCCTTGGCGAGTTCAATATCTGTAAAAGATAAAGCTCCATGATACCCATCAATGAATGTTTTCAGATGAGCAAAACCAATCAAAAAATCTTTTTTGCTCGTAACTTGATGCTTCAAAACATCAACATTCTACATTATCATAGCCACCACTGTCAAATCATGAAGATTCATAATGGGAAGAACTTCTTTGGATATGCCTAGAACTTGAACTATTTTGTAACATACCCTCGAACAAAACTTCTTTGGATATGCCAAGAACTTGAACTATTTTGACTAAAGACCATAAATCCTCTTCCTTTTTCCCAAGTACAACATGAAAATGAAACTTTAGTCGTCTATATTTAGTCTTATCCTTGTACTTGTCAACAAGTTCAAATTGCTCATCCAGGAACATCATTCTATTCACTGGAAAATCTTGTTGATTTAAATTTGAGTTCACAATGTCGAAACTTCTTTTGGCAACTTTATAAAACTCATTCATAGCTCTAGTTACTCTCAAAGCCTCAATATATTCTTAGTGATATAACTTTGTTGGATCACCCTTTTTCAGTCCAGGAGGATCATTTGCACGTTGCCTCAGAATACTTTGAACATGCCTTTGTTTCTCCACTTCTACTTCTCGATTTTCCTTGATGTCTTCTTTCGAAGGTTTAGTGAGGACACCTTTGCCTTTTCCTTTATCAACTTCAGATGGATTGGGCTTTGAAGAGCTAGAATCTCCACCAACTGACCCAATAACTATTCCCTTCGTTGTTGGTCTAGTTGTTGTTGTAGTTGGTGACGAAACAATTATTGTTGACATTGTTGGTAGAGATGTTGGAATTTGAGTAGTAAAAACTCTTCCAACGACCTTAGCATCATCTTTGATATTTCCTGAACCACTTCCTCCACTATTCACTTTCGAATTCGTGCCAGTGCCAACACCTCCCTTTTCGCCCCCTTGCACCCATGTGGTAACATGAGGGGCATTTGCTGGCATAAAGTGTACAAACTTCGCAAGTGGAGCCAACTCAGATTGAATGGAGGAATCTAGCTTTTGAAAAAATTTAGCTATCATTTCAGGAGAAATTGACATAACCTTCGAAGAGTCATTCTTAGCTACAAGATCGTTCAAATCTCCTAACAATTTTTCTATATTCTCAAATCCCTTCATTGCATCATCACCAATCTTTTCAACTTTCAGAACAAGTGTTGTATGCCACTGCACAACTTTCGTGATTGCATCAGCCAATATATCCACCTTAGTATGAAGATTCGAATAACTATGACCCAACTCAGCAACTTCCTTTGCCCTATCATCACAAATCTCTAGAATTTTGAGATTAATATTCTCACGAACAATCTTAAACTCCTGAACAAAAAGAGCATGTCTCTCCGTGGTAACCACTTTTAATTCTTTAAAAGCATCATTAAAAGAGTCATAATGAAGTTCGAGCTTGGATTCAATATCTTTATGCATGATTTCTACTTTAGTTTGAATCCGATGCTCCTAAGCATTGAGCATCACATCGACTTCGATTCCAGAGATTGAGTGATGGCTACCAACATTGTCTTGAGACTATAACAGGGAATTGAGTTTTCGATTAAGGATTTTAAACAGCTTCCCAGACATGATCATGTGATCTGGGATTTTCTCTTCCTCATAATCAAACTCAATTTCAAAAAACGAGCCCTAAAATTCTTCTTCATCAGATTCGGTGTCGAGAACTGGTGGTGTATCAGGAGATTGAACTGGGAATAAAGTGATAAAGGGTTGTAACACGGTGTCAAATTTAGGTGAATGAGATGTAGGAACATGAGATCGATTGGGTACAAATGTATGGTGTTAATGAAACTGTAGTATCAAAAACTACTGTTTCAAAAGTAGATGATGTTATGATGAAAGGATTACCTTCGGCTTCGTGTATCGAAACTACAACACCCTTATTGACATTTTCATCCGTATTAGATATGTTTGTAGTGATGCCTGAGGTTCGAACCTCCTCATGAAATGACTCAGTATATGATACCTCGAGTGTTATGACTATTGTCTGCTTAGGAGTTGATTTCGTTAATTGTTCATTGTGATTGATAGTTGTGTCTACTTGAGAAGATTTCACATTGCCATCAAGATTTCCAGTCTCCTCTAAGTTAAACTTGACTGGAGAACCCCTCAGAGGTAAAGAATGGCCCATAATAGTTGTTGTAGGTGGTGTGTCAAGAACCACTTCATCATCCGTTGAAGCTTCATGGATTACCAACTTTCGTTGTTTCTTTGACTTCTTTTGTTTCTTCAAAATGTGCTTAGCCATGTCTTCAGCATGCCTTTTCTTAGAGGCTGGAGACACAGGTGTAGGTATTTCACGAATTATCATACCTTTACTATTGACTTGTGGCTTGTGAATATAAGAAGGTGAGAAACTAGATGATCTTTTAGGTGAACGACGAGAACGATGAGCCATCTTCTTAAGTTGTATAAGAACTCCCATCTTCGAAGGTACTACTTCCGTCAAAGGATTAACTTCTTCAGTAACAGGGTTTGAACTCTTCTTAACCGGTGCATCCTATTTCCTCGATACTTTATCCCATTTTGAACTCTTCTTCGAAACTTTCGCTGGACTAGCAGGAGGAGAACTCTCTTGAAATTTCATCTTGGACCGTCTTTTCTTTTTCGACGAACCTTCAACAGAGACATCCAACAACTTTCCAGTTGCAACTAAAGGATTAATTTTTCTCAAATATTTGACCAAAACAGGATTGACAGGATCAACCTTTTGAAGCATCGCATCAGGAATACGAGCTATATTCGGAAAAAAAATTGCATCGTCTTCCACTGTCTTTGGATAATGATAAGTAGCAAACTCAGCCACTTCCTCAGTATCAAAAACCTGAATTCCTTCCTTTGCGTAAACAAATTCCAAGATCAAGCTCCAGTATCGAGCACACGAAACCCATCAACAACATTCGTGTTCTCAATAATCTTGAGAAATTACTTCCATAGCTCAGGTGCATAGTCTACTTGCAAGTCGTAATAAATGCCAGCAACCATAGCATAGACTTCTAATCTG
Source organism: Lactuca sativa (assembly GCF_002870075.4). Taxonomy (NCBI): domain Eukaryota; kingdom Viridiplantae; phylum Streptophyta; class Magnoliopsida; order Asterales; family Asteraceae; genus Lactuca; species Lactuca sativa. The sequence continues at coordinate 237,421,094 of NC_056625.2, forward strand.
CCCTTGTCTAACCAACAGTTCTTCCGGTTAAACATCTAAGATAGATACAAAGCATAAAATCCAAAATATAGGGCAGACCCGATTTCTTGAAATCACTAATCTTTGTAAGAATTGGTTGATGACCCATCTCATTAAACATGTGAATGATTTGAGCCTTGTTAACCTTCATAAAAGTTTCAGCATTAGGGATATTTAGAATTTAGGCAAAGAGCTTCTTAGAAAACCTGAATTTTTTGTCATTCGTGAGTTGGAAAGTGACAATCTGCATCGTCTTGCTTTAAGTTGCAGTGGAACCAGGAAGTAACAAACATGAAAGAGGAATTGCAAAGGATCGGAACATGGCAGTCGACAAGACAAAATGTTGAAGAGCAAGTATGAGCATTCGTAATTCCTCTGGATAAGCGTCAAGATCACCAAGAACTTGATAATCGGTGCTCTGTATCTTCATGATTGGATGAGTGGTAATGTCTTCAATGGTTTGGCATTGGTTGGCTGGCATTGATAGACTCAGGTCTCTTAGAGTCTTCCAGAACATACTATGCATTTCTTCATGTTCTAATCACATCTTAAAAGTTAGCATTTCTAGTTACAAGCAACTATCACGATACCTCTACCGATCTCTTTGATTATCTTTTATATCAATCTTTCGACTTAAGTCAGATGCTACATCAAACTTGGTTCTCTGAACCACGTAACATACTTATCGTAGTCGGACTCAATTCAATATGACCACTAGGGTCGGAATAACAATCATCCAATTAGTCATTACTGAAAACGATGGTAACGACATATTTGAATAAAATGGTATCAATTACTAGCTTCTTGGTAACCTTATGACTTTCCCTGATCCAAGCGTGAGTCCTGTGCTTCCGGTAGTATATGCCTCTACTACCTTTCACACCTACTCATACTCGTCCCAAGTATTGTCTCGCAGTTCACTCAAGTCACCGTATAAGAAAATCACATAACAACTTGACACATTAGATAACAAAACGAAGATTTTATATTATTCCTTGAAACGATTACATAGGTTTTCAAGTTCAACCTATAATATGCCTCTAATAGGGTACACCATGTGGTACTATTTACACGACTACTTCATAGATCCTCATTCCTGATCCCTTTCATTTCCATCTTCTTCGTCAAGGATCATCTGAAATGCTCTTGCCTTTGGTTTTGGTGGCATATTCGGCTTTGTAGCTTCTTCTTTCCTTGGGCAGTCTTGCTTGAAGTGTCCCGCTTCACCACACTTAAAGCATAATTCTCTCTTGGTTGTGCATTCATTTGCGTAATGACCAGTCTTCCCACATTTAAAGCAGGTCATCTCTTTAGAGCATTTCCTAATGCTTCTTTCTGCACTTGTCCCACCATTGCCTTCCTTCTTCGAACTTCTTTGAGCCAGACTTCGAGAATATTCTCTTCTCGTCGGACCTTGAGGATCCTTCAAACTTTCTTTTCTCACCAACCTCCATCTTGCTGGCGGCTCTTCCCTTGATCATATCTTCAACAGACTTGGAAGCCCAGATAGTTGCCTCCAGAGTAGGTGTCTGACGTACTAGCACCGCATACTCCCATGCAAGTCCTTTTGCGTACTTGTCAATTTTTGTCAGCTCGTCCGGGACAAGGTGCAAAGCAAACTCAATCATGTCCGTGAAGTTGTTGGTGTATTCATCGATGGTCATGCTTCCTTTCTTCAAGGTTAGGAATTGGTTCTCCAACTCAAGCAAGTTTTGGGTTGAACAGTACATATGTTTGAATTGCACCAAAAACTCTGACCATATCAATTGCAGGGGATCATTGGGGCTTAAAGTCTTACCCAGGGTGTTCCACCAACGAACAGCACCTCCTCAGAACTATCGTACTGCAAATGTTGTCTCTAATTTGCCTCTACAACCACACGTCATGAACGCCAACTCCATCTCTGAGATCCAATCCATAACTCTGATCGAATCTTCCTTTCCAGTGAAAGTCGATGGCTTGCAAGTCAGAAAATCTTTGTACTTGCATCCATTCTTCTCGACTCTGTCATCTTGATTAATCCTTCTAATCATCGGCACATTGGGTTGACCAACGATCCCACTGTAGTTCCCTTCCTCTAACGGCCCATCATTCAGTTCAGGTTGTTCGATAGACATTGTAAGTTCCTCTCGATTTTGTTGAAGTAAACACCTTGTTTCCTCCATTTGACGATCCAAAATCATCTGGATCAACGCTTAAACTTCGGCCATTGTGATTGGCTCAGGAGCGGCTACTACAACAGGTATTTGCTCAATCATTGGGGGCTGATCTCGGTTCCCATTTGCATTCACGTTTCTGCTATGGGTCCTTGCCATCTTGATCTATACACTGAATAAGGTGAATCTAGATCTTTATTTAGGATTGATGTTTAAATCATCCTTATCACACTGAAACGTTTATATGCTAGTTCTAATATCGTAGTTAAATGCTTAGAATCCTAAACACATAAGGTTTCTAGATCCGGTCGGCAATACACCATAGATCTGAACAAATAACAACATATCAAGCACAAGTATTTACCACATAAAAGCATTTTAGGCATAATTCCTAAAATAAGCTAGTGCTCACATCTCACAATCATCGCTTAGCATTATAAGTTTAAGTCTAGAAATCCTACAAATTCCTAGTTCACTTAAACTAATGCTTTGATACCAACTGTGACATCCCCATTTTCATGGCCAGAAAAGTCCGAATTTTGTTTCTGCTTTATAAAAATCAGAGTGCCTCTTTTAATAAAAATGTTGCGGAATTTGTTCCTAGTAAAACATGATAAATATGTTATCAAAGCACTTCCGAAGAAAAGTATTTTTATTCATTTTTAAACATTTGGGATGTCATCGTCAATACAGAAACATAGGCATAAACAAAACTTACATTCGTTATCACTAGTGATTTATATGTCCTTAATCTTTTAGTGTAATGTGACTGCATATCAACACCTGTGATATAAATAAATTGAGTGGGTCTGGTTGGGAAACCTGGTGAGTATATAGGGATTTCAATCCCACAATGTTATACCATATATATAGTTTAAAACTCACAACATAAACAATTTCACCATATATATAAACAACTCTTATCCCACCCCGTCGATCCTCACAACGATACTATCCATACTCTCGGACCTAAGATTAGCCGTTTTACATAATTCATACTCCTGGATCAAAAATGAACGAATTTACCTAATCCATACTCTTGGACTAGGGATGAATGACTAATCCATAGTCTCAGATTAATGATGAATGATTATGCCTAATCCATACTCTCGGACTAGGGACAATGACCATGTCTAATCCATGATCTCGGATCAATGACATATAATAAGACTTTATTCTCTGAGTATAATTCACTTGTGCTCGTAAGAAAACACTACCCAATATTCCTCATAATTAATTTAGGTTTACTCTTTATCGTAAATCAGCATATATAATCAGGTATGTTCTTTAACAAGTATCTCAGGCAACATCAAATAATTCGCACATAAACATATATTTAATACTTCAATCGATACTCGTATTAAGATTATGTTCATGAAAGGGACTATGCACTCACACATAAAGTCTTCAACAAATATTTAACTCTTTAACATATATTTAATACTTTAATTAATACTGGTATTAAAATCATGTTCATGAAAGGGACTATGCACTCACACATAAATTCTTCAACAAATATTTAACTCTTTAACATATATTTAATACTTGTATTAAAATCATGTTCATGAAAGGGACTATGCACTCACACATAAACTCTTCAACAAATACTTAACTCTATAACATATATCTAATAATTTAATTAATACTTGTATTAAAATCATATTCATGAAAGGGACTATGCACTCATTTGAAAAGGTGGTGATTCCGAACTCAGACAGTGCTTCGCATCTTAAAAATATTTTTCTTCGACAAAACCTAGTATTATTACCACTAGAGTTTAGTATATTATTTTTCAAGACTAATTAATAGTCTAGAATTTATTACTATTATATAAGCGTTAAACAATACTTATATAACTCATAATAATAGCCCAAGTACTTATTATCAGTTCCTAATAACGTTACTATAATTAAATAAACGATTTATTAAAAATAGCGTAGGCATAGCTCACTTACAGCGGGTTTTATAGAAAACCGGGCTTTGCTTGGAGCATCGCTCCCGAGCCAAAACGCTCTTCCTCTCGGAGCCGTCGAGCACTCTGCGGCTTCCACCTCGTACTACGGAGGTTCCCAAGGCTTTTCGGGGGGTTTCGGGGCTAGAGAGAGGTTCTAGAAAGAGAGTAAAAAGAAGAAAGAATGGGAAAGGTGTGAAGAAAATGAGGGTGGGAAAAGTTCTATTTATAGGGTGAAAATGGCTGAACTTGGTGCCACATGTCACCATCTAGTGGCAAAACTTGGGAGAAAGCAATGGCCAAGATTGTGCCACATTACCCATTTTCGCACAGCACACATCCGCCTTCTAAAATCCGTAACTTTCACATACGACCTCCATGTTTGACGTTCTTTATATCCACACGTAGGTAAAAATAAGATCTACAACTTTCATTTTGACTTTGTCGGCTAATTCTTGACCGATCTTAAATTTAACAGTACGAGGAGATTATACTGTTAAATGTCCGCGTAAAATTCATAACTTCTACATACGGACTTTGTTTTCATCTATCTTTTTCCGTTGAGTTCCTATTAATGAGATATTCAATTCTCATTTAGGTCGTATAGACCAAATACCGCTTGATCTAAAATTCGAGTTTCGGGTTGTGCACTGTTAAGCCAAATCTTAGAAAATTCATAACTTCTTCATACGAAGTCAAATTTGGGCATTCTTTTTTTATATGTTCGCGGTTTAACGTATACTACAAATTTTGTTTAGATTTCTAAGGCTAAAAACTCCTCCATTGTAAATTCATCATTTACATCTCCCGGTGTCGTTCCGGTTTTGCCGTAAAGCTTCGACGAACCATAACTTCTTCGTTATAACTCGGATTTCAACATTCTTTATATGTATGGAACCCTTGATACGTATTCTAAAAATTAATGAAGATAATTTATTCTAAATAATATTTTTTCAAAAAGTCGTTCTCGACCCCTATTATCTCTAAATTGACTAGCATGGATCTACGGGCGTTACATCTAAGCCCGTAACTATATTTGGTATGTACTTGACCGGGTTGTGCATGGTCCTTTTGGGTTGCCTTCACCAAAGAAACTTGATAGGATGCTTTGTGAAGAGAGAGGTTATTATGGTTTATTATTATATTATATGAATAATATATTAAAAGAGAAATCATATATTTTAATTAATATTAAACAAGAATTAATTAAGAGTTAATTTTGTGGCTAAAAGACATTAATTAAACAAAGGGGACTTAAACTGTCAAATGTGTGGTAGTTGAATATTGGGCTGAGAAGCCTTGTGGACTAGGCATGGACGAAATTAGGGATGTGTCCATCCTAATTTCGGCCATAAGGGCCCTATTCCAGAAGCTTCATTAGATTGCTTAAGGCCTAAGTTGTCCATTAGGGTTTTGACTGAAACCCTAGCAGCACAAGTATAAATAGAACCCCTAAGGCATCAGTTTTCGGCCACTTGAAACCCTAGAAGAGTTCATAGTCGAAGTTATATATCTCCCCTCTCTCCAATATCATCCTCTTACTTGTATGGTGTTTTTAAGCCATTAGAGGAGTAACATTTGTGACTCCAAGCTCCAAGACAAGAAGATTCAAGCCATTGTTGAAGAGGTAATCATCTAGATCTGATTTCATATGATAATTTTGAAATATGTATGCTAGATCTAGGGATCATAAGTCTTGGATGAATTACATGTACAATAGAGAAACGTAGATCCAAGCTTTAGGGTTTGCATGAGCACATAGGATGTTCTTTTGGCTCAAACCAATTAGTGGTATCAGAGCCTTGATTGGTTTCTATTGTATTTGATTCTAGGTATTTCATTCATGCTTTGAAAATTTGTTTTTTTGTCCCACTGACTGAAGAACTCATAGAGTCCCAATGTGAACTCGACGAGTTAGATGAACTTGACGAGTCTACACTGGGAGCTTGATGAGTTTAGCTGTCAGGCAGAGGATATCTCGGGATTTCTTGCTCTTTTGATGAAGGATAATTACCAAAACTGTTTCTTACTAATAAAATCCGATTTTTATTGTGATCCTATGATTATCCTTACCAAAACAAAAGATAATTACCAATTAATTGAATAATAAATTCTTTATGTGATAAAATTTGATTATTTGATTTATTTGATGAATTATCTTGTAAATAAAATAGAATAGACCAAGTTTAGATAATCATTAAACTAAATGTTTAATTTAAATTATTTGCTATTTGATCCTATGTGTTTTGAAAAGTTCAAAACGTGCCCTCAAGTTTTGAAATTTAACTTTTTAATTAAAAGTTTAATTTGATTATTTAAATTTCAAACCCTGGAATTTTACAAATTTAAAATTCTACCTTATACTTTATTTATTATAAGGTTAATTTTTATTAGTATAACTTAAATGCTAGTCTTACTGTTAGTAGGCCTCATTCATGAAGCTGATCTATAAGGGGGGTATAAGGTTATGGCCTATAAAATGGCCGTTTAATGGGTGTCCACTCTCACCCACTGCTTCCTTGATTGGTGGAGGGTCGTTAGTGAAACGGGTAGGATACGGCAAACCCTTCCTCATAAAAAGTATAATGAATTTATAAAGTAACTAAATGCTTTTAAAAAATTGCCAATCTTAGTTACTTAGGAAAAAGTGAATTGATGCAATTCCATGAAATTACACTTTGTACCCTTGCTAAAACGTTAGTGGAGTGTGTGTGGGTAACCGGCACACTAACTGGGCTCTAATCAAAGTTGGCAAAGGGTGACTCGATTTTTGTCATAGTTCGAAGGAGCGTGTGTGGTTAACCAAACATCGAATAAGTGACTGTAACATTGAGGGCACTATGTACCTTTGCATGGTTATTCACACATACTTTGTGATCCTCAGCATCCCAGTCACAAACTTTAAAGTCATATCGAGATTTAAACATGCCATTGAAAAGTTCAATGAATATCAAAAAGATCTAGGAATTTTCAATACATTTAAAACTTAGCTTCAATTTGTTTTTCATGGTGGAAAATTAGTGAATCGTCATTCACTTACCTTCAAATTATTTGCATGTTAGATTACGGCATCCGTCTTCTAATTAGTAAATAATGTTGGATCCTAGCCCTAATTTCTCATTTGGGTGTTTAATTTGGGATTCATTTCTAATCAAACTTGTCTCTTTTCTATTTCAGATGTCGAACGTCAACAACAACGCTACCGGCTCAAATTCCTCCGGCTCGTTCTCACTTATAAACTTATGTAGGAGAGTGATCTTTGACGGGTCCAATTTCAATGATTGGATCCACAACATCCAAATGGTCCCTCGTTACAAGGACAAAGAGTATGTCCTCGATGAGAAGCTGAAGGAAATCAACATCAACACTGCCTCTGCTGAAGAGATCGCGGCGTTTGAGGTCCATGAGCAAGACGCTACAAAAGTCCACTGCATCATGCTGGCGACTATGACTGCAGAACTCCAGAAGTCATATGAGGACATGTATCCCTATGAGATGCATCAAGATCTGCTGGACCGGTACCACCAAAGGGCTAGGCAACGAATGGTACGAGATCATCACTTTGATGAGCACTGCCAAAATGGGTAATGGAGAGTCCCTTATTGCTCATCTGCAAAAGATGCAGAGATATGTCGATCGCCTACTAAAGTTGAATGTGAACTTTGATGAAGAGATGGCAATTGACATCATCCTTAATTCCATGACTCCCTACTTCAACTAGCTCTGCATGACCTACCACATGAACAAGGAGGAGGTCACTTTGAGCAAGCTACAAGGCTTGTTGAGGACTGCTGAGAGCAACCTCAAAGACAAATCTATTGCATCAACTCCTACTCCTATTGTTGCCCCAGTCTTGCAATTGGGCATGGGAAGGGTAAGAATAGGAAGACTCCCTCAAAGAGCCACCATAAGGGAAAGTCCCATGATGGCACCTCTTCTAGTGGAACCAAAGCTGGTTCTGCTAAACCCAACTCCAAGCCCAAGGAGGCAGAGTGCCACCACTGCCATGAAATAGGGCATTGGAAACGAAGCTGCCCGAAATATCTACAAGATATCAAGTATGGAAAGATCAAGCCATCCTACGCGAGTATTTACACTATTAAATCTAATTATTCATCACATGCTATTTCTTGGGTACTTGATACAGGATGTGGTTTTCACATTTGTTCTGATTTGCAGGGCCTAAGAAGGAATAGGGATGTGGAGCATGGGAAGATAAACTTGATCATGGGGAACAGAAGATCGTCGCCTATCACCAAGATAAGAGTTTACTCTTTAATGCTTAGTAGTGGATTAGGATTAGATTTAAATAATTGTTGCTATTCGCCAGATATGGCAAGAAACATCATTTCTTTTCATGGTTTGTATAGACAAGGTTTTAGATATTCATTTGATAAGGAAAAGGGTTCTATTAATGCTTATCCTGATGGTGTTTTCTCTTTTGAAGCATTGCCTTGTAATAGAATATATGAAACTGTGATGGTTGTAGACAATTTAGGAAATGATGTGTTGTGTATTGATTCTTCAAATAGTTTGGATAAAGCATGCTTGTGGCATTGTCGTCTTCGACATGTCAACAACAAACGCATAGCCAACTCCAAAAGAATGGAGTATTGAGTCATTCGACCTTAGGGACGATGACATGTGCGAGTCTTGTTTTCTTGGAAAGATGACCAAGTCACCCTTCACCGACACTTGTGAAAGGAGTGAGGGTTTATTGGATCTCATACACACTGATGCGTGTGGTCCCTTTAGATCCACCATAAGGGATGAAAGTCGCTTCCATGTGACTTTCACCAATGATTACATCAAATATGGTTATATCTACTTAATCAAGCACAAGTCAGAAACCTTTGAAAAGTTCAAAGAATTTAAACAATAAGTGGAGAATTAATTGAGCAGGAAAATCAAGATGCTTCGATCTGATCGAGGTAAAGAGTACCTAAGTCTTGAATTCTACGACTACCTCAAGGAAGGCGGAATCGTTTCGCAATTGACGCCACCTAGGACACCATAGTTGAATGGTGTGGCTAAGAGGCGTAATCGAACTTTGCTAGACATGGTTTGTTCCATGATGAGTCGTTCTTCGCTACCTATCTCATTCTGGGGTATGCCTTAGAGACTACCGCTCATATCCTTAACTTAGTCCCTATGAAGAAGGTTGCCAAAACACCTCACGAGATGTGGACAGGGAAAGCTCCCTGATTGGCACATATCAAGGTTTGCGGTTGCGAGGCTTTCGTAAGACGAGAGACTCACGAAAAGCTCGAACCTTGTAGTGAGCAGTGTATTTTCATTGGCTACCCGCAGAAGTCCTTTGGATATCTCTTCTATAGACCGAGTGTCAACGTTATCTTCATTACGAGGAAAGGGGTTTTCCAAGAACGAGAACTAATAAGCCAAGGCGACAGTGGGAGGCAAGTCAATATTGAAGAGATTCAAGAGTCGAGCGACGAAGCAAACTTTAACGTTGGCGCTCAACCGAAGGAGGAAAATCTGATAGAACTGATTGACGAGTCCTTACCTCTTAGACGTTCCGAAATAGTTAGGTTTTAACCCAAGTTTTATGGTTTTCATATTACTATAGAAGGGGATATGTTCATTAGTGATAATACATTAGTAAATTTGGACAAACCTAACAGCTATAAGGAAGCCATGGTAGGCCCATAGTCTATAGAATAGAAAGAGGCTATGGACAGCGAGATTCAGTCCATGTATGACAACCAAGTTTGGAATTTGGTCGACAATGTGCCAGGTCGTAAGACGGTCGGGTGCAAGTTGATCTTCAAGAAGAAGACTGACACAAATGGGAATGTACACACCTATAAGGCGGGATTGGTTGCGAAGGGTTTCACTCAAACTCCCGGAGTTGACTATGATGAGACCTTCTCACCAGTTGCGAAGATAAAGTCTATTAGGGTGATGCTACCCACTGCTGCATTTCATGACTATGAGATATGGCAGGTGGATGTCAAAATCTCTTTCCTTAATGGGAAGTTAGCTGAGGATGTTTACATGAGTCAACTAGAGGGTTTTGTCGATGCGAAGCACCACAATAGAGTGTGTAATCTTCAGAAGTCCATTTATGGATTGAAACAAGCATCTCGCAGATGGAATGTTTGTTTCGATGAGAAGGTCAAAGAGTTTGATTTTATACGAAGCAAAGATGAATCATGTGTATATGTCAAAGCCAATGGAAGTATAGTTAGCTTCCTCGTATTGTATATCGACGACATACTACTCATAGGAAACGACATCCCGACGCTGTAGGAAGTCAAGTCCTAGCTAGGGAAGTGTTTCGCTATGAAGGACCTCGGAGAGGCTGCCTATATTTTTGGAATAAGGATAGTGAGAAACAGAAGTAAAAGACTAATAGAACTTAGTCAGAATACTTACTTGGAAAAAGTACTAAAACGTTTTAGTTTGGAGAATTCTAAGAAGGGGGAGTTACCAATCCAAAGTAATGCCAAGTTGGGTAAGACTCAAAGCCCGAGTACCGAAGTCGAGATAGCAGAAATGAGCCGAGTAGCATATGCTTCTGTAGTTGGCTCTATTATGTACGCTATGACTTGTAATCTCCCTAATGTGGCCACTTTGAGCATGGTCAGCAGATATCAAGAGAACCCTGGTAAGGCACATTGGACCGCAATCAAGAATATTCTTAAGTACCTTTGGAGGACCAAGGAATGGTTTCTAGTCCTCGATGGGAATGATGATTTAAGGGTGCGGGGGTATAGTGACGCCATTTTTCAAATCGATAGGAACAACTACCATAGTCGGGGTGGATCTTTACCCAAAATGGAGGAGCAGTGACTTGGAAAAGTTCCAAGCACGAGAACGTAGTTGATTCAACATGCGAATCAGGGTATATAGCGGAAAGCGAAGAATCAAAGGAGGCGATACGGTTGAAGAATTTCATTAGAGACCTTGGAGTTGTACCAGCCATAAAGGAGCCCATGGAAATTTTCTGTGATAATGAAGGAGCGATTGCCTTGACCAATGAGCTGAGGGATCATAGTAGATCTCGACATATCGATAGAAAATATCACTTTATTCGGCATCGGGTGGTAGAAGGCCACCTCGTAGTGAAGAGGGTATCATCAGAGGATAAACCAGTAGATCCTCTTACGAAGGCAATAAGTAGGGTTAAACACTTGCAGCATGCCAGGAGCATCGGGCTGAAGGATGATCTTAGTTTAGATTAGCTAGCTTCGAAACGTGTAATAGAAAAATGTAAATGAAATTTGATGATTAAATAAAAGAGTATTATTTTTTAGTAAAGTAACTATCTTATGTGAATTATTTACCTATTATTTCACATTGCATGTTTTGACTTCCTGAATAATAAGATTATTCAAACATTCCACAGTCGCTCATACTTTGGGAGTAGGTATGAAAGAAGATTGTCATGAATTGGTTTGTAGATTGTCTAAAGTGTATTAGACATAGAAAAGGTTTGTTGCAACGTTCATGAGTGCTTATGAATATGATTTGACTATTGGATTAAACTCGCGCTTGCTGGTATCACTTCATGGAATTTATCACGAGTGATCGCAAGACGATAATATCATATGGTCTTAAAACCTAGATATATGGTTTATCATTTACGAGTTGGTTGTGCATTTATAATCCGTAAACTCATCAGTAACTTGATGTTATAAAACACATTGTTGTGCATGATTTGATGAGTGAGTGGTAAATGCATATAAGTCGAAGTTTATTTGTTCCATTTATCCTAAGAGGGTAAAAGCGATATTTGGGCCCCTCGATAATTTGGTTTGACTTATGTATCGGTCCCGGCTAGGACTGAGTTGATGTGTTCAATTCAGTTCTATGTCAGACGAATCAGAGATTGAGAAACAAACTGTTGGAAAATAAGTATGACTATGTTCCATGTAATTGTCCGCACAGAATCTAGAACGGAGGACTATATGATCCTTTATCTAAAGGACATGTTGCTGATAAGATCATAGTTCGACAACGTATTTGAGAGCTACGATTGCTAATATGGTTGAACTTATATTTTTACTTACTAGACTTATCCAAGTGGGAGACTCTTGGATTAGTGTCTAAGCCCATAACTATATTTGGTATGTACTTGACCTGGTTGTGCATGGTCCTTTTGGGTTGCCTTCACCAAAGCAACTTGATAGGATGATTTATAAAGAAAGAGGTTATTATGGTTTATTAATATATTATATGAATAATATATTAAAAGAGAAATCATATAGTTTAATTAATATTAAACAAGAATGAATTAAGAGTTAATTTTGTGGCTAAAATACATTAATTAAATAGAGGGGACTTAAACTGTCAAATGTGTGATAGTTGAATATTGGGCTGAGAAGCCTTATAGACAAGGCATGGACAAAATTAGGGATGTGTCCATCCTAATTTCGGCCGTAAGGGCCCTATTCCAGAAGCTTCCTTGAATTGCTTAAGGCCTAAGTTATCCATTAGGGTTTTGACTGAAACCCTAGCAGTACAAGTATAAAAAGAACCCTTAGGGCATCAGTTTTCGGCCACTTGAAACCCTAGAAGAGTTCATAGCCGAGATTGTGTCTCTCCCCTCTCTCCAATATCATCCCCTTACTTGTTTGGTGTTTGTAAGACATTAGAGGAATGACATTTGTGACTCTAAGCTCCAAGACAAGAAGATTCAAGCCATTGTTGAAGAGGTAATCATCTATATATGTTTTCATATGATAATTTCGAAATATGTATGCTAGATCTAGGGTTCATAAGTCTTGGATGAATTACATGTACAATAGAGAAACCTAGATCCAAGCTTTAGGGTTTGCATGAGCACATAGGATGTTCTTTTGGCTCAAACACATCACTTATAAATGCAATTACGACTTAAAACTGACTAGCAATCATAGCTCTTAAAAGCTACTGTCAAACTCTAATGTGCCATTTTAGATAAGGGATCATATAATCATTTGTTCTTCAGAACATAGTCATACTTATTGTCCCGCACTTTGTTTCCCGATTTCCGATTTGTTTGACATAGAAAGTAATTGAATACATCAATTGAGTTCTGATTCGGCCCGACATATAAGTCAAAACACAATCATTGTGGGGCCCAAGATGTCGCTTTTAATCCTCCAAGGAAAAAAGGAAAAAATAAACTTCAAGTTGCATGCTTGTACTAACTACTCGTTAAATCATACACAATATCATGCTTTATAACATCAAGTTGCTAATGCGTTTTCGCACTATCAATGTATAACAAACTCAGAGTCAACAACTCATACATCTTGGTTTGAAGACTATATGATATTTTCGTCACACAATCATTCGTGATAAATTCCATGAAGTGATTCATGTGAGCGTCAGTTTAATCCAATACTCACACCTTATGAGCACTCATGAATGTTTTACCATACTATTGCCATGTCTAAACACTCTAGACAATCTACAAGCCAAATTCATGATAGTCTTGTCTCAATACCTTCTTCCAAAGTATGATCGATTGTGGATAGTTTGAATAATCTTATTATTCTGGAAGTCAAAACATGCAAAATGAAAAAATAGTAAATAATTGACACGAGATAGTAACTTTACTTATAAACAAAACTCCATTTATTTAATCATCAAACGTCAATTACATTTTATCTATTAGAAATTTCTAAATAACTATCTAATCATTAAAACTAATAGCATCCTTCAGCCCAATGCTCCTCACTTGTCCCAAGTGCTTAACCCTACTCAGTCCCTTCGTAAGGGGATCTGCTGGGTTCTCCTCTAACGATACCCTGTTTGTTACGAGGATTCCTTCCTCTATCCGATGTCTAATGAAGTGATATTTTTATCGATGTGTCTGGATCTGCCATGATCCCTCGGTTCCTTGGCTAAGCCAACCCCACTCTCGCTATCACAGAAAATCTCCATAGGCTCCTTTATAGTTGGTTCAACTCTAAGGTCTTCGATGAAGTTCTTCACCCATATCACCTCCTTCGACACTTTGCTTGCTGCTATGTACTCTGATTCACATGTTGAATCAGCTACAGTCTCCTATTTGGAAATTTTCAAGTTATTGCTACTCTATTCAGGCTAAATACCCAGCCCGACCGAGAGTGGATATTATTTATGTCGGTCTGAAAGCTGGCACTATACCCTGTCACTCTCAAGTCATCACTCCCACCAAGGGTAAGAAGCCAGCCCTTAGTCCTCTGTAGGTACTTCAGAATGGTATTTACCGCGGTCCAATGAGCTTTACTAGGATTCGCTTGATATCTACTGACCATGCTCAAAGAAAAAGCCATATTAGGGCGAGTACAAGGCATAGCATACATGATCGAGCCAATAGTGGAAGCATACGGTACTCGATTCATTTCTGCTATCTCGGCCTCTATACTCACACTTTAAGTTCGAATCGGTTTGGTATTGCTTTGGATAGGTAATTCCCCTTTCTTGGAATTCTCCATGTTGAAATGCTTCAACACATTGTCCAATTATGTACTTTGACTAAGTTCAATCAGTCTTTTACTCTTGTTTCTCAATATCCTTATCCTTAGAATATAGGCAGCTTCCCCAAGGTCCTTCATAGCAAAACACTTCCCAAGCAAAGACTTAACCTCCTGCAAGGTTGGGATGTCATTTTCTATGAGAAGTAGGTCATCCACATACAACACCAGAAAGCTAACTATACTCCCACTAGCTTTAACATATACACAAGTCTTATCCTCTTTTCTCGAAAATCCAAACTCTTTGACTTTCTCATCGAAACAAAGATGTTGTCTGCGAGATGCTTGTTTCAATGCATAAATTGATTTCTCAAGCTTACACACTCTATTAGGGTACTTTCTATTGACAAAACCCTCTGGCTGACTCATGTAAACATCTTCAGCCAACTTCCCATTAAGGAAAGCGGTTATGACATCCATTTGCCATTTCTCATAATCATGAAATGCAGCTATGACAAGAATAACCCTTATAGATTTAATCGTTGCTACTGGTGAGAAGGTCTCATCATAGTCAACTCCATGAGTTTGATTAAATCCCTTCGCAACCAAGCGCACCTTATATATGTGTGTACTTTCACATCCATGTCAGTCTTCTTCTTGAAGATCCATTTGCACCCAACTGTCTTACGACCTGCTACATTTTCAACCAAGTTCCAAACTTGATTGTCATACATGGATTGAATCTCGCTTTCCATAGCCTCTTTCCATTTTGCAGTCTCGGGGCCTGCCATGGATTTCTTGTAGTTGTTAGGTTCATCCAAATTTACCAGTACACTATCACTAATAAATGTATCACCATCTGTTGTAATATGCAAATCATATAGAACAGGTGGAACACTAACTCTACTGGAATGCCTCAGAGGTAAGGACTCGTCTACTGGTTCAATAGGAGTTTCCTCTTCAGGTTGAGGGCTAGTGTTTAAGGTTCCTTCATCACTTAACTCTTGAATCTCTTCAAGGTCAATTTTCCTCCCACTTTCCTCTTGGCTTATGAGTTCTCTCTCTCAGAAAACCCCTCTCCTCGCAACGAAGACAAAATTGTCACTCAATCTGTAGAAGAGATATCCTAAAGACTTTTGTAGGTAGCCGATGAAAATACAACGCTCACTATGAGGTTCAAGCTTGTCGTGAGTCTCACGCCTCACAAAATCCTCGCAACCCCAAACCTTGATGTATGCTAACGATGGAACCTTCCTTGTCCACATCTCTTGAGGTATTTTGGAAACCTTTTTAGTAGGGACTAGATTAAGGATATGGGTAGAAGTCTCTAAGGCATACCTTCAGAATGAGATAGGTAATGAAGCTCGACTCATCATGGAACGAACCATGTCCAACAAGGTTCGATTTCACTTCTCAACCAGACCATTAAGCTGTGGTGTCCTGGGTGGCGTTAATTGTGAAATAATTCCAAATTCCTTAAGATAGTCGTGGAACTCGATACTAAGATACTCACCAACCTAATTAGATTAGAGCATCTTTATCTTCCTGCCCAATTGATTCTCCACTTCTTGTTTAAACTCTTTGAACTTTTCAAAGGTTTCTGAGTTATGCTAGATTAAGTAGAAATGGCCATATCTATTAATATCATCATTAAAAGTCACATAGAAGCGATTAGAATCCCTTGTGGCGGATCTAAAGGGTCCACACACATTGGTGTGTATGAGATCCAACAAACCCTCACCCCTTTCACAAGTAACAGTGAAGGGTGACATGGTCATCTTTCCAAGCAAACAAGATTCTCAAGTGTCATCCAACTTTAAGTTGAACGACTCCAACACACCAGCCTTTTGGAGTTGGCCTTTTCGCTTCTTGTTGAAATGTCCAAGACGACAATGCCACAAGCATGCCTTGTCCAAATTATTGGACGAATCAATATACAATACATTATTTCCTAAGTTTCCTACAACCATCATAGTTTCATATACACCATTATAAGGCAATGCTTTAAAATAAAATACACCATTATAAAAAGCATTAATAGAACCAATTTCATTATCAAATGAAAATCTAAAACCTTTTTTGTACAAACCATGAAAGGAAATAATGTTTCTTGCCATATCGGACGAGTAGCAACAATTATTCAAATATAATTCTAACCCATTACTAAGCATTAAAGAATAAAATCCAATCTTGGTGACATGCGTCATTTTCCTATTCCCCATGATCAAGTTCATCTTCCCGTGCTCCATATCCCCACTTCTTTTTAGTCCCTTCATATAAGAACAAATGTGAAAACCACAACTTGTGTCAAGGACACAATAATTAGCATGTGATGAGTTATTAGACAAAATGGTGTAAATACCTGCATGGAAGGGCATTATATTCCCATCCTTGACATTCTGTAAGTATTTGGGCAAGTTTTGATTCTAATGCCCTTTATCATGATAGTCGAAACACTCTGCTTCTTTTGGATTGGTAGAAGGATTAGCATAACCAGCTTTGGTCCCACTAGAAGAGGATCCATCATGAGACTTTCCCTTGCAGCTTTTAGAAGGAGCCTTCCTCTTCTTCCCTTTCCCATGTCCAGTTGCTAGGATTGGGGCAGCAGCAATAGGAATAGGAGTAGATACAACAAATTTTCCTTTTAGACTAGTTTCAGCGGTTCTCAAAAGGCCTTGAAGCTTGCTAAGAGTGACCTCCTCCTTTTTTGTATGATAAGTCATACGAAACTGATCACAACAAGGAGGCATAGACTGTAGGATAATATCAATGTCCAACTCTTCATAGAAGTTAACATTCAACTTCTACAAGCGGTCCACAAACCTTTGCATTTTCTACAAGTGGGCCGTGATGGACTCTCCATCCTTCATTTTTGTTGTTATCATGGAGGCGATGATTTCATATATTTCCTGACGAACACTTTGGTGGTATCTTTCCATCAAGTCTTGGTGCATCTCAAAAGGGTAGTAGTCCTCATAGGACTTTTGAAGTGCAGCCATCATAGTTGCAGGCATGATGCATGACACCTTTGTTGCGTCCTTCTTATGTGCCCTATATTCAGCAACCTCTTCAGGAGTAGCAGTGGCTTCATCAATCTCCTTAAGCTCTTTATCGAGGACGTATTCCTTGTCCTCGCAAAAAGTAACCATCCTAATGTGTTGAATTCAATCAATTAAATTTGAACCATCAAAGATGACCCTCCCACACAAGTTCATGAGGGAGAAAGAGTTAGAAGGGTTTGAGCCAAAAGCGGTGTTGGAAGACAACTGAAAAAGAAATACAAAGTTTAGATTAGATACGAATCCTTAATATAACACCCAAATGAAATATTAAGTCTAGGATCCAACACAATATTTTACAATTCGGAAGAGGGATGCCGTAATCCAATTGCAAAATATTTGAAGGTAGGTAAATTATGATTTACCAATTTCCACCATGAAAAATGAAATTTATTATTAAGTTTTAAATTGGATTGAAATTCCGAGATTCTTTTGAGATTCATTGAACTTTTCAATGGAATGTCTAAATCCCGATTATGTCCTTCAAGTTTGTGACTGGGATATCGTGGATCACAAACAATGTGTGAATAACCATGCAAATGTGCTTGGTACACTCGATCTCATTTATCACCTAATCAATGTGTCGGTTAACCACACACGCTCCATTGATCTATGACAAACATCAAGCTACCCTTCGCCACCCTTGTTAGTCCAAGTTTGTGTTCCGGTTAACCACACACGCTCCACTAACGACTTGGCCAGATGCAAAGTGCAATTTCATGGAATAGCATCATTTTCACATTTTCCTAAAGTAACTAACATTGGGAATTTGATAAAACATTTAGTTACTTTTAATTATCGTTATACTTTTAACGATAATTAATTTCCTATCCTACCCATTCGGCTAACGACCCTCCACCAATCAAGAAAGCGGTGGGTGAGAGGGGACACCCATTAAACCAGCATTTTATAGGGAGTAACCTTATACCCCCTTATAGACTGGCTTCGTGAATTAGGCCTACTAACGGTAAAACTGACTTGTCTTATACATACATATATATATATATATATATATATATATATATATATATATATATATATATATATATATATATATATATATATATATAATTATTAAACTTTTAATATTATAATAGTGTAAGGGTTGAATTTTAAACTTTTAAAATCCTAGGGTTTGGAATTAAATGTTTCATGAATGAGACTTTACAAATTCCAAAACTTGAGGGCAAGTTTTGAAACTCTTCAAAACTCTTGGTTTCCATAACTTATCAGTTTATGCATTTTTTATAAATGAGACTTTTCACTTTCCATAACTTGAGGACAAGTTATGGAATTCATTAAAAGTATTTAGATCAATTTTAACAAATAAAATTATTATGTAATTTTGTCATTCATCTAATCTAACTCATAATGCAAGATAATTCAGATAAAAAAAATGTACAAGTAATTAGCCTACATATCTACTAAGAATTTTATCAAAATTTTGACAATTATCTTTTAATTGGGTGAGGATAATCACTACCATATCAGAAAAATGAATTTTTTCATATAAAACAGTTTGTGGTAAAAATCCTAATCCAATTTAGGAAAAAAAATACCCGAAAATCTGCCACCAGACAGTGCAACTCGTCGAGTCAGGCTTTGGACTCGTCGAGTTCATCATGGACTCGTCGAGTTCATAATGAACTCGTTGAGTTCATCATGAACTCGTCAAGTTCCTTAATGAACTCGTCGAGTTCAGTCTGGCAGAAACAATTTTTCATTTTGCTTTAAGTTTACACAATCAACCATGCATCAGTATAATAGAAAACTAACCTGGCTCTGATACTACTGATGAGTTTTGAGCACTATAATAACCTTATAGTGCACATAAAACCCTAACTCTTTGGATCTAAGTTTTCTCTAATTATACATGCAACATTGTTTCCAAAGCATGAAGCCTAAACTAGCATACAAAATTTCGTATACGAATCATAAAACTAGTAAGAAGAATACCTCTTGGTGTAGCTTGTTGTATTTGACCTTTAAGAACTTAGCACCTCAAGTTTGATGCCTCCAATGGTTCACAAAACACCGCCAACAATTGGAGAACATGAGAGAAGACATGGAGGCACTCAAAATCGGCTATAGTTTCTCTAAGAAGACTAGTGTATACGATTTTATGCCAAGGGGTAACATATATATAGTGTAGAATTCCAAGCGTTATGTGTAAACCCTAATTATTACACTTGGGCTTGTAATGGAATAACACTATATGGATCCTTATAAGCTTATCCCATCATAAATCAATCACAAATTATTCCCCCAACCTATATGAATCATTGATTTACAGAATCAACCCCGATATATTTTATTAGTCTCTTTTGATCACTAAATTAATTGCGAGTTAATTCTTGATCAATACTAATTAAATAATACACCTCTTTCTCAAATATCCATCCTATCAAATTATTCTGGCGAATGCAACCCAAAATGGACCATGCTACTCTCGGGTCAAGTACATACCAATTATAGTTATGGGCTTAGACACATAATCCAAACGCTCCGTGCCAAACATGCCCTAAGTGCGAGTTATGGTTACGTGAGGTGCGGTTCATGGGGCACCTTATCAATTAGAAGGGTATATTAGTGGATCTGACCAAGATCGAGGTTGTGATGAAATGGGACGTTTCAAGGTATCTATCTAAGATTCAGAGTTTCCTTGGGTTAGTCTGGTATTATCAAAGGTTTATTGAGAATTTCACCAGGATCACAGTTTTGTTGACCACATTGATGAAGAATTCAGTTACATTCTGTTGGTGCCCTAAGTAGCATGCGACATTTGAGAATTTGAGGCGGAAATTATGTGAGGCTCCGATTATAGGTTTGGATGTGGTATTCATCGAGAGAGGTTGTATGATAGCTTATGCTTCAAGGAAGGTGAGCCTTATAAGGAGAATTATCCTACCCATGATTTGGAGCAGGGGGAGGTTGTCTTTGCCCTCAATATTTGGTGTCACTACTTGTATGGGGTTCGTTGTATCATATGTATGGACCACAAGAGTTTGAGGTATTTGATGGATCAGCCAAATTTGAATATGAGGCAGCATAGGTGTCTTTATATTGTGAAGGATTATGATTATGAGATCCTTTATCACCGTGAGAAGGCCAACGTAGTGGATGGTGCTCTTAGGAGCAAGACAGATGCTACTCCTATCAGGGATGTATGTTTGAGAATGACAGTAATTACCCCACTCTTGGATCATAACCATGATGCTCATGTAGAGATTATGGCAGAGAAGCACCAAAAACATGAGCGCATAGTGGGTCGGGTAACCTCTTTTGGCTAAGATAGTTGGGGATTGTTGACCCTTCGTTAGAGAGTTTTGGTTCCACATTTCAGGGGTTTGCGGTAGAACTTGATGGAGGGTGTGCATAATTCGAAGTTTTATATTCATCCAGGTACGACAAAGATGTATAGAGACATCCAATTTGATTATTGGTGGCAATGCATAAAGTAGGATGTGGAGAGGTGCTTGACTTGTAGGAAAGTCAAGGTCGAGCATCAGCAAACTTATAGAAAAATGGATCCGTTGGGTGTTACCCTTTGGAAATAGGGAGAGATTACGATGTATTTTTCTTTTGCAAAGCTACCACGGACCACACGAGGAGTGGATTCGATTTGGGTTATCGTAGATCAATTGACCAAGAGTGCACATTTTATTCCTATTCAGGAGAGCGTCTATGTGAAGAAGTTGGTGGATATTTACATTCAGGAGGTTGTGGCATATCATGGGGTTCCAGTCTCAATAGTTTTCGGTTCGGCATGTTCGGTTCACTTCCACATTCTGAAGAGATTTCATGAGGAGTTGGGTACTCATCTGCTTTTTAGTATGGATTTTCATCCATAGACTGATGAGCAGAGTGAGCGGACTATTCAATCCTTGGGGGATATGCTTCGGGCATGCGTACTAGATTTTAGCGGTAGCTAGGATACGTATGTCCCATTGGCTCATTTTTCTTACAACAACATCTACCACGCTAGTATTGATCATCCTCCTTTTGAGATGCTCTACCAGGAGGATGTTTCGGACCTCGATTTATTGGGGCAAGGTTAGACAGCAAGTCATGGATAGCACGGAGGTGGTGCTCCGGACTACCAATTTGATCCAGCAGGTGCGCAAGATCTCGTAGACTTCATAAAGCCAACAGAAGAGTTATGTTTATAAACACCGATTGGATTTGGAATTTCTGGTCAGGGACATGGTACTTGTGAAGGTATCACCTTGGAAAGGTGTTATTTGGTTCAAGAAGTTGGGCAAGCTAGGTCCCAAATATATTATTCCCTTTAAGGGTTATTGCCCGGGTGGGCAGGGTAGAATATCATTTGGAGCTACCCGAGGAGGTTAGTCATACTCATAACACTTTTCACATCTCTCAACTACAAATTTCTTTGGCCAATGATTCCATAGTGGTGTTATTAGAGGATATTCAGGTGGATGGGTGCCGGAACTACATAGAGAGACCATTTGTGATCTTCAATGGGAAGACCAAGGCCCTGAGAAACAAGGTTGTGAACCTGGTGAAGTTGCAATGTTGGCATCGGAAAGGCTCATAGTGGAATTGGGAATCTAAGGAGAAGATGATGAGGCATTATCCAGAGTTATTTGTGGAGGCAGACTTCGAGGATGAAGTCTGATTCATGTAGGGGAGTACTATAACACCTGTGTTCCAGGTATTTTCACTTATGGCTTAATTTATTAAAAAGTTTTCAGTTTTGGTCCTTACATGGGCGTACTCCATGAGTACGCTCGTTGTACATCATTAAAGTTGGTAGGGTTCTTTTGAGTACACAGGGCGTGCTCATGTAGATCCTAAACCTTAATTTTTAGGGTTTGGACCCTATTTAATGGATCTTAAGTCCATGAGGCCTCCTTCATTACTAGCCTTCACTGTTCTAAACCATCTTGTCGAAACCCTAGCCACCTTGTGAGGTTCTTGAGCTCTTAGAGACATACTTGTGGGTCGAAGGCACCAATGTTGCCCACTGAATTGTGTTTGTAGGATGATAGTTGTTTTTGTAACATTTGTTGATATTCATGTAGGTGTTTTTTGTCTTTGTGACTCTTGCTTAGATGATTGTATGCTTACCTATAAGGGTGAAACTGACCCATACTAGTTGAAAGATTCTTAGAGATTCATAAGGGACTTAGGAGTGAAATTGACCTATTATAGTTTTATGTTGATATATATGTATCACAAGGTTGTAAAAATTAATCGACAACCAACTTACGTTATGGGATTTATCGGTCTTGGCGGGGAATAATCGGGAACCATAGACTATCAATAAAATATTAAAGATTAATATATCTTAAGAAAAAAAAAGTACTTCAAAATTAGAAAATAAAAAATTTTGTAATTTAAAATTTTTAAAATATGAAAATATAAACATTTTGGTATAATATTTGAAAATTTGAAAATTGGAAAGTTCGGAGTATAAAAAAATTGATTTTTTGAATTTTTTTTACTTTTGTTGACTTCTGTTGACCAATTAATACCGCCAAACCCGATTAATCCCTAATTTTTGTCAAGCACCCCTAATCATAGTCGGTTGGAGAACGCCAAACAATTAATCCACGATTAATCCTGATTTCAACAACCTTGATGTATAGTATGTGGTATTTTGGGGAACTCGTTAAGCTTTATGTTTAGAATTTCATGTTATATTTTAGGTACATCTAGTTCCAAGGGGAAGTGCTCGAGCGGATCACATCGCATGCATCGATGATTTTCTGTAGGATTACTCTAACTTGTTATTGTTGTTTGGAGGATATACATTTTATACTGTGATGGTCTTCTAAAAACAATGAAATGAATGGTTCATATTATTATTAAAAATGCAATTTTTTCACTCAATTTTTAGGATGTTACACATAAAACAAAAACATTACCCATTAGGTCTTAACATTTTAAGATAAACCATACCTCTTAAAATTAATTCAATGTGATTATTCAAAAGCATTTCCCATAGAATAAAGTAAGCGAGAGACCATATCTCCATTATCTAGCCATTCTTACATTTGTTTTTATAAATAAATGGACAAGATTTTTATAAAAACAAAAGTTTAAGTCTTTAAAAAAAATATAAATCCTTATCTTTTTAGCTAAAAGGAAAAAATATTTCTAGTCCAAAAAAATATACATGACTTTGATATATTTTGATACTTAACATTTAAAATTAATATTTCCATAACATAAATAATTTTCAACGGTTATATTTATTTATCAAGAATCAAACACTTATAAATAATATATGTGCATCAATTTGTTGTTAATTTGACCATTTAGGATCATATATCATTCTACAACGACTCCGATGTATAAATATCTTTCATTTATTGACCTGGTGTAATGTAGTTGACATTGTTGTTGAATAAAGTTTGTATTTGTATTAACTATAGTTGGTATTGTGTTACAATAGTTACTAATATCAAAAGTACAATGTTATAAAGCATGATACCATTGTCTAGACAAGTCAAGTATGAGAACACCTCATTAATGATTTTCTCACGTAGGATGACACATCTACAAAACCTAAAGACTAAATTTGTACAAAAACAATTGTGACTTATTTTGCAAAAAAAAAAATAAATAAATAAATCAGAACTAAATCTGTACAAATTAAGAACTTAACCTACAATAGTGGGTCATAAGGAATGAATGTGTACAAAGACAAGAATTTCCATCGCTTATGTTACACACAAAAAAGTGACTAAACGTGTAAAAAATAAGAACTATATTATCTATTTGTGTTATTTTTCATTAATTTAAATTAACATTTACACAGTTACGGATAACATATCTAAGTTTCTAAAAACCTAATTGTTCGCAAATCTATTATTAATTATTGTTATGCATATAATAAGGAACTTTTATGCAATTTGTAAGTTGTATATGAAGGATTGTTTCTGATAATTTTAAATTATAGGGACCGTTTATGTAATGATGTATAATAAGGACCTTTTATGTTAATTTTTACTTTTTTTTTTTTTTCAGTTATACCATTTTGTTTTTCTTTTTTTTTTCGTTCTTTTGATGTGTGCTGATTTTTAAGTTGTATCTCTAGAGTATTTTCTGGTATTTTTTAATTCATAGAGACCACATATATAATTTCATGTATTAACTTTTTGTGAAAACTTTTTTTGAATGCATCTATTAAATCAGTAATTAAAATGAAACTCTGCTGCTATAATAGACACACACTTCAAAGTAAATCTTTATATTTTCCATTTAGCCTAATAGTGGCGAAAATCTCACATATATCATTGTATTTTTATTCATTTCTCAAATTAGCATCTTACTTTACATTTATCTTTCATAAACATTTTTACATATTTAAAATTGTTTACTTTTATAGCATTTAAATTTCGAATTGATTATTTTAGGGAAATTTACTGTAAAGAAAATAATATAAAAATTATTGAAAATATATTACTATATTTGTATGTGAGAGATATTTTTTATTTTAAGTAATATAATGGTATTATCATGTATGACTGACTTTATTTTTTGAAACTCTATTAAATTTTGTATTTTACTATACCTCATGATGATTTTATCATTAATCAAGAGTTAAAGAACATTATTGATATTTTGAAACCATTTTGCATATTAATTAACCATAACGATGATATACATACAAACAAAATATTTAATATTATATAAAATAACTATATAGAAAATTATGATTAATGATTATGATTTTTATAGTCTTTATGTTACTTTATTCTATCAAAAGAAATATTTCACTGTAAAGAACTATCACATCTAATATTCTATAAAAAGAACTTTTTTTTCGAAATTTATGATTTATAATTATCTTTTTTGTTATTTTTGAATACTATTATTAGTTAAACTACCTACTTATTCTTAATTTGAATCATATATTATTCAAATTTATATTGCATGGTAAAAAATCGTGATTTTATCAAATATCTACACATACAAAATGTAGATTGGATATATATATATATATATATATATATATATATATATATATATATATATATATATATATATATATATATATATATATATATATATCTTAACTAATTATTAGAAAGTTACAAGAAAAAACTTCTATCTTTGTAAATTAATAGTTTTTTTTAACAAATTAGTGATTAGTCGTTACGACATGGAATTATCAATACTGTTTTTTTTTTATTCTCAACCGTAGTTTCCATGGGTTTAAACATAATCTATATTTATGTATATTTATATCTATATCTATATATCTATATATCTATATATCTATCTATATATCTATATCATTCATACTTATAAAACTGACATGTTTTCTTGAATCTCATGCATTTGAAACCCCTTTTTTAACTTCCTCAAACTATATTCATTTGAAACCCCATTTTTTAACTAATGCAACTCAAAAGTTTTTTTAATTATGATTTAAAACTCAAAAGTTTTATAACTTATATTATTTTTAATTAGCATTTAGTGAAAAGTTTACAATACAAAGGTCAATCTTTTACGAAGACATGCATACAAATCATATATAAATTTCAGAAAGAAAACAAACTTAAAGGTTTTTGTGTTGGGTTGAGGTCTTATGACCATTTTTAGAGATATACTATTGTACTAGAGCTTTAAATTTGTAAGTTTGTTATACAATTCGTTTTTATATTTTCTTCGTTTTTTGGGTTATTATAATACAGTCATTGTATATTGTGGTTTAATCGTTAATATACTGATCATATGTTATATAGGGTGATGTCGAAAATATTTAATTAAATATTTTAAAAAAAAATTTGTTTTGTAACGGTACTGTTTCAAAAAGATAATTAATTAAAACTCATACATATGTTATACTTTCCATCTCTCTCTCTCTCTCTCTCTCTATATATATATATATATATATATATATATATATATATATATATATATATATATATATAATAATAGAGGTCAAAACACTTCAGCCAATATTCATTTAAAATTTAATATTCCAAATGCTTTTTAATAATGATTGTAAAAATTTCATCATGTGTTACTCAATTGATTGATTAATAAAAACATTAATGTTTTCAAACTCCTAACTCCTAAACTTATATTATTTAATTTGTTAGTTAACTAAAATATTTTTCCTACATAAATATAACATTTTTATGTTTGGTTACTCATATTTGTTTATGTAATTAGAAAACAAGGTGTACATATAATGACTATTTCAATTTCACATAGGAATCAATACCACTAGAGAAGTATGTTGTCTTTAACCGGGTGGTAGGAGATCCGCATACCCTTTTTAATTATTTATATTAATGCTTAGTAATATGTATTTTATATTCATATCCACCTTAATTTTTTAGGTACAAAATAAGGAAGAGGATTCTCGGCGCACCAACATAAAGTTAAACGTACGCCTTGCAAAATATGTAATTAAAATTAAATAAGATATTTACTAATCAACTTATTTTAAAACTCTTGATGACATTTATGTATAATGATATATTTTGTATGACTTCATTCTTAATTTAAATGTTTAATATTTGAAAGTTTATATATGAAACTTTCGATGTTTTGGTGTAATATAAATAGTGTAATACAAAGTTTATTAGTTCAATATTATTTATTAATAGCTCATTCAAAACAACTTATTTCTTATTTTATCCAAAAAATACTATCGAACATAAGAAAAGTAGATTATATTAATGCTATACAAAAACTTATAATGTATATTGGATATTATAAAAGTAAGAGTAAAGTTTATAAGGTATGGACTATATTTGATAGTATCAACATATAAGTTGATGGATTTTTATGTTATTTGATAATTCGGTTAATGCCCAAAACATGACTAAAAACGTAAATTTCAACATATTTCTATTTTTTTTCCATAATTATTTTAACCACTTAAATGAACTCTTGCGCAACGCGCGAGGTTATGCTTATTATACTTATAAAGGAAGCATTTTTTTTCTTTCACCGCATTCATTTGAAACTCGCATAACTTTTCAATTTCTTTCTAATAATAATTATAAGTTGGTTAATAAGGTTAAATATATATCAAACCTAAAGTGTAATCATATATAAACTAATTTTAATATTTAAATAATATATTTACTCCTACTTATAAAGTTATGTTTTAACTTTTAACATATTATACTTAATTTATTAGTTTTAATATGTTGTTGGATGTAAACCATTATCATTTTAAATATACAATTTTGGAACAATTTGTATGATATACTTAAATTATTAATTTAAATATAACATTACATGGCCAACTTAAATATAAATTTTAGTTTAACTTAAACAGCCAAAAAATATTTTGTATATAGTTAAAAATGATAAATTGTAATGTCTTTCGAATAATGATTATAAGTTGTTAATAAGGTTAAATAGATATCAAAAATAAAGTGTTATCATAAATTGTGACAACCCAAAATTTTTCGATCCTGTACGCTTGTTCAAATCTATCAAAGATTGCCTCGTTTTGCTAACTTCTATCACTTTTTGGAGTTTATTTGAGTGTTGTAAACCTAGTACAATTAAGGTAGGGGCCTAGAAACGGGATAACACTATGCATATCAAGCGAAATCGGGCCAAACACTCCAACACATGGAGTGTGCGGCCGCACACTTGAGTGTACAGCCACACAGGTGTGTACTGCCGCACACCCACTCCAGCCACACACTCCCACCTACAAATATAACCCTTAGTCATTTTTGAACACTTTTTACCACTCCTTCAAAGCTGGAACCCAAAATCCTCTCAAGTATCATCCAACTTTTCACTCTAATCTTCAAACAAGTAAGTGATTCATCCTTGGATTAGCTAATACACAACCATAACTAGCCTTCCCCTCTACTTTGATCCATGAAAACACCTACTCAGTGGCAAATCAAGAACAAAAATTCACGTGGTTCCCAAATTAAGTGAAGCTAATAAAAAAAATCAACAATACTTTTATAGTCGGGTCGGGTCGGATCATGTACCTTAAAAAAAATTAACCGGTTCAATCGGTTAAAATCAGTAAGGTGCCACCGATTAAAAATATTAAAAACCGATTGAAATATAACTGAAAAAAAAAACGTTTAACGAAAAACCAGTTAATTATTAGTCCATTGATAAAGCGGCGAATGGAGAGTGAAAGTATTTGGCATGTGGACTTCTTTTTATTAAAGCAATTTATTTATTTATTGATATTTTAAGAATGCCGATTAAAAATGGTAAACTTTTTATTATCCATCCCATAACTTAAAATAACAAATTGTCGTAGTAACTTATATTTTCTAGTTCTAAAATGGTTTTTTAAGACATTTTTTTAAAAAACAACCTTAAGGTGGGTCTTTTATTTTTTCTAAGGTGGTTCCTAATTTTTCTGTTGTATATATTGTAAATGGAATTAAGAATTTAGGTAGGTCCTTGGACCTACCTATACCCTTGGTAGCTACCCCCCTGCACCTACTTGGTGTTAAATTTTCAAGAACACCAAGAACACACACTACCTTTTTGGACTATAACTACACTTTTAAACCCCTAAATCGTGTATACACTTGAAATAGCTTGATATAAGCTAAGGATCCTTGACGTTATGCATGAAAACGCCATTTTCAAATAATCTTCAAGTGTGTACGGCTGCACAGACCATCTGTACGGCCGCACACACCAAGTGTAACCGCACACACACTTTTAAGGGTCCAAAATAGAAACAAACTTCCATTCCGACTAAGCAATGGTCAAAACACCTTCCCTAGAACATTCCTAAGGCTTGGAAATACATTTTAGCACACTTCATAGGGAGTGTGCTGACGCACACACACCCTGGCCGCACACACACTAAACCTTTGGTTTTGTGGCCTTACACTTCAATATACAACCATACACCCCTTATGTTCAACCATATGTCTTGGTAACACTTAGTTCTAAGTGTTTTGATGTCCATAAGGCATTTCCCTATCACTATTAGTGGTTATATACCTTAAATGTATTCATATATGTGTAATTATATGTAAATAGGATTCATCTGTGCTCAAGACTCCAATTAACACTCAACAATCCTATATCGATCTTTCATTCGAGTTACTCACAACAGGTGAGTTCATACCCCTTAATTAACCTTATAAATGTTTTTAATCGCTTTTATGGTGGGAATGCAAGTTGAATCATGATAGTTATTATATCAATCACATGTTATTTATAACTATCAAACTATAGATTTACTACACTTTTAGCTGATTTACCAAGCATACTACTTCAAATTACTTTCTCAAACGTTTTTACATGTTAAACTATTTATCAAACTGACTTACATACTATATCTTTCCTTTCAAACTTTGTTACAATTGTGTTTCAAACAAAGGATTTCTTATACTTTAAACTGTTCTTATCAAACAAACTGTTTTTAAATCATTTTATAAACTGACATCAAGTAATCAGTTCTTATTTATTAAACTTTTCAAAGGTTTTACTAAACTTCTTTTAAACTTTTATATTGTCAAATGCATGCCTGTGTATGTATAGTTATATAAGTAATGTTTAAAGGACTTATGACTGCTAGCTCGCTTTAATTCCTTTTCCTTGTTTGGATGTGGCCTTAGGGTATCGGTTATTTATCAGAATGTCGTCTAAATATTAGTTATATATTATGTATACGTATATAGACATAAAAGTTCTATCAGTCCATTCAGTACCTTTAGGTAGCAAAGGCATACTTTTGGTTATACGCGTACATTACTAGTAATGTAACGCCTGTGTTTCTGGGCTTGCCATTTTTAGCAATGTAACAGTCTAGGTTAACCTTTGTAACCCGTTTTGAAATAATAGAAGTGTATTATTTGAGTATAATGTGTTTTGTGCTTAATTTCTTAATTATGTGGTTTGATTAATTAAGAATAAAAATAAGCGTCAAAATTTAAGTGTAAAATAAACTTGATATCTTTAGATAATGTTGTGGTAGTTGAAACAAGGTTTCCAAGGATATAAAGAATGCCGAAATCCGAGTTATAACGAAGAAGTTATGACCTGTCGAAGTTTCGCGACAGAACCGGCAACGCTGATTAACGTAAAAAGTGAAATTTACCTTAGAGCGATGTTTAGCCTTAGTGATCTAAATGAGAATCGAATATCTCGTTGTTAGTATCAAAGCGATAAAAAGTTAGGCGAGAACGGACGTCAAACGAAGAAGTTATGAATTTATAACGAAATTTTCTGTCCCGGCCTATTAAAAATAAATAATAAAAATAAAGTCAAAATTAGTCGATGGTGTCTAAACGAAAGTTGTAGATCATAGTCTCACCTTCGCGTGGATATAAAGAACGTCGAAAACGGAGTTTGTATGAAGAAGATATGAAATTCCGAAGTTTATTAAATAATTTATATTTAATTTTAATTTGGAAAATCCGGCCTTATCCGAAGGCGAGTCACCAGACACATCCGGAGTATGCCCCGCGTACTCGAGTACGCCCCGCGTACAGCGAAGATGTCGACATTCGCACTCGAGGACTTCGGATGACGCATGCGCTTACGATTTCGGAGCAATACGCCCCGCGTACGAGGAGGTTCCAGCCTCCTATAAATAGGATGCGAGGCTGTCGAGTTTCTTTGCTACTTTTCTCCATTCTCTCTCCCGTTTTGCCTCGATTTGTGTGCCAGAAATACCCCGAAGCCCCGGTAATATTCCCGAGTCCCGAAGCAAGTCTCGAGATCCCGAAGATCCCGAGAAGTGCGGTTTCCGAGCCGAAACTCTACCCGCGAGAAGTTCGATTTTTGTAGAGATCTTCCAGATCTGCTGAGGATTTCTACTTTTGCAAGTCATAGTGTTGTCCGATCATCTTCTGATCAAGTGAGTGTATACTACCTTTCATAAACGCAATAATAATACAAGTATGGTTTGAGTGTATTAAGTATATTGTTGTTTATACGTGTGAGTGCGTTGTTATTTTCTCCTAACGTATAATTATGAAGTATTTTATACGAGATACATGTTATGTGTATATTTTGTTGTTATGTGTGTGAATGTATATTCACTTTCTTCTATCCTACATATCTCATTATTTCTATATGAAATATGGTTATGTGTGTGTGCCTCATCTGTTATATGGAAAATGTATTGATCAAGCATGCTATACAGGTTTTGAAAATATGTAAAAAAATGTATGTTTTTATCTACTAATATGTTGGGTAGAACATGGGTAGATAATTGGAGTGTAATAAACAGATGAGAGGCCTCGTTGTTGTTTTGATCCAGTCATCTAGCGGAATTTAGATGACGACCACGGACTTTTCTAGACAGTCTAGTGGAACGCTAGCAGGCTCATAACCTGTAGGTGTTAATGAACTTGGGTGTTCATTCGCTGTATTCCACTAATATTCATCAAACAACCATATTAATTATCCAAAATAGGTCAATACAAAATCTCAAGATCACAATGTAAAAACTCCGAGTGTGTGTGTGTACGGATCAAGCCGGCGCCTTCCCGCAGTCGTCACTAGTACCTGAAACAATAACATCAAACACTGTAAGCACAAGGCTTAGTGAGTTCCCCAAAATACCACATATAACACATATTAGCCACTCGACGCTATAACTCTGTGGGTCCGTGCACCCAAACTCTGTGAACCCTCAGGTTCTAGCTCTGATAAACATGCACTACATAAATCACATAGAAATAATGCAGTACAACACATAACATACATAGCATACAATACTCTATCACATAACTCAGGTTACCTACTCAAGGTAATATAGTATAGTGAGAAGACTCACCACGCGTATCTCGGTATCTCACGAATCCTGGAAATCCCTCGTGCTCGATCCTCCGAGCTCTAATCCTCCTATAACATCATATGTTTTTAATTAACACTTTATATCTCTAAGGTTGACTATTTATAAGAAGTCAACACAGGTCAACTCTGGTCAACGGTCAACGATCAACGGTCAACTATGACCGGACTCGGCGAGTACCATGGCGACTCGGCGAGTCTAGATGTTTTCACCAACCCTCTGAAATCCACTTACTACACGTCGAGTATCCCCCCCTTTACTCGACGAGTTTCACCTGAATGAATCGCGGGGCCACCCCGACTCCACTCGCCGAGTCTCAAGGACAACTCGGCGAGTCCAAGTTTGACTCAGTCCACTCGTCATCCCTCTCCAACTCACCCTAACTCACTGAGTCTACCCATGACTCGATTAGACCACTCGTCCGAAGGCAATCTTCAAGCTACTCGCCGAGTCGGATGAACAGACTCGGCGAGTCCATGCCATGCAACCACTCCAACTCGCTTCTAAGGTCAGATCTGCTTCCAAAAACTATAGATCTGGCCTCCCTCGACTGATTCATCACGTAAAGCTCCTATCTTGGTGCTCATAACATACCCTATAACTCAATAATGGCGTTTTTGACCTAAGGCATGAGGATTCCAATCCAAAGCCTCCATTGATCCCCAAAAAGCTTGGGTAAAGGGACACTCTGGACCTCTAAGGGTCCAGATCTATGGTTCCAACCTCATAAGGGAACAAAAGAACACCAAATCTCGCCATAAAAGGGTTCAACAAACCCTAAATCTAGATAAACAACAACAACAAGAAGGTAACTCGGATTTATTACCACAAAAGTGATGCTCTGGACTCCAATCCCACAGAAGTGGCTCCTTCTTGGTTTCCCTTGGCTAGCTCTTTTCCTTTCCTTGCAACAATGGCATCTCCAAGGTCAATAATGGCCTCCTACTTAGCTCCAATGCTCACACTCGATTAGGGTTTCACTCAAGGGGCTGGTGAGCACAAATGACGGCCATTAGGCCCTTTAAATAAGTCTCAAACCCGAGAAATTAGGGTTTCATTACACAGCGCTGACTCGCCGAGTCCATATCCTGGACTCGTCGAGTCCAGGCGCGATCCTGCGTCCAAATCCGCGTCCCTACTCGGTGAGCCTAAGCTCCAACTCGCCGAGTCCCCCTCACAAAACAACAAAATACAACAAACAAGATACCTGATAAAATTTGGCTGTTACAACTCTCCCCCACTTGGACTAGACTTCGCCCTCGAAGTCTCGCTCTAAAAACAGCTCCGGGTGCTGCTCCTGCATCATACGCTCTGGCTCCCAGGTCATCTCTGATCCCCTCCGATGTTGCCACTGAACCAACACTAGAGGTACTTCCTTGTTTCTCAAAACCTTGATCTTCTGATACCTGATGGCCACTGGTCTCTCTGCATAATTCAGGCTAGCATCTACCTGAATATCCTCTAACGGAACCACTGCCGATTCATCGGCTATACACTTCCTCAACTGCGATACATGAAAAGTGTTGTGAATTTGTCCCAACTCTGCTGGCAACTCCAACCGATAGGCTACCCGGCCTACCCTTGCAATCACACGAAATGGACCTATAAACCGGGGCCCCAACTTGCCCCTCTTCCTGAACCGGATCACCCCTTTCCAAGGAGAAACCTTCAGGAGAAAGAAGTCGCCGACCTGAAATTCAAGCTCGGACCGGTGTCTGTCCGCATAACTCTTTTGTCGGCTCTGGGCGGTCAATAACCTCTGTCTGACCTGCTGTATCTGCTCTGTCGTCTGAATCATGATCTCTGTACTGCCCATCACTCTCTGCCCAACCTCACCCCCAACAAATGGGAGTCTGACACCTCCTACCATACAACAGCTCAAAGGGCGGCATACCGATGCTCGAATGATGGCTGTTATTGTAGGAAAACTCTGCCAAGGGTAAATACGTATCCCAGCTACCCCCAAAATCCAATACACATGCTCGAAGCATGTCCTCAAGCGTCTGAATCGTCCGCTCACTCTGGCCGTCTGTCTGAGGGTGATATGCGGTACTAAAATGCAGCTTAGTACCCAACTCCTCATGAAATTTCTTCCAGAATCGGGAAGTGAAGCGCACATCACGGTCCGAAACAATCGAGATCGGCACCCCATGCCTAGATACTACTTTCCTCACATAAATCTCCGCCAACTTCTCCGCCGAAGAACTCTCACTGATGGCAAGAAAGTGAGCGCTCTTCGTCAACCTATCCACAATCACCCAAATTGCATCGACTCCTCTGGCAGTCCTCGACAATTTGGTGATGAAATCCATAGTGATCTGTTCCCACTTCCACTCAGGAACCTCCAATGGCTGCAACTTGCCATGCAGTCTATGGTGCTCGGCCTTCACCCTTCGACAGGTCAAACACCTGTCGACAAACCATGCGACGTCCCTCTTCATACAAGGCCACCAATACTCTTTCCTCAAATCCAAATACATTTTTGTAGCCCCGGGATGGATCGAAAATTTCGATCTATGAGCTTCCTTCATCAATGTAGTACGCGTACCGCCCACAAACGGTACCCAAATCCGGCCCTGAAAAGTCATAAGCCCTCGACTATCCGACACAAACTCAGAAACCAACCCAACGACCCGTTCTCTCTTCTGCATTTCCGGATGCACAGCCTCGGCCTGTGCCCCACGAATGGCGTCTAGAACTGGAGCTATCACGGTCAATCTCAAACATACATTTCGCAGTGGAGTACTCTCCGCCCTGCAACTCAATGCGTCGGCTACCACATTAGCCTTGCCCAGGTGATACAAGATCTCGCAATCATAATCCTTGACTACATCTAACCACCTCCTCTGCCGCATATTTAGGTTAGGCTGATCCATCAAGTACTTCAAGCTCTTATGGTCCGTGTATATCGTACAACGAACCCCATACAAGTAGTGCCGCCAAATCTTGAGGGCGAACACCACTGCCCCCAGCTCTAAATCATGTGTGGGATATCTCGTCTCATGAGGCTTTAACTGCCTCGATGCATATGCTATCACATGCCCCTTCTGCATCAGCACCGCTCCCAGCCCTAAAATCGATGCATCACAGAATACCACAAAATCTTCCATCCCTTCCGGAAGAGCTAATACCGGAGCTTCGCACAACCTTTGGCGAAGCGTCTCAAAGGAGGTCTGCTGCTCGGGACCCCATAAAAATGTAACACCCTTCCGGGTCAATCTGGTGAGTGGCACTGCAATCTTGGAGAAATCCTTGATAAACCTCCGATAGTACCCTGCCAGCCCAAGGAAGCTCCTAATCTCAGAAGGTGACTTTGGCACCTCCCACCTCATCACCGCGTCAACCTTGGCCGGATCGACCAATATCCCTTTCTGATTAACGAGGTGCCCCAGAAACTGGACCTCCCGCAACCAGAAATCGCACTTGGAAAACTTTGCATAAAGTTTCTCCGATCTCAAAACTCCAAGAACCTCCCTCAAATGCTCCTCATGTTGCTCTCTAGATCTCGAATATACCAGAATATCATCGATAAACACAATCACCGACCGATCCAACATCGGTCTGCATACCCTGTTCATGAGGTCCATGAACACAGCCGGGGCATTGATGAGCCCAAAAGGCATCACCACAAACTCATAATGCCCATAACGCGTCCTGAATGCTGTCTTCTGGACGTCCTCGTCCCGCACTCTCACCTGATGATAGCCTGACCTCAAATCGATCTTGGAGAACCAAGATGCTCCCTGCAACTGATCGAATAAATCGTCGATCCTCGGCAACGGGTAACGGTTCTTGACCGTCAGCTTATTCAATTCTCGGTAATCAATAAACATTCGATACGAGCTGTCCTTCTTCTTCACAAACAGAATGGGTGCTCCCCATGGCGAGCTACTCGGCCGAATAAACCCCTTCCCCAGCAGCTCCTGAAGCTGCGAGGATAACTCTTGCATCTCTGGAGGTGCAAGGCGATAAGGCACCTTAGCGATAGGCGCGGATCCCGGAACCAAATCGATACCGAACTCCACTTGCCTCACGGGAGGCACACCTGGTAAATCTTCGGGAAAAACATCTGGAAACTCACGCACCACCGGAACTTCATCCACTGAACTCGATCTCTCGGAGATCACTCGCGTATCCATCACATACGCCACAAAACCTTTACAGCCCTGCTGTAAACACTGCCTCGCCCTAGCGACCGAACAAAAGGCTGATCCATAACGTGTACCCTCGCCGTATACCGAAAGAACTCCTCCACTAGGATCTCGTATGGTCACTAGCTGACGCTCGCAGTCGATAACCGCGCCGAACCGGCTCAACCAGTCCATGCCCACTATGACACAGACATCACCCATCGCAATAGGAACCAGATCGATCGGAAACTCAACCCCAAAAATCTCTAACACACATCCCCGGAGGACCTCCGTGGCACAAATCACTCTGTCGGCGGCTATGGAAACCCGCAGAGGCCGACTCAATGCCTCACGACTAACACTGATATGCTGACTAAAGGCCAAAGATACAAAAGACCGACTCGCACCCGAGTCAAATAACACTAAAGCAGGCACAGAGTTCATAAGGAAGGTACCTATGCATAGCATAATATAAGCATAATATCTCAACACCAAAAATAAATATATAAAAGGAAACGT
This sequence comes from Lactuca sativa, assembly GCF_002870075.4. NCBI lineage: Eukaryota > Viridiplantae > Streptophyta > Magnoliopsida > Asterales > Asteraceae > Lactuca > Lactuca sativa. Next base: position 237,458,079 of record NC_056625.2, read on the forward strand.
ACCAGCCACAACGTCGGGTGCAGCGCGGACCTCTTCCGCAGTCAGCTGAAAGGCTCTCCCTAGAGCTCTCGGTGCCTCGGCCTTCACGGGCCGACTCTCTGTAGCTCTGATGGCGGCGGGAGCAGATCCCTGAGACGCTCCACGAAGCAGCGGACACTCCGCCTTCCGGTGTCCGTTCTGGTTGCAGTGAAAACACACTTTAAACCCCTTGGGGCAGTCCTTGGCCATATGCCCCTCCTTGCCACATTTGTAGCAAGACCCTGCTCAACAGACTCCATCGTGACCCTTGCCGCACTTCCCGCAAGTGCGGCCCTTCTGGCTCCCGGGTTTGGGATCAGCGGGCTTGGCCCGCTTGGCTGCCGGTTGAAGCTGTGTCGGCCGCCGATCCCTCCCCAGAGACTCCGCCTCCTCCCTAGCCTGAGTCTCAAGCTCAATCTCCCTCTTCCGGGCATTTGCCTGAAGCACAGCAAATGTCCGATACGAGGAGTTCGCAGTGAACTCCCGAATATCCCGTCTCAAAATGCTCAGGTAGCGGCTCATACGTGCCTGCTCAGTGGACACGTGCTTAGGGCAGAACATCGCCCTCTCATGAAACATCCTCGTGATCGTTGTAACTGACTCAGTACCCTGCTTGAGGGTCAGAAACTCCTGTGCCAGACGCTCCCTCTCCACCTGGGGAACGTACTCATCTCGGAACATGGTAGTGAACCTCTCCCAGGTCACTGCCGAAAGCTCAGTAGGCGTGAAATGCGCCGTCACAAACTTCCACCAGTCCTTCGCTCCCAAGCGAAGCTGGTTCAGCGCGAACCGAACCTTCAAATGCTCAGGGGATGAGCAAGTGAAGAAGCACCCCTCCATATCAGATATCCACCTCATAGCTGCCACCGGATCCTGTGTACCATCAAACTCTGGTGGTTTGGTGTTGCTGAACTCCCGAAACAGTGACGCATCACCTCCCTGGGGTCTCGCCGCAGCGATCGTTGCGGTAGCCGCTGCAACAGCAGCCTAAGAAAGAGCGGCATAACGCTCGTCACATGTCTCAATCAGCGCGGTCTTAATAGACCCGAACATCTCTGGTATCTCAGATCTGATGACCGCAGCCACCTCCTCATGAATGATCTGTCGAATCTCCTCATCACTAGCTCCGGCATCCTCCGGCATATGACGTGTCCTCACCATGACCAACCTCTGAAATACAACATGCGATAAATTAGAATTCACTCGAACACTCTTACACCCGACAATCCACCCCTCCTTGATTCTTGGTATCCCAAGACTCTTATTTGGACTGTGTACTGCCCCGGTGCTTTCAGTAGTACGGGCCCAATACTACTGTCCACACCGTCTCAGTACACACCCCAAACCTTCTTCTTCGGATCCCAATTCCCAAGTACTCTATCATGCGTAAACCACTTTCTAACAGATCTCTCATAAACCCCTTGCTGCTACCTATTCACTCTCAGCATCTCATAGCAGCTCACCCCTCCCTAGGCTAAGGCATCACAAATCAGGCCACTCTAGTCCTATTAGCAATACCTAGCCTACTCAAGCATGCATATACATCATATTAATATTAATATCACGTAATATAAAGGTATTTTGGGAATTCACCGTTCGGGCGCTGACTGATCGTACACACGTTTCTTCCTGGAATTTGTTTCTTTTTCAAGAAAGTCTTTTACTCTTAGAAAATTTTGGTTTTCTTTTGAAAATATCTTTCCAATTCCTCAGTTTGAGTTCAAATACTCCCGAAGGTGTACCCGAATCCCTCAAACCAAGGCTCTGATACCAATTTGTAACACCGTAAATTTCAAAACAATTTTTTTTTCTTATAAAACATAATTCCATTAATATTCATCAAACAACCATATTAATTATCCAAAATAGGTCAATACAAAATCTCAAGATCACAATGTAAAAACTTCGAGTGTGTGTGTGTACGGATCAAGCCGGCGCCTTCCCGTGGTCGTCACTAGTACCTGAAATAATAACATCAAACACTGTAAGCACAACGCTTAGTGAGTTCCCCAAAATACCACATATAACACATATTAGCAACTCGAGGCTATAACTCTGTGGGTCCGTGCACCCAAACTCTGTGAACCCTCAGGTTCCAGCTCTGATAAACATGCACTACATAAATCACATAGAAATAATGCAGTACAACACATAACATACATAGCATACAATACTCTATCACATAACTCAGGTTACCTACTCAAGGTAATATAGTATAGTGAGAAGACTCACCTCGCGTATCTCGGTATCTCACGAATCCTGGAAATCCCACGTGCTCGATCCTCCGAGCTCTAATCCTCCTATAACATCATATGTTTTTAATTAACACTTTATATCTCTAAGTTTGACTATTTATAAGAAGTCAACACAGGTCAACTCTGGTCAACGGTCAACGGTCAATGGTCAATGGTCAACTATGACCAGACTCGGCGAGTACCATGGCGACTCGGCGAGTCTAGACGTTTTCACCAACCCTCTGAAATCCTCTTACTACACATCGAGTATCCCCCCTTTACTCGATGAGTTTCACCTGAATGAATCGCAGGGCCACCCCGACTCCACTCGCCGAGTCTCAAGGACAACTCGGCGAGTCCAAGTTTGACTCAGTCCACTCGTCATCCCTCTCCAACTCACCCTAACTCACTGAGTCTACCCATGACTCGATTAGACCACTCGCTGAACAGTCCGAAGGCAATCTTCAAGCTACTCGCCGAGTCGGATGAACAGACTCGGCGAGTCCATGCCATGCAACCACTCCAACTCGCTTCTAAGGTCAGATCTGCTTCCAAAAACTATAGATCTGGCCTCCCTCGACTGATTCATCACGTAAAGCTCCTATCTTGGTGCTCATAACATACCCTATAACTCAATAATGGCGTTTTTGACCTAAGGCATGAGGATTCCAATCCAAAGCCTCCATTGATCCCCAAAAAGCTTGGGTAAAGGGACACTCTTGACCTCTAAGGGTCCAGATCTATGGTTCCAACCTCATAAGGGACCAAAAGAGCACCAAATCTTGCCATAAAAGGGTTCAACAAACCCTAAATCTAGATAAACAACAACAACAAGAAGGTAACTCAGATTTATTACCACAAAAGTGATGCTCTGGACTCCAATCCCACAGAAGTGGCTCCTTCTTTGTAACAGCCCGGATCTCCAGGTATTTTATTGTTTTAATATTTTGAGTTTTGAGAAGGGACTCGGCGAGTTGGAGCTCAGACTCGCCGAGTAGGGTCGCGATTCTGGACACGGGATTCGTTCGGACTCGGCGAGTCCAGGATATGGACTCGGCGAGTCCACGCTGTTTAATGAAACCCTAATTTCTCGGGTTTGGGACCTATTTAAATGGCCTTATGGCCGTCATTTGCATCCATCAGTCCATAGAGAGAAACCCTAAAGGTGCTTTAGCGGTTTGAGAGTGAAAGGAGGCATTTCTTGGCATTTGTGTGTTGTTTAGCAAAGAAGAAGGAGGCTCTAGCCAAGAGGAGGCAAAGGGGACTGCTATTTGGTGGATTGGAAGCTTGACCCTTCAATCTAAAGGTATAATTTCGACTCATCTTCTGTTTTGTGAAGTATAACCAATTTTAGGGTTTCTTGTGGCCTTGTTGAGTTGATTTGATGGCCAAATAGTCCCATGCTAGTGATGAGACTTCGGATCTGGATCCATAGAGGTCCAGAGAGCCTCATTCTTCAAGCTTTATAGAGAACAATGGAGGCCATGACCTTGTGTAGTGAGATTTGTTGAAGATTCTTCATAATTAGTCATATAGAGGTTGTTAATGCATCAAGACTAGGACTTTACGTGATGAATCAGTCTAGGAGGGCCAGATCTATGAATTGTTGGGGTAGATCTGACCTTAGAAGCAAGTTTGGGTGATTGCATGGAATGGACTCGCCGAGTCCGATGAGCAGACTCGGCGAGTAGCTTGAAGATTGCCTTGGACCGGCCAGTGAGTGGTCCAGACGAGTCAGGAGTTGACCCAGTGAGTCAGGGCGAGTTAAAGAGGATTGTCATGTGGTCTGAGTCGAGCTGGGACTCGCCGAGTCGTTCTTGAGACTCGGCGAGTTGAGTCGGGGTGGTCCCGCGATTCTTCCAGGTGGATCTCGTCGAGTCAGGGGGGAGTACTCGACGTGTAGAAAGGGAATCCTAGAGAGTTGGTGAGAACGTCTAGACTCGCCGAGTTGCCGCGTGCACTCGCCGAGTCCGGTCAAAGTTGACCGTTGACCGTTGACCGTTGACCGTTGACCGTTGACCTGTGTTGACTTCTTAGGGATAGTCAACCCTAGAGATAAAAGTGTTAATTAGAGTCTTGTGATGTTATAGGAGGATTAGAGCTCGGAGGATCGAGCACGAGGGATTTCCTGGGATCGTGAGATACCGAGACACGCGAGGTGAGTCTTCTCACTATACTTTACCTTGAGTAGGTAACCAGAGTTATGTGATAGAGTATGTGTATGTTATGTGTATGCTATGTGTTATACTGCATGATGTCTATGGGATTTATGTTGTGCATGCTTATAGAGTTGGAACCGGAAGGTTCCTAGAGTTAGAACCTGAGGGTTCACAGAGTTGGGTGCACGGACCCATAGAGTTATGGCCTCGAGTGGCTAATATGTGTTTTATGTGTGGTATTTTGGGGAACTCACTAAGCTTTGTGCTTACAGTGTTAGTGTTGTTGTTTCAGGTACTAGCGATGACCGTGGGAAGGCGCCGGCTTGATCTGTACACACGTAGAGGAATTCGATATAATTATGTGATCTTGGGATTTGTATGATACATATTGGAATTTGAAATTTGATGTTTTATTAAATTAAAGGAGAAATGCTTTTATAAATTGTGAAAAATAAATTTTAAAATTTTCGGTGTTACAAGTTGGTATCAGAGCCTTGGTTTGAGGGATTCGAGTACACCTTCGGGCGTATTTGAACTCAAACTGAGGATTTGAGATGTATTTTCCAAAAAGAGTAAAAGATTTTCGAAAAACGCAGAGCAAGAGATGTGTGTACGATCAGTCAGCGCCCGAACGGTGATTTCCCAAAATACCTTCTTATATTATGTGATATTCATATTGATATGATGTATCCGCATGCTAGAGTAGGCTAGGTATTGCTATTAGGACTAGAGTGGCCTGATGTGTGATGCCTTAGCCTAGGGAGATGTGAGCTGCTATGAGATGCTTGAGAGTGAGTAGGTAGCAGCAAGGAACTTATGAGAGATCTATTAGAGAGTAGTCTATGCATGATAAAGTACTTGAGACCTGGGATCCAAAGAGAAGGACTTGGAGTGTATTCTCGTGCGGTGCGGATAGTAGTATTGGGCCCGTACTACTGGAAGCACCGGAGCGGTGTGCAGCCCAAGTCAGAATCTTTGGAATGCTAAGAATCGAGGAGAAAAGAGTTGTCGAGTGTGAGCATACTCGTGTGGATTCTAATTTATGGTATGTTGTATTTCAGAGGTAGATCATGGTGAGGACACGTTTGATGCCCGAGAGCAGTGGTACCAGTGAGGAGGAGATCCGCCGGATCATTCAGGAGGAGGTGGCTGCGGCCATCAGGGCAGAGATACCAGAGATGTTTGGGTCTATAAAGACCACCTTGATTGAGACGTTTGATGAGCGCTATGCCGCTCTTTCTGAGGCTGCTGCTGCAGCGGCTACCGCAGCGATTGCTGCTGCGAGGCCGCAGGGTGGGGATGCGTTGCTGTTCCATGAGTTCAGCAACACGAAACCACCAGAGTTTGATGGTACTCAGGATCCGGTGGCAGCTATGAGGTGGATATCTGATATTGAGGGGTGTTTCTTCACTTGCTCGTCTCCTGAGCATTTGAAGGTACGGTTCGCGCTGAACCAGCTTCGCTTGGGAGCGAAGGACTGGTGGAAGTTTGTGACAGCGCATTATTCGCCTGCTGAGCTTTCTGCGGTGACCTGGGAGAGGTTCACCACTATGTTTCGGGATGAGTACGTTCCCCAGGTGGAGAGGGAGCGTTTAGCACAGGAGTTTCTGACCCTCAAGCAGGGTACTGAGTCTGTTACAGCGATCACGAGGATGTTCCACGAGAGGGAGATGTTCTGCCCTGAGCACGTGTCCACTGAGCAGGCACGTATGAGCCGCTACTTGAGCATCTTGAGGAGGGATATTCGGGAGTTCGCTGCGAACTCCTCGTACCGGACATTTGCCGAGCTTCAGGCAAATGCCCGGAAGAGGGAGATTGAGCTTGAGACCCAGGCCAGGGAGGAGGCAGAGTTTCAGGGGAGGGATCGGCGACCGGCGTTGTCGCAGCCGGCCGCCAAGCGGGCCAAGCCTGCTGATCCCAGACCAGGGAGCCAGAAGGGCCGCACTTGCGGAAAGTGCGGCAAGGGTCATGACGGAGTCTGCCGAGCAGGGTCTTGCTACAAATGTGGCAAGGAGGGGCACATGGCCAAGGACTGCCCCAAGGGGTTTGCAGTGTGCTTTCACTGCAACCAGACTGGACACCGGAAGGCCGAGTGTCCGCAGTTGCGCGGAGCATCTCTGGGGTCTGCTCCTGCCGCCACCAGAGTTACAGAGAGTCGGCCTGTGAAGGCCGAGACGCCGAGAGCTCGAGGGAGAGCTTTCCAGTTGACTGCGGAGGAGGTCCGCGCCGCGCCCGATGTTGTGGCTGGTATGTTTCCTTTCGTGTGTTTATTTTGATATATGATGTTATGCTTATATTATGTTATGTGTAGGTACTTTTCTTGTGAATTCCGTACCTGCTTTAGTGTTATTTGACTCGGGCGCGAGTCGGTCTTTTGTATCTTTGGCCTTTAGCCAGCATATCAGTGCTAGTCGTGAGGCACTGAGTCGGCCTCTGAGAGTCTCCATAGCTGATGATAGAGTGATTTGTGCCACAGAGGTTTTCCGGGGATGTGTGTTAGAGATCTTCGGGATTGAGTTTCCGATTGATCTGATTCCTATTGCGATGGGCGATGTTTGTGTCATTGTGGGCATGGACTGGTTGAGCCGATTCGGCGCGATTATCAACTGTGAGCGTCAGCTGGTGACTATACGAGACCCTAGTGGGGGAGTTCTTTCGGTGTACGGTGAGGGTACACGTTCGGGATCAGCCTTTTGTTCGGCCGCCAGGGCGAGACAGTGTCTACAGCAGGGCTGTAAGGGTTTCGTGGCGTATGTGATGGATACGCGAGCGACTTCCGAGAGACCGAGTTCAGTTGGGGAGGTACCAGTGGTATGTGAGTTTCCAGATGTCTTTCCCGAGGAGCTGCCGGGAATACCTCCTGTGAGGCAAGTAGAGTTTGGTATTGATTTGGTTCCGGGGGCTGCGCCTATAGCTAAGGTGCCTTATCGTCTTGCACCTCCAGAGATGCAAGAGTTATCCTCACAGCTTCAGGAGTTGCTGGGGAAGGGATTTATTCGGCCGAGCAGCTCGCCGTGGGGAGCACCTATTCTGTTTGTCAAGAAGAAGGATGGTTCACACCGGATGTGTATTGATTACCGGGAGTTGAACAAGCTGACGGTCAAGAACCGTTACCCGTTGCCGAGGATCGACGATTTATTTGATCAGTTGCAGGGAGCATCTTGGTTTTCCAAGATCGATTTGAGGTCGGGATATCATCAGGTGAGGGTGCGAGATGAGGACGTCCAGAAGACAGCTTTCAGGACGCGTTATGGGCATTATGAGTTTGTGGTGATGCCATTTGGGCTCACCAATGCCCCGGCGGTGTTCATGGATCTCATGAACAGGGTATGTAGGCCGATGTTGGATCGGTCGGTGATTGTATTTATCGATGATATTCTGGTGTATTCGAGATCTAGGGAGCAGCATGAGGAACATTTGAGGGAGGTCCTTGGGGTACTGAGATCGGAGAAGCTTTATGCAAAGTTCTCCAAGTGTGATTTCTGGTTACGGGAGGTCCAGTTCCTAGGACATCTCGTTAACCAGGAAGGGATTCTGGTCGATCCGGCCAAGGTTGAGGCGGTGATGGGTTGGGAGGTGCCAAAATCACCCTCTGAGATCAGGAGCTTCCTTGGATTAGCAGGGTATTATCGGAGATTTATCAAGGATTTCTCCAAGATCGCAGTGCCGCTCACCAGGTTGACCCGGAAGGGTGTTGCATTCTCATGGGGTCCCGAGCAGCAGACCTCCTTTGAGACACTTCGCCAGAGGTTGTGCGAAGCCCCGGTATTAGCTCTCCCGGAAGGGATGGAGGATTTTGTAGTATATTGTGATGCATCGATTTTGGGGTTGGGTGCGGTGTTGATGCAGAGGGGTCATGTGATAGCATATGCATCGAGGCAGCTGAAGCCTCATGAGACGAGATATCCCACGCATGATCTAGAGTTGGGGGCAGTAGTGTTCGCCCTCAAGATTTGGCGCCACTACTTATATGGGGTTCGATGTACGATATACACGGACCATAAGAGCTTGAAGTACTTGATGGATCAGCCCAATCTAAACATGCGTCAGAGGAGGTGGTTAGATGTGGTCAAGGATTATGATTGTGAGATCCTGTACCACCCGGGCAAGGCCAACGTAGTGGCCGATGCGTTGAGCCGCAGGGCGGAGAGCACTCCTTTGCGAGATGTATGTTTGAGATTGACCATGATAGCTCCGGTATTGGAGGCCATTCGTGGGGCACAGGCCGAGGCTGTGCAGCCGGAGATGCAGAAGAGGGAACGGGTCGTTGGTTTGGTTTCAGAATTCGTTACGGATGGACGAGGGCTTATGACTTTTCAGGGTCGGATTTGGGTACCGTTCGTGGGTGGTACGCGCACTTCCTTGATGGAGGAGGCTCATCGGTCGAAATTTTCGATCCATCCGGGGGCTACGAAGATGTATTTGGATTTGAGGAGAGAGTATTGGTGGCCCTGTATGAAGAGGGACGTCGCATGGTTCGTTGAGAGGTGCTTGACCTGCCGTAGGGTTAAGGCCGAGCACCAGAGACCGCATGGCAAGTTGCAGCCATTGGAGGTTCCCGAATGGAAATGGGAACAGATCACTATGGATTTCATCACCAAATTGCCGAGAACTGCCAGGGGAGTTGATGCAATTTGGGTGATTGTGGATAGGTTGACGAAGAGCGCTCACTTCCTTGCCATCAGTGAGAGTTCTTCAGCAGAGAAGTTGGCAGAGTTATATGTGAGAGAAGTGGTATCTCGGCATGGGGTGCCGATCTCGATTGTTTCAGACCGTGATGTGCGCTTTACTTCCAGATTCTGGAAGAAATTTCATGAGGAGTTGGGTACTAGATTGCATTTTAGTACAGCATATCATCCCCAGACAGACGGTCAGAGTGAGCGGACGATTCAGACGCTTGAGGACATGCTTCGAGCCTGTGTGTTGGATTTCGGGGGTAGCTGGGATGCGTATTTACCCTTAGCAGAGTTTTCCTACAACAACAGCCATCATTCGAGCATTGGTATGCCACCCTTTGAGCTGTTGTATGGTAGGAGGTGTCGGACCCCCATTTGCTGGGGAGAAGTTGGGCAGAGAGTGATGGGCAGTACCGAGATCGTGCTTCGGACGACAGAGCAGATCCAGCAGGTCAGACAGAGGTTATTGACCGCCCAGAGTCGACAGAAGAGTTATGCAGACAGACGCCGGTCCGAGCTTGAGTTTCAGGTCGGCGACTTCGTTCTCCTGAAGGTCTCTCCTTGGAAAGGAGTGATTCGATTCAGGAAGAGGGGCAAGTTGGGGCCCCGGTATATTGGGCCATTTCGTGTGATTGCGAGGGTAGGCCGGGTAGCCTATCGTTTGGAGTTGCCAGCAGAGTTGGGGCAAATCCACGACACTTTTCATGTGTCGCAATTGAGGAAGTGTATTGCCGATGAGTCGGCAGTAGTTCCATTAGAGGATATTCAGGTGGATGCGAGCCTGAATTATGCCGAGAGACCAGTAGCCATCAGAGATCGGAAGATCAAGGTTCTGAGGAACAAGGAGGTACCTTTGGTGTTGGTTCAGTGGCAACACCGGAAGGGATCAGAGATGACCTGGGAGCCGGAGCGCGAGATGCGGGCTCAGCATCCGGAGCTATTTTAGAGCGAGACTTCGAGGGCGAAGTCTAATCCTAGTGGGGGAGAATTGTAACAGCCCGGGTCTCCAGGTATTTTATTGTTTTAATATTTTGAGTTTTGAGATGGGACTCGGCGAGTTGGAGCTCAGACTCGCCGAGTAGGGTCGCGATTCTGGACACGGGATTCGTTCGGACTCGGCGAGTCCAGGATATGGACTCGGCGAGTCCACGCTGTTTAATGAAACCCTAATTTCTCGGGTTTGGGACCTATTTAAATGGCCTTATGGCCGTCATTTGCATCCATCAGTCCATAGAGAGAAACCCTAAAGGTGCTTTAGCGGTTTGAGAGTGAAAGGAGGCATTTCTTGGCATTTGTGTGTTGTTTAGCAAAGAAGAAGGAGGCTCTAGCCAAGAGGAGGCAAAGGGGACTGCTATTTGGTGGATTGGAAGCTTGACCCTTCAATCTAAAGGTATAATTTCGACTCATCTTCTGTTTTGTGAAGTATAACCAATTTTAGGGTTTCTTGTGGCCTTGTTGAGTTGATTTGATGGCCAAATAGTCCCATGCTAGTGATGAGACTTCGGATCTGGATCCATAGAGGTCCAGAGAGCCTCATTCTTCAAGCTTTATAGAGAACAATGGAGGCCATGACCTTGTGTAGTGAGATTTGTTGAAGATTCTTCATAATTAGTCATATAGAGGTTGTTAATGCATCAAGACTAGGACTTTACGTGATGAATCAGTCTAGGAGGGCCAGATCTATGAATTGTTGGGGTAGATCTGACCTTAGAAGCAAGTTTGGGTGATTGCATGGAATGGACTCGCCGAGTCCGATGAGCAGACTCGGCGAGTAGCTTGAAGATTGCCTTGGACCGGCCAGTGAGTGGTCCAGATGAGTCAGGAGTTGACCCAGTGAGTCAGGGCGAGTTAAAGAGGATTGTCATGTGGTCTGAGTCGAGCTGGGACTCGCCGAGTCGTTCTTGAGACTCGGCGAGTTGAGTCGGGGTGGTCCCGCGATTCTTCCAGGTGGAACTCGTCGAGTCAGGGGGGAGTACTCGACGTGTAGAAAGGGAATCCTAGAGAGTTGGTGAGAACGTCTAGACTCGCCGAGTTGCCGCGTGCACTCGCCGAGTCCGGTCAAAGTTGACCGTTGACCGTTGACCGTTGACCGTTGACCGTTGACCTGTGTTGACTTCTTAGGGATAGTCAACCCTAGAGATAAAAGTGTTAATTAGAGTCTTGTGATGTTATAGGAGGATTAGAGCTCGGAGGATCGAGCACGAGGGATTTCCAGGGATCGTGAGATACCGAGACACGCGAGGTGAGTCTTCTCACTATACTTTACCTTGAGTAGGTAACCAGAGTTATGTGATAGAGTATGTGTATGTTATGTGTATGCTATGTGTTATACTGCATGATGTCTATGTGATTTATGTTGTGCATGCTTATAGAGTTGGAACCGGAAGGTTCCTAGAGTTAGAACCTGAGGGTTCACAGAGTTGGGTGCACGGACCCATAGAGTTATGGCCTCGAGTGGCTAATATGTGTTTTATGTGTGGTATTTTGGGGAACTCACTAAGCTTTGTGCTTACAGTGTTAGTGTTGTTGTTTCAGGTACTAGCGATGACCGTGGGAAGGCGCCGGCTTGATCTGTACACACGTAGAGGAATTCGATATAATTATGTGATCTTGGGATTTGTATGATACATATTGGAATTTGAAATTTGTTGTTTTATTAAATTAAAGGAGAAATGCTTTTATAAATTGTGAAAAATAAATTTTAAAATTTTCGGTGTTACATTCTTGCCTTCCCTTGGCTAGCTCTTCTCCTTTCCTTGCAACAATGGCACCTCCAAGGTCAATAATGGCCTCCTACTTAGCTCCAATGCTCACACTCGATTAGGGTTTCACTCAAGGGGCTGGTGAGCACAAATGATGGCCATTAGGCCCTTTAAATAAGTCTCAAACCCGAGAAATTAGGGTTTCATTACACAGCGCTGACTCGCCGAGTCCATATCCTGGGCTCGTCGAGTCTAGGCGCGATCTTGCGTCCAAATCCGCGTCCCTACTCGGCGAGTCTGAGCTCCAACTCGTCGAGTCCCCCTCACAAAACAACAAAATACAACAAACAAGATACCTGAGAAAATTCGGCTGTTACACATGGTTGCCTTATTTGACTTATATTGCTGAGGAACCCCCGTAGCATGTGTTGTCACCCCGATGAAAATATTCTTAGATTAGGTCCCTTGTGTTAGTTATTTTCTGGACATAAAGTGAGAATAACGGGAATGGGTAACTGGGTTACTGTTGGTTGATAATAATTAATTTAATTATTTATTGTGGGTTGAAAACCCTATATGCTCACCAGGCTCCCAAGCTTGACCCACTCAGTTTTATTTGTATTACAGGAAGTGGCGCAAGGGCGTAAGATGGATGAACCATCAAGTTGTTTTGTTTACAAGTCTATATATGTATATATTTGTTGAATGACTTGTAATGTTATTGTTTATGCTTATTGGTCTATATCGGAACATGACACCCCGAGTTTTGATTATATAATGAAAAATACATTTCTTTTATGAAATGCTTTGGTAAACATTGTTTTATCATGTTTTGTTTTTGGGAACAAATTCCACAACTCTTTCAAATCAAAAGGATTTACTCTGAATTTATTTTAAAAGCATAAATGAAAATCGGTCTTTTCTGGCCGAGATTTTGGGGATGTCACAAGTAACTATAATAGGTGTAGTTAGGAGATACTACTTACTATTCCTAGTACAAGGAATCACACAAGAGTCAGTTCATTCATGAGTCTATACAAATATATTACATACTATATGAAGAGATACTATTACATACTATATGAAGAGATACTATTACATAAGAGATACTATTACATACGATATGAAGAGATACTGTTACGTACTATATGAAGAGATACTATTACATACTATATGAAGAGATACTATTACATTATATATGAAGAGATACTACTACATATTGTAAAAAGTGAATTACTACATACTATATTATATACTATACAAGGAAAATTATTGCATTTTATACGGGATTGACCTTCCTACACCCGGCTGTTAGCTACAGTGGGAAACTACACATCGACGGATGTCCTCGGTTGTACTGTTCGGCGAGTTACCACGCCGTGTTTATCCTAAGACAAAAGGATACGATTTCAATGATTATATTATTTTCCTTATTACCTTTAGTTTTTGATTCATTTACATAAACGATGATGTAGACTATATTTTAAATAATAATATTTATACAAGGGAGAAACCTACATTTTTACAGAGGTTCAAACCTTCAAAATAGTTAGGTCTTGGTAGAAGACTACCTTTTATACTAGTAGGAAATATGAGATTTTCTAGGGTTTTTCATTCTTATACAAACTTTTCCTCAAACAATTACAAGTCTTTCATCACAAGTTTTTACTAATCAATGACACTAAAATACTTATGAATTCGCCGGCTTAAATGCTGATCTACGCTTTCAAAATAACTTGTATTCTCAGGTCACCAGTGGACAGGTATGATGACCAGGTTTTGAGAAGACGGAGCAGTCAAGACTCATTTTTTATTTTGATTACTTATGTTCATGTCTTATTCTATGAAGGGACATACTTGTATTAAAATTATACTATTAATGCAATAGATGATGTTGTTGCGTGTTTACTACTTTACAGTGTTGTGATACTTTGCATGAAGTGCTCCGCCCCAGAACGTTTCCACCGTTCTTGGTTTTGGGGTGTGATAGATTGGTATCAGAGCATTGTTTATAGTGAATTGAGTATATAAAACCATAAAAGATATACAACTATAAATACAATGGGATTAAAATACTCTGACCAAGAGTTTATACTTTTAAAGAATAAAATATCTAACTAAGTATACATTCCTACATTCATACTAAAATCAGTGTCACAATGACAAAAACAAAAGTATTACGATTGTTGAATATCACAAGTAAGGTCGAGGATGTATGGTCAGTCCTGGGAGTGGCATAGCCTGATCAAGTATGTTGGTCCGAGGAGTGATTAGCATATGCCCAAGTATGGTTGTGATATGGCAACAAGTCTAAAAACTTACCAACACTACCACAATGAAGACATTAGGAGTATTTTATATTAATATGATTACATAGTTGAGAACTAAAGCTCTTCATTAATAGGTCAATAGTTTCTAAGTGGATACACTAAGGTTATACGTAACTAGGATGACATAGACTTAGAATTTGTGAAATTTTGTTTTACCCTCTGTTCCCTGTGAACTTGGAGTTAAGTTCACTTATTCGAAGGCCTATCTTGTTTTATTACATATAAATGGTATGCACTTTACAAGTATTGATGTAACTAATGAAGATTATCATACAATTATCTAGTTAGTACGTCTAGTAATTATTTCTTTATCCCCATTTCTCGCGTAGATAACATGGCTGCACCCCATCCCCACGGCGACCCGTACTTCCCGAAAGAAGACAATGATGGATGGTTTGAAGAAGAGCCAGAAGATGATCATCCAATCCCTTTGTGTAACAACGTAAATTTTTAAAACAAAATTTTCATTTCTTAAACATATTTTCATCCAAATCAAGTCATCAAAATCGAATGTATCATGTCATCATACAAAACATATAAATCCCAAGATCATAAAATAAATCCCACGCTAGTGCGTACAGATCACACCGGCGCCTTCCCACGGTCCTTGCTAGTACCTGAAACACATAACACAACAACTGTAAGCATAAATCCTTAGTGAGTTACCCAAAATACTACTTACGCACATACGCCTTTCCAGGCCATGACCTTCCGGTCCATGTGTCTCAGGGGACTTCCGTCCCGACCCGGTAAACCTTCCGGTCCTACCCGCGTCGACCTTGCGGTCCACATCACAATACCTTCTGGCCCATAACATAATGCCTTCTGGCCCATAACATAATGCCTTCCGGCCCATATCAAGCATAGCATACATAGCACATACAAAAGATTAACCTATTCATATATAATGCATACAACTCATAACATATCTGACCTTCCGGTCACACATAAATACCCTTCCGGGTTCAGTATAGTGAGAAGACTCACCTCGTAGAAAGTCTAGAATCTCACGTACTCTCTATCTCCGAATCTCGAAACGAAGACCCAACCCCGCCTAATCATAACAAAATATCATTCTAATTAATATAGACTTCTAAGACTACGCTTCACCCTTTTTATTATTCCTGAGAGGGGTAAAAGACCATTTCACCCCTCCTTTGACTCAAAGTCAACATGTTGACCAAAACCCTAAAAGTCAACAAAAGTCAACATACCACATCACGCGGGGCGTACCGGCTTCTGTACGCGGGGCGTACATCACTGAACCACAATCGGGGTCTCAACCCCGTATGCTGCGCGTACTGGGAGTTACGCCCAATGTAATTCCCAAATTCAGCCACACCTTATTTTTGGTCTTAAATGTTAAGACACTTCTTCAACTTCTAGATCCAGCTCTCTTTAAGTTTCCTAACCCATAAAGTCGAAGCCTTTAAGCCTTGTCATGGCTGTAAAGCCTCCTACACTCTCTAATACCTTTCCTTTTCAACTCAAAAGATCTAGATCTCATGCATGGCTAATCATTTACGTCCAAGATTACATTTTTATGAACATACAACTCAAATGGACCAGGAATATGATAGATCTAAGCCAATGGAGGCTACTTGCTCATAAAGTCTCCATCGTTGGGACCAAAACCCTAGAAATTGGTCCAAGAAGCATACCATAAGAATTAAAAGGTAAGATCTGAACTTTTTACCTTAGGAAGAAGCTCCAACCTTTGCTATCCACAGATCTACACTTGTACACCAACTTCTAGCCTCCACAATGGACTCCTCTTCTCTTTTGCTACCTTCAAATGACACCTGAAAGCTTAGAACACTCACAATCAAGTTATGAACGAAGGAACAACTCTCTTATTGTTTATTTCTGAAGGATGGTGGCTGAGGAACCAAGCCATCTCATTCCTTTTATAGCCAACAAACCAAATTAGGGTTTTGGGTTTGACCGGTTACGCCCGGCGTAACCTTTGGTACGCCCAGTGTACCCGGGTGATGACGCGTTTCAATGAGGCGCGCGAGTACGCGAAGCGTACCCCTTGTATGCCCAGTGTACTCGCCCAACACAAAGGCCTAAAAATGACAAATGAATAAAAGATGAAGGGCTAATTCGTTGTACCTGAATTTCGGGCTGTTACAATTCTCTCCCACTAGAACCAGACTTCGTCCCCGAAGTCTTATACCGAAAACAATTCTGGATGCTGCTCCCGCATCTCCGACTCGGACTCCCACGTCAGCTCAGATCCCTTCCGATGCTGCCACTGCACTTGCATCAAGGGTACTTCCTCGTTCCTCAGAACTTTAACCTTTCGATCCCTAATTTCCACTGGTCTCTCAACATAGTTCAGGCCTGCATCCACCTGAATATCCTCTAATGGTACCACTGCCGACTCGTCAGCAATACATTTTCTCAAATGTGACACATGAAAGGTGTCGTCAATCTGACCCAGCTCTGCAGGTAGATCCAAATGCTAGGCTACCCTACCTACCTTTGCGATTACCGTGAAAGGTCCAATATATCGAGGTCCCAACTTGCCCCTCTTCCTAAATCGAATCACTCCTTTCCAAGAAGAGACCTTTAAGAGTACAAGGTCACCAACCTGAAACTAGAGCTCGGACCGACGCCTATCCGCATAAATCTTATGTCGACTCAGAGCGGTGAACAATCTCTGCCCGACCTGCTGTATCTGCTCTTTCGTCTGAATCACAATCTTCGCACTACCCATTACCCGTTGCCGCACCTCTCCCCAGCAGATGAAGGTTCGACACCTCCTCCCATACAACAGCTCAAAGGGTGGCATACCAATGCTCGAATGATGGTTGTTGTTGTACGAAAACTCTACCAAGGGTAAATAGGTGTCCCAACTCCCTCCAAAATCCAAAACACATGCTCGGAGCATATCCTCGAGCGTCTGAATCATCCGTTCAATCTGTCCATCCGTCTGCGGGTGTTATGCGGTACTGAAATGCAGCCTCGTACCTAATTCCTCGTGAAACTTCTTCCAAAATCTGGAAGTAAATCGTACGTCTCGATCTGAAACAATCGATGTCGGAACCCCGTGTCGCGATACCACCTCCCTCACATATAACTCTGCTAACCTCTCAGCAGAAGAGCTCTCACTGATAACAAGAAAATGAGCGCTCTTCATCAATCTATCCACAATCACCCAAATTGCATCGACCCCTCTCGTAGTCCTTGGCAATTTGGTGATAAAATCCATGGTAATTTGTTCCCACTTCCACTCGGGAATCTCCAGCGGCTGCAGCTTACCATGCGGACGCTAGTGCTCGGCCTTAACCTGGCGACAAGTCAGGCACCTCTCGACGAACCACGCAACATCCCTCTTTATACAGGGCCACCAATACTCCTTCTTTAGGTCCAAATACATCTTAGTAGCCCCGGGATGGATTGAGAACTTCGATCGATGTGCTTCTTCCATCAAAATGGTATGCGTCCCGCCCACAAATGGTACCCAAACCCAACCCTGAAGATTCATAAGTCCCCGACTATCGGTAACGAATTCCGATACCTGCCCGACAACCCGCTCCCTCTTTCGGTTTTCTGGTCTCGCAGCCTCAGCCTGGGCCCCTCGGATGGTGTCCAATATCAGATTCATCACTGTCAACCTCATACAAACGTCTAGGATCAGGACACTCTCCGTCCGACGGCTCAACGCATCGGCTACGACATTTGCCTTACCCGGGTGGTACAGGATCTCACAATCATAATCCTTCACCACATCCAACCATCTCCTCTGGCGCATATTTAGGTTTGGCTGATCCATCAAGTACTTCAGACTCTTGTGGTCTGTGTATATGTTACAACGAACCCCGTATAGATAGTGTCGCCAGATCTTGAGGGCAAACACCACAGCCCCCAGCTCCAGATCGTGGGTGGGATATCTCGACTCATGAGGCTTCAGTTGCCTCGATGCATACGCTATAACGTGCCCCCTCTGCACAAGCATTGCCCCTAACCCAGATAATGATGCATCACAATATACCACAAAATCCTCCATCCCTTCCGGGAGTGCGAGCACCGGGGCTGCACACAACTTCTGACGAAGTGTCTCAAATGAGGACTGCTGCTCCGGACCCCATGAAAATGCAACACCCTTCCGTGTCATCTTGGTAAGTGGCACAGCTATCTTGGAGAAATCCCTAATTAACCTCCGATAATAGCCGGCCAATCCCAGAAAGGTCCTGATCTCAGTGGGTGATCTCGGCACTTCCAATCTCATCACCGCCTCGATCTTGGCCGGATCGATCAATATCCCTTTCTGGTTATCAAGATGTCCTAGGAACTAGACCTCTCGTAACCTGAAATCACATTTGGAGAATTAGGCATACAGCCTCTCCGATCTCAGAACTCCAAGAATCTCCCTCAAATGCTCCTCGTGCTGCTCTCTAGACCTCGAATATACCAAAATATCATCAATGAATACGATCACCGACCGATCCAGCATCGGCCTGCACACCCTGTTCATGAGATCCATGAATGCAGTTGGGGCATTGGTGAACCCAAAAGGCATCACCACAAACTCGTAATGTCCATAACGAGTTCTGAATGCAGTCTTCTGGATATCTTCATCCCGAACCCTCATCTGATGATAACTCGACCTCAAGTTTATCTTGGAGAACCAAGATGCCCCCTGCAACTGATCGAACAGATCATCGATCCTAGGTAACGGATACGGGTTCTTGACCGTCAACTTGTTCAACCCTCGGTAATCAATACACATCCAGTGTGAACCATCCTTCTTCTTTACAAAAAGGATCGGCGCTCCCCAAGGTGAGCTACTCGGTCGAATAAACCCTATTCCCAACAGCTCCTGAAGCTGCGAGGATAACTCCTGCATCTCTGGTGGAGCGAGGCGATAAGGCGCCTTGGCGATAGGTGCTGCTCCCGGAACCAAATCGATACGGAACTCCACTTGCCTTTCCGGAGGCACGCCCGGCAGTTCCTCGGGAAACACATCCGAAAATTCGCACACTATCGGAACCTCTTCAATCGAACTTGGCCTCCCCGCGGCCACTCGTGTGTCCATCACATAGGCTATGAATCCACTGCATCCCTGCTGCAAACTTTGTCTCGCCCTGGCAGCCGAGCAAAACGCTGACCCACACCGGGTCCCCTCGCTATACACAGTAAGCACTCCCCCACTAGGGTTTCGTATGGTCACCAGCTGTCTCTGGCAGTCAATGGCCGCTCCAAACTTACTCAACCAGTCCATCCGCACGATGACACAGACATCTCCCATCACGATAGGAACTAGATCTATAGGGAACTTGACACCAAAAATCTCGAGCACACATCCTCGAATCACGTCAGCGGCATATACCTCTTTCTCGTCAGCTATGGAAACCCTCAGGAGTCGACTCATCACCTCCCGATCAATACCGATGTGCTGACTAAAAGCCAAAGATACAAAAGACTGACTTGCACCCGAGTCAAATAATACCAAGGCAGGTACAAAATTCACAAGAAAAGTAGCTATGCATATCATAATATAAGCACAATGTCTCAGCATAAAAGTAAATACACGAACGAATAAATATTAGCCACGACATCGGGCGCCGCGCGGACCTCCTCTGCAGTCAACTGAAAAGCTCTCCCATGAGCCTTCGGAGCCTCGGCCTTCGCCGGTCTGAACCCTGATGAAGCTGAGGACACTTGACCTTCCGATGGCCGGTCTGATTGCAATAGAAGCAAACCATAAATCCCTTGGAGCAATCCCTGGCGATGTGCCCCTCCTTTCCACGTTTGTAGCAAGCACCTGATCGACAAGCCCCCTCATGACCCTTGCCGCACTTTCCGCAAGTGCGGCCCTTTTGACCTCCCGTCGTCGAATCGGCGGACTTGGTCCACTTGGTTGCCGGCTAAGACTGAGCCAGTCGCCGATCCACCCGCTAAGACTCGGCCTCCTCCCTGGCCTGAGTCTCCAACTTGATTTACCTCTTCCGGGCATTTGCCTGGAGCTCAGCAAATGTCTGGTATGCCGAGTTCGATACGAACACCCGAATGTCCCTCCTCAGAATACCCAGATATCGGGTCATCCATGCTTGCTCAGTGGATACCTGCTCAGGGCAGAACATCGCCCTCTCATGAAACTTCCGGGTGACCACTGGGGGAACATACTCGTCTCTGAACATAGTAGTGAATCTCTCCCAAGTCACGGCTGAAATCTCCGCAAGAGTGAAGTTCACCGTCACAAACTTCCATCAATCCTTCGCTCCTAGGTGGAGCTGGTTCAAAGCGAACCGTACCCTCAGATGCTTCGGACATGAACATGTATAGAAGCATCCCTCAATGTCAGCAATCCATCTCATCGCAGCGATCGGATCATGCTTCCCATCAAACTCGGGTGGCTTCGTTTTGCTGAACTCCTGGAATAGCAACGAGTCACCTCCCTGAGGTCTGGCAGCAGTCACAGCTGCTGTAGCTACAGCGGCTGCAGCCTCAGTCACCGCGGCGTACCACTCATCGAAAGTCTCCAACAGCGTGGTCTTGCTAGACCCAAACATCTCCGGAATCTCGGCCCGGATTGCCGCAGCCACCTCATCGTGGATCAGCTGACGAAGCTCCTCGTCACTCACACCGCTCGTCCCAGGTCTGTGGCGTGTCCCAACCATCATGCCTCTGAAATACAACATAAAAAAATATCAGAGACTCGATCGAGCATACTCGCACTCGAAAACGCAACCCTACTCGACCTCCGATACCCAAAGGATTCTTACTTGGGCTGCCCACTAATCCGGTGTCTTCAGTAGTACGGGCCCTATACTACTGACTACACCAAATCAGCATTCACCCCAAGTCCTCCTCCCTGGACCCCGGATCACGAGTACTCTATTCTTGCTATGCATTGGCTACCTACTCGCTCTAAAGACATCTCATAGCAGCAGGATTCCCTAGACTAAGGCATCACAAATCAGGCCACTGTAGTCCTAATATGAATACCTAGTCTACTCTAGCATGCATAACGTATCATAATATATCTCATAACACATATTGTAAGGGTATTTTGGGGATTTTACCGTTCGGGCGCTGGCTGACCGTACACACTGCTTCTTCTTTGGTTATCTCAAAATATCTTATAAAAATTTTTTATGTTTTTATTATTGAAATTTTTTTCTCAAATCCTCGTTTTGAGTTCAATTACGCCCGAAGGTGCACCCGAATCTTTAAAACCAAGGCTCTGATACCAACTTGTAACAACGTAAATTTTCAAAACAAAAATTTCATTTCTTAATCATATTTTCATCCAAATCAAGTCATCAAAATCCAATTTATCATGTCATCATACAAAACATATAAATCCCAAGATCATAAAATAAATCCCCCGCTAGTGTGTACAGATCACGCCAGCGCCTTCCCACGGTCCTCGCTAGTACCTAAAACACATAACTTAACAACTGTAAGCATAAATGCTTAGTGAGTTCCGCAAAATACTACTTACGCACATACGCCTTTCCAGGCCATGACCTTTCGGTCCATGTGTCTCAGGGGACTTCCGTCCCGACCCGGTAACCCTTCCGGTCCTACCTGCGTCGACCTTGCGGTCCACATCACAATGCCTTCTGGCCCATAACATAATGCCTTCTGGCCCATAACATAATGCCTTCCAGTCCATATCAAGCATAGCATACATAGCACATACAAACGATTAACTTATTCATATATAATGCATACAACTCATAACATATCCGACCTTCCGGTCACACATAAGTACCCTTCCAGGTTCAGTATAGTGAGAAGACTCACCTCGTAGAAAGTCTATAATCTCACGTGCTCACTATCTCTGAATCTCGAGACGAAGACCCAACCCTGCCTAATCATAACGAAATATCATTCTAATTAATATAGACTTCTAAGACTAGGCTTCACCTTTTTTATTATTCCTGAGAGGGGTAAAAGACCATTTCACCCCTCCTTGACTCAAAGTCCACATGTTGACCAAAACCCTAAAAGTCAACAAAAGTCAACATACCACATTACGCGGGGCGTACCGGCTTCTGTACGCGGGGCGTACATCACTGAACCACAATCGGGGTCTCAACACCGTACGTTGCGCGTACTGGGAGTTACGCCCAGTGTAATTCCCAGATTCAACCACACCTTATTTTTGGTCTGAAATGTTATGACACTTCTTCAACTTCTAGATCCGGCTCTCTTTAAGTCTCCTAACCCATAAAGTCGAAGCCTTTAAGCCTTGGCATGGCTGTAAAGCCTCCTACACTCTCTAATACCTTTCCTTTTCAACTCAAAAGATCTAGATCTCATGCATGGCTAATCATTTACGTCCAAGATTACATTTTGATGAACATACAACTCAAATGGACTAGGAATATGATAGATCTAAGCCAATAGACACTACTTGCTCATAAAGTCTCCATCTTTGGGACCAAAACCCTAGAAATTGGTTCAAGAAGCATACCATAAGAACTACAAGGTAAGATCTGAGCTTTTTACCTTAGGAAGAAGCTCCATCCTTTGCTATCCACGGATCTACACTTGTACACCAACTTCTAGCCTCCACAATGGAATCCTCTTCTCTTTTGCTACCTTGAAATGACACCTCAAAGCTTAGAACACTCACAATCAAGCTATGAACGAAGGAGCAACTCTCTTAGGGTTTCTTTCTGAAGGATGGTGGCTGAGGAACCAAGTTATCTCATTCCTTTCAAAGCCAACAACCCAAATTAGGGTTTTGGGTCTGGACCGGTTACGCCCGGCGTAACCTTGGGTACACCCAGCGTACCCGAGTGATGACGCGTTTTAATGAGGCGCGCGAGTACGCGCAGCGTACTCGCCCAACACAAAGGCCCAAAAATGAAAAATGAATAAAAGATGAAGGGCTAATTGGTTGTACCTGAATTTCGGGTTGTTACACTTTGGATGATCACCATGCTAAAGGCTTTTCGGATGGTGATAACTCCAAGCATGAGGCTGAGAACCTACCCCCAGTGGCTCCCAACCCAATTCCTAACCCTCGTCCGGCTTTTCAAGGCCCGATGCCTCCTTGGGTAGAATGCTTAGAGATATGGAGCGACGAGCAAGATCGGCCCATGCCATTCAGCAGAGACCGAAGCTTCTATAACCTGACCGAGGGAAGCTCAGCAGATAGGGTTCTGCCAATCCTGGTTCGTAGAGTTGCCCGAAAGGAAATTCAGCGAAGGACAGCTCTCTAGCGTATCGCAGGGGTTGATGCTAATGCAGGAATGCATACCATCTATACCAATCACCTTGAAAATGCTCTTGAGTGGTTTGAGAAAGACCACTAGGCCCTGTTACAAGCACTAGTGGAAACACGAGCCAAATTCATAGAGCTCCGAGTACGCCAGAGGGTATACGATTGACACATGCTTGATATGGAGCACCAACTAGCTGAACTAAGGATTCACCAGAGGAATGACCGTCACCAGTAGGAGATGCTTTACTTTCTTTCCCTGTTATAAGGAATCGTTTTCCTATTTATGCCCTATGTAACACTTTTCTATGTATCTACCCCAGTTCCGTAACTACTTGTAGTTAGGCCTTTATGCTGCCAAAACCTTTCTACTCCGTATATGATGTAAGACCTTTTACAAGGTTAATTTTCCTGAACTTATTATGTCATGGATATCAAGTATATCGATAGTCGGCTAATTCCTTTGTCAATCTTTGTTCAAATACTTTCACCATACTATCTTTAGAATTCTGTCTGAAACTCACTCTTGTCAAGTTATCGGACTATGGTAATTTAACTCAGGGATCACTTTCAATTCTTGTCGAAGGTTGGATAGCAATCGTCTTGTAACCATTCTATGAACTTACTTCTACCCTTTACTAGGACTACATCATAGGGATGTAGGTCAAACCCTCTAGAACTTACTTCTACTCCTTTCACGAATGATTGAAATACATCTAGGTTCAACCATAATCGCTCATGCGCACATTTTATTATCGTGTAATAGAATCATGTCGTCGAAGAAAAGTAAACAACCCATCAACAAAACACCAACTCTTCAGATTGATCCAGGTACCTTTCAAGCTGCAGTCTCAGCTGTCATGACTCACCTAAACGCTAACAATGAAAATGTTAGCGGTATGGTTATCAATAATTCTAATTATAGTAACAACCCAGTACGTCAACAAGTATCAAACTACCATGACAACCTGAACTTCAAACCCAAGGGAAATAAACGAAAGTTCTGGGATAGATTTAAAGGCAAGTCACACCAAGGGACGAACAAGAGACAACAACCTGTGGCAGTGTTCGCAGACACAATGTCTGTAACTCCTACTACCATCCCTACTAGTATCCCGGTTATCCCTAACCCAGCCAGACAGTACGCCGGAAAACTATCGAAGTGCAATAAGTGCAGCTTCCATCATCTAGGTAGTTGTTGTCTGTTACACTGCAGGAACTGCAACAAGGACGGACACACTACCCGCTTCTGCAGGACAAGGATCCAACACATTACTTCAACCACCAATGTCTAAATTTCTTGGGTATGCCATCTATGTGGAGTAATGGGACATTTCAAAAGGGACTGCCCAACAGAGAAGAGTGACAGGGGAACAGGAGGAGTTTGACCCCATAACAACAAAAGGCAACAAAGGACTCTACCATAATATAGGTACACTTCCAATCGACAGTATTTGAGTATCCTTTCAAACTGTTAAAAACCAGTGCAACTCTAGTCTTATCTTTTACGAGATCTCGTCGGTCAAGGGGCCCTTGTGTTGCTTATACTTGCTTTTTGGAGTATACTCTATTCGCAGCAGTAATCTTGTAGTTAATCTAAAGTACTAAAACTATGTTAAAAGGTGCACTATTGTGTTTTGTCTGTAATGCCTTTATGATCTAGTCTAATGCCTTTATTTCCAAGTAAGTCCGATACTATTAGATAACTTGAGTCAATTCGACCCTCAAAATACTAGTTTCGTGCTTAAATTCTTTTCCTCGTAATCGCCTTTCTAGCGAACCCGTCATTCCAGAACTCCGAGATAATCATGTGTGGGACATCCTATGTTTCATAGCCTTCCCGAAGGAAACCTCCCCGGAGTACCACTCGTACAGTACGTCAAGTTCAACCCGAAGAACCATACGGTTGATATATCGCTGAGGAAAGCATATGCAATGGTGGTATATAATCAAGGTTCTACAAACTTAGAATTGATTATTTCGCTTTAATTTCTTTTCCTTGTTTGGATGTGAGCTTAAAGAAGAATCATTTATTCGACTGCCTTTTCAATCGTAATTATACACGAATCGTATACACGAAACTTTGATTGATGAACCAAATATGACTTCTGATTTGAACTTCAGGACGGAGACTACTCAAGACTACAAGTGATCATGCTGTCATGAGAATAAACTTAGAATTCAATCAAATGCCTTCTCATTGAGCGGGGACAAGAAATTCAAGTAGAATATAAGTACCTACCCTATTCCCTACTTCATGAGTAATCGTACTTTCTTTTGGATCTTGTCGATATCTTTCCAGAAGAACTCCTAGGATTACCTCCATAATGTCAAGGTCAACTTCGAAATCAAATTAGTTGCAAGGGCTACCCCTGTAACCAAATCGCCCTATAGTCTAGCACCTACAGAGATGCAAGAACTATCCGGTCAACTTAACGAACTGCTCAGCAATGGCTTTATAAGACCGAGCTTCTCACCCTGGGGAACTCCGTTCTGGTTCGTCAAGAAGAAAGACAGATTAGTTAGTATGTGCATCGACTAATGGAGACCTCGACAAGATCTCCATTAGGAAGCATTACCCTCTGTCTCACATGGATGGATTGTTTGACCAACCGCAAGGAAAGAATTACCTTTCGAAGATGGATCTGAGATCCGTGTATCGCCAATTACGAGTGTCAGAGGAGAATGTCTTGAGGACGGCCCTCCAAACTCGATATGGACGCCATGAGTCCGTAGTGATACATCTCGGATAAGACCAATGTGCCCGCAATATTCATGGACATAATGAATAGGGTATGACGTCCTTACTTGGATCAGTTCGTCATTGTCCTTATAAATGACCTACTCATCTACTCTCGTAGTAAGAAAGAGCATAAAAAGCATCCACGACTGACCTTGGAAACATTTCAATCAGAGAAGCTCTACGCGAAATTCCCTAAATGCGAATTTTGGATTCGAAGAGTCGAATTCCTAAGGCACACTGTTAGGAAAGTGGGAATTCATGTGGACCCTTCAAAAATAAAAACCATTGAGAGCTGGTCAGCACCAAAGACGCCTATAGGAATTCGCTAATTTCTAGGTCTCACTAACTACTGTCGTAGGTTCAGTAAGAACTTCTCTCGAATTACAAAACCTCTTACGACTTCGACCCAGAAGGGAGTGGCCCTTGACTGGGAAGAAAAACAAGAGAAAGAAACCTTTGGAATTCCAAGTGTGAGACCGTATTCTTTTGAAAGTCTTACCCTGAAAAGGCTTGATACGCTTCGGAAAGCGTAGGAGGCTAAATCCAATATACATAGAGCCTTTCGAGATTCTTGCTAGAATCGGCCCTGTGACCTGCAAACTCAACCTACCCATGAACTTAGCAACGTACATTCTACTTCTCACACCTCGATCTTGAAAAAGTGCCTTTCCGTCAGGACTCTTGTAAACCACTCGACGAGATCGAGATAAACGAGAGCCTAACTTCGTGGAAGAACCGAAGTCACCATGAACCGAGAGGTCAAGCAGATGAAGCACAGGCGCATCCCATTAGTAGAGGTTCGCTGGAACACCAAGCGAGGACCTAAATTCACTTGGGAGCGCGAGGATCAATCGAAACTGAAATATCCTTATCCCTTTACTTGATTATTCGTTACTCCTTCCTTGCTTAAACTCTAATTTCGGGACGAAATTCCCTCTAACGGGGGGATGATGTGACAACCCGAAATTTTTCGATCCTGTACACTTGTTCAAATAAATCAAAGGTAACCTCGGTTTGCTAACTTCTAGCACTGTTTGGAGTCTATTTGAGTGTTCTAAACCTAGTACAATTAAGGTAGGAGCCTAGAAATGGTATAACACAATGCATATCAAGTGAAATCGGTCCAAACACTCCAACACATGGAGTGTGCGGCTGCACACTTGAGTGTACGGCCTCACACATGTGTGTGCGGCCGCACACCTACTCCAGCCACACACTCCCACCTATAAATATAACCCTTAGTCATTATTGAGCACTTTTTACCACTCCTTCAAAGCTGGAACTCGAAATCCTCTCAAGTATCATCCAACTTTTCACTCCAATCTTCAAACAAGTAACTGATTCATCCTTCGATTAGCTAATACATGACCATAACTAGCCTTCCCCTCTACTTTGATCCATGAAAACACCTACTTGGTGTTAAATCTTCAAGAACACCAAGAACACACACTACCTTTTTGGACTATACCTACACTTTTAAGCCATTAAATCAGGTATACACTTGAAATAGCTTGACATAACCTAAGAATCCTTGAACTTATGCATGAAAACGCCATTTTCACATGATCTTCAAGTGTGTACGGTTGCACACACCATGTGTATGGCCGCACACATCAAGTGTAACCGCACATACACTTTTAAGGGTCCAAAATACCAACAAACTTCCATTCCGACTAAGCAATGGTGAAAACACCTTCCCTAGAACATTCCTAAGGCTTGGAAATATGTTTTGGCACACTTCATAGGGAGTGTGTGTCCGCACACACACCCTTGCAGCACACACACTAAACCTTTGGTTTTGTGTCCTTACACTTCAATATACGACCATACACCCCTTATGTGCAACCATATGTGTTGGTAACACTTATTTGTAAGTGTTTTTATGTCCCTAAGGCATGTCCCTATCACCATTAGTGGTTATATACATTAAATGTATTCATATATGTGTAATTATATGTAAATAGGATTCGTTTGTGCTCAAGACTCCAATTGACACCCAACAATCCTATATCGATCTTTCATTCGAGATACTCACAACAGGTGAGTTCATACTCTATAATTAACCTTTTAAATATTTTTAATTGCTTTTATGGGGGGGGGGGGCGAATACAAGTTGAATCATGATAGTTATTATATCAATCACATGTGATTTATAACTATCAAACTATAGATGTACTACACTTTTAGCTATTTTACCAAGCATACTACTTCAAATGACTTTCTCAAACGTTTTTACATGTTAAACTATTTATCAAACTATCTTACATATTGTATATTTCCTTTCAAACTCTGTTACAATTGTGTTTCAAACAAACGATTTCTTATACTTTAAACTGTTCTTATAAAACAGACTGTTTTCAAATCATTTTCACATGATCTTCAAGTGTGTACGGTTGCACACACCATGTGTATGGCCGCACACATCAAGTGTAACCGCACATACACTTTTAAGTGTCCAAAATACCAACAAACTTCCATTCCGACTAAGCAATGGTGAAAACACCTTCCCTAGAACATTCCTAAGGCTTGGAAATATGTTTTGGCTCACTTCATAGGGAGTGTGCGTCCGCACACACACCCTTGCAGCACACACTAAACCTTTGGTTTTGTGTCCTTACACTTCAATATACGACCATACACCCCTTATGTGCAACCATATGTGTTGGTAACACTTATTTATAAGTGTTTTTATGTCCCTATCACCATTAGTGGTTATATACATTAAATGTATTCATATATGTGTAATTATATGTAAATAGGATTCGTTTGTGCTCAAGACTCCAATTGACACCCAACAATCCTATATCGATCTTTCATTCAAGATACTCACAACAGGTGAGTTCATACTCCTTAATTAACCTTTTAAATATTTTTAATTGCTTTTATGGGGGGGGGAATACAAGTTGAATCATGATAGTTATTATATCAATCACATGTGATTTATAACTATCAAACTATAGATGTACTACACTTTTAGCTGTTTTACCAAGCATACTACTTCAAATGACTTTCTCAAACGTTTTTACATGTTAAACTATTTATCAAACTATCTTACATATTGTATCTTTCCTTTCAAACTCTGTTACAATTGTGTTTCAAACAAACGATTTCTTATACTTTAAACTGTTCTTATAAAACAGACTGTTTTCAAATCATTTTATAAACTGACATCAAGTCATCAATTCTTATTTATTAAAATTTTCAAAGGTTTTACAAAACTTCTTTTAAACTTTTATATTGTCAAATTCATGTCTGTATATGTATAGTTATATAAGTAATGTTTAAAGGACTTAGGACTGCTAGCTCGCTTTAATTCCTTTTCCTCGTTTCGATGTGGCCTTAGGATATTAGTTATTTGTCCGAATGTCGTCTAAATATTAGTTATATATTATGTATACATACATAGACATAAAAGTTCTATCAGTCAATTCAGTACCTTTAGGTAGCAAAGGCATACTTTCGGTTATACACGTACATTACCAGTAACTATAATAGGTATACTTAGGAGATACTACTTACTATTCCTAGTACAAGGTATCACACAAGAGTCCGTTCATTCATGAGTCTATACAAGTATATTACATACTATATGAAGAGATACTATTACATACTATATGAAGAGATACTATTACATACTATATGAAGAGATACTATTACATATTATATGAAGAGATACTATTACATACTATATGAAGAGATACTACTACATACTGTACGAAGGGAATCACTAAATACTATACTATATACTATACAAGGAAAATTACTGCATGCTATACGGGACTGACCATCCTACACCCGGCTGTTAGCTATAGTGAGAAACTACACATTGACGGATCTCCTTGGTTGTACTGTTCGGCGAGTTACCACGCCGTGTTTATCCTAAGGCAAAAGGATACGATTTCACTGATTATATTATTTCCATTATTACCTTTATTTTGTGACTCATTCATATAAAAGATAAGGTAGACTATATTTTAAATAATAATACTAATACAAGGGAGAAACGTTCATTTTTATAGAGGTTCAAACCTTCAAAACACTCGGGTCTTGGTAGAAGACTACTTTTTATACTAGTAGGAAATATGAGATTTTCTAGGGTTTTTCATACTTATACAAACTTTTCCTCAAACAATTACAATTCTATCATTACAAGTTTTTACTAATCAAAGACACTAAAATACTTATGAATTCGCCAGCTTAAATGCTGATCTACGCTTTCAAAATAACTTGTATTCTTAGGTCACCAGTACGATGACCAGCTTTTGAGAAGACGGAGCAGTAAAGACTCGTCTTTTATTTTGATTACTTATGCACACATCTTATTCTATGAAGGGACACACTTGTATTAAAATTATACTATTAATGCAATTGATGATGTTGTTGCTTGTTTACTACTTTACACTGTTGTGATACTTTGCATGACGTCCTCCACCCCAGAATGTTTCCGCCATTCTTGGTTTTGGGGTGTGACATAAATAAACTAAATTTCAATTTTAAAAAATATATTTACTACTACTTATAAAGTTATGTTTTTAACTGTTAATATATTATACTTAATTTGTTAGATTTAAAATGTTGTTGTATGTAAACCATTATCACTTTAAGATTATAATTTTTGAACAGTTTTGTCAAAATACTTAAACTGTTAATTTAAATATATAACACTATAGTGTCAACTTAAATATAAATTTCAGTTCCATTTAAGAAGATTTTAAGAAAATGCTTTCATGAAGGAGGAAATCTTATGACACTTAGATTTAAACGGTGTATGTGTTCCTATCCATGTGAATTTGTTAAAAACCAAAGTTTACGACAAATTCAAACTCATATGGATCGAACTTTCTTAATCCTGATTTCTTGCCTTATGGTAGCACAGCTGCCAACCACGTCTTCCAAGTAGTTAAGCAGCTCACCTTTTCCTATCAATGTACTTTCCATTGATCAAGGTCCTTGCCTTTTATGCATTCAAATGAGAACTCATAGGACTCACATGCATAATTAACTCGATTGGATTGGCACAGAAACAAAATAATGTCTTCACGATAGGTTGTAAACCTCAACTCGTGTGCTAGTGATGATCGATAAGGTTTATTTGATTTGTTCTTGAAACTTTTCAAGACTATTAAGACTCCCACTGACTCCTTGACATATACGATTCTCTTATCAAAACATTTCTTGACAAACAAATATTCAAGAGTTAGTGTAGCTTTTATCAAAACACTTCATAATTTTGGTCTTAGTTGGTCTTTGTCTTATTCAAGACATCACAACTTTCCACAATTGATGAATGTTATAAACCTTCTTAATACTATTCACTCAATGTCACAATCTTGACTTTAAGACTTGTTTTGGAACGAAGTATGATTGACTTCTTGATTTGACCATTTCTTCAATCTTTGATTCCTCTTCTTGGACATACAATTGTACCAAGACTCACTTAGAGGATCAATTGAGATATGGTTCTTAATCATTAAGACCTATCATAAAGCATAAAAGGTACTCTCCCTTCTTCTTAGAATGGAGAAACTTTTATCTCTCTGCCTACATGATTCTTGTTATTCGTTCTACTATTGATCTAAACCCTTTAATCAATTCAGAATTACACTTAATCTTATAAGTATAATCATATTTACCAAACCTTTAGTAAATCATGACGAATATATTTGTTACTCTTATGGTGAACTTGATCAACACACAACTTTGTGTACTCGATCTCCTAGTCCTTCACTTGACACTTTGTCAATGAATTAGTCTAATTTCCAAATACGTAATTTCTCATTCATCGTGCATCCACGTTGCATGATTCCAAGTTTTTGTCCAATTGAAACTTGGGAGATGAGAAACTCTCCCTATTTGGTAAATTCTTGACATTTCCATAAATAACATAACTAAGAATCACATCCATTCGTTGTAGAAATATTCAAACATCAATTTTCATAACGATTTCATTGCAAGGAAATAAACAAATAAATAAGTGAGTCAAAATTTATTTTATTTATAAAAGCAACGGAAAAACATTTGTCCTTACAATGCAAAATCCATTGAAAACTATGTAAAAAGAAAATTTCTAACAACTCTATCATAACTATCTAAGCTCAAAATCCAATCTTCAAGTCCATGAGATCGAGATCCATCTCTTGTGATTAGATTCATCTTGCTCTCTTATCAAGCTTCCTTTCTTTTCACCGATCCTTCAAAACATTCAAATGCAATCTTATCACATCATGTATTAAGAATCAATGAATAGGAACTTAACGGAGTTAGATAATGGATTTTACCTAAAGCGTAGTCATACTTTTGAGTCTCCCATCTCTTAGATCTCTTAGGTAAATAGGGCAACTTCGTCTCCAATGCCCCTTCTCTTGGCAATAAAAGCAAATTAACTCTTTTGGAACAACACATGGAACTACTTCAGACATCGCCTTTCACTTATGATCAAACTTTTCGATCATTGCATGTCTTTCATTGCCATTGTCTATATCCATAGAGGTCTTGAAGGCAGATTCACCAATCAACTTTGCTTTTCTATTGCGCCAAACCATTGTTGATTCAGCAGCAATAAGCATGTAGGTGAGATCAATAAGGGTCACGTCGTGGTTCATCATATAATACTCTCTTACGAACTCACTATATGAGTTAGGAAGTGACTGAAGAACCCAATCAACAGCCATCTCTTCACCGACAATGGATCCCATCATTCATAACCTATCAATGTGTAACTTCATCCCTAAGACGTGTGCACACACCAACTTGCCCTCTTTATGTTTACTTGCCAAAAGGGCTTAAGTGATATTGAACCTTTCAATTTTACAATCTTGTGGGTTAGGGAGAATAATTGGAGGAGAGGAGGAAGTGAAGCATGATTTCTTGTTCCTCGATCGAATCGTGGAATATCATCTTCATGTGGAATGCTTGTCCCACGGGATTTGAGAAGACCATAGTTGTCGAACTTTGACATCGGGATAAAAACGAATTCAAGTTAGTTGATTGATTGAGTCCTTGGTAAATCACCCAAATGAAATTCCAAGGCTAGGACCCAACACAATATTCTACAACTCGGGAGAGGGATGTCGTAACCCAAATTGAAGAACATTTGAAGGTAAGTGAATGACGATTCACTAATTTCCACCATGAACCGAAAAATAATTTTAAGTTTTAAATCTATGAAAACTCCTAGATCCTTTGAGATTCATTGAACATTTCAATGGCATGTTTAAATCTCGATATGCCCCTCTTGTTTGTGACTGGGATGCCGAGGATCACAAAGCGGGTGTGAATAACCATGCAAACTACATGGTGCCCTCACATGTTACAATCACCTATTCGATGTGCCGGTAAACCACACACGCTCCACCGAACTATGACAAACATTGAGTCACCCTTTTCTACCTTTGCTTAGAACCATTTAGTGTGCCGGTAAACCACACACGCTCCACTAACGTCTTCGCAAGGGCACAAAGTGTAATTTCATGGAATTGCATCAATTCACTTTTGCCTAAGTAACTAAGATTGGGAATTTGAAAAACATTTAGTTACTTTGTATTTCATTATACTTATAATGGAAGGTTTCGTCCTATCCTACCCGTTCGGCTAACGACCCTCCACTAGTCAAGAGTGCGGTGGGTAAGAGTGGATACCCATTCAATCGCCATTTTATAGGCAATTTCCTTAAACACCCCTTATAGACCAGCTTCGTGAATGAGGCCTACTAACGGTAAGACTGACTTTTACTCATACATATATATATATATATATATATATATATATATATATATATATATATATATATATATATATATATATAATGTTAAACCTTTAATGTTATATATATAGTATAGGGTGTATTTTACACTTTTAAAATACTATATGGTTAACTTTAACAATTACACTTTTAATTCAATTAAATGGTTAACCTAAACTTTTATGGATTTATTAAACCTCTTTTAATTATACTCCTTAATTAATTAATAAAACCATAAAGGTGTGATTTGAACTTTTCAAAACATTACTAGGGTTTTTAGAATTTAACATTTCTAATTAAACTTTTAATCAACTTTTAAATTCCAAAACTTGAGGGCAAATTTTGAAACCGTTTTCAAAACATTAGGGTTTTAACTATTTAAATTTCAAAACTCCAAAACTTTTGGGTTCAAATTTAAAACATAAAACCTAAAGGGGGAAATATGAAACCTTTCATAACTACAAGGATCAAATAACAAATAATTTTAAATTAACATTTAATCACATAATTATCCATATTTGATTTATTTAATGATTTCTTGCAAAACAATTTATCAATTTACTCAAAATAATTAATCAATTATCTTATAATGAAACAATTATCTTGTTAATTGATAATTATCTTTAATTAGATCAAGAATATAGTCATATATATCATAAAATCGGATTTATATTGATCTAACATGATAAGGTAACTATCCATATGCAAAAACAGCAAGAAATCCCGAGATAAGCATTATCTGACGAGTTGACTCGTCGAGTCTGCATGGATTCGGCGAGTTCAGCCATGAACTCGGCAAGTCCAGCCTCCACAATCCAAAAAATCGAATTTTTCAGTTATACAATGCATCAATACAATTGAAACCAAGCTAGGCTCTGATACCACTGGTGGGTTTTGGTCATAAGACATCCTATGTGCTCATACAAACCCTAATGCTTGGATCTAGGTTTCTCTATTGTACATGCTTTGAATCCAAGACTATAAACCCTAATTCTAGCATACAAGTAATCATATTAATATGTAATTAGGTTTAAGATCATACCTTGATTGTTATATAGCAATAACAATCCCAATTCCTCCTTGAATTGACTTTGGAAGGCTTAGAGTCACAAGTGTCACTCCTCTAATGGTTCACAAACACCATAAGCAAGAGGATGAAGAGGAGAGAGGTTGGAGGCTGCCAAAAACGTGTGTAAACCCTTACAAGAAGCTTAGCCACGTTTTTGAGCCTTAAGGGATCTTTATATAGTTGGGCTATTAGGGTTATCTAACAAGGAAACCCTAATTTGGATGCTTAAGCCCTAAGCAACCCATAGACTCCTTTAATTAAGCCCATGCACGATTTCCTTATGGGTTTCCCATTAGAATTCGTCCATCCCTTAATACAAGGCAATCCATGGCCCAAATTGCAATTATCTTATAATTACAATTCCAGTCCCTTAAGTTTAATTAATCTCTTTTAGTCACAAAACTAATTACCAATTAATTATTGACTAATATTAATTAAACAATATGATTTCTCCTTTAATATATTATTCTCATAATACATTAAAAAAATCATATTTAATCCTTACTCTCCATAATTCATCCTATCAAGTTGCTTTGGTGAAGGCAACCCAAAAGGACCATGCACCATCGGGTCAAGTACATACCAAAATAGTTATGGACTTAGACACTAATCCAACAAGTGTAAGAGATGAGCAACCAAACTCGGCTGCCCCTTGAATTCTATTTATAGGGTGATTTTTCTAGGTTCACGTCGTGAATTTCTAATATTAACCTCGTGAGTTTCTAATATTTACCTCGTGAGCTCGATATGTCATTGCGTTCATCATGGACATTTTCCCTGGAAGTCGTCCATCATCTGTTCACCTCGTGAGTCACTAATGCTCACCTCGTGAACTACATATGTTCACCTCGTGAGTTCTAACAGTTTCGGGGTTTCGCCCCAACTTCAGAAATTCATAACTTTTGCATACGAACTTCGTTTTTGACGTTCTTTATATCCACATGTAGTTAAACTCAATATCTGCAACTTTCATTTAGACTTTGTCGGCTAATTTTGACTTTAATTTTAATATATTATTAATATATTATTTTTAGTAGGTCGGGACAGGAAAACTCCATTATAAATTCATAACTTCTTCATCTAAATTCCGTTTTCGTCTGTCTTTTTGTCGTTACGCTACTATTAATGAGATCTTCGATTCTCATTTAGGTTGTGTCGGCTAAAAAACCGCTCGATCCGAAATCGAGTATCCGAGCTGCATACCGCTAAGTCGAAACTTCAAAAAATCATAACTTCCTCATATGAAGTCAGATTTGGTCGTTCTTTTTATGTACTCTATCAGTTTAACGTATTCTACGAGTTTCGTTTACATTACTAAGGCTAAATATCGCTCTATCGTAAATTCACTTTTTACGTCGCGTTGTGTCATGCCAGTTCTGTCGTGAAACTTCGACAGCTCATAACTTCTTCGTTATAACTCGGATTCCGGCGTTCTTTATACGAACAAAATCCTTATAA
Source organism: Lactuca sativa (assembly GCF_002870075.4). Taxonomy (NCBI): domain Eukaryota; kingdom Viridiplantae; phylum Streptophyta; class Magnoliopsida; order Asterales; family Asteraceae; genus Lactuca; species Lactuca sativa. Next base: position 237,494,396 of record NC_056625.2, read on the forward strand.
CATATACTATAACTTAGGTAAGATTATTCATCCTAAATAATCTTCTATCAAAAAGTCATTTTTGATGTTTATCGTCTCTAAATTGACTAGCCCTAATCTACGAGCATTACATACTCGCGGGTAGAAGTCATTCAAACGATTGAGATTGTGCAGTTATAATTGATGTATATATTATGATGTAATTCAAAATAATCACTATATTATACCAATTTGGTATACGAATTATTATATCAAATTTAACAACAACGTTATTGTTATATTTAAGAAACGTGTATTTGTAAAGACTTCAACTATATAGGTGTTTATGCGTAACGCGCGAGCATTCATCTAGTATACTTATAAAGGAAGCATTTTTCCTTTCACCGCCTTCATTTGAAACTCCCATGCATTTTTTCTTTCACCACACTCAGTTGAAACTCCCATGACTTTTCAATTTATTTATAATAATGATTATAACTTGGTTAATAAAATTAAATAAATATCAAACCTAAAGTGTAATCATATATAAACTAAACTTTAATGATAAAAAGAATATCTTTACTTCTACTTATAAAGTTATGTATTTTAATTCTTAACATATTATACTTAATTTATTTGTTTTAATATATTGTTGGATGTAAACCATTATCATTTTAAAGCTATAAATTTTGAACAATTTGTATAAAATACTTAAATTATAAAGTTAAATATAACATTATAGGATCAACTTAAATATAAATTTTAGTTAAACTTAAACAACTCAAAGAATATTTTGTTTTAAATAGTTAAAAGTGATCAATTGTAGTTTCTTTCTAATAATGATTATAATTTGGTTAATAAGGTTAAATAAATATCAAAACTAGAGTATAATCATAAATAAACTAAATTTCAATATTAAAATAATATATTTACTTATACTTATAAAGTTATGTGTTTAACTTTTAACATATTATAATTAATTTATTAGATTTAGTATGTTGTTTTATATAAGAGAAAATGACAAGAATAGCCATTTACACTAATGGCATTACAAAAATAGCCAAAAAAAAATCGAAATTACAAAAGTAGCCAATGATTTCGCAGATGGAAATGCCCCATCTGCGAAATCAGGAACCCATCTGCGAAATTAAAAACTCATCTACGAAATCCTCTTCCTGACACTATATAAACGTATTTTTTTTCTTCATTTTTCACCATTCTCTACACAAAAATTCTCTCAAACTCTCTCTATCTTTGGGCTTTTCTCGCGATTTTGGCTAGTTTTTGAAGAAAATGGAGGATTATGTGAACAATCCTGCAAATATGGTTAGATTTTAACTCTTTTAATGTTTAAGCTTTTTTTGTTATCATTTATTGTATTATTTAGTGTTAAAAAAGGGTAATTTTGTTGTATTTTGATAGTTTTAATATTTCTTTAGTATACTTGAAGTTTGAATGCTATTTTGTTAGTGTTTGTTTGAATGTACAAGTAGAGACTGCGTAGATAATGTTTACAATTTGTTATTTTTGTTGTTTTTTTAGTTGTTGTATAACCTGAAAACTTGTATATTGTTATCGTACAATTGTTTATATAAAGTGAAAAATAGTTAAGTTATAGTATGTGCAAGATAATCGTTTGTATATATATTTGTTTTATAAGTATAACATTTGTATAAGTTGAAAATTTGTCGTATATATATTGTTAGAAATTGTTTGTGTTTGTTGTAGTATAAGTTGAAATTTTGTATAAATGTGTCGTATAACTTGCAAAATTGTTAATTTGGTTGTCGTTTTATGTGAAAAATTGTTTGTTTATATGGTTATAAAATGTTAGTTTATATAATTAGAAAGATAAAAATTGTTTATGTATTTGTCGTTTAAGTTGAAAATTTGTTTAAGTTGAAAAATTGTCGTTTATATATTTGTCGTTTAAGTTGAAAATTTGTTTAATAAAATGTTTATATAATTATGTATGATATTTGTTTTTTATCGTAAATATATTTGTTGTATAGCTTGGAAAATTGTTTATATATGTGTATGTTATTGTTTTTTATCGGAAATATAAAAATAATTATTAATTAAGAAATTGTATTTGCATTACTAATTGTTTATGTACTTATTGCAGTTCGTAATCATATATTTTAAAAACAAAATATTTTTTAGTTCTCTAATTTGTTTTTGTGTTTTTTTTGCAGCATGATTTTAGTTTTATCAATGTGAAAGCGTTTGCGAACTTAAAAGGTTCGGGTGGTAACATATGGGAAGTATTTGAAGTTTTAGATGATGTCAGACATGCCATTTTCAGAGATACCGTATTTGGTTATTTTATTGATGTCCCTCATTTACAAGGGGACGCATTGTTGTTCCATAAAATGTTTCTTCATCAGATCCGGCCGGACCCTGTTTTATCTCCAGATGGAATAAACCGATTATATTTTCGAGTAGGCAATACGAAAATGGTTTATGGGCCGGAAGAGTTTTGTTTGATAACCAGCTTCAATTTTGGAGAGTATCCAAAAAACATTAGGAGAAAAGGGTCGGAAAAATTATTAAGCAGTAAAAAAATATGTTTATTGCGTGAATGGCTATTTCCGGACCATACCAATAGTTCGGTGAAAATCGGCGACCTGAAACGTTTAATTTTAAATCGAACATTCCTAGCACTTGACGACGTTGATGCAGTTAGAGTATGTTTGATATACATTCTGTGTGAAGGTTTTTTGGGTAAAGAAGTTAATGATCGGGTGCCAAAAGATTGGTTTTTTTTTTTGCTGAGAATTTGGATCTCTGGAACACGTATATTTTGTTTACGTTAAAAGTTATATTTAATTAAAGTTATAATTTATATAAAAACTAATATTGCTTTTTTGTTTTGTTAGTTTCGCTTGGGGTAGCTATCTTTGGGATTTTACTTATGTTGACCTTGAGGATACATGGAGCAAAATACATCATTATTTATCACTTTCTGAGCGTCGTCAAACTTTAAAGTACTCCGTATCAGGATTTACGGCTCCAATTAGGGTATAAAAATTTTCTAATATTTAAATTGTTTTATTGTTAAGTTTTTTATTTTAATTATAACTTTTATTATTGTAATTGTAAAAAATTGTAGATATGGATATATGAGATGATTCCGGCTGTTCGTGCATGTGGATTTGTATTGAGAAAAAATAAAGACTTGCCTCGGATGAAACGATGGAGTGGAACAAAAAAATTAAAATGGGTTGACGTGAACAAGATTTGGTCAAAGACGCAGGTTTATAAATTTTTCGTTTATTAGTAATAAACTTGATTATTATACTTTTATATGCATTTTTAATATGTTTAATTTTTTAGGAGGGGCTACCACCAAGACAAAACTTGTTACCGGGTGATGGTGAGATCACATCTTGTTATTATATGTCATTTCAAGAGTATGTATATGGTGAAGGGAAAGCAGTTTCATCCCCAGAGTAGGACCATTTTAGGAGACAAGACAAATCTTCGTCTAGTATGTCGTCCATTGGTAGCTCTCATGGTAGAGGTAGGGGCAGTGGAAAACACAACTTAGACGAGGTGTTGAAACGGCTACATGCACTGGAGCAGCATGTGTTTATGAACCGACAACCTACAGAGTTTTTTGTTGAAGAAGTGAATACTGAACAATTTTGGAATGACATTACTTATGATGATCCGACAGTGTCACAAAGAAATTATGATGAATAGATTAGTTACACGCTATATTATTTTTTGAATTTCATTAACATATATGAATACCTGTGTTCATATTTTATATTTGAAAATATAGGTTGTGCAAGATGAAGTGATGAATAAAAACAATACAACTGAAAATGTTTTTGGTGATATTCAAGATGACAGGGTTGTTATAGATATTACCTTTACGATTTTAATAATTACTTTTTAATAATGTGTCTTTCGTTATTAAGTAAAAAGTTATATTTTTAATGTAGGTGTTGGAGGAGAGGAATGACTATGCGGGGAACAAATTTGATGATGATGTGTTTGATGTAAATGATTATACTGAATTTAAAGAGGTTCTTATAGTTACATTAATTTATATTTTGTTTTTAGTAGATTAAATCATTTATTTAATTAGATATTATTGCTTATTAAATTATGTGTATTTCGTTATTAAGTATAAAGTTTTATTTTTAATGTAGGAGTCGGAGGAGATGAATGACAATGTGGGGAACAAATTTGATGATGATGTGTTTGACGTAAATGATTATAGTGAAGCTAAAGAGGTTCTTATACTTACATTAAATTATATTTTGTTTTTATTATATTGAAACTTATTTTTAATTAGAGATTATTGGTTATTAAATTAGGTTTCAGACGAAGATGAAATAAGAATTACAGGAATTCTAGATTATTTTGATGAGTATGATGGCAAAGAAGTTACACATGATAAAATGAGGACTCGAAAACCATCACAATACTTGTGCACTCCTTACACCGAGGTATTTGTTTTATTTATAAACTCATGATTTTATATTTATGTGAATTATTTGAAAGATATAGATTTAAACATTTGAATATTGATTTTAGTTGCACACGACACCGAAGCCAAAAAGAAGAACAAAAAAGAAGGTTGATATCAAATCAAAAAGCCCCGTTCCTCCTCCAGTTTTTGGTGTTGCTCATGACTTCTCCATGTTGCGCCTGCAACCTTACGTAGCAGGCGGTGAGGCTGTCATCCAAAATTATTTATTTCATTATATGATGTCCAGCATCGTTTGTTAAATTTTGTGTTAGATAGAGATTTTTGGAGCTCATTGTTTGGGCATACACACGACGGATGGTTGGAGTCATCGGTAAATTAATTGTTAATTTATTATTTTAAAAGTTAATTGTTTTTTAGTCAATAACAAAAGTATCATGTGTGCAGCATATAACCATTTGGTACCGACTATTAATGGAGAGACGGTTTGAGAGCGACCGGCATACAATAATGCCTCCAAATTTTTTTGTTTCTCATGCTTTGGAAGAAGGACAGGACTGGAGGGCGTTTATGTCTGGTATTGCTACGTACCCCGACTTCATGGTTGCTTGGTGGGATGTTGATACGGTAAACTTAATTGTTTATATTGAAAATAATATTGTTATTTTTGTTATGTTTTTGAATTGTGATGTAAAAAAACATAATTTTATTTTATGATCCTTATACAGGTCTTATTGCCGATTCATTCATCCCCTAATCCTTGGCTATTTGGGGAATTACGATTAGCGTCAATGGAAGTGCATATTTATGACAGTCTTGGTAGAGGGGCTTATGAAAAATTCAACTCTGAAGGAATCTTTTCCAAATTTGAACGTCAGGTGGCAAATTATTTGGACAAGATTAAGTATTGGGCCTGGAGGAACATCCCAAGGATTCCGTTGAATATGCAATTCATTTATGAAGAAAATGTTCCCCAACAAAGTAGTCATTTCAAAGATTGCGGTGTTTTTGTTTGTATGTTTATGGAGCAATTCGTTTCAGGTCAACCAATACGTGTTCTTATTGACCCAAAGAACGCAACTTTAGAGTTCCGTCAACGGATGGCAAAAAAAATTTGGGGGTCTAGTCTTGGGCCTATGTAGTTGGATTATATAATTGTATATCTAAATTAATGTTGGATATGATTATTAGTTTATTTTTACAGTTTCGTGAACGGATGGCAAAAAAATTTAACGTTACGACAATTACAACAAATTAATGACCTACTAATAACTTATGAATACATACAACATAAGAACGACTACAACATTTGTTTTAACGTTACAAGTACACTGTTCTAAACGTAAGTACAAATACAACAATTTATTGACCTAACAACTTTAAAACCATAAAAACAATATTAAAAAGCTTACAACTTGTAAACAAGAACTGCCAAGAACAACACCCAACTACAAATCAACGCTATCTTCAACTTCTTATTTTCTGATTGAAAGAGCTTATTAGAGTTAGCTACTTTAGCTATTACCATAGATGATTGGTCCTTCTCTTCATCAACCCAACTGATAAACCCGCATTTTGGTCCCTGTTAAATTTAACATTGACAGTAAGAAGATAATTTTTTGTCATGTAAACATGACGGTTTAAATTTGAATGACGTTAACAACATGATACCAAATATGGGCAAGCGTAAAACAATCTTCCTGGGTTTTTAGTTGTTCTTGAAATCCTAACGATACGTTCTCCTCCGCAATTGCAGTATGCCATTAGCCTTGTTTTTCTTATAAATAGGAGTTGCTTTCTCAGATAAATTTTTCATACTGAGTGACACCCATTTATAGAAGAAGTCATATTACAGACAATTCTTTTTTACTATGAAATGAACTGGTTTGACTATGAATTCAAAAAGTTGAACTACGAAATCCAGACAAGTACATTCGGTAGTATTGTCTTGTCGGTCAGTGAAATTTGACTATGAAATGAACTGGTTTGACTATGAATTCAAAAAGTTGAACTACGAAATCCAGACAAGTACATTCTGTAGTATTGTCATGTCGGTCAGTGAAATTTAACTATGAAATCAAATGGTTTGACTATGAATTCAAAAAGTTGAACTACAAAATCCAGGCAAGTACATTCTGTAGTATTGTCATGTCGGTCAGTGAAATTTGACTATGAAATGAACTGGTTTGACTATGAATTTAAAAGGTTAAACTATGAATTTTGAACAGTAGAGATACAATATTTTCTATTTATAATCGCATTTTATTGATATTGCATTTGTGTGATGATTGTAGAGCACTTTCATCGGTTTTGAAAATGAGTACTTACAGCGAAAGAAGCTTTTCTCAACTACCAATTTTCTTGCATAACCTTCAAAGAATAAATCCTAATACCTTCACAGCCATTAAGAAAACCGATACCAACCGCTTTCAATTCTGTTTTGTGCCTTTAGGTTGCGTGGTATAACATACTTCTTTTATTGAGTTATATCATATTTCATGGTAATGTATCTCAATTAGTTTTTACTCATCACTAATATGTGTTCGTTTTTATGTAGATTCGTACCTTCCTTAGGTGCATGATACCGCTGATATATGTAGGTTATTTACCCCTTATTAGGAGCTATCTGAGAACAATGTACTTCGCAGTGGCTTTAGATGGAAATCATGAACCACTACTCTTAGCAATTGGTTTAGGAACCTTAGAGTGTGAAGAATCATGGAGATGGTTCATGATAAGGTTAAAAGATTGTTTAGGTGAGGACATAGAGGTTGGTTTCATAAGCAACCTGTGTGATAAAATAGATTGTGGTGTTCAGAGTGCCTACCCGGATTCATATCATGGATATTGTCCTAAAGATATAGCTCGAAAGATACGTGACTCTGTCGGACATAACAATACGGAAGTCGAATCGTTGTTTTGGAACTCATGCAATGCATATAGCGTTGATGATTTTTACTTATGTTTGGAAAGGTTGCAAAGTGCATGTAGGAAATCACCTTTCTTCACCTTGCTTAGGAGTCCAATTTACTGGCTTGACGATATACCGATTTCAAAATGCACACGAGCATTTTTCCCAAAAATACGTTACAATGTTAAATCGATTGACGTCCCTGAAATTTTGCAAATTATATCCACACATGAGTTTCCTATAACAATGATAATTTAGTTAATCACCACGTCGATACAATCAAAGTATGCTGAACGGGCCGAAGTGGCGGGTAAGGGAGATTGTTATATTTAGTTTTTTTTTATTGTGCTATTATTTTTATTAAAATATCAAATTTACAGGGAGGTTGTCTGGTGGGTTGACCCATTACGTTGAGAGTAAGGTTCAAAAATGTGTCAACAAGTCTTATAATTGGAATGCAAGACGTTTGTATGGGGATACATTTGAAGTCGATGACAATTTTGCCACCACCAACGTACAACTTGAACAAAGGGTATTTAGTTGTGGTAAATGGCAAAAAGCGGTATACCATGTCCCCACGCTATAGCATGTCTAAGAACCCGTACATCTGAATCCATTAACATAGTGGTTGATTACAAGTTCACTGATTATGTGTATCGACTTGCATATGGATCCGAGTTGGTGAATACTATACCATCACATGTGCATTGGGAAATACCAAATGAAACGGTGGTCTTGTTAGCACCTTTATATTTTATGTAGTATTATGTATTAGTTTTTTATGTACCCCGTTTTTATTTTAGTGTCGTGTTACGTATTAGTTATCCATGAACCCTGTTTATATTTTATGTCGTATTATGTATTAGTTATTTATGTACCTCATTTATATTTTATGGCGTATTATGTATTAGTTATTTAGTTTATGTCGTATTATGTACTGGCTATTGAGGAAACAACATACATTAAAAGAAATGGATGTTTATTAAATAGTGACGACTACACACATACAACAACAAACAACTTAAATAACGAAAAACAATTAACTTAACCAACATGCATATTAAAAATAAGGGACATTCTTTAAAAGATTCCATGCATCTAAGTGGGTAAACTCGCTACCATCATATTCAAAATGGTATAGTTCCAAAGCCACCTGCCGTAGAATGTCTTCATCCGTATTTGCATGTTCGTTATCCAACTCATTGTAAATACGTTGAAATTCTTTCACCTTCATTTTCAAATCCAGAAACTTCGCTTTGACATCTCTTCTTCTTCGATATTGAGTACGCCACATTAAATGGTGAAACAAATGACAGACACCAGACCAAAATGATCCAGCACGAACTTGTGGGGGACCAGGTGGAAAATCCTCCTCTACAGTTATAATCCAAGCTTAAACCAAAGCGACCTCCTCTGCGTTCCTCCATGTATGTGGTGAGTCCATAATTGCAAGGAGGAAAGTAATAAGAAACAACTACAATGGATATTAAAATCTATTTATAACGACTCCTTACTTTCCTGATGCAATGGCTTGTCAATTCAAGCAACAATGTATTGCGTTGTCATTCGACCGGGGATGACTTGTCAACTCGAACAGTGATCTATTGTGTTATAAGTATAGTACACTGCATTCATCAGTTAATTTTGACTATGAATTGCAGACATATTAGAAGATTGGATTGCGATTTTGTGTAGAAACTACTATAAATTGACCTTATGTTACATAAATAGTTTATTAAATAAACCAATACAGTTGTTCAAATATTGTTTTTTATATTCTACTCTCTTAGTTTCAATCAAAATGAGTTCTATATCATGGAGCAATGAAGAGTTCTTGGTTCTTACACATGCTTATATTCATGTGTACGAGACAAGCAAGTTGAACGATCCAATGTTTTGGAGCTGTTTAACCAATATTTTCAATGCTGAAAACCAAATGGCTACAAGAAACGATAGTGACGAACTAGACATCTTAGCAAGATGGTATGAAATGAAAATCGAAGTTCTATTATTCAACGATCTTTATACCAAAATTGACGACACCCGTTTAAATGCTACTGAGGAGGTCATCTTGGAAGCTGCTAAGGAGGAATACAAGTCATTAAGTAACGGGTTGGAATTCCAGTTTGAAGCCCCTTGGAATATTTTGAAATATATCCCATTTGTTTAAAATCTAGTTTAGTTTATTATGTGAGTACTAGGTTATTTTCATGTACTAGGTTATTTTCATGTATTTTGTATGCATTTCATTTGTTTAAAATCTATTTTAGTTTATTATGTGAGCAACTCGTATGATTAATTTGAATTAATAAATGCCCATTGCATTAGTTTTCACAATACATTAGAATACATTTCTAACAAGGATTCCATGAACCATTACAAACATTACAACACTTACATGAAAAACAACGACATAATACGAACAAAGCATTAATGTAAAACACAAGTCCATGGGTTATTCTTAACAAAAATTAGAGCTGTCTACATGAAATACTGTTTATTTTTAACAACCTTCCAAACTTCCTCATATTCGAAGTCTCTGCCGTCGTGCTCACAGATGTAAAAATTTGTAACAACTTCCAAGAACTCTTCTTCATCCCGATAACGAACATTGTTACGTTTCGCATAATTACATGCTCGATTGAACCATGTCACTTCTTCCTTTACATCCATCCACTTAGTAACAGCATCTGATTTTTCTCTTTTTTGTCCTTTTCCCATCTCATGGTTAAACAAAGATGTTATGCGAGTCTATTCATCACCAATTAGGCAATGCGGGGGAGCAAGTAACGATACACCATCCTTAACACTTAGCCAGCAACGTGTTAGAACTAACACCTCGTTTGTCGTCCATGGCCTTTCAGAATTGGAACCAGGTACTTCATTCGAAGAACTTGCTGCATTCGACGACATTTCTAATAATGGGAGTTCGTTTCGTTTAGGTGATTTGGGTGTTTGGTTTTTAGATCTTAAACATCTATTTATATAAATAAATAGACTACGAATTAAAACTTTGACTATGAAATGGTTACATTTGGACTACGATTTTCAGCATTTATGCAGTGATTTATCATGTCAAACTGTCATTTATGTCATGTCACTTAAGGGCTCCACTACGATTTGCAGGTTACTACAGTAACTTGGCATTACTGTCTAGTCATTTCAAAGTTGGACTTGTCATTACTATCTAGTATGTATAAATACCGCTTATAGATCAAATTTATTAAAATGTCGACTTTATTATGAGTTCCTCACAAAAATTCGAAGTTTGCTCATGCAACGAAGTAGATTGTTACTACTGTGATTCGGTAGACCCTTTTTTTACACCCTCTTCGGTCGCGCCATATATGTCACATGAAAATTTTGAAGAATTGAAGAAGGCTGAAGAACAACAAGAGGAGGACAAAGAATCATCCCGACTTCTCACTCAACTTGCTAATTATATTGCATCGGAATGCAAACAAGCTCAAGAAAGGATAGACCTCAATAAAAACAAAATCAAAGAGCATAAAGATTGGATAAAAAAGAGTAAGAAGGCAATCAAAACGACTGAAAAACGGCTTGCTGAGAAGGATGAGCAGTTGATACACATAATGGTAAAAAAGGATCGTTTGGAAGACAAAATGAGAATTAGGGATGACTATATAACAATGGAGAAAGAGAAGTACCCATTGCAGTTCCCTGAGTTTAAAAATTAGTTACAAAATTGTTGTAATATTATCATGATACAGATTAGGTTGCTAAAGGATCGTTTGTTGTTTTTTTTAAATAACAAGTTGTGATTGTTAAAAAAATTCTGCAAACTATATTTTATAAAATAAAGGCTTCATTAATTGTTATAATCAACAAACTAAACAAAAATATGAAAGCATAGCAATGTCTTGTAAGATTTAATAAAAATATTACAATACATAATAAGTTAACAACTCGTCATTAGTCTTCATTTCAAGGATGTTTTATATCAAAATCAGCGTTATAGGTTTGTGAGCAATTCGCTAAACCACCAATATTAAATGCCATTTCTGCAGTAGAAATTATGTGACGTGCTCCGCTACCGGATGCCCTTCCAGTACAATTATTTCTCGTGTGTCCTATTTGACCACATGTAGAACACTCTTTTATAATTGGACCCTCGCCTTGGGATGGAATGCGGTCTGTGTTTCTTGTCCTGCTTGGCTGACGTTTATCCATTATTGGTGGCTTAACAATCATCAAATCATCGGGGATCTCCCATTCGGATGGCTTTGGCAGAGGGTTTATTGATTCCTCATATGTTTTCCTCAGTGTTTCGGTAAAGTAAGCATTTAATGCATACCTCGAGCAGTCTTGGTAATTGTTCACTGTTAAACATCTTATGACATGACCACAAGGTATCCCATCAAGTTGCCAATGCCTACATGTACATGTCATATGTTTGAAATCAACAATCACATTTTGTGCCCCCTTTTTGACCTCGCATTTCGTATTTGAGATCATGCGAACATCCCATTTGGTAAATGTTTTCTTGTTTTCTTTTACAATTTCATCCGCCCAAGGGGTAAGTGTTGTTGTTGTTTCCGCTAAAAAAAGAGCCAAAATGAAGAAGTTAAGATCAATAACATCAAAATTAATAAAACATTAATATTAAAAATTTACTTAATACCTGCAAAGTTACGTCTTTGAAACCACCATTGTTGCATTGTAGCACGAAAAAAATCGATCAACATAAGTATTGGCACCTTACATGCGTGTTTAGATAATGCATTTATAGACTCCGCACTGTTGGACGACATAAGATTGTATCGGTTCCCTTTAAAATGTGCTCTTGACCAAGTTTCTGGATTTATACTTTTTATGTACTCCCATACTGGTTCTTTTGTCTTTTTCATAACATCCATGGCAGCATCAAAATCATCAACTGTGTACGCCCTACACGCCTCCCAAAAAATTCCTTTAACCGTCTTACTCTTGCCAAATCTAGATACTATGTTGAAATACAAATGGACACCACATATTCCATGATGAACGTGAGGAAAAATGTTGGCAACGGATGTTGCTATAGATGGAGACCTATCAGATATAATTGTAAGCTCCTGTATATTTCCTACGCAATCACGTAGTTTTTGAAAAAACCATGTCCAAGAATCGGTACACTCATTTTTGCATATACCATATGCAACCGGTAATATTTGGTTTTGTTCGTCCTTAGTAACTGCAAGTAACATGGTACCTTTGAACTCGCCCTTTAGGTGAGCTCCATCTACTACTCGGTTCGGCTTACAAAAATTGACAAAAGCGCGTACCTACAATACATTGTATATCTATTCAAATACACCAAAATAAATATTAAAAAATTAATATAATATCATAATACTAACCGAGCAACTGAGTGCAATGTACAAAAACTCAAAGCGATCATCAACATCTGTTTTAATATATGTGTGACAGTACCCGGATTATGTTTGGCCAAGTTGTGACAATACGCCGAAAGTTTGGTAAAAGAATCCTCTTTTGTACCCCTTAACGACAACAATGGATATTGCTTCGCACGCCATGCCTGATGGTATGAGATATTGATATTCAATTGAGCATTCATATCATTAACAATTTCTTTTCCCCGATAAACTCTACTATAGTCTTCAGCCAAAACATCAGCAACATATTCACCCAAAACATATTTGTTTGCTTGTCGATGATTAGGTTGCAATAATGTTGAAGAACATGTGTGTACATCAACAAATATATTCACTTGGAAAAGTGTAACAACTTGAAGTTTTCCATCGTCGAAAACTTGTTCTACCCGTGAGACTTCGCCGTCAATCGATTCGTTTCGTTCTCGCTTCGGGTTAATTATTTAAATTTATATGTTATTATAATTGATTGAGTGTCCAAACCTCTTGGAACTCATGAAATTAACCCAAAAGTGTTCATTTCAAAAAGTTAGAAACATTCCCGCCGGGTGACGGTAACTTAATCGGGTGCGACCAAAAGCCCCGTTTAATGCCGGTATCGGGTAAAATTCCACCGCGTCCAAGTTTTGGGAACTATATAAACGTGTTAAACCCTCCATTTGAAGCTTTTTCCTTCTCTCTCTACTCTCTCTCTAACCTCTCTCCTAAAATCCAAGATTAGGGTCCAAAACTCAATTTTAAGGCCTCAAATCCTTAAGGTAACTTCGTAACCTCATTGTATGGCTTATTTGGCTTCCAAATTCGACATTTAATCATGAAATGGGACAACATATATGAGTTTACAGCCCAGGAGGCTGCCTAGGCCGTAAACACCAATTTGAAGGGTTTTAAGCCCTTAAACTCCTTCCTAAACTCATTTGGACTTTAGATATGGCTAAGGGACTTCAAGATATGGACTTTAAACAATTAAAACATGAATTTTGTGAGGTTTGAAAGAGTTTATGGCCAAGGATCATTCCTGGGCCGTAAACTCATATATCTAGGGTTTTCATGCCCTTAAACCCTTCCAAACCACTCATATGTCTTAGTTATGAATTATAGAACATAGATCTTTGCATTTGGACACTTAAAACATCAATTTTTGGGGGACTTACATGAGTTTACGGCCAAGGCTTGTGCTTGGGCCGTAAAATCCATGAAACATGGTGCAAATCCAATTCTAGGGTGTTTGAAAGCCATCCAACACCACCAAAAGCCTTGGAATAAATCAAAGGACCAACAAAAAATAGTTTTAAGGCCTTACAAACATCAAAACCCCACATTTGAGATTTTACGGCCATAGAACATGTCTCATGGCTGTAAACTCATAAAAGGGTGTCAAATGGTGCCCTAAACTCATTTCTAGGCTTGTGGGAATTTTTAGAATCACATGTGATTGATTTTAACACCTTAAAAACACTAAATCTTGGAGATTTGAGAGTTTACGGCCAAAGACCCCATGCCTAGGCCGTAAACTCCCTTATGTATTGTAAATAATGTTTTTAATTCAATCCAAGCTTTAAGAAAAATTAATCCAAGCATTTCAAAGTGTCCATATCCATTTATGACCCAAATTTGCACCATAAACCACCCTACCATGAGTTTACGGCCGTAAACTCATGGGGAATGGGTGTTTTGGACCAAAAACTATTGTATGAGTTTATTCATGGGGAGTAAACTCAAGTCCCAAGTCCCTCGCTTCAATTCCCGTCCTTAAACGCCACCCGGGTCCCTCCAAACACTCGTAATGGAGTGTTTCCGCGATTGCAAGCAATAGTCCTTATCAAATAATCAATCTAGGTCCTAATTAGATACAAATGTGTATCTTTACATTAGACTTACGAACCTTGTGTGTTTGCAAGCCCCGTACCAACATTTAGCATCCGAATTCGCCACATTTCTCGTCTGGTGAGTTCATACCCCTACCCTTTTTCAACTGTTTTCACTGTTTTCAGGGGGGGAATACAAGCAAAAGTACAAGGAAATCTTGTACTCAAACTCATTGTTTTCAGTTTAAACGTTTTCATTTTGTATGTTCTAATATCAATAACTATGTTTATCAAATAGTTCGAATTACGAATTTAACTTTCAAACTAATCATAGATTTCTCGATAAAATGCTCTAATCTAAACTATGTTTCATAATATACGAATAACTTATACTAATTCCCAATTATAACAAATTACGAATACGAATACGAACACAAAGCTATAAATAGGAATAGAACGAATACGATACTATAACTAGAAAATAGAACGAATAACACATCTATAACTAGGAACAGAATGGATAACGAAACTATAATTAGGAACAGAACGAATTCGAAAACGACTGCGAATACGAATACGACTGCGAATACGAATACGAATAGTATTAGGAGTAGGATTAGGGATAGGAATGCGACTACGAATACGTATACGAATACGACTGCGAATACGAATATGAATACGAATACGACTGCGAATAGTATTAGGAGTAGGATTAGGGATAGGAATGCGACTACGAATATGAATACGAATACGACTGCGAATACGAATACGAATATGAATAGTAATAGGAGTAGGAATAAGGAAACGAATACAGTAACGAATACGAATACGAATACGAATAAGTACAATCATAACTAATTAAGAATAAGAACACGAATATGAAGATGTGAATTTAAGTACATTCCGAAATATTACCATTAGGATATCAGCATAACTAGATAATACAATAGGTACGAATGGAAACAAATCAGTATATCGAAGTTCAATAAATAACAATTACTTTTAGGAAAGTATGGGACTTTCCTGGGGAAAACAAAACATTACCTAATCACGTGTATATCTTTTACATCTTTAACATCTTTCACATTAGAAACCAACATGCAGGAAAGCATGGGGCTTTCCTGGGTAACAATTATATAACTAGAAAGAGTAGCAAACTGAATAACATTACATATTTCACAACTAGTAATGTACAATTAGGAAAGTATGGGACTTTCCTGGGTTCATAGTTAAACATAACCAGAATCGTGTAACCTAACAATAAATTAACCTTCTCTCTTAAGAAAATATGGGATTTTCTTGGATAAAAACTTTTCAATAAACAAAAAGAAACTCGTACATTTTCACAAAGCAAACATCTTATGAACTCACCAGCTTTATGTTGAGTTTCAAATTGCTTGTATTCTCAGGTCCACATTAGACAGGTACCTAGCAAATCTTTTGGAGAAGACGGAGCGTACAGAAGACTCGTCTCTACTTTTGTTCATATATATTATGTATTACAAATGTACAACTTTACTTTTGAACAAATGTAAACTTTGATATGTAATGTAATGGTTGTTTACTTTGCTTACTATGTACATTGGATTTGATACACAACGTGGTAGTCCACCTCGGAAATGTTTCCGCCATTGATTTTTGGGGTGTGATAGATTGGTATCAGAGCCCTTGTTTATAGTGAATGGAGTATACCAAACCTTACATGGTATAAAACTATAAACACAAAAGGGCCTAAGTGCTCTGAACTAAAAGTATACCTCAAATATAAGTATTTTCAAAAGTATACAAGTATACCTGACAGTCGAAAATCCGTAACTACAAGTAGAACATAACATAAGTAAATGGGTGTTGTACACTGCGGTTAAACCTGGGCAGTTATGTAGTCGTATCTAGTATCAATATAGCCTGGCCAACTATATTCATGCAAGACACGGCCAACATGTGCTTGGGAGTGACTGTGGTACGCAGCATGCCTAAGACTTACCCAATACCCAAACAATGAGCCGTTGCTGCAGCGAATCATGAAATACTATGGGAGTATTTCTTGAGCCAAATCCGTTATAGAATTTCTCATGCTAGCGTTACTCCTTAATCATTTCTTTAGCGATAATTTATCTGTTTGATAAATCCTTCCTGCTTTATCGCCTAATAGAATTCTATGTATGCCATAAAGAGATATCCTTTGTATCATATCTCTTGATTCAACTTAGAGGGCTTATCATCCTCTCTTCCTGATCTTATTAGATCAAGATGCCTCCAAGAAAGAGACCCAGCTCGCAGAACAACAACAACCCTCCTCAAACACCACCTTCTCTTCAAATCGACCTGGCAACCCTTCAGTCAGTTTTAACTGCAGCATTTTCAGCAGCCACGTCGCAAACAAACCCCGGTAGTTCGGGAGGTGGTCCCCAACCTCAAAACCAGGAAAATAGCCAGGAACACCGAAAGGAGTGTTCCTATTAAGACTTTATGCATGCGAAACCTACATTCTTCGATGGCACCGGAGGTGTCATTGCTCTAACTCGATGGTTAGAAAGAATCGAATCCATCTTCGAGATCTGTGCTTGTTCAGAATCCGACAAAGTGAAGTTTGCCGCTTGCACTCTCACCAACAAAGCCCTGACTTGGTGGAACAGCCGAGTCAAATCTCTAACTCTACCTGTAACCAATGCTATGGGTTGGGAAGTTATGAAGGAACTTTTGCACGCTGAGTATTGCTATTGGGGTGAAATCCAGAAGTTGGAGCATGAACTTTGGAATTTGAAGATGAAAGGTTCCGATATCGCTGCCTACACATCCATATTCGATGACTTAGCACTTCTTTGTCCAGGGATGGTTACCCCTGAAAGTAAGAAGATTGAGAGGTTTATCTGTGGATTAACCCAACCAACAAAAGGGAACGTCTTAGCTGCGAGGCCGGATACATACGACAGCGCCAAATGCCTAGCGCAAATCTTGATTGACCATAGTGAGGACGTAGAGGAAGCAGCCACCACTCCTGAGCCAACAGAAAGAAGTGGTGAGAAAAGAAAGTACTGGGAGGCAGGGGATAAATATCAGCCTTCCCAGGAGTACTCGAAGAAACAACAAATGGTGACAGTCCACGCTGCCACTACCCCTGCTGTTGTACCCGTCATCGGTTCCTCAGCTCGAGCACCTATTACCGGATATGCCGGTGTCCTCCCATGGTGTAACCAGTGCAGTTACCACCACTATATTCCCGGTCCCTGTCGTATAAAACTTTGCAAAAATTGTGGCCAAGAGGGTCACCCTGCGCGGAATTGTAGAACACCAACAAATCAAGCTCACGGAGCGGGCATTAATCAAGTCTGTTATGGTTGCGGAAAGGTCGGGCATTATAAGAGAAACTGCCCCAATGCAACAATAGCTGGCAACTCTGGAAGAGTCCTAGCTATAGGACAAGGTGAGACATCCACCGATCCCACAGTTGCCCCAGGTATATTCTTTTTCGACGATCATTTCGCTTGCAGTTCTTTTTCAACTCTAACCTAGAAAGATAAATTGTTGTCTATTCATTCGAATCTCTCCATAAACGTAGAACTTTTCGAAATCCTCATTAGGATTGATCCCGTAACCTACAAACTTCGATTAACCTCAAAACTTAGAGACATTCCTATGGTGCGTCACGTCTCGGTCTTTTAGAAATATCTACCCAACGAAACCTAGACGCTTCCCGATAGTGAGGGTTCACTTGAACGTCTAGTGGAGACTCGATTCTACGTGGAAGCGTGAAGATCCGAAGCAGTAAACTCAGCCACGATTCTCTTTTCAACTTGCAATTTGAGTCCAAATCTTTGAATTTCGGGACGAAATTCCCTCTAACGGGGGGATAATGTAACAACTCGAAGTTTTCCATCGTCGAAAAGTTGTTCTACCCGTGAGACTTCGCCGTCAATCGATTCGTTTCGTTCTCGCTTCGGGTTAATTATTTAAATTTATATGTTATTATAATTGATTGAGTGTCCAAACCTCTTGGAACTCATGAAATTAACCCAAAAGTGTTCATTTCAAAAAGTTAGAAACATTCCCGCCGGGTGACGGTAACTTAATCGGGTGCGACCAAAAGCCCCGTTTAATGTCGGTATCGGGTAGAATTCCACCGCGTCCAAGTTTTGGGAACTATATAAACGTGTTAAACCCTTCATTTGAAGCTTTTTCCTTCTCTCTCTACTCTCTCTCTAACCTCTCTCCTAAAATCCAAGATTAGGGTCCAAAACTCAATTTTAAGGCCTCAAATCCTTAAGGTAACTTCCTAACCTCATTGTATGGCTTATTTGGCTTCCAAATTCGACATTTAATCATGAAATGGGACAACATCTATGAGTTTACGGCCCAGGAGGCTGCCTAGGCCGTAAACACCAATTTGAAGGATTTTAAGCCCTTAAACTCCTTCCTAAACTCATTTGGACTTTAGATATGGCTAAGGGACTTCAAGATATGGACTTTAAACAATTAAAACATGAACTTTGTGAGGTTTGAAAGAGTCTACGGCCAAGGATCATTCTTGGGCCGTAAACTCATATATCTAGGGTTTTCATGCCCTTAAACCCTTCCAAACCACTCATATGTCTTAGTTATGAATTATAGAACGCAGATCTTTGCATTTGGACACTTAAAACATCAATTTTTGGGGGACTTACATGAGTTTATGGCCAAGGCTTGTGCTTGGGCCGTAAACTCCATGAAACATGGTGCAAATCCAATTCTAGGGTGTTTGAAAGCCATCCAACACCACCAAAAGCCTTGGAATAAATCAAAGGACCAACCAAAAATAGTTTTAAGGCCTTACAAACATCAAAACCCCACATTTGAGAGTTTATGGCCATAGAACATGTCTCATGGCCGTAAAGTCATAAAAGGGTGTCAAATGGTGCCCTAAACTCATTTCTAGGCTTGTGGGAATTTTTAGAATCACATGTGATTGATTTTAACACCTTAAAAACACTAAATCTTGGAGATTTGAGAGTTTACGGCCAAAGACCCCATGCCTAGGCCGTAAACTCCCTTATGTATTGTAAATAATGTTTTTAATTCAATCCAAGCTTTAAGAAAAATTAATCCAAGCATTTCAAAGTGTCCATATCCATTTATGACCCAAATTTGCACCATAAACCACCCTACCATGAGTTTACGGCCGTAAACTCATGGGGAATGGGTGTTTTGGACCAAAAACTATTGTATGAGTTTATTCATGGGGAGTAAACACAAGTCCCAAGTCCCTCGCTTCAATTCCCGTCCTTAAACGCCACTCGGGTCCCTCCAAACACTCGTAATGGAGTGTTTCCGCGATTGCAAGCAATAGTCCTTATCAAATAATCAATCTAGGTCCTAATTAGATACAAATGTGTATCTTTACATTATACTTAGGAACCTCATGTGTTTGCAAGCCCCGGACCAACATTTAGCATCCGAATTCGCCACATTTCTTGTCCGGTGAGTTCATACCCCTACCCTTTTTCAACTGTTTTCACTGTTTTCAGGGGGGGGGGGGGGGGGAATACAAGCAAAAGTACAAGGAAATCTTGTACTCAAACTCATTGTTTTCAGTTTAAACGTTTTCATTTTGTATGTTCTAATATCAATAACTGTGTTTATCAAATAGTTCGAATTACGAATTTAACTTTCAAACTAATCATAGATTTCTCGATAAAATGCTCTAATCTAAACTATGTTTCATAATATACGAATAACTTATACTAATTCCCAATTATAACAAATTACGAATAAGAATACGAACACGAAGCTATAAATAGGAATAGAACGAATACGAAACTATAACTAGAAAATAGAACGAATAACACATCTATAACTAGGAACAGAATGGATAACGAAACTATAATTAGGAACAGAACGAATACGAATACGACTGCGAATACGAATACGAATAGTATTAGGAGTAAAATTAGGGATAGGAATGCGACTACGAATACGAATACGAATACGACTGCGAATACGAATATGAATACGAATACGACTGCGAATAGTATTAGGAGTAGGATTAGGGATAGGAATGCGACTACGAATACGAATACGAATACGACTGCGAATACGAATACGAATACGAATAGTAATAGGAGTAGGAATAAGGAAACGAATACAGTAACGAATACGAATACGAATACGAATAAGTACAATCATAACTATTTAAGAATAAGAACACGAATATGAAGATGTGAATTTAAGTACATTCCGAAATATTACCATTAGAATATCAGCATAACTAGATAATACAATAGGTACGAATGGAAACAAATCAGTATATCGAAGTTCAATAAATAACAATTACTTTTAGGAAAGTACGGGACTTTCCTGGGGAAAACAAAACATTACCTAATCACGTGTATATCTTTTACATCTTTAACATCTTTCACATTAGAAACCAACATGCAGGAAAGCATGGGGCTTTCCTGGGTAACAATTATATAACTAGAAAGAGTAGCAAACTGAATAACATTACATATTTCACAACTAGTAATGTACAATTAGGAAAGTATGGGACTTTCCTGGGTTCATAGTTAAACATAACCAGAATCTTGTAACCTAACAATAAATTAACCTTCTCTCTTAAGAAAATATGGGATTTTCTTGGATAACAACTTTTCAATAAACAAAAAGAAACTCGTACATTTTCACAAAGCAAACATCTTATGAACTCATCAGCTTTATGCTGATTTTCAAATTGCTTGTATTCTCAGGTCCACATTAGACACGTACCTAGCAAATCTTTTGGAGAAGACGGAGCGTACAGAAGACTCGTCTCTACTTTTGTTCATATATATTATGTATTACAAATGTACAACTTTACTTTTGAACAAATGTAAACTTTGATATGTAATGTAATGGTTGTTTACTTTGCTTACTATGTACATTGGATTTGATACACAACGTGGTAGTCCACCTCGGAAATGTTTCCGCCTTTGATTTTTGGGGTGTGACAAAAAGTCCATCAGAATTTTTAATTGCTTTTGCTCTTAGTAACCAAGAACAATTTTTCGAAACACACACAACTTCATACCTTGATTTGGTGGATCTACTTGTCCTCGTCTGGAAACCTTCTCGAAGACATTTTTTACCAATACATCGCTTTAAAAGTTCTTTGTTCTTAAATATACTCTCACATTGAATCTTTTGAAGATTCATGTCTACCATCTGTGTTGGGATATCTTCATTAATATCAACTGGCCATGCTGGTACAGGGGGCATACCGTGAAAAAGGTTATCAGGAAACTTAGCTTTAACTTCATCACCCAACTCATCTCTATCGGAATTGCTTTGTAGCTCGGTTATATCTAAACATACATCACCAACATCAACATAATGCCCGTAAACATGATTTTTTCATTTTTTTGACTTGAATTTTTTTTTCTTTTTAGTTTTATCTACCACACGCCTACTTATAACTTTAACTTCTTGTTCGGCAACATCATCACAACGACCACCCACATCATCAAGATAAGTACCAACATCATCATCACCAACATGCTTGTAATTCTTAGAATCCACATAGTGAATAGGTGAATAATTAACATTAACATTTTCAGCAACACTGTGAAACTGAGGTACACTAGGAGTATTGAAAGTACCTATCGGATCGTTGCTCCCTTTATAACTGCATAAATTACCAACAAGCTGGTTTCCAATTTCACCACCCTCATTAACCTCCTCAACTTCATCAACCACCACAAACACTTTCACAGCCCTTCCTCCACTACATTTGATTATGTTTATCAACATTCTAACATCCATGTCTTCAACTATAGCTATATAATAATTTAATTCAGGATGGTGGAAACGAAGACTAATTCTATATTTGTCTAACAAACCAATTTTGCTTCTTACCAAAGATACAAAATCACTATAACTAATATACTCAGAAAATATCAAAGCAAGTTCAGAAATACCTTCCTGTGGACATATGTATTCCAGATTAGTTCCATTAACTTGTCGTCTCCCACCGGTTACAAGACAAACCAAATATTCAATCATTTTTTGAGCAAATTGTAGAGAAAGTTCCTAAACAAATAACAACCAAAATGATATTTTTCTACAAAACTTTTTATATAGCAACATGATTTCGTAGTCAAACCAATTCATTTCATAGTCAAACTAAAAAAAAATACAAAAAAAAAATACAAAAAAAATCCACCATTTCGCAGATACAGTGAGAGTAAATCGCAGATGGGCCTATTTACCCCTATATATACAGAAAAAAAAATTAAAAAACAAATAAATAAAACCACCTGCGAATGTACAAGCACCTAAAGCACAGCTGTGTTTTAGGTGCTTATACATTCGCAGATGAGATGTTGATTTCGCAGATGGGGCATCTTCATCTGCGAAATCGTTGGCTAATTTTGTAATTTCGATTTTTTTGGCTATTTTTGTAATGTCATTAGTGTAAATAAGCTATTTTTTAGGTAACAAATAATTATTTATAACAAAATTTTATATGTTAAAAATAAAAAGGTTATGACATTTTAAAAAATTATACTAACAGCTTAAAAACATGTTTTTTGATTAATTTTAGAAGCTCAAAATCATGTTATAATTTATTATATTTATATAATTAATATATGTAAATATATGTGTAATTTATTAACGGGGTCCCCATGGGGAGTTCAGAACGGGATTGCCTACCCCCGCCCCGCCCCTGAAATTAAAACGGGGGTTAACCTTGCCCCCACCCCCGTCCCCGCCCCCGATTTGTTTTTAAAAAAATCCCCCAAACGGGATGGAGCCCCCACGGGAACGGGGTCCCACGCGGACTTTTTGACATCCCTATAATAAATTATTCATTTTTGAACCGTTGTGACTTGTGAGTCGGATACCGATCAAATGAAAAACGAATCACCCAGCAAGTATCATGTCCCTCCCCCAATATCTCTTAGTGCTTGTTCTCTAACATTATTTAATTCCGTTAATTATTCTTTCATTACTTCACCAGGTTAAATAGGAAATTCATTGGTCGTTTTGGGTTTTATCACTACGCAAACAATCATCTTTTTCTTATCTATAAATTTTTCGTCGACTTTGTTGACTAAAATTTACCAATTCAAACGCTGAAACTTCGTGTTCTACAACTACGTTTTGAGTAATAGTTTCTTCAATTTGGTACTCTCTCCGTAATTTCCCCTTTACTTTTTTAGTTGTTGACTCCGGTATACATTATGTATACATGTTTACTATTGTTTCAGGAACCATTATTCATTATTCGGTGTTTTATTTTTGAGGGATGTTTCCTTTTAATTCGTTAAAAGATTTCTGGAATCTGAAACCAAGGGATGATGGTGGAGCAGCGTTACGGAGTCATAGGAATAATTTTATTGTTGTAGAGGACGCTTATCAACGGTCTCCCACCAATCAGGTCCATAATCTGTTTCACACCATCTTTTTCACAACTTTGAATTCACGAGTGGTTTTATCAAATTAAATTAAATTGTAGATAGTAACATTTGAATCTTCAATCAAAGTTTTTATGATGTAACTCGAATGTCACAGATTATAATACTATTACCAAGATAAATTACACAAAACAAGTTTTATTGTTTACTGTCTTAATCTATTAAAACAATTAAGGCTGGACTATTAACAACACATAAACATAATCCTGTCAATTATCTAATATGACTTTATAAGATTTCAACATAAACTTGTCAATTATCTAATATTACTTTATAAGATTTGAGCCAGTGAAGAGTAATACAGAATACACTGTACACATTAATATACTATAGACTATAAATACGTTATCCGTCCAAAAGTAATTATTTTAAAATTTAAATTATGCTACTAATTGAATAATAATATTGATAATAACAGTAAATCGCTATAAGCTTTAAAAATGCAAAGAAGTAATAAAACAAATGCCTAAAAAATAATTGGGTAAATTACACGAATGATCCTTGTGGTTTGGAGCAATTTGAACGTTTGGTCCCTACCAAACACAAAATGATGTTTGAGGGACCATCCGAGTTAAAAAAAAAAAGTTTTAGAAACCAAACGTACAGATTACCCTAAACCACATGGACCATTCTTGTAATTTACCCAAAATAATTTTAAAATATATTTTATTATTATATTTTTGATATCGGATAATCTGAATATCCAAATTTTTAAAAAATATTATCTGTATCTGAATCCGAAAAATCAAATATCCAAAGTTTTGGATATTTGTTATTTCGGATTTTCGGATCAGGTAGACGGATTCGGATGTTTGAGGGACCTTCCGAGTTAAAAAAAAGTCTTAAGGACCAAACATGCAGATTACCCTAAACCACATGGACAATTCTTGTAATTTACCCAAAATAATTTATAAAATATATTTTATTATTATATTTTTGATATCAGATAATCTGAATATCCAAATTTTTAAAAAATATTATCCGTATCTGAATCCAAAAAATCGAATATCCAAAGTTTCAGATATTTGTTATTTTGGATTTTCGGATCAGGTAAGTGGATTCGGATGTTTTTGAACACCCCTACTTAAATCTATAATGTCTTTAGTTTATTAATACGTTTTGACAAAAAAGTCTTTAGGCTTAGCAATATCCATGTGTGTCCCTCCTTAAGTGGTTGGGGTTTAAGTCTTGTAGTATACAAAATGTCATCACATAATAAAAGTCTACAAAAATAGCATTTGTTTTTATAAATATACGAAAGATTGATTTTGGAGCTGGGATATATTAAAGTTAGGTATCGAATGCGTACGAGTTCCAAAATGTCAAGAACATGAACTGGTCCCATTGGTTTCGGGTCAAGAATTGTTGATTTTGCTTTGTGTTTGGTTCCAGAAGTGACTAACCGATTTCAATGATCATCCCTAATAACATGGTGTCCACTAATTTGCTATTTGAGTCACTTATATTTTAATTGCACGCAATAGAACAACAAAGTATTTTTGGCATATTTATTATGTCAATGTAATCAATTTCAACCAGTTAATCGGTATCTAATCCTGTTCCTACGTGACATCCAATATGGCTATATTTGTCACATTTACATCTCCCCAGCTATCTAATTTTCCCGTACATCTACAAATACTTAATGTGTACTCCATATTATTTAATATTTTTTAGTCAACATGATTAGTATGTTTGTCCGTGCATAGTTGTCACTAGTGTTCATAGCGGGATCTATCACGTTAGGCGTAGCGTTGGACCACTACGGAGCTATCATGCATTTAGCGAGAAAGCGATGGTTCAACGTTTTTTTCTTAATAAATAATATAAATAGAAAATAAGAAAGTTGGTGTTGAAATCAATAACAACATATTCTCTCTTTGAACTGCTGAAATATAAAAATACTATAAACTAATTAAAATATTACTCGATGGAGGTCTCGGACTTCATAGTTCCTAACATGAGGCTTCTCAATCTTAAATCGTCTAATCTCTCTGCTATGTGTGACCTTCAACGTTTTTTTTATATAAGTTAGCTATTCTTATAACCATGCTTGTTATTATTATAATATTTCTTATCCTAATTACTCTAAATCAGTTACAATTATGGTTTTTGGTAAATGTGAATTGATAGTTGAAAGACTGAAAGACCTAAAATGAGAGTTGGAGCATTTGATAACTTAATGAAACTTCTAGAAATTAAATGGAGCATCTAGAATTCAATGGAGCATATAGAAATTGAATAGAGCATCTAGATATTATATAGAGCATATAGAAATTGAATGGAATATCTAGAATTGAATGGAGCATCTACAATTGAATGGAGCATTTGGAAGCACAAAGGAGCATCTAGAAACTAAATGGCACATTTAGAGTTGGGATGGAGCATCTAATAGATGACCGGAGAATTAGAAGAAATGTCATGCAAATGATGCACCATCAAGTGACTAGGTGTGCTACTAATGGCACAAGGTACACAACTTTTGGTCAAGGTGCGCCACCTTATGGTCATGATGCGTCATTTTGGTGATCCTAATGAGCTTTTGAGTGTTGATTTGTTGCTTATGTAATACTAGAAGGATGATGCTCCACCAAAGGGATTGATGTGCGATCATTTCACATGATGCACCATTGTGATGAACGGTGTACTATTGGCTTGGATGAGGTACACTAGGTTGTTCAAGGATGTCCCAAGTTAATTAGAAGTTGAAGTCAAGGTGGATGCCCAATGGAGCATGATGTGCCCTTGTGGCATCACGGTGCACTCCGTGCGCATGGTTGGTTCTCATGTACTATCTCTTAAGGTTTAAGGTTGTAGAAGTAGTTGGATGGGGGATTGTGTTTGGTTGACACCTTTCATGGACCTATGGATTAATGGGATCGACCCATTAGGGTTTTAGGTATGATCCCTAGTCTATAAATAGGGATTCCTGATAAATCATTTATTGGTATCTTTATATCTTGAATCCTTAATAAGTAGGCTGAATCTTTGATGAGTTATATTTGTAATCTCTGTTTGAAAACTATTAAATAAGAATACTTTCTCTTAACAATGGACTTAAGCCAACATAACTAAACCATATAAATATCACGTCTTTGTATGTGTGTGGTTTCGTTAGTTATCTACTTTATTTCCTAACAAATATTAGTAGTGCTTGGAAAGTGGTATATGTGTCACACCCCCGAACCAGGCGGCGGAAACGTTCGGGGGCTGTTGTGACTCAATTGTATACCATAACATTGAATATATATGAAACATAACCACATTCGTCACCATGCATTAATATAGTACAACCAGTAGCGTTTACATGAAATACACTGTTTAAATATTACATTCCCAAAAATAAATTGTTCGATTCGTACATAAATAAACTGCAAGCCATCACTGAATATGATTTCCTTTGATTCATTGGTTCCCTGAGAATACAAGTATTTTGAAAAAAACGTCAACATATGGAATGTTGGTGAGTTCATAAGTTGCATTTGAAAAACAATGTTTAGTATCGTTTGAAAACCACCAGAAAATCCGATATTTTCTGAAAAGAGAAGCTTTTGAAAACGGTTGTGAAGGTCCATAAGTATGCTTGTTTGTTTTCTATACTTGTAAAAATTGTTTATTGGAATTGTATGTATTTCGAATCTGTATGTATTGAAAAACCCTAGGAAAACCCGATGTTTTCTTAATTCTTTGAATTCCATGAATTTATTTTGAAACCATTGCAACGCATGAAGATATCATTACCAGACGACATTGGATTATTTTGAGCATGATTATCTGCTACAAACACGCGTTACACAAACGACTCGTCTATAGCAATACTAACGATCCCGTAGGCGTCGTCCGTACTAATCACGTTATCCAACCGTCCTGACTACGTGTAGTCCCACATCCGAAGAGAAAGAGGACACGAAGGCCTCGATGACTCCCTTAGCCGGTTGGGGATAAAAAGGTACGAGGGGTCCCAGACCCGCCTCGCAAAAAGGCAGACTTTACTAGCGACACTAAAGGACCCTTGGGGACCAGTAGTCTACAAGCCATTGAAAGTCCGGTTACGTCGTGTCGGATCGGTAAAACCCAACACTTCGTAAGATTGAAGTCTTTGGGCCTTAAGATCGGGTCGTCGGACTAGCTAGGCTCAACGAACAAGATTTTACACTTGTGGGGCCCAAAGATAGTGCGTAGACGTCTGTGCACATTCGCATGTATACTGAATTCCAAATCGTTAGTTGTATGAATCGTAGTGTTGTAGTATCATAGTGTCGTCGCGTTAGTAGTTTCGGATTTTTATTGGTTCGAGACCGAACCAATTCGTTTAACAACGACTTTTGGTGTTATAATGTATTGTATTTTGTCGGTAGTCGTGGTACCCTTATTTGGTCAAATTGTATGTATTGAATTAGTCTTGAAATTTTTCTGTTTTCAGCCCCTCCTTGTTTGCAAAATTTACTTTTTCACCCCTTTATTCAAATACTTTTCGGTTTGGTCCTTAAACCAATTTTCTTGACATTTTAACACCAAAAATTATTGAAATAAATATTTTCCAGCATATTTTTCATAGAAAACAGCTTAAGTCCCTGAAATTTCAGTTTTCTCGGTTATAACCCTTCTTTTTCGCAAGTTTGACAATTTTGGCCCAAATTGAAATTTTTTTGCAACTTTGGTCCTTTTTAATTTAAAAAGCATTTTAAACCTTTGAAAAGGACTTGGATCACTTATGGTCCACTTTTTTACAGAAAATCACAGTTTTGGCCCTCCAAAACAGAAAAATTCGCATAATGGGCCTCATTGGGCCGAAATTGTCAATTTTAGCCCATTAAGCTTGAAATTTATATTTTTAATCCTCTAAATGAGTATATTTCCAGAAATTGTTTTATTGAAACTGTTTTGGCACACCTCATCCATCAGAATTCGTGATATGCCAATTTGGACCCTTAATTTTGTATTTTTCACATTTTAGGCCCAAAATTTGTGTTTTTAACCCAAAGAAAATTGTTACTAAACTACTTAACCATTTTTCTTGAAACAATTTGTATGTAGAAATATATTTGAAGCTAAAATCATTTAACACAAGATATACCTCGGTTTTGAGGGGTTTTATGGCTAGATCCAACATTATAACACACAAATGCATACATATAAGCATGGAAATCATACAAGGCATACAAAACACATATAGATCTACACTTTCACTTGTATTCCCCCCCCCCCCCACAAAACTCATAAAAACAGAAAATAGGGGGTATGAAGCTCACCTTGGGTGTGGGGGCTCGGTTTTGCAAAGAAAATGGAAGGAAAATGAAGTGATTTTTGGCCTAAGCACCCTTTGGTGAAGATTTCGACCTCTAGGATGCAAGATCACAAATATGAATGAATTTAGAAGAGATTTTAATGAAATAGAGGGAGTTAGATCATAAGTTAAACATTAACTTACCTTAGATGGTGATTTTGTGGGAAAAGCCTCCTTGAGAAGCTCTTGATTCTCGAAATTTTTGAAGAAGGGGGAAGGAGATGTTCTTCAAGATTTAGAGAGAGTAGAATAGATTTTTGTGAGTGTGTGTGTGTTGTGTTTGGCCGAGAGCAAGAAGAAAGAGAAGAGAAAAGGTTGAGTTGACATTCCTTGATACATGTTGGTCCATGCATGGAGATATGTGGGATATTAGTGAGGTGGCAACCCAAGGTCAACTCTCCCTTTTTCCTTGGGCTTGGGCCGAGAATGGGGAGAGAAGAAAGGATTTTTGGGCTTTTTGCCCCTAAGCCCAATATTAGAGGTAGTTTGGGTGTTCATTGGCCTTATAAAATAAAATTGTGATTTTTATGCTTTAATAAGCTAGATTAGGTTAATCATGGATCAAGGCTTTCATTTCATTTCATTCTAGGCCCAACATGGCCCAAAATGTTGAAATAAATTAGTGTGGGTCCAATTAGAGCCCAATTAGGGTTCTAAGCCCATGATAGTGTAATTGGAAGCTTATTGGTCCATTTGGATCCAATAGGGGAGTCCTAGTCCAAAATGGACTTAACAAGGACTTTTAGGGTCTCCAATTGTTTGATGACTATTTGTAGTACTAGTATGATGTATTTGATTGAAGTTTTTGATTCACATTAGCTTGAATGTATAGATTACATGACACAAAATTTCCAGTTGTGACATCATCCCCCCGTTAGAGGGAATTTCGTCCCGAAATTCTGTTTGAAAGCTAGATTTGAGAATGCTAGAATAGGTGAGGGTACTTCTGCTTCATTTGATCCTCGCGTTCCCACGTGAATTCTGGCCCACGCTTTGCGTTCCACCGTACCTTCACGATCGGGATGCGACTTTGCTTAGTACGCTTCACTTCCCTGTCCATGATTTTGATGGGTTCTTCGACGAACAGGAGATTCTCATTGATTTCGATTTCGTCAAGAGGAATGACAAGGGTTTCATCTGATAGACACTTCTTCAGATTAGAGACATGAAACACGGGGTGTACACCGTTTAGCTCCGCGGGTAGTTGTAGTTTTTATGCTACCGGACCTATTCGGGCGACGATTTCGAAAGGTCCAATGTACCGTGGGTTTAGCTTTCCCCGTTTTCCGAAACGTATAACCCCTTTCCAGGGTGAGACTTTTAACAGTACCCGATCGCCGACCTGGAATTCTAAGGGCTTTCGCCGTTTATCGGCGTAGCTCTTTTGTCGGTCACGCGACGCTTGCAATCGAGCTCTGATCTGAACGATCTTTTCTGTGGTTTCGCGAATGATTTCCGGTCCTGTTAGTGCTCTGTCCGACGTATGTGTTTTTGCTAGCTGGGTATCACCTACTTCAGCCCAACATAATGGGGATCTACATTTACGCCCGTACAGTGCTTCGAAAGGAGCCACCTTGATGCTTGAATGGTAACTATTGTTATATGAGAACTCAATCAACGGCAGGTGGGTATCCCAGGACTTTCCAAAGTCTATTACACATGCACGAAGCATGTCTTCAAGCGTCTGAATGGTTCGTTCACTTTGACCGTCCGTTTGTGGGTGATATACGGTACTCATATCGAGATGAGTTCCCATTGCCTTGTGGAGTGATTGCCAAAAGCGCGATGTGAACCTACTGTCCCTATCCGAGATGATAGATTTTGGCACTCCATGGAGTCTTACGATTTCTCGTAGGTACAACCGCGTCAGTCTCTCCATCTTGTAGGATTCTTTGATTGGCAGGAAATGGGCAGATTTCGTCAGTCGGTCGATTATTACCCATATGGTGTCCAGTCCGTCCGACGTCTTGGGCAGCTTGGTCACGAAATCCATAGAAATCCCCTCCCATTTCCACTCAGGGATTGCCGGTTGCTGTAACAATCCGGAAGGTTTCTGGTATTCCACCTTTACTTTGGCGCATGTAAGGCACTTGCTAACATAGGTTGCGATTTCCGCCTTCATGTTAGGCCACCAATAGTGTTGTTTAATGTCCAAATACATCTTGTCCAAACCTGGATGAATGGAGTATCGTGTCTTGTGGGCTTCCTTCATAACGGTCTCCCTAAATCCTCCGATTTTTGGGACCCAAATACGGTTCATGAAGTAGTATACCCCATTCTCTTTTGCTTCTAGGTTCTTCTCCATCCCGCGCAACGCCTCGCTAGTTCTATTTTCCGCTTTCATAGCCTCTGACTAGACTGATGCAATTTGAGTGGCCATATGAGATTGAATGGTTATCGAGTGTGTCCTCGTACGACGACTAGAGTACTCCTTCCGACTTAATGCATCAGCTACTACGTTGGCCTTGCCTGGACGGTACTTGATCTCGCATTCATAGTCGTTTAGCAATTCCACCCATCTTCGTTGTCTCATGTTCAGCTCCTTCTGATTCAAGATGTGCTGGAGGCTCTTGTGGTCCGTGAAGATGGTGCACTTTGTACCGTACAGGTAGTGTCTCCAAATTTTCAGAGCGAAGACCACGGCTCCCAGTTCTAGGTCATGGGTCGTGTAATTTACTTCGTGCGTCTTTAGCTGGCGGGACGCATATGCTATCACTCTTCCACATTGCATGAGAACGCAACCTAAGCCTTGATTCGATGCGTCACAGTAGACTACAAGATCTTCCGTTCCTTCAGGTAGAGATAGTACAGGAGCTCTGCAGAGGGCTTGCTTCAAGGTTCGAAACGCAATCTCTTGTCGGTCTGTCCATTTGAATGGTATGCCCTTTTGCGTAAGCAAGGTAAGCGGCTTGGCGATCTTAGAGAAGTTTTGGATGAATCTCCTATAGTAGCCTGCTAGGCCTAAGAACTGACGAATTTCTGTGGGCATAGTCGGAGTTGCCCATCCTTCCACAGCTTTGACCTTAGAGGGATCCACATGAATTCCATCTTGGCTAACTACGTGACCTAGAAAATTCACGCTCCGTAGCCAAAACTCACACTTAGAGAGTTTGGCGTAAAGCTTTTCCGATCGCAGCGTCTCTAGGACTTGTCGGCGATGTTGGCCATGCTCCTCTTTGCTTCGAGAATAGACGAGGATGTCATCGATAAACACAATGACGAACTTGTCCAGGAACGGTCGACAGATTCGATTCATTAGGTCCATGAATGCGGCAGGTGCATTTGTTAGACCGAAGGGCATTACGACGAATTCATAATGTCCGTAGCGGGTTCGGAAAGCGGTTTTAGGAATATCTTCCTCTCGGACTTTGAGTTGGTGGTATCCGGACCGTAAATCTATTTTAGAAAAATAGCTAGCTCCTTGGAGCTGGTCGAATAGATCATCGATTCGCGGGAGTGGGTAGCGGTTTTTAACAGTGAGCTTATTTAACTCTCTGTAATCGATACACATTCTGAAAGATCTGTCCTTCTTTTTTACGAAGAGCACCGGAGCTCCCCATGGCGAGTAGCTAGGTCGGATAAATCCCTTGTCCAGAAGCTCACTGAGTTGGCTGGACAATTCCTGCATTTCAGCAGGAGCCAATCGATATGGTGATTTAGCGAGAGGAGTTGCTCCTGGAACGAGGTCGATTCGGAACTCAACCTGTCTCTCTGGGGGTACTCCTGGAAGATCTTCGGGAAACACGTCCGGAAATTCACACGCTACCGGGATGTCTTGGATGTTAGTTTCTTCTTTGGCCTTGTCCACTATGTGAGCCAAGAACGCCAAATTGTTCTTTCGCAAGTGTTTTTGTGCTTTGATGCACGAGATGAGACGAAGATTCGTACTGGGTTTGTCTCCGTAAATTACTAGGGTTTCGTGATTTGGGAGACGAAGGCGAATGGCCTTCTCATGGCACATAATCTCAGCATGGTGGGGGCTTAACCAATCCATGCCGATAATCACATCGAAACTCCTAATTGATACTGGCATTAGGTTTATTCGAAAAACGTGTTGGTTGAGGGTTAGGGTACATCCGATGTAGATCTCCCTAGTGGATTCGGTTTTCCCATTGGCCATTTCCACCGTATAGGTTTCATTTAGCTTCTGGGGTTGTTGTTTTAGTAAATGTTTAAACTTCTCACTTACGAAACTTCGCTCCGCTCCGGTATCAAATAAGATGCATGCATAAGTGTGGTTTAGGAGGAACGTACCGGTCACAACTGCGGGGTCCTGAACTGCATCACTCTGACCCATAGTCAGCATTCTTCCTGCTCCTCTGTTTCCTGAGTTGTTGTTGTTAGGGCAATCTCGACGGAAGTGTCCCGTCCTTCCGCACCCGAAACAGGTGTGGCTATGCCCTGTATTGTTGCTGCCGGCATTGGTGTTGTTGTTATTGCGGTGGTTGTTGTTGTTCTGGTTGTTTCCCTGACTTTGGTTCTGAGGAGGGTATGTCCTGCAGAACCTTGCAGTGTGTCCCCTTCGGTTGCAACTGGTGCAATGGAGTTCCCTACATTCGCCGTGGTGATGGAGGCCGCACTTATTGCATTTGGGAAGATTACCGGAATAGGGTCTTGAAGCATTTGAAGCAGCTGAGGCTGGAGCATGTGGTGTGGCTGGAACCGGCGCAGTGACAGCGTTAACTGCCACTGTTTGCTGCTTTTTAGAGGTCTCGGGGCCCTGACGCCCCTTTCTCTTGTTGTTCCATCCTTTCTTACCATCACCCTCCTTCTTCTTCTCTGTCTCCACTAGTTTCTCGCCCTTCTTGTTGTTGTGATCATATAGCCTCTTTGCCAATCTCTTTGCACTGTCAAACGTTTCAGGGTTCGCAGCTATCACATTCCCTTGAATGGGGGGTGTCAGTCCCCAGATGAATCGTTCGATCTTCTTTCCTTCTGATGTGATCATACCCGGGCACAACAGAGATAGTTCGCTGAATCTCGATATGTAAGCATCGATGTTCCCATTCTGCACCGTGAGATTCCATAGTTCCTGTTCCATCTTCTGTATTTCGCCTCGGGGGCAGTACTCCGCCATTAACATTTCTTTCATTTCTGCCCAGGGAATAGAGTTGGCGACAGGGAGCGTCATAGCTTCTACGTGTCCATTCCACCAAGTAAGTGCTTGATCCACAAAAGTGCAGGCCGCAAACTTCACCTTCATCTGCTCGGGGCACTCACATATCTCGAATACCGACTCTACCTTCTCGATCCATCGCTTCAGAGCGATCACTCCTCCAGTGCCGTTGAAAGTTCGGGGTTTAGCGTTCGCAAAGTCCTTGTAGGTGCACGTTTTAGTGGGTCCTTGGTTCGTCCCGTTGTTCGAACTTCCGGATCCTTGCCCGTTACCTCCTTCGTTGTTCCCTCGGTGAAGTTGTGCCATAGCTGCTGTGACCGCAGCAGACACGACTGCCTGGAAAGCAGTGGAGTCAACTTCGGGCGGGGTTGGTTCGGGATTTCCGCGAGTAGCTGGGCGAGGCATCTTTCTGTCATGAAACGGAAAGATGTTGGGTGTACGTGGTTTCCGTGAGGTTGTGGTCCTACCGACTAGGTGTATGGCACGAACTTAAGTACTTCTATCATTTAGCATACAATCATAGATTCGCAACACATAGCAAAACACGTAAAAGTTCACTAATATTATCCTATGCCTCTTCCACTATTGCAGACTAAACAGACGTTCTCTTTTTGGTGATAAAGGGTATAGTTTTAGGTTCCCTAGCTATCCTGATCTCATCAAGACGTGTGTTAGTTTTACTTTGGAGAGAATGTAGTTGATCAGGCTACATTCATTCCTTGGTATCACTAAGAACAATCCCGAATTAACCGAGATACCAGCATTATTGTGTTTGATTCGGCGTTAGATCCTTATTCCTAATGCAAGCAAGTGTGTTTTATTTACTTGTTTTGTTCAGAGTTATGTTAGTCCCTCTTTTTGGTTTATAGTTGCATATCAATGTGTGGCTCGACATGCTAGTTCACTATAAACAAAGCTCTGATATCAACCTGTCACACCCCCGAACCAGGCGGCGGAAACGTTCGGGGGCTGTTGTGACTCAATTGTATACCATAACATTGAATATATATGAAACATAACCACATTCGTCACCATGCATTAATATAGTACAACCAGTAGCGTTTACATGAAATACACTGTTTAAATATTACATTCCCAAAAATAAATTGTTCGATTCGTACATAAATAAACTGCAAGCCATCACTGAATATGATTTCCTTTGATTCATTGGTTCCCTGAGAATACAAGTATTTTGAAAAAAACGTCAACATATGGAATGTTGGTGAGTTCATAAGTTGCATTTGAAAAACAATGTTTAGTATCGTTTGAAAACCACCAGAAAATCCGATATTTTCTGAAAAGAGAAGCTTTTGAAAACGGTTGTGAAGGTCCATAAGTATGCTTGTTTGTTTTCTATACTTGTAAAAATTGTTTATTGGAATTGTATGTATTTCGAATCTGTATGTATTGAAAAACCCTAGGAAAACCCGATGTTTTCTTAATTCTTTGAATTCCATGAATTTATTTTGAAACCATTGCAACGCATGAAGATATCATTACCAGACGACATTGGATTATTTTGAGCATGATTATCTGCTACAAACACGCGTTACACAAACGACTCGTCTATAGCAATACTAACGATCCCGTAGGCGTCGTCCGTACTAATCACGTTATCCAACCGTCCTGACTACGTGTAGTCCCACATCCGAAGAGAAAGAGGACACGAAGGCCTCGATGACTCCCTTAGCCGGTTGGGGATAAAAAGGTACGAGGGGTCCCAGACCCGCCTCGCAAAAAGGCAGACTTTACTAGCGACACTAAAGGACCCTTGGGGACCAGTAGTCTACAAGCCATTGAAAGTCCGGTTACGTCGTGTCGAAACAGTAAAACCCAACACTTCGTAAGATTGAAGTCTTTGGGCCTTAAGATCGGGTCGTCGGGCTAGCTAGGCTCAACAAACAAGATTTTACACTTGTGGGGCCCAAAGATAGTGCGTAGACGTCTGTGCACATTCGCATGTATACTGAATTCCAAATCGTTAGTTGTATGAATCGTAGTGTTGTAGTATCATAGTGTCGACGCGTTAGTAGTTTCGGATTTTTATTGGTTCGAGACCGAACCAATTCGTTTAACAACGACTTTTGGTGTTGTAATGTATTGTATTTTGTCGGTAGTCGTGGTACCCTTATTTGGTGAAATTGTATGTATTGAATTAGTCTTGAAAATTTTCTGTTTTCAGCCCCTCCTTGTTTGCAAAATTTACTTTTTCACCCCTTTATTCAAATACTTTCCGGTTTGGTCCTTAAACCAATTTTCTTGACATTTTAACACCAAAAATTATTGAAATAAATATTTTCCAGCATATTTTTCATAGAAAACAGCTTAAGTCCCTGAAATTTCAGTTTTCTCGGTTATAACCCTTCTTTTTCGCAAGTTTGACAATTTTGGCCCAAATTGAAAATTTTTTGCAACTTTGGTCCTTTTTAATTTAAAAAGCATTTTAAACCTTTGAAAAGGACTTGGATCACTTATGGTCCACTTTTTTACAGAAAATCACAGTTTTGGCCCTCCAAAACAGAAAAATTCGCATAATGGGCCTCATTGGGCCGAAATTGTCAATTTTAGCCCATTAAGCTTGAAATTTATATTTTTAATCCTCTAAATGAGTATATTTCCAGAAATTGTTTTATTGAAACTGTTTTGGCACACCTCATCCATCAAAATTCGTGATATGCCAATTTGGACCCTTAATTTTGTATTTTTCACATTTTAGGCCCAAAATTTGTGTTTTTAACCCAAAGAAAATTGTTACTAAACTACTTAACCATTTTTCTTGAAACACTTTGTATGTAGAAATATATTTGAAGCTAAAATCATTTAACACAAGATATACCTCGGTTTTGAGGGGTTTTATGGCTAGATCCAACATTATAACACACAAATGCATACATATAAGCATGGAAATCATACAAGGCATACAAAACACATATAGATCTACACTTTCACTTGTATTCCCCCCCCCCCCCCCCCCACAAAACTCATAAAAACAGAAAATAGGGGGTCTGAAGCTCACCTTGGGTGTGGGGGCTCGGTTTTGCAAAGAAAATGGAAGGAAAATGAAGTGATTTTTGGCCTAAGCACCCTTTGGTGAAGATTTCGACCTCTAGGATGCAAGATCACAAATATGAATGAATTTAGAAGAGATTTTAATGAAATAGAGGGAGTTAGATCATAAGTTAAACATTAACTTACCTTAGATGGTGATTTTGTGGGAAAAGCCTCCTTGAGAAGCTCTTGATTCTCGAAATTTTTGAAGAAGGGGGAAGGAGATGTTCTTCAAGATTTAGAGAGAGTAGAATAGATTTTTGTGAGTGTGTGTGTGTTGTGTTTGGCCGAGAGCAAGAAGAAAGAGAAGAGAAAAGGTTGAGTTGACATTCCTTGATACATGTTGGTCCATGCATGGAGATATGTGGGATATTAGTGAGGTGGCAACCCAAGGTTAACTCTCCCTTTTTCCTTGGGCTTGGGCCGAGAATGGGGAGAGAAGAAAGGATTTTTGGGCTTTTTGCCCCTAAGCCCAATATTAGAGGTAGTTTGGGTGTTCATTGGCCTTATAAAATAAAATTGTGATTTTTATGCTTTAATAAGCTAGATTAGGTTAATCATGGATCAAGGCTTTCATTTCATTTCATTCTAGGCCCAACATGGCCCAAAATGTTGAAATAAATTAGTGTGGGTCCAATTAGAGCCCAATTAGGGTTCTAAGCCCATGATAGTCTAATTGGAAGCTTTGTTGGTCCATTTGGATCCAATAGGGGAGTCCTAGTCCAAAATGGACTTAACAAGGACTTTTAGGGTCTCCAATTGTTTGATGACTATTTGTAGTACTAGTATGATGTATTTGATTGAAGTTTTTGATTCACATTAGCTTGAATGTATAGATTACATGACACAAAATTTCCTGTTGTGACAATATGATATATTATGAATTTGACAAGTGTCGTCTGATTCATAACAAGTGGTATCAGAGCTGCGGTTTGTTTATGTTGATTGAAGATGGCATCGACAAGTTCCATTTGAAGAAATTTAAGGGTTTAGGTTATTTTTGGTCACTTAACTTTTGGTTTTGGGCTTATTTGGTCACTTAACTATTTTTAAGTTTTAAAAGGTCATCAAATTTTTGACTTTGTGCTCATTTAGTCACTTAACTTTTGGTTTGGTCACATTTAGTCACTTAACTTTTAGATTTGTGCTCATTTGGTCACCTAACTTTTAAAATTTTGCTCATTTAGTCACCAAACTTTTAAAAAAATTTAAAAGTTTAGTGATCAAATGAGCACAATTTTAAAAGTTAGGTTACTAAATGTGACCAAACCAAAAGTTATGTGACTAAATGAGCACAAAGGCAAAAGTTTGATGACCTTTTAAAACTTAAAAAGAGTTAAGTGACCAAATAAGCACAAAACCAAAAGTTAAGTGACCAAAAATGACCTAAACCCGAAATTTAATGGTTCGAATGATTTCACTTTGTGAAAGGTAAAGACGAGGGAACTTCTAGTTCAAAAGGGTGGTGCGGAAAAATTAGAAGGAGAAGCGAAATTGCCGAAAGACATTACGACTGAGAAAAGGGTAGATATTCTAGAAAAAGCGCACAACACAATTTTGTTGAGTTTGACAAAAGAAGTACTACGAGAGATCGTTGATCAAACAAGAGTTGTTGTCCTTTGGGAGTAACTTTGTGACAAATATCAAAACAATTATCTGAAAAATAGAATGTATTAGAAGCAACGTTTTTATATTCTTAAAATGTTTGAAAATACCCAAGTGAAGGATCATCGAGATAACTTCAATAGGATCATCTTGAATTTATAAGGTGTGAATGTAATGATTGAAGATGGATATCAAACACTTATCCTTTTATGTTAACTTCCAAAGTCTCATAATAATCTCATTGATACCATGCTATATGGTAGGACGACAATTACTATGAATGATGTGAATTTTTTTTTGTTTTCCAAATAACTTAAACTAAAGGTGTCGGTTAGTGAATATATTTTCGGTTTCGGTTTATTCACATGCAAAGGAAGAACATCAGATAGAGGTGGAGGTACTCGAAGGAATTCGTGTTACAATACTAAAACTTCGGCTAATATTAGATGTTATCACTTCATGGAAAAAAATGCACTTCATAAGAGATTGTATATTGCTGAAGAAAGGGAATCACAAAGCTCAATCAAGGAACAATAATAATGTTGATGTGGTTTAAGAGAGTTCTGATCAAGGGGATAACGGTGATGTTTTGACTGTATGTACAACTAGTTCTACACATGTTTGTATCTTGGAAACATGAGCATCATCATATGACTTAAAATCATGTCTGGTTTGAATCATTTAAAGAGTGTAATGACACGGTGAAGATGGGTGATGATGGGATGTGTAGTATCAAGGTAGTGGCACAATGCAAATCAAAATGCATAGTGATATGGTATGGATGGGCTGAAGTATTCTGCTGAAGGAGGCTAGGTAAAGGTCTCCAAAGGTGCTTTGATAGTTATGAAAACTAAGTTGCAACATGGAATTTATTTTTTGGAAGGTTGCACAGTAAGAGGAATGATGACAGTATCCCAATCCTTGGATCAGTTTAATTATAAAATAGATTTAAGGCATCATAGGTTGGGATATATAAGCAAGAAGGGCATGGCAATATTGAGTAAATAGGGGTTGTTTGGTGGAGAAGTAACTAGAAAGGCTAAAACCGGTGAAGCTTGTGTTCAAGAAATGCAACAAAGGGTGAAGTTTAGTTTGGTTCAACAATCAAGAAAGGAGATCCTTGAGTAGTATCACTCAGATTTATGGCATCCCTCTCTAGTGAAGTCTCATGGTGGATGTCAATACTTTGTGAATTTTATCGATGGCTACTCAATGAAGGTTTCTGGTACTTTTTGAAGACAAAAAATGAAGATAAATTGTTTAGGTGGTTCAAGGAGTAGAAGACTATGATTTAAAAAAAGCAGATTGGGAACTAGGTAGTGTCACTTGGAACAAAAAATGGGTGCAAGTTCTCCAAGAATTCATTTCATAACTTTTATAAAATAGAAGGAATAGTGAGGCATCACACTCCACGACATAAACCACAACAAAATATGGTGGCAGAACAAATGAACCAACCACTGATGCAGCATGCTAGAAGCATGCGACTATTTGTTAATTTATCAAAAAATTATTGAGCGGAAGTAGTCAACATTACTTGCTATCTGGTGAATAGATCTCCATCAGATGCAACTGATTGTAAGACTCCTCAAGAGGTGTGGTTAGGGAAATCCTCTAATTATTATGGTTTAAGAATGTTTGGATGCTCTTCTTATGCTCGTTTGAATGGTGGTAAGTTGGAGTCGATGGCAATACCGTGCATATTTCTAGGATATACATCTAAAAGTAAATGTTTGTATGTGGTGTATAGAAAAATGAAAGACTCCAAATTCGTTATGATGGTTTTTGATAGCTTAAAAGCAATCTTTTTTCTTATTATGACTAATGGAAGTGATTTTAAAATAACCGTTATTTTAAGACCATTTTAAAACAAAACCATCAAGGATCTGTTTACATGGGTTAGAAAGAATAGAAAAAACCATATGATGCTTAGATGACAACCTTTAAGGACTATGATCTTAGTTGGCAATTGGCGATTTGATGAAGATGGCAAAAGACAAGAAGCTTGGTCTTCTCTAAAGGTATCCACTAACAAGTATGTGTCACTAAGAATGCTAGTTCTCGTCTTATATTAAGTACTTATTCAGTCTTTAAGAACTAAACACCATTTAGTCTTAAAGGAGAAGCACTTAAACACTTAATCTCTTCACTACATTTCAAAATATAGAAAGAGGAGTGGGAGAGAGAGATCTCGGGTTTGAGGAAGAAAAGAAAGAAGCAACCATAAAACAAAAGTATATATCACTCTTCTATACACGCACATATGTGTTAATGGCAATGCTTTCATTAAATGCAAAGGGATCGCTTTGTAAGAAACATGTCTTCTATAAGGGGAGATTGACAAGCAAACACCCATCCCTCATGGAAGCTCATGGGTTGAGAGGAAATAAGTGAGGGGTGGAGTGTCAACACTTTAAGCCTTAATTCTCATTTGTACAAGATTTATCCAATGAACTTATAAAGGACCAAAATAATGTACACAACATATAAAATCATACTATATGAGTTAACGACTAGTTATACTCTCTAAAATATTATTTTCATAAAATAATAATTTCCCAATTAAATAATATTTCCATAAAATAATAAATTTTCAAAAATTAAATACAAGAATTGAATGTATTTATTAGTAAATAAATTCTTAATAAATATTCAGTAAGTGACAACTTGCTAAACGTGTGACCATATATGATCATATGTTAATGGAAAACATTATTCTAAAATGATTCTTGAGTATATAGATCTAATAATCTCCCACTTGCACAAGATTTATTATAGATTTGCATAGATAGTGGTTGACATCTAACAACAAACTACTGCCCCCAACAACACACGAAGAGGTGGCATCTGTAACTACTAATTTCCAAGAGCTCATAGCTAAAAATGGTATATAATGTGTTGTTTCAGTTATCACTTTGTTACAGACATCATGTTGATCATGAAATATGGATCACAATGATGTCATATGGTATTCAACTTTCAGTAAGGCCTTAGATGTTTACCTCTCAATGAATCAGAGGAACAAATATCGTATTGACTACATATGTATCTTATATAATTCATACAATACCCAATGATGAATTTTATAACTCCACGATTATGAACAATGTTTAACCATGTTAAAGAATAGTAATTCATATACTCGAGTCCCTAATATGTATTTGAGGTTGAAGAATACAACGATGCTACCTTTCATTAAGATCGCTCACGACTACAATCCATGAAGTGATCTTGATGTGGGTCATGTCTAATACTTATTCTCAGTTCAAGTACATATGAACTGGGTTACAACCATTTGTTATTTTAATCTCCATGAAAATCAACCAATCAAATTCATATTTGTCTTATTTCATAGATACTCCCACAACTATGAAAAACTATAGACATATAGAATAACTAGATTATTAAAGGATTAAACATGATAATATAGAACACAACAAGGATTATAATGAAAATATCATATCCAATATATCAAGATATTTCAATATTTATTTCTTATATTGTTCCAATATCCAAATACTAAATTTCAATAAAATCCAATCACTAGAATAAGAAAGTCCTATAGATTTAGCGTAACTCATGCTTTATCTAGAGAATGGGTTTTGTTAAGTGGATTTGAACAATTTGATATGTACAAACTTTGCGAATACTAACATTTTTCGTCTTATTTATATGCCATATATAAGAGAAAGCTGTTGAGAATGTTTCAGATGCTTAAATATGACATAGATACCAATATATGCGTAATGGGACTACTCATAGTCATAAATGAACTCTTCACCTAAGCATCTTCAGATGCAGTTTCTTAAACAACAATCTATTCTGACTCTATAGTGTTATTGCAACTAAAATTTTCTTGGAACTCCTTTCCATGCAACATTTCCTTCATTTATAATGAGTACATGCATGATTGTGATCGATGATCATCTCAATCTATTTCGAAGTTGGCATATGTGTAACAATTTACACTTAGTTTTCTTTCAAATACTCCGAAAATAAGAAATATGTATTTAGTTCTTCATAAGTACTTTAGAATATTCCCCTAAGTCATCCTATGACTTAATCTCAGATTACACTAGTGTCTCTTTGTCATGCTAAAATCATACGATGTATCTAGTTTTTATGCATAGCATGGCATATATGATGAATGTAATTGAAACATCATATGGAATCTAATCATACTATCTTGCTCACCTTTGTGCTAGGAGTTTGAGGCATGCTCAAAATCGTGTATGTGGTATTGGATAAAAAAACTCTCTTAGAGTCTTTTATCTTGAAAATTTCAAAATCTTGAAAATCAATGCAATTTCATGTAATCCTTTAAGTTTCCATTTTCTATCTGTACATATATTTATTCCAAGACTCAATGTGTTGTTTACATACAAGAATAGGAAAGTAAATACGATCCCACTAGTTTTCTAGAAAAAACCAGAGTCATCTTTAATTATAATGAAATCACACTTTGCGTTTTTTTCTTATAAAAGGAGGATTTTTACTATGACATGTTGAATTTAAGTCTGAGTAGCTTTCAATCCATATATGCTTTCTCATTTGGAAACTCACTTACTCCTTATAACCGTACTATGTAGAGGAAGATTAATAAAGCCCATACTTGATTATCATACATGAATGCATCTCCGTGTGTTCATGGCTTTAATCTATTTGTCAGATTTACAATCCGATAGAGCAATTTAGTAGTCTAAAGTGCTTACTATAAAACTTTCAACATCAGATATGAGAATTTAAAATTTCTCTACCTTCAGATGAATTATACCAAATCCGCGAACACTTTGTGTTTTATTAGTGTATGATCAACCATTTGAACAATTTCAACAAACTGTTGTTGACTTGCTAGTTCCAAGTATGATGCATTTAGTTTATGATTCTTTAACCGTTAAAGTTCCATATTGCTCCCACTTATAAAAAACTTTCTAAGGATATATCTTCTGGAATAACGATAGTGGGATTATAGAAACTTTATCTTATACAATCTTTTTGGATATTCTACATAAATGCACTTAGATGATGTTAGGTCGAGTTAAGCTTCTTGTCTTACATATGCTCCATAACTATATACCTTTTAGTTAAAGATATAACATTTCATCCTTAGTATTATTAATTTATTTAATCTACTTGTTTGGTTGGAAATATATATTCACAATATATATGTGTTCCAGTGAGCATGACTCCAAAAATTTAAAGGAAAGAGTTCTTCGAGTCATCATAGAGGAGACCACATCATATAAGGTTTGATTCATTCTCTTGAACATAAAAAGATGTTCAAAG
This sequence comes from Lactuca sativa, assembly GCF_002870075.4. Classification (NCBI taxonomy): domain Eukaryota; kingdom Viridiplantae; phylum Streptophyta; class Magnoliopsida; order Asterales; family Asteraceae; genus Lactuca; species Lactuca sativa. Next base: position 237,538,668 of record NC_056625.2, read on the forward strand.
TGGAATGAGTTGTGATCTAATTCCACATCTCCTAAAGATGATCGAAGAAAACTTTGTTTAAAACTCGTTTTCTTTATTAGAATAAAAGTTTTTTATGGTCTCATTGATTTGAGCATTTAATCTTTCACTATTAAATAGTTTGAGCATTTCAAATTTTCAACAATAAAAAAAGAAGTCGTCAGTGAAGTTAATTAATTATCTATCACCATATCTATTTATAGGATTGAAAAGACTGCATACTTCACTATGTACAATTCTTTAGCAAACCGTTTGCATTTTCACTACTATTAGAAAAAGATGCTTCTGAATCATTTTTCCATATAAATATATTCACATATACATAATGAATCCTCATTTCCCATCAAAATAACATCTTTTTAAGTTGGTTTATGTGTTTCTTATTTATATGGTCATGATGATAATGTTATAGATAAGATTGAATCAAATGTCGTTTGATTCTTTTGTTGTTATCTTTAGAATTATGAAAACATATAGACTAACTTCATAAAAAACATTATGAGAACATATAATTAACATATAATACATTGTTTTAGAACATGAATATAAATATCCATTAAACGATAAGTAAATGTAGATTGCTTCAAAATTTGCAATTACTACATTTTCCTAGTCGTAACAAAATGTAAACAACTATTGCTTATAATCAAATGCACACTATTTGGTAATCAAAACTTCCATCAATTTTCACCCAAGATTATCAAAATCGCCATCTTGATTGTACAATCTTAGGTATAAAAAATGAATCAGATCGTATCTAGGGTCAGATGACAAGTAAGATCATAGGATCGTAGATAGGATTGTAGAATTCGAATTTGATCCGATCCACCCTCCCTTGATTTTAGCTTTTGAAAAAAAATTTAAAAAACATAAAAAAAATAAAAAACATTAAAAAAATAAAAAACTAAAGTTACCACTTTACAACTTTTACTCTTTACCGTTTTACCGTTCACCTTTTTTTGTGACTAATGTTTTGAAGTATTTATAGGTGTTGAACGGAAAACTGAATGTTGGAGATATATTTCATGTTTTGAACCTATAGGTGATTTTTGTAATGGGATCTTAGAATCTCATCCCAGTCTTGTAAACCCAAAAACAATCCTGCATAGGATTTCGATCTTGACAACCTTGGTTTTAACAACATTTTTTCTCCAGCATGGAATACCACTCTACATGTAATCAGTTGCTTACGTCTTCTAAACATCTACACATTATATCAAATATTAGTGTCATTTCAGTATCATATACTCAAGTGTATAGTGAAATTTAAATAGTTCTATCATATAGATACCTAAACTGCAAGTCGTACCATACTTCCTCAGCTCAGAGATATAAGATGAGGAGTTCCTTCTATAATATCTTGTTTCTCCAAAATAGAAACAAGACTGATCATTGTGGTCCTTTCCTCATTTGTTGGGTTTATGTTGTCTTTCCCATTTATGAGCTATATGCCTCTTAGAGAATACACTGTTACTCTTATCGACCATTCCATTATCCAATGCTTGAACAGGTTCGAACCAGGGTCTATTGTTCTGAATGAATATCTTCCTCACTTGACAAAACGTCTATATGCTTCGTAATTTTCCAAGACCTTCTTCATGTCAAGGGTCATTGTTCCTAGTATTATCTAAGACACGTCAATAGCATCACACTAATGCTTCCACCAAGCATCATGATCATATAGACTGGTTGGGAAATGTTGTTCAGGAATAGTACCTTTAAGAATGTATAGTTTTTGTTCGTTCTTGTGAAAATTTTCAAGGCATGACACCAGTTGTAGAAATTATAATCATCAAATGTTATTGTGTCTTATAAATCAACAAGAAAAGGTGGTACATGGGCGTAAGAGTGGCTTTTATAGTCATCTACATAATTTGAAAAAATTTCATTTAGTATTTTCAATATTTAAGTCTTAAAAAATTAATACCATTTACTGTTTCCAAAACATTAATTAGTTAACGTATAATATCCAAGTTACGAAACAAGTAAATGGTTAGGTGATATTTATCCCTTCCACTTAGTCTGTAACACCCCAATTTTTTTTCAAAACTTTTTCAAAGCTATGGTTATAAAATCATTTCAGGTGTTAACCAACAATTAACAAAACCAGTCCCATAGAAATATTTACATTTAAAACATTGAGAGTTACTATTAAGAATCAATACAACAATAGCAAGCAAATATTAATTACATCAATAACATTAAATAAGGAACTTAACAAGTTCCACTCCATCTATCAGTTTTCTCTTTGAATACAACCTGAGATACATGACATTAAAAACAGATACGTATGACAATAATGCCTCGTGAGTTACATGGGTTTGTGACCCAAAACATTTCAAAGAATTTACGTGAAAATCTTTTCATACATAACATAACATAGTTTTAGTCAATAAAACCTTTTCAAGCATTTTCAAGGAAACCTCTTTTCATACATGTCATAAATATCATTTCATATCTTATCATTTTCTTTTCTTTCATTTAATTTCAAAAGACATTTTTGCATATTTCATTTTCTTTTATCATTAAGGGCTAATTCTAGTATTGAACCATTTCTTTTTTTATACTTAGGGTACCCCCAAGTCTATACTTAGGTGGAAAGAGCAAATCAATCCACCAAGGCATCATGCAAACTAGGACATGTACTTCATGAAGGGGATGTACAACCCCATTAGATTCCTCTAGACCTCTTATGACGCATCATGGACCAATTAACTTTCATTATTTCTTTACTTTCTTTCCTTTTTACTTTCTTTTCATCTTTCACTTTCCATATTAACAATACTCATACCATAATTTGTAATATCATAGGTTATTAAGAAGATATACTCTGAAAAGATACATTTCACATACCAAACACTCGTTCTTCTAAAATATTCTTTGCTTTCAAAACATTCTTACTTTCAAAGCCTTCTTTTCAAAAACATTTAGCACTTTCATTTCAAAACATTTCATATATCAGAGCATTGAATTTCATTATCATAAAATCATTTTTTCGTGTACCCCAAAGTGGGAAAATGCCAACACATACTCACATCAATCACACGTAGGTTAACTATTGCTCTTCTAGTTCCTTTCCCTAGAGGAATCATCTTCAAATACTACTTACACCATATATGGATATAAGTCACTAACATGATCAAAATACCCCACAAGGATCCCATTACTAAATTTCATTCCTTCAAACCATTCCTCATGAAAAACTATAACATAGGCGAAAATCGCGCATAAATCTGAGTTTGTATGCAAAAGTTATGAAGAATATACCAACATTCAAATTTTTGATCGAGCTAGGCACTCTGATGCATGTGCGTGGGTCGCATGCTTGATCATGCAGATCGCATCCCGAAACAACCCAAACACACCCAAAAAGTCACTTTTTGAGTCTTAAACTTACTTGGATGGTTTTGGTCTTTTAGGTAACCATTTGTAACATTTTTAAGGTTTCCAAACACTACTAGAGGGCATTTTATCATGTCAAAACATTAAACATAATTCATTATGTACTAAATCAAAATTCTAAGCTCATAATGTATACAAACACTCAAATGAATGGGGCAAGAGCTCAAGTTGCTCAGAAACAATCTTTAACCGATATCACTTATTTCCAAATCATTTAATACATCATTGGGTGTTGTTAAGTACGTAAAACCACCATTAATGTCATTGCAAGTAATCAATCCAACAATGGAATCCTCAATTCCATTCCATGTTTAAATTGCCCTTTGGGCCAAAACAATCACTAGAGCTAGAAACTTACTAGTATCCCTTCATTTTTGTGTTCCAATATCATCTATAGAGTGTTATTTCATTTTCATGTCATTAACTTCTTAAATGTTAATCATTGTGTAGCTATCCATAGGTTTCACAAAATACCCTTATGACCACAAATTCCATGGATTCATCCAATAATCAATCAACAGTTAGTATTTTGTATCCAAATCGTTCCAATTTTGTGCATTCATGGTTATGAACTTTATTTTCTCAACAATTCCTCAACTACATAGGATTCCATTGTTTTCATCATATTGTCCCTAAATCCATTTCAATCCAAGCTTATACATGATTCTACCATCATGGATGAGTTTGATCATTCCAACTGGATTTATTTTTGTCAAACATCATCTAGGTTATAGAATCCAATCTCATTTCATCATCAATTGCAATATCTTAATTTAGGTTTTATAGGGTTCATGGAGCTTTTTACCCAAATTGTCAAATCTATCAATGGGATGATTGGATTGAGATTAGAACCATGGAAACCAATCAAAAGAGGTTATAAAACCAAACCTTAATCAATATTTCTCAACAAATTTGACATTGGGATTTTACCCACTTCACAAATTGGATTTCTAGGTTGAAAGAGAGAGAAATTATACCTTGTAAGCCTTTTATTCCTCTTCCTTTTCCTTGAATGCTCCAATCTCCACTTGAATCAAATCTAGGAGCTCTTAAGGTCAAAATCTCCATTAGAGGAGGAATGATGAAGTTCAAACATGTTTTTCTTCCATAAGAGAAGAATTGTGCATCTTATTTCCTAAAACTTTACCATTTGGTCCTTCCAGTTTGCTCATTTTGTCAATTTCCAACATCAACTCATATTTTGTGATTTTAACTTAATATTTGACGTAATAAGTCCTCATCCCTCCATTATATAACTTTTCTAGTCCTTTCCAATAATTGAGTCAACTATTTGGTCAAATCACTCTGCCAACATGACACGTTTGACCCTTTAACTTTAAAATGTTATTATTTTCACTTCTAACTATCTAAACTTCATATAAATTAATGATATAGTTATTCCTTGGTGATATATATATATATATATATATATATATATATATATATATATATATATATATATATATACATATATATATATATATATATATATATATATATATTCATTTATTTACTTTATTAGTTTAAGAACATAGTCTTATAAGATTCTCGATCAATTCATCATTCTTGAAAAATGTCTAAAACAACTTTTGTTTAACATAACCTGCTTGATCCATAAAGGATCCTAAAACAACTTTTGTTTAACATAACCTGCTCGATCCCATTTACGTCAGGCCTCTCATGCTTATGTGACATTTGTCTTACAAGATTCTCGATCAAGTCATCATTCTTGAAAAATGCCTAGCATCGACATTTAACTAGCGATTATATGACCTTTATCCTACTAAAAAACAACCTCGATCATCTTAAGAAACAGGCAAGTGGTTAGGTGACACATCGTCTATAATGAGCATGCAAATGATGCGTGAGTGTTCTTCAAAAGGGACAACATTGACTTGCATTTTAAGAAATCGTTTTACATATGTTTCATAAATCTAGTTAAAAAACATGGTCTCGTGAATATTGCATGCATCTAACAAATTAATCTTGTTATCTTTTATAAAAGTCTTAATTCTTATATTCATGTTACCATTTGTAAAAATAATAATTCTTATATAAGGTTCTTTTGGTTCAAAATAAAACTTCGTTTTATTAACCCTTTAGTAGTGATCATTGATATCTTATATTAAGGTTTAGCGATCGTGTGCTTTTTAAAACCAATTATATTCTTTTAATAAAACTTCATTTTATTGTTAAGACTTCGAGTTTTGATGAGTTTTAAAATCATTGTTTTAAATCTTCTTTAGTAATCAAATTTTTTTGATGTTATGAATTTGTAGAATAAAACTCATTTTAAACCTCTTATGTTTAACAATCATACGTTGAGAAACCAAAACCATGTGATCGTAATTATGTTCTAAATCATATACAGTATGCATAAACATAATATCATCATAACGAGTTATGTTTTGAAACACAATATCATATATATAGTTTAGACATAAAAATAATATTTAATATTATTGCTTTACATAATAAAGTTGTAAATCGAATTTTAGTTGTTTTTTAATAAAACATCCGTTCATTATAAAATACATGGAGTTTAGATTTACTTTAAAACATATTTAAAAACCATTCTCAACATTTTCAAAGTTGACTATTAAGAGTTTTACAATATAAAAACTCAATTTTAAACATTTTAAAAATACTTTTTTAAGAAACCTCATTTTTAAACATCTCACCTTATAATCAAAATATTTAATTCTAAAACTCCAAGTTATGTTAATTTATGATAAAATATTATTTATAATCCGAAAATCCTTTTCATACACATAGCATTAACATAAAATAAATAACCCAAGCATGCGGAAAATGTATAAACCAAGTCATTTACAAGTAATAATTTTTGTGAACCAGCACAAGAATTATGAAGTAATTTATATAGAGTTTAAGTGAGAATTCAAAAGGTCTTCTAGTTCCTACTTGGCAAAACAACACTTGCTTGCAAAAAACACTTCAAGACTCCATGTGTTGTGATGGCATTAGACTTACACCATTAAGACCATAATTAAGCATACAAACTCAAGTTGCGATTAGTCATAAGTGGTTAAGACATCGAACAATCTTCCAAACTTGGTAATATCTTTATCTTGCTATATTTGTAAAAGAATAAAACTAGTCTAAACAAAATTATTACATACAATTAAACAAATGAAAAATAACCTGTTTATCTAATACATCTTTATGAACAAATAAATAACAACCAACACAACACAAGCATCCTAATGGCTTGTTTATACACAATATCATCATATGAAACAAACAAACAAACACTTAGTTTATCTAAGGCAACTTTATGAAACCAAAATGTATGAAAAAATTGCTAGCATAAAATAACAATTATAAAACAACAACTTTCCATATAAAATATATTTGGTCATTTCTTTGCAAAAAGAAATGTCATGCATATTTTCCAAAACCAAAGGTTATAAAACATAATAATAAATATGTTTACTTGTAAAAGAGGCTTTGATACCACTAAGAGTTTTTGATACCTCAAAAATGATACTTTTCTTATTACGGAAAATAGAAGGGACTTTAAAATAACCATTATTTTAAGACCATTTTAAAACAAAACCACCAGTAATCCATTTACATGGGTTAGATATATTATAAACAACGATAGGATGTTTAGATGGAAAACTTTGAAAATCCTTTCATCCTACTTGGAAATTGGGGAGTTGATGAAGATGGAAAAATACAAAAAGCTTGATCTTGTCTAAACGTATCACCAACAAGTATGTGTCACTAAGAATGTTAGTTCTCTTCTTGCATTAAGTATTTATTAAGCCTTTAAGAACTAAACACCATTTTGTCTTAAAGGAAAAACACTTAAGCACTTACTCTCTTCACTACAGTTTAAAATATAGAAATAGGAAAGAGAGAGAGAGAGAGAGAGAGAGAGAGAGAGATAGATAGATAAAGAGAGGGAGGGAGGGAGCTCTTAGGTTTGAGGAAGAAAATAAATAAGCAATCCTAAAGCGAAAGCCTCTAATTCTCTTATGTACACAAACATATATGTCTTAAAGGACAATCTTCTATTTAATGGAAATGGATTGCTTTATAAGGAACATGTCTTGTGTAATAGGGAAGTTAACAACCAACTTGCCATAACTCATTGAAGCTCATGGATTTGATAGGGGTGAAGGGAGGAGTGAAGAGCGTTAATTCTCATTTGTACAACATTTATCTAGTGAACTTATAAATGTCCAAAATAATGTACACACCATATTAAATCATACTATATGATTTAATAACAAGTTATAGTCTCTAAAATATTTATTTCATAAAATAACAATTTCTCCAAAATTAAATACAAGAGTTGAATGTATTTATTAATAATAAGATTCTTAATAAATATTAAATATATGACAACATGCTAAAAATGTGACCTTGTAGGATTATATGTTATTGGAATCATCATTAGAAAATGATAGTTGGGCATATAGACTCAACATTTATTAGTAGAGATGTGACATTTGATGAATCGTATATGTATAACCAGAGAGGAGGCGGTACAAGTGTTGCAAGGAATGATTGGAGTGCTAGCTAGAATGTGGATTTGGCAAAAGAAAACCCACACTGTTTTGTGATAAGTGAGGAACAAAAAGGTCTCAAAGAACATCATAGACGTGAGGAATCCCATGTACAACCCATGGAAGAAGGGTCTGGAGATATTGATGCCGAAAAAGATAACTTGAAGGAGCTTTAAAAAATGAGTTTGTGATGAAAGATTTAGGAGCTAAAAAGAAGATATCAGAGATTCAGATTTAAAGGGGTAGAAGAGTGGGATGGTTATACATTTCTCACTACATTGAGAAAGTCTTGCAGTCGTTCTATTTTGACAATTCCAAACCTATTGGTAATCCTTTGGTAGTTCAATGCAATCTTAGTAAAGCTTATTAGGAAGTGGTCAAGTGTATCTTGCGACACCTAAAGGCAACATTTGATGTTTTTATGGTGTATCGTTCTAACAGTCGACATACTGACTTGGTTGGATTTGTAGACTAAGACCATGATGATGATTTGGTTATACGAAGATCAGTGGTGTATGGTCTCGTTCAAAGTCTTGGTTTGAAGGTGGAGAAACCTATCATGTTTTGTGATAGGTTTTACATTTAAATGATTGATACCAAGGATAATCTAGACGGCATGCTACAAGGTCGTTTCCTAGAGTGAAGCTCAAGCTTTGTCTAAACTTGGTTGAATTTTGCAGGTGTTAAGTCCCTTCAGGGCGGGATGAGAAAGAAAGTTCTAGGTTTCTGGAGTTACTCAGAAAATGCTCAAGTAGAGATGGGGATTGTTAAATGTGACTTGAGAGTTGAAGATCTGAAATGAGAATTAGAGCATTTGACAATTCAATTGAGTATCTAGAAATTAAATGGAACATCTAGATATTTTATGGGGCATCTTGAAATTGAATGGAGCGTCTATAATTGAAAGGGGGATCTAGAATTGAATGTAGCATCTAGAAATTAAAAGGAGCATCTAGATATCCAGTGGGGTATTTAGAAATTGAATGGAGCATCTAGAAATTCAATGTAGCATCTAGATCTTGAATGGAGCATTTGGAAGCATAGTGGAACATCCAAACACTAAATGGAGTATTTTACGTTAGGATAGAGCATCTGACATATCATTAGAGCATCAGAAGAAGCACCGTGTACATGATACACCACCAAGTGACAATGTGCACTGCCAATAGTACAAGGTGCTCCATTGTTGGTCAAGGTGCACCACGTTGTGGTCATGATGCACCATCTTGGTGACCCTGATGATTTTCTCAGTGTTGATATGTTGTTTATGTACTATTGGAAAGATGATGCTCCACCAACGGGCTTAGTGTGCTATCATGGTACATAAGGTGTCATTGATGTCACGTGTTGCATCATTGGATTAGATGAGGTACCCCTCTAGCTTTGAGGTACGCTAAGGTGTTGAAGGAAGTCCCGAGTTGCTCGAAATTTGAAGGTGCTCAAGGTGGATGCCCCATGGAGCATGATGCACCCTTGTGACATCATGGTGCACTCCATAGGAATGGCTGGACCCATTACAGTTTTTGGTATGATCCGTAGTCTATAAATAGGGATGTCTACTAAGTCGTTTATTGGTATCTTTGTATCTTGAATACTTAGTGAGTAGGTCAGATCTTTATTAAGTTGTACTTGTAATCTTTATTTGAGAACTCTTGAATAAGAATACTCCCTCTTGTCCTTGGATGTAGGTAACCTTGATCGCACCATATAAATAATGTGTCTTTATGGGTGTAGTTTCGTGAGTTATCCTCTTTACTTTCTAACAACTATTATCCGAGTTTGGGAAGTGGCATATGATCTGTTTTGGCAAGTGGCATATTCTTCTATTCAACTATTAATTATTAAAGTATTATCTAATTTCATTCATTCAAATACTAAGGTATTATCTAATTTCATGAATTCAAATAAGAAATAATTTTTAATTCTCAAAGTGGATCATATTTTTAATTATTAAAGTATAAAAAACGAATCATATTTTTAAGTATTAAAGTATTAAAACTGCACTGGATCATGTTTGCTCACTGAATGTAAACCCAAAAACTTAAAGCAATGTTTTTTAGATTATAATGACCAAAGTTTATTTATTTTAGATAATAATGACTATAGTTTACTTTATTTTTAGATTATAATTGCTAACATAGTTATGGTATTTGCATATTTAATTTTCTATTAACTTGTTGCTAAACATGAAATAGCGAACACTATTTCATCGTTATCGCTACGTAGCATATATGTAGTTTATGGCTCGTCTCCTATTCACTTTTGAAAAATATGTGTCCGTGAAAAATATGTGTCCGTGTAATTCATGAATTTACACAATGTGATTAAACAAACCAAATTTATATATAAATGAAAATGTAAAAACAGCTCATTTTTGTGTTAGTGTTATACAAGGGATTCAAACACCGAACCTACATTAATTACGCATCACTCTTACCAATACTAGACCTCAAATGCATTAGTTACACCTTAGACTTCTGAATTACTAGATACGGCATCGAATGAATTTTAAACATTAAAGTTTTGTGTCTTACTACATTGTGCAAATACACAAGAAGTATATATATGTATACATGTTTACTATTGTTTCGTGAATCATTATTGATTATTCAGGGTTTTTTTAAGGGATATTGAGTTATAATTTGCATGCAAAATTTGTGGGAAGTGCAGCAAAAGCAAGATGCTAGAGAGGCGTTACAGAGACATCGTAAAAATTTTGGTGCTGCTAAGCCGCATACCAATCAGGTCAATAATCTTATTTGACACCCTTTCTTTCACTATTTAGAACATTTCCACAAACGCTTGGGATCTTCATCAAAACATACCCCCTATAAAAAAATTAATCACTCATCTATAATGTCATTAGTTTATCAATATGTTTGGACAGCTAAACCTTTGGATAAAAAATATTTTGGCTTAGCACTATCCAGGTGTGTTAGAAATGTGTCCCCCCTTAAGTCGTGGACAAAATGTGTATAATTAGGAGCATGATTAGATGAATGTGTCTTATCCGTTGTAAAAGAAAAGAAAAAAAGATCATTGTGTTTGGACTTGATGCTTTTTATTCTAAATCTAAATACAAAAATAAACAAAGTATGTCAAAACTTGTGTTTTAGATGTGCTTTAGTGCTTACTAATTTTTTCTTCATTCCAAATCCTAAAAATGGTTGAATATATTAACTTTAAAATGGGTATATGTCAATGTGGTAAAGCATCTCAAAACGTTAAGAAAAAGTGCTACATTTCGTTTATTTTATTTATGATTTTGTTCAGTGCATGTTTTAATTTGAATACGCGTACAAGGTTGCAACGGCTGCTATAAAACCGAATGAAAGTTTGCAATTTAGAAGAAAAAATTTATTTTCACTATTTTGTATTAATCAACACCACATAATAAAAGTCTAAACAAATAACATATATTTTTCTAAATATCTGAAAATAGAGTTTGGTGTTGAGATATATACAAAGTGGGTATCGAGCGAGTAACAGTTCCAAAATGTCAAGAACAAGAACCGATCCCATCTGCTTCGGTTCAAGAATTGCTGATTTTGCATTAGGTCTGGCTCCAAATGTGGGTAACGGATTTCAACGTTCAGCCCTAATAACATGGCGTCCACTAATTTTCTATCTAATTCACTTATATTTTAGTTTCACTCAATGGGGAAAGTTAATTTGGATAAATTGTATATTGTATAATATCATACGGGTAAAGATACAAAGGAATATAAATAGAATTCGTATTTACAGTTAGCCTCCTCTAACTATTCAAGTAATCTAATATAGACTCAACTACTTTGTCTAATATTCCCCCTCAAGCTAATGTCGGGTATCGACTTGTAGCTTGGATCTAAGATTCGTAAACTGTTGAGTAGGTAGCGGTTTGGTGAAGACATCCGCTATCTGATCTTCAGTAGAGATATGTTGAATGGATAGTTTCTTGTCCACAACCTTTTCTCGAACAAAGTGAAAGTCAACCTCAACATGTTTTGTTCGTGCGTGGAAGACTGGATTTGCAGATAAATAAGTGGCTCCAAGATTATCACACCACAAAACCGGAGTTGTAGTAGTGGGAGCACGAAGTTCATGCACGAGATATTCTAACCAGGTAACTTCAACGACGGTATCGACTAAGGCTTTGTATTCAGATTCTGTGGAGGAATGAGAGACTGTCTTCTGCTTTTTGGCTGACCACGAGACAAGATTAGAACCAAGATCTATAGCAAATCCCCCCGTGGATCGGTGGTCATCTGGACAACCAGCCAGTCTGCATCAGAGTACGCATGCAGAGAAGGAGAGTGTGCATCAGTATAAGCATGCAATGTGGAGTCTAGGTTGCACCGGAAGCGAAGGCCGTGATTAACAGTGCCTTGTAAGTAACAAAGGATGCGCTTGACCGCTGACCAATGGTTCTCTGTTGGAGAATGCATGAATTGGCAAACTTTGTTGACAACATAACTAATGTCTGGCCTAGATAAAGTTGCATATTGTAGAGCCCCAACGACTTGACGATATCGTACAGGGTTCTCAAACGGCGGACTGTCCCCAATAGCTAAATTGGCGGTTGTGATAATGGGGTTTGTCAACAGGTTTAGCATGAGATAGTCCAACTTTTTGAAGAATGTCCAAGATGTACTTTCTTTGGGATAGAATAAGATCAGGTCCTTGTTTAGTCACCTCTATCCCAAGAAAATAAGAAAGAGGACCCATATCCTGAACTGCAAAGGTTGTACTCAATCGGTTGACAATGTTGTCAATGGCAGTAAGATTGTTACCCGTAAGGATGATGTCATCCACATAAACAAGCATGTACAAAAGGGTGCCGCCAGAGGAGTATATGAACAAGGAAGGATCGGTTTTGGATCCCCGAAAACCAAGAGAGACCAGTGCTCATGAGAGACGATGAAACCAGGATCGTGGTGCTTGTTTGAGCCCGTAGATGGATTTGTGAAGACGACATACATGATTCGGACGTTTCGGATCTGTAAAGCCAGGTGGTTGTCGAAGATAAACAATCTCTGTCAGATCACCGTGAAGAAATGCATTTTGAACATCCAATTGATGAAGAGGTCAACATTATGAGACTGCAAGAGAAAGAACAGCTCTAACGGTTGTAAATTTGATGACCGGGCTAAACGTCCCATGGTAATCAATACCAGGTTGTTGATGAAAACCTTTGGCAACGAGTCTAGCTTTGTAACGTTTGACAGCACCTGATTGACCTCTCTTAATTTTGTAGACCCACTTACAGTCAACAATATTAGCATGCTTAACAGGAAGGATTAAGGACCAAGTGCCATTGCGCATAAGCGTGTCATATTCTTCAGCCATGGCTTTCCGCCATTGGGGAGACTGATTAGCAACAGAGAATGACGAAGGCTCAATTTCGCTGGGTGCTGAAGTGTGATATGTTGCTGGGTCATAAGGAACCCTTGGTTTTGGATTGGGACGCAGATTCGCGGGACGAGCCCGGCTTGACGTGGCTGTCGTGGTCGGTTGAGCAGCGATCGGTTCAGCAGTAGGCGGTGTAGTGGTGACGGGTTCAGCAGTGGGAGCTGTTGGTTCGTCGACGGGTTCGTTGACAAAATCGGGTGTTGTAGATGGTATGGGGGTTTGCCGACGTTGGTGAACGTAAGTACGAAGCGGTATGTTTGCTGATGGCGTATCGATGGGAGCTTGATCAGTAGGGTAGCTAGATACGTAAGGATCTGGTGGTGATGGGTTAGGAATTTGGTGACCAGATGCGTCATACCAAAAAGGGGAAGTGTTGTTCGTTGAAACGAACATGTCGGACAATGTAAGTTCGTCCGGTAGTGATATCTAGACACCGATAGCCATGATGTGATGGACTATAGCCGAGGAAAACACAGGCTATGGACCGAAAATCCATCTTATGCTTGTTATAGGGTCTAATGTGAGGAAAACATTATGAACCAAAGACCCGTAAGAATGAATAGTCAGGTTTCCGTGTGAACAGGTATTCAAAGGGAGATTTGTTAGCAAGGTTCCGTGAGGGCATCCGATTAATGAGATAAACAGTGGTGTCATAAGCAAAGTGCCAATACTTACGCGGAACCCCAGATTGTGAAAGAAGGGTGAGGCTGGTTTCGACCACATGCCGGTGGAGGCGTTCAACAACGCCGTTCTGTTCACTTGTGTAGGGGCATGAAAGTCGGTGAATAATCCCAAGAGAGGTGAGAAATTGTGATAGATTTCGAAATTCCCCACCCCAGTCGGTTTGGACAGATTTAATTTTGGTACTAAATTGACGTTCGATCATGATGGTAAACTGTTTAAAAACCCCTAACACATCCGTATTTTGTTTCAACGGAAAGAACCACATATATTTAGAGTAATCATCAACGCACAATAAAAAATAGTGATGACCATCAATGGAAGGGATAGGGGCGGGGCCCATACATCACACATAATTAAATCCAAAAACTGATTACTCTTAAAATTTGAGGAAGACAAATGTAATTTGGACGATTTGCCAATATGACAAGAATTACAAAAAGAAACAGAATTTTTATTGCAAACTGGAAGACTAAATCTAGAGAGCATAGTATTTAAAAGTTGGGAGTGCGGATATCCAAGTCTTTGGTGCCCAATGTCTGGAGAAACACGAACAGCTGTAAAAGCGACTTTCGGAAGACTGCAAAATTGTCGGAGATGCATGGAATAGAGTCCGTTGTTACTTGGACCCGTGAGGAGGGTGGTGCGTGTGAGCTTGTCCTTAACAACAAAAAAAAGAGGAGTGAAATTCAAAGAAAACATGATTATCTTGACAAAAACGTTGAACAGAAAGAAGATTTTTTTTTTTGGAACATGAAGAATATTTGGGAGAGAGAAGGTTTTAGAGGGTGAGTGAAAACTAGTGGAACCGACATGAAGAATAGGTAAGCCCTTACCATTGCCCACGTGGAGGAAATCATCACCGTAGTAAGGTTCATGGTGATCGAAGGTCGATGTGTCTTGTGTGACATGGCTGTTTGACCCGGTATCAGGAACCCAAGTATGCATTTGTTGAGATCTGAAGTCTGTGAAATTGGCAGATGGTTGCTGAGGTGGTCGTTTCATGGTAGCGGGATCACGGTTAGGGCATTGGGAGGGTACATGACCAATGCCACACCTATTGCAGGTTCCGTAAATAGTGTTCTGATTGGTTGCCTAGTTGAACTGTTGGTTTCTGTTTCCCCTTGTTTGTTGATTGTACGAGCCTCGCCCACGACCGCGGCCATGTCCGCGAGAATTCTGGGAACAAGATGAGTAGAATGCCTGAGCAGGTTGGTTAACCGGTTGTAGTTGTAAGCCAAGTTGAGATGCCAGTTGTTGTAGAGCTTGAATTGTATCAGCTTGAGGAGCAGATGTAGTAGAGGGTAGTCGATTGGTGGTAGCAGTAAAAGCTTGAATAGGAGAGATGGCAGGTGCAAATTTCCGAATCATATAGTCATGATCAAATAAGAGGCCCTGTAGCTCGACAAAGGCGATGGGATGTTCTCGGGCGAGAATGTTAGACTTAAGGCCATTGTATTCATCGCGGAGACCGGAAACAACACACATAACGAGGTCCTTTTCTTTGACCTGTTCTCCAATGTTTGCGAGGGCTTCGGTTTATTCTTTGGCACTGGAAAGAAAGGTAGAGATAGATTCTTCGGGTTGCATCTCTATCTTGAGAAGTTGTGACTTGAGGGTGTATTCCCTATAGATCGATTAAGGAGCATATGCACGTACGAGGGAGAGCCATATATCTCTGGAGGTATCGCCTTGAACATGTGGGAAGGAGGCTTCGGAGATTGTAGAGATGATCAACATGAGAACGCGTGCATCATTCAAGATCCAGATAGCATAATCTGGATTCTGTTGAGTTTTGGGTTGTGCTTCGGTGGATACACCTGGTAGTGTTTGAGATGGACATGGAAGAGAGCCATCAACGTATTGGAAAAGATTGTTTGTGATAAGAAACGGTTGGATCATTGTTTTCCAGAAACCGTAATTTGTTCGAGATAGGGTGAAAGCAAATTTGTGTGAGTTGTGCGAGTGTTTTTCTGCTGTTGTGAAGGATTGAATTGTCATGGTGAGCTAACGAAAAAGACAGGAGAAAAACGAAGATGTTGTTGCAGAGGGTAGGGCCGGCTAGCTCTGATACCAAGTTAATTTGGGTAAATTGTATATTGTATATCGTACGGGTAAAGATACAAAGGAATATAAATAGAATTCATATTTACAGTTAGCCTCCTCTAACTATTCAAGTAATCTAATATAGACTAAACTACTTTGTCTAATAGAGAAACAAATAATTTTCGGTACATTTATTAAGTCCTCGTAATCGATTTCAACCATTTAACACGTATCTAGTCCTATTCCTACCAGACATCCAATATGGCTAAATTTGTCACATTCTTGTGTACCCCAACTATCTAATGTTCTCTCTCATCCACAAATACTTAATGTGTACTCCTTATTATTTAATATTTCCTTAAGTCAACCTGTGTTAGTGTATGTTATTTTTCTTTGCAATCCATGAATTTACAAAATATGATTAAACAAACCAAATTTGTACATAAATGAAAATGTTGAATCACTTCATTTTCGTGTTAGTGTTTTGGATATTGGAAATATTTTGAGAATTTGGGTGTCCTAAGGATTGTAACACCTAAACTACATTAATCACGCACACTCTTATCAATCACTAGATCTTAAATGCATTAGTTATGCCTTAAAATCTCAATTCAATTTACTTCTAAACAACAAAATTTTGTGTCCCACTACATCGTGCAGGTACTTACGTACTTCAGTTTTGTTTACTTTTGTTTCATGAATCATTATTTATTATTAAGGGTTTTTATTTTTGAGGGATGTGGAGTTATAATTTGCATGCGAATGTGTGGGTGCAGCAAAAGCTGGATGTTAAAAAGGCGTTAAAGAGACATGCGAAAAATTTTGTTGTTGTAGAGGAACCTTATCAACGGCCACATTACTTTCCTAACCTCCCCAAAGTTGCTTATATGCCTCGTACTAATCAGGTCAATAATCTTATTTTACACACTTTCTTTAACTATTTGGGACATTTCCACAAAGACTTGGGATCCTCATCGAAGCAACCCCCCGATGAACAATTAATCACTTAAATCTATGATGTATCTTTAGTTTATCAATCTATTTGGACAAAAAGGCCTTTGTGTTATAGCAATATCCAGTTGCCATGTGAAGATGTCTCTCCTCAAGTGGTTGAGGGTGCAACTCATGTGGTGGACAAAAAGGTGTATAATTATGAGCATGATTAGACGAATGCGTGTCTTAGCTGTTTAAAAAAAAATCAAAGTGTTTGGACTTGATGCTTTCCATGTTAAAACTAAATACAAAAATAAACAAAGTATATATATGTGAAAATACAAAATCATATTATACATAAATAACTACCTATATTATAATAGTTTTTACCATAGATTGTCATATTAATTAATGTATATCTAATTTAGTAGCCTATGCACATATATTAAAAAAAGTAAAATATCATATTCATATCCTTATCATTATCATGTGTTTTGAGTAAAATTAAGCATACCACAAAGAAAATTATTTTATGTAGATAAAGGACCTTTATATTGCTATATATAACCAACTTTCAATTTTCACCAAGTCAGGTTGTGAGTAAAAGGTCCAAGACCAAGTACAAAAATGTTTGGACCGGATGGACAAGCTCGATGTGGGTTTCGTTTACTGACATCATAAAAATACCAGTTTGACTAAATGCAAGAAGTAGGTTTCATTCTTTTACTTAGTAAGGAGTTGTACTTTTAAAAAATCTAATAAATTTGAACATTATACTTACAGTTTTTTCTCATCAAGACGATTTTTAACATATATATCGATTAATACCAAAAGAGTTGCTTTATATGCTATTGACATTGATATATTGGTTGGATTCTTTAATATTGAAGGTCCTAATATGAAGAAATAAACGAAGGTTTATTTAATTAAAAAATCAATAAAAAAACATTGCTATTTCTTTCTGTTAACTGTACTCTAAAAACAGCGTCTCAACCTAAAAACTGTTTTGGGTATAGTAGATGGCTTCTTCCATGTAGAAACTGTTTTGTAACATGTATGAAAACTTCAACTTAACCGGTATATATATATATATATATATATATATATATATATATATATATATATATATATATATATATATATATATATATATATATATATATATATATATAAGTTTTGTGAGACTTGTTGAATATTAATTATTTGAGATTATGTTCCAATGAAACAGCCGAAAGACCTCAAAATACCCTTCCATGTGATAAAAGATTGTACCCAAGACTTCAACGAAAAAAATTTCATCGCGAAGGGTGGTTACGGAAGGGTCTATAAGGGAATCCTCACCTGGGCAGATCATGTAAACCAACTAGTTGCTGTAAAACGGCTAGATGTCTCCGGATTTCAAGGCAGCAAGGAGTTCCGCACAGAGGTTACAATGCTTTCAGAGTATCAACACAAAAACATTATAAAACTTATAGGATTTTGTGATGATAACAAGGAGATGATCCTTGTTTACGAATATGCAAGCCATGGAAGCCTTGACAAATATTTAAGTGACACTAAAATGTCGGGTGGGCTATCTTGGTCACAACTCCATAAAATATGTATTGGTGTTACTTATGCGTTGGACTATCTTCATAACCACGTGGCTGAGAAACACAGAATAATACATCGCGATGTGAAAAGCGCGAATGTGTTATTGGATGAGAATTGGAATGCAAAACTTTCCGATTTTGGTTTGGCTAGAATAGGTTTAGCAAATCAACTTAACACCTTTGTGATCACTAACCCTGCTGGCACATATGGTTATACTGACCCACAATACATAAGAACAGGGTTTTTAACAAAAGAGTCGGATATTTATTCGTTTGGTGTGGTTTTGTTTGAAGTTTTGTGTGGAAGGTTGGCGTGTGTCTCCAGTTACCATGATGAGCGGCGATTCCTACATCATTTGGCTCGAACCTGCTACAAAAATGGAGAGTTGGATAAGATTATTGATCAAAGAATAAAGAAAGATATCAATTCAGGAACATTAAGCATGTTTTCAGCTATTGCATATCAATGCTTACAAGAAACTCGGGAGGAACGACCTACAATTGCTGAGGTTGCATTCCAACTTAAGGAAGCGTATAAAATCAAAGTATGTTTGAATATTGTTTTTATCAATTAGTTCAACATGGACATCTTTTTAGGGGAAAAATAAGGATGTCTACATAAAAGTATATGGGTTGCTGACACAACATTTTTTGTTGATCAGCATTAGTTTACACAAGTTTTCAAGATAAGAAGATGAAACCATCCTCGGTCGATTCACAAAAATGAATCTTTGGTGAGTCTTTATAATCAAGGGAGACATGGATGAATTAAATCTAAAGTAAAACTTCGGTTTTATGGTTGTCTATGGACTGTATCGTTGAATAATCATCTTATCATTACAATTAAAATTGTAAAAAAAAAAAAAAAATTAATGCAACCACCTTTATCTGGATATGAATAAATGACTATAAGTCACATATCTTATGTGCAAAATTGTAATGTACCCAACCATATTGTCGGTCAGGCTAAATATGGGTCAAAAGTTGGTAGCAATCTACTATTTGAAATATTTATTTTAGTTTTTTAAAATTATTAAACATTTTATGGTGATGAGGAGTGAAGACTTTAAAGTAGTTTAACACATGAACAAGTTTTACTTTGAGATTGTTATTCACTTATGTTTCATTAATTGGCTAGATTCTTCAAATTTTAATGTCGTAATATAAGAAAATAGAAGTAAGATGCTATAATAATCAAATCAATTAAAGTGCATTGCTATTTCTTGTAATAGAAGGATAAATAAGAGCACGTGTGTTCATTAATCATTAGTATTGGTAAGAAAAGAATGTTAAAATCTAAAAGAAAAGAAGATATAACATGAAATGAAGATATATTTTAGATTTAATTTTTTTTCCATATGTATCTTGTGAATCTTGTGTGAATCGTGTAACTATTTTAATCATTCTGTAGCCACAAGAATATTGTATTAGACATTTAGACGATTAGTATCACAACAAAAAAGAGAGAAAACATAGATAAGTGTGGCATCACTTCCACCAACCTAAGGCAAAGACGACAACCAATAGTTTATGCATTTCGTACTCATTCATTCTTCACTATTTGTTAAGATGTTTTCAAATTACGCAATGCTTAATGACAAGCAGCTAGAAATGAAAAGATAAAATAGATAATGATAATAAAAGTACTTATTGATGAAGTTCTTCTTATTCTTTTTTCCGTGAACCCTTCATAACAAAAAAATAAATAATACATAAAAAAAACAAATAAACAGAACAAAACCATTTTTATTTTATGAATCTATTCGCAAAGACAGAACCTCCTGGTGGCGTAAAGGAGATTATCCCTGCTCATCATAATTCATATTCATGTCACCCTTGATGAAGACAATTTATCTAATACCCTGTGAGCATACCACTATTTAAAAAAGAGCATTACCGACGGCAAAACCGTCGGTAATTGTTTTCACTGACGGAATTGCAACAGACCAAAATCCGTCGGTATATTCTTGTTGCCAATTGTTTGTAACGGATTTCCGACGGCTAAGATAAATTTTATCGATGGATTTTTCCGTTGTTATTAGTAACCGATCACCGACATTAATATTTTTTGCAATGAACTATCGACAGTATCCGCATAATCACTAACAGATTACTGACATATTTTATGTCGTGACAGCTTAGCAACGGATTTTGGCATTATAAAAAATTAAAATGTTCATGAAAAAATTAAAAATAATTACATATTCAACAAGGAAAATTTGTCAGGCTTGTATTGCTTCAAAAGTTCACTCATTTGTCCAAGAAGACGACTTTCTATCTCCTCTTGTAACTTTACATCTCTATCAAGACGGGCTTGTATTTCCTCTTGTTCCTTCACTTCCCGTTCCATCATGCTCTCTAATTCATTTACCTAAAATATGTTCCAACAAACATATATAATTAATATAAAATAGAGATGGAAACAAGAACATATTAATCCTTCATTAAACCAATATATATAATAAGAACATACTTAACTATGTTTTACCACAATATAGTGAATGCATCCATAATGGAAACATAATTTACATAATAACAAATTTAAATCTTATACATATTAACAATGAACTTTGCCTTTATTTACCAATATAGTCAGCGTACATATATTTTTATAAGAACATACTATATACACACATTTTGTACCTAATAGCAACTTACTTTACTATTTTTATCATAATATAAATATACTTTATTTTTTATTGATGAAAACACAATAAGTAAATCAATATACCTTCTTTTGAGATAAGGCGTAATCATGGGAGGATGAATCACAGTCGTAAGGTGTCCCCAACACGACGTAGCCCGGATCTGATGATCCCACCCCATAAACTCACCTCTTTTTTCTCTGCCACCGAAATGCTCCCATATTTCAGCATTAGGTGATGCTGACTAGGGTCGGGGCCATATTTCTCACTCATTGCCTTCTCATATTTGTCCTACAACTTACCAAAACATAATCATCGTTATTACTCTAAACACTTGAAAACTAATGAAATAGCAACATGTAAGGTCTTTTTATTAAAGTAAACTGTCTGTAGGGGTAGAAATATAAAGTGCATTGTTTATATTGGTAAAAAAGGGTAAATTATGTTGCT
The DNA here is from genome assembly GCF_002870075.4 of Lactuca sativa. Lineage (NCBI taxonomy): Eukaryota > Viridiplantae > Streptophyta > Magnoliopsida > Asterales > Asteraceae > Lactuca > Lactuca sativa. The sequence continues at coordinate 237,560,361 of NC_056625.2, forward strand.
AGTCTAAGCAATTTGGATTACAAAAAAGATAAAATTTGTTTCTTGGAAATACTCCGTACACCATTAATAGCTGCCATGGATGAAGATGACACCCCAAAATTGAGTGAAGTTGCCAAGATTCTAGAAGAAACTCTAAATGTCAGATTTATCCTAATTTCTATATAAAATACTTTTTGAATATGGGTTTATTTTCTTTTTTAGTAAAAGATGTTTTTTTAATTAACCATTAGATAAACAATGTTCCACTGAAAGTAAGAAAACTGGTAGTGAAAATATGTGATGTGGTGACAAGAAGTGATGTAAGGTTGGCTGTTGCGGGCATTATGAGATTTTTTAAAAAGATCGGTAGAGATGTGACTATAGGGATTACAAGTGGAAGGGTTAAAAGTGGAAAAGTGGAAAAATATGAAGAACAGTTGTAGCAATAGAAGGTGGAGGCATCAGTGTTGCTCATAAACCGATTGGATCAGAAGGCTAAAAAACACGCATAAGGTGGATTTCATTGGAATTCAAGAAACAAGTTCACAAGAGTGACCGATTTTGGCTCAATTGACACCATCAGATGTTGGGGATTAATGAACTTTGACTGTGATCACATTAACCCTACAGGAGGTTCCGGTGGACTTCTAAATTTGTGGGATGCCTCGAACCTTTGTAAATCACAAACAGTCTCCACAAGAAACTACATCGCCACATCAGGATATTAGAAGGGCTTCCCAGGTACTACCACACTTGTTAATGTATATGCTCCACAATCGATCATAGATAAATGGAAATTATAGGAGGAGCTAGAAGAGCTTAAGCAGAGTTTAAATGGCATATGGGTCTTTTTAGGAGATTTTAATGTCGTCAGAGCTCCCTGTGAAAGATTAAACTCAAGTTTCTGCCAATATACAACTAACGACTTCAATAGATTTATTTCAAATACTGGTCTACATGAGTTCAATGCAGGTGGTAGAAAATATACCTTCCTACGAGATGTTGGTCTGAAGTTTAGTAAATTAGACAGATTTCTAGTTTGTCAGAACTTTGTCAACATTCAACCCCTTACTACAATGACTATTCTTCCACGAGAACATTCTGATCACTCACCGGTAATCTTGAAGCCTTCCAACATGGAGTTTGGTCGCCATCCTTTTAGACTCATGAACTCCTGGAGGCTACACAATGATTTCAATTCCGTTTTTGACTATGCTTGGAACAACTTTTGTGGTTTTGGTGCCTTAGATAGATCCTTAATGGAAAAACTCAAACACTCACTAAAAGATTGGAGACCGGTAGTAGCACTGAATGAATCCGGGTCCTTAAAAACCCTTAGAAAAGTAGACAACCTGGAATTGAAGGCTGAATGTTGGTGATTTTATATCACTAATATTATTTAAGTGTAATGGGGTTAATTTGTTGATCAATGTCACTTTGACAATTATCAAACAAATTAGTATGGTGCGGAGTGCACATTTGTTTGATTTTGACATTGTTGAAAGTATACTGCTATTTAGAGGCGAAGCCCTTGAACTGACGGGGGTCCGGGGGCAGCGCCCCTGGGAGCGGGGTCCAAGGGGCGGCAGCCCCTAGCTGGGGTCGGGCTGGACAGGAAGTTTATGACACCCGGTTTTGTGATCCATTTATAGACCCGGTTTTATGGTAGTTTATGACAGGTAATATGGCCGTTTTTGGACATGAAGTTATTTATATATAACTACCATATGGCAATTTTAAGACAGAAAGTTAGTTTTCTGTTATATATGATCAATTTCGGATTCTCTTTTTGGGTACAGATTCATAACATCTTCTTCATTCTATATTCTAGAAAAATAGTGAGTTTCATCCGATTAGAGATTTTGAGTGTACCCTCGAAATGCTTTAATCTGAAAGTGTTTCACAACTCTCACTGATCCAAGTTTATCTATACCCCGAATTTTTAACACTGAATCATGTACTCTCTCAGATTCTGAAATCTTTCAAAGGAGGGACGCTAAACTCGAAATTTGTGCACTCGAGAAAATAGCAAAACTTGATCTTCAACAAAAAGCCAAAGTCAAATGGATATGCGATGAGGATGAAAACAGTCGATTCTTTCATGGGATTCTAAAAAACAAACACCGGAAAAAATGGATTCATGGTATACATATTAATGGAACTTGGTCTTAGGATCCAATCTCCATTAGAAAAGAGATCTTTGGCTTTTATTGCATGAAATTTCATGACCCGTGGCCTTCCAGACCTAAGCTAATCAACTCTTTATTCAAACAACTTTCTCCCAACCAGAGTTCATTCCTTGAATAAAGCATCTCCATCAAGGAAATTAAAAGTGTTGTTTGGGGGTGTGGAGTTGAAAAAGCCCCGAGACCAGATGATTATACATTTAAACTCATAAAAAACAAATGGGGGATCATGAAAGAAGATGTTTTCCGATACATCAAGCACTTTGAGATGACTGGAACATTTTCACAGGGATGCAACTCATCATTTATCACTCTTGTCTCTAAAGTGAAGGATCCTATCTCCGTTACAGGCCCATTAGTCTTATTGGATGTCTATACAAAGTTGTTTCCAATTATTTGCAAATAGATTGAAAGGAGTTGTCGATTGCATTGTCGATGAAGTACAATCTGCTGACATTGAAGTTAGAAATATCCTGGACAAGCCACTTCACTACTAGAAAATAGGTAATACAATACACCCTCATCTAATATGGTTGTAATGAAAACCATATTATAAAAGCTTAAATTAATCTAATACACACAAATGAAGAAATCTAATATTGTTAATTAGGTGTACTAGATAGTATTTCTAATTAAAATTTGTTATTTTACAATTATTAACAAACTTTAGCCTTTGCATCGACCAGAATGTTTAACAAAACATTGGATGTTCATTTGACGCACGCCAAAATTGAATTGACCGTTCATTTTTATTTTTCCCATTTTGCCCCTGTAGATCGCCTTCACTCTTTTCTGGTCAAGCGACTTACTTATCAAAGCATCGATGAACGGCAACATCAACTGCGAAAATGATCACTCTCTCTCTTGATGGATCGATCGACATACTCTGTCACCTCTCTTCACTGGCGAGCACCTCTTCAAAACTCATTGTCAATCCAGCTAATTCAGTGTCTCTTCATCGCCGATTCAAAATCGATTTCAGATTCGTGTATCTTCACCGCCGATTCAAAATTTATTTCAGATTTAAATTCGTCGAGTCTTCAATATTGAACAACCAGGTATTCTTTCTAATCAATTGTTTAATTAATGTCACAATACATTAACAATTGATAGAACTAATTCAGTGTTCAAACTGTTCATTCATTGCATATTTGGTCATTTGATTTCCATCTATTGGAGTACATTGAGAACTGTATATGCATGAAACTTACGTTTCTTCACATGGTTCGTTCTTTGCAGCTCAAGTTCCTCACCCTCATCTCCAACCTTCATCAGAGAACCTTCTGTAACTATTTCCCATGGCGTCTGCTTCATCTCTGCACATTTCAATAACGATTCCGATCTCCTCAACTTCAAATCCCCTCTCCTTTAGCAACATTTCTTCAATTGGATTTTCCAAGAGAAAGAAATTGTTCATTCTTAACATTGTTCCTAATTTTTGATTTTCTTAGCATCATTTTACATGACCAGTTGAAATTTTGGGTTTTAGCTACATGTTTTCACTATGGTTTGAATATAACCTGTCTTTTTTATAAATTGAAATAATTAACTGAAACAAACAAACTGATGCCAAACCGAGATTGGTATGAATCTACGTATCTGGTAGATAATAATAATTGATTATATTGATTACGAACGAGAGTATTCTCATTCTAATGATTTTCAATGGATAATGAGATTTGTGTTACATCTGCCACTAACTTTGATATCCTTATCGAGTTTGATTAATGTTAGAATTGTTAATATGGAGATTGTTGTTGCTAATGTGGTATAGATCCCTTGGAATTAACTTTGTTTATCTTAGTGCATAACTAAAATTTGACTGTTGATTTCAACATTCTAGAACTGAATGATGGCTATGGTTTCTTGAATAGTGCAGAAGCATCCAAAATAATCAGAGTTTTGTTCATAGAATCATGTGTTCATCAAAAGAGCCACTAGCAAAAACATGGCTCACATCAAAAGCATTTGAATCACTAAAGATTAGGTCATCAACCATCATAGTGGAAGCTCCTAAAATGTTGAAGACAACAGGTTCTTTGCCTTGTCTCAGAGTTAATTCTTGTTTAGTTAAAGCCGATGATGTTGGCAGGTAAATTTTTTACTAAAAATCTATAATAAGAGAGCTTTTTGGTGGAATTTTTTGCATTATAAAACTTTAAATGAAAAAGATCCTTTTATCTCCACAATAGAAACATTATTTTAGTTTGTTGTTTGTGGGGCCCTTATATATGTTGTCTATTAGTTGAAAACCCATAGATCCACCAAATCCTTGAAAGCTTGTTAATTAACAAACTCTTTGAAAAAGATCATCCAATAACTTATTCAATTTTCTTGAGTTTATTTTTATTTTTATTTTATTTTAATTTTTTTTTAACATGAAAAAGCTCTTATTGTGATGTTCTTATTAACTAGTTATTTGGTTTCATTCCATACCTTTTTTAGTAAATATCATGTATGCTTAATAAATTTGGAACCAGTTAAAAGGGTGAAGGCTATCTTTAATTAATATACACTAACAGAGACAATGGCATGTTTAAAGAGAAATTTATTAATTTCATGAACAAAAGTTGATTTGTATTATAGCAAATTTTTCTGAAGGTAGTATTCAAATTAAACAACTGATTTTGATATTTCCATTTCTACACTATAATTAAAAGTATTACTTTGATGGAAGATCATAGACACATCCTCAAGATTATAGTTTTTGATTAAAGTAAATAACTAAGAATACTCATTTGATATATAAGAAATAAGGAATATTATTACCACAACCATAGCAGGTCACCGATGTTATCTTGTTTAATGCACCTTGTGTGCAAGATTTTATTAAGGCATTGTATTTTTTTTTTCAAATTTACCATTTATAGTATCGTACTTTCAACTTTTCTTTTTGTTTTTTAGACATTATTCTTTGAAAATTTTATAAACTACTTTGTAATTTGTAGAGATTGATCCTTCAGTCACAACTCACACAGGAGGAACAATGAGTTTTTTACATCATTATAAATGGTGATAACATGTTTCAAGAGATTGATATTGTCAAAATGAGTGGAGATATTAATAGTGCTCTTGTGCTAACAGTCCATGTTAGCGGGAGGAGTTTGACAATAATTTTGCAGCTTGTAAAAGGTAGTCATACCAGTCATACCATAATCAATGCCATAGAGACCATAGAGATCTTTAAAATTGTTAGAGCTGAGACCAATACTTCAATTGATGAAGGTAGTTTTAAAACATTTCTTGGAATTTGAAGCTTTGAAAAGGATTCTTATGAAGTAAAAATTCTTTCTTTATGTTGTAGTGAAAGATTTGCAGAAATTAAAGAGTTATTTTCAGTTGGAATGGTGATCCATGTGTTCCACAGCAGCATCCATCGAGTGGAATTGGGTGATGAATAAGGTTGGAATGCACAGCCGGAATGGGTTGGAATGCAATCAGGAATGGATTGCATGAATGAGGGATGTGACATCAAGTACGGTTGTTTATGGTGTATTAGATGCTAATATCTGATGTAATAAATTCTTTTATGCGATGGTTGTAAAAAGTAGATTGGATACATATAGAGTACGGTTAAATAGCCGTACTCTATTAGGCATGTAATCTAATACACCCCTCTATTAATACGGGCTTAAACTATGTACTATATTCATATTTTCAACTGTATTATATTACACTTTTTCTAGTAGTGCTTGTGATGCACAAATTATTTAATTTGGCAAAGAAAACAAAAAAGTCAACTTATTTCTTTAAAGTTGACTTTGAAAAAGCTTTTGATTCAATAAATTAGGGATATCTAGACTCAATAATGGAACAGATGGTGTGTAGCGGAAAATGGAGGCATTGGATATACGACTGTCTTTCTAGCTCTAGAGCTAGTAAATGGGTCACCTACGGAAGAATTCCAAATCACTAAGGGTGTCAGACAAGGTGACCCGCTATCGCCATTCCTATTCATCCTGGCTATGGAAGGATTACATGTGCCAATGAAAGGAGCAAGAGACAAAAATTTGATTCACGGAATCAAATTCCCTCATTCCAGACCTGAGATATCTCATCTATTCTATGCTGATGATGCCATATTTGTAGGAGAATGGAATCACTACAACCTCAGGAGCCTCTCGAGAATACTAAAATGCTTCCAAATATCTTTAGGTTCAAAAGTTAACTTCCAAAAATCCAGACTCATTGGAATTTGTACCACCGATTACGAATTGCAATGTATGGCCAGAACCCTTGGTTGTCTGAAGAGCTCATTCCTATTCACATATCTTGGGGTACCCGTCGGCACCATCATGTTACCGAAAAAACACTAGGACCCGATAATTAAAAAATTCCAATCCAAGCTCTTTAACTGGAAGGAAAACACATTGTCATTTGGTGGTAGATTTACACTGATCAAATCAGTTTTGGGAAGCCTACCTACTTATTACCTATCCTTATTCAAGGCACCTCAAGGAATTTTAGACACCTTGGAAAAAAAATAAGACGAAGATTTCTTTGGGGAGGCAACGAAGATCAGTGCCGGTCCAAGACGATTTTCAACCCGGGGCAAAATAAAATTTTAGGCCCTTCACTGCCGCACCTCGGAAAATTTTGTTAAATTTAAAAACTTAATACACTATTTTTAAATTGTCTTTGATCCCTTACAAACTTCGTTTTTATAGTTTTCATTTTTATTAATATAATTTCTAAATTATTATTTACTCCCTCATACATAATTGTTTGAACCGAAACTTTATTTTTATAAATTGTAGTCCACTTTGCAAATGAGTTCTCCTTTGCATCGCGTGTTGTATTAAATACTAATCGTATAAAAGATAAAGTTAATACGATAAAACAAAATAAAATAAAAAATATCGTAAAAATCACCTTATAGAATAAAACCTAAACCTAGCATAATCTAATTGATTAAATCAACCACGCGCAAAGGTTCACAAAAAAAATAATGTTTTGTTATTGAATCAGAATTTAATTTCCTTTCGGAAGCTGTCGACATGAACTAATAATATTCCCTTCATTATTTTTTATGATCTTTCCATTTGAATTTGTATAACATAATAGGAAATTTTGTTGTTGAATTGAAAGTTTTAAGAGGGCACTTTTGAGAAAAAAAAAAGATATGTTTACACACATAGAATTTCAACAATAGCAATGTTTGATGTGGGTGATTTCTTCCACGTTTTTTAGAGGGGCCTTAACATTTAGTAATATATATATATATATATATATATATATATATATATATATATATATATATATATATATATATATATATATATATATATATATATAAAGGACCTCTTTTGGGAGCAGTGAGGTTCGAACACGGATCAACAACCACAACCATTCTTGCGCTTCAAACCAAATGAACTACAAGCATCTTTCGTTATTTTTGGGATGCGTGTAGTATTTATCATTTTAAAACTATATATATAATATTAATCCCTATTTGGGGCCCCGAGATTTGGCGAGGCCCAGGGCGGTTGCCCAGCTTGCCCACCCTCTAGGGCCGGCCCTGACGAAGATAAACGGAAAATACATTGGGTCGATTGGTCAAATGTTGTATCAGATAAAAAATTTGGAGGGCTTGGAGTGGGTACTTTGCAAGCTCAGAATACTACACTCCTAGTCAAGTGGTGTTGGAGATTAAAAAAGGAACACGGTCGGTTATGGGTAGATGTTATTGAAAGTATCCATAATCTTCGAAAACTGCCAACTATCTGTCATGGAAAGGAGCTACCGGCATGTGGAGCAACATATTCAAGTCAGTGAAGTGTCTGAATGATCACAACATTGATCTCAATTTCCTTTTTTCGCTTATCCCAGGATCCAACACTAAAATCCTTTTCTGGAAAGACATTTGGTGTAGTGACACTACACTTCAATCCCGATTTCCCAACCTATACAAGTTAGAAAATGTGAAAAAAAATGCATAGTTATGGATCAAATTTGCAGTACTGGTTTTGCATGGAATTGGAATGACAACTCAACCATTGAAAACTACAAATTGGAATTAAATGAATTTTACTCCTTATTTGGATCAATCAAGTTCATTCTATATTCAAAATTTGTATTCCGACTGAATCTTCACACAGACAGGTTGTATAGGTTAATATATTGAGGTGACTGATAGACTCAAAACATATTCAATCCATTGGACCCGTTATCAATTGGTCAAAACTTATACCACACAAAAAACCAATGTTTCATCTGGAGAGCAGTTCTAGAAAGAATCCCAGTGGGAGACACATTAGCACACATCGGTATTATCGTCTCACACCCAAATTGTCACTTGTGTGAAACGGATTTTGAATCCACAAATCATCTTTTGGTGGAGTGTAATTTTTCAAAAACAGTATTCAAGTGGATTTCTCGGTTGTGCGGTTTTCAAAACACCCATTTTACAAAAGTATGGGAGGTCATTGAGTTTGCTAAGAACCGGGGAAATTGCTTTAATCAAAGACAAATCATCAATGTGATTTTATACTCCACATTTTGGAACATACGGTTGACACGTAATGACAAAATCTTCAAGAACATCAAAGTATCACAAAGTAAAACGATGGACCAAATCATAACACAATCGTATGATTGATGTAGGTACAGGGGCAAATTCAAAAAAGGCTGGGAGGAATGGTATTGCTCCCCTTTCTAATGCTTCTATGTTAATTTCTACTTCCTTTACTGTAATGACTATTATATTTCCCTCTTTAGCATCTTGCTATTATTTGGGTACTTTTAATGATTATTCGCCTTTTCTAAAAAAAGATTATATTTAAGCTACACGATTTTTAAGGTGATTATATATACAAGGTTTTAAAAATCGGTTGAGGCATACAACTCAAGGCGTGCCTCAAATTGAAGTGGTCAAAAAACACTTATATGTGTCGCCTCATAGGGGGAGAATGGGACATATACCTTAGTAAGTGAGGCAGCAAAAATAGGGCAAAACGAGTCAAAGTGAATCGAATCGTATAAGGCGTCCAAAGTTTTTTTTTTTTTTTTTTTTTTTTTTTTTTTACATTTTTTGTTTGACTTTTTGACCATATATAACATTAGAAAATAACGGGACATCTTTATCTTCCCTAATTTCTTCCAGCCGCTTTTTACTCCTCCTTTTCTTATTTTTCTTTCTCCCCTGTTAACAAAATTGAACCTTTTCTTCAATTCGGGGTTTCTAATTGAAGTTTTTCTCCACTTGTGAATTTAAAATCTAGTTGTTGATCACTCTCCTCCCGTTGCTTACTTGTTCAGTTGTTGATTTCCTTCAAATCAAAGGTAAGAACTAAGAAACGATCTTGTGCGACATTTTAACTTATGATTTCTTGACTAGTAACTAGATATACACTTATCTTGTGCAACATTGCTGATTTGCTTTACACTTGACTTTGCAGTATGTTTTTTTTCTACATGTAATTTTTTGTTGTCTCATTTCACTACAGATTATTTGTTAAGTTCCTGGACCTAGAATGGCGTCTAAAGGAGCACGGAAAGATCCATCATGGAGACATAGTGAAGAGATAGAAGTACCCATGGTGGCAAAATCACTTACAAATATTTCAAGTGTAAAATTTATACCAAGTTCATCAAGGATGTATGTGTGTGTGGGTGGGTTGGGGGGGGGGGGGGGGGGGGTGTTAAAACGAATGATGGAAAATCTTACTTGATCACACAAAGATGTTGTACCTTCTGTAAACATGCTCATTAAAGTAAAATAAGAAATACAATATTATCTAAAAGCATTTCAAGATATAAAATTCGCTAATCAGTGAAATTTTGAGGAAAATATGGGGTGTGGATGATACTATATGAGAAATAGCAGTACTAATGGTGCTACTACAGGTGCAACTTTGTGTCCTAGTGTTTGCACCAGAGATGTTAGAGGCCCGATAGACTGATATATGGAGATTCCTAATGATGATGATCTAGGCACATTACCAGTTGAGAAGACGACACCGGAGAAGAACACTGCAATAGAGTTTTCTTGGATATTGGGCAGTACTTTTATGAGCCTGGGATGTCATTTAATATTGCGTCGAGTCTGACAATTATAAATATGGTGCATTCAATCGGTAGTTATAGGCATCACTTAAAACCTCCTTCAACACACGAGTTGAGGACTTGGATTTTAAACGAAGGAGTCAACACAACCACTAGATTTGTCGATGACATAGAAGCTACTTGGAAGCAAACAGGGATTTCATTGGTATTAGATGGCTAGTCTGATATTAAACATAAGCCTCATCAGCTTTCTTGTGAACAATCAATATGGTAAAGTATTTTTGAAAATTGTTAACGCGTCTGATTGCATAAAATATGCCCAGAAGTTGTTCGAGTTACTTCATGATGTTGTTGAGGAAGTCATTGAAGATATTGTTATTCAAGTGATCACAGATAATGTAAGTGCATACATAGCCGCCGGTACCTTATTTATGGAAAACCAAAAACATTTATATTGGACTTCGCGTGCTGCATATTGCACCGATTTGATGCTTGAGAAGATTGGGGGTTGCCAAAATTACAAAAAACGCTTTACCTAAGGCCAAAAACGTGAGTTATTTTATTCATAACCATCAGTGGGTTTTTAGCATAGGAAAAAAGTTTTCAAAGAAAGATCTTCTTCGGCCGGCGACCACCCGATTTCCAAGTGTCTTTTTAACATTAGTGTTGGGCTTATAGTGTTGCGGCATGGGCTCGGTCATTAACCCAGTTTTGGTATCCAGTTTGGGCTTGTCTAACTGTGATTGTTTTTATTCTAGGGTTTTAGTATTTAAGGTGCATGCATGCATCCTTAGTAAGTAACACTTTCATAATTTTCTTTTCATAAGTATTGTAAACCCTAGCTCGCCTCTATAGCGGAAGTTCTTTATCGAGCTCTGCTGAGGCGTGACTATATTTGAATCATAAACTTCATATTGATTCCATATTGTGTTCTTAATTGTATTGTGATTGAATTGTTTGTTCTTTATCAATATACCTGTGTAAGATCTAAACGATCTAGAGATTCCATATTGTGTTCTTAATTGTATTGTGATTGAAGAAATTATTAGGGTTTTTCAAGCATTGATTCATATTAATTGAGCCGTCATTACAAATTGGCGTATCTCATTAATTGTCGATCTTGCCCTAATAATAAATTACAAGTCTGATCTTAAACAGGTTATTGATCAAATGTCACAATGTCTATGGACGATTCCCAATCCAATCTAATCAACATCTCCAACAGTATTGGATCAACAACAAGAATTCCAATCTTATACACTCAGGACTATGAAGTATGGACGCATCACTTCAAAGATTATGTTATTGGCTCAGAGGATAATGGGTACTTGATCTGGGAAGCAATCACAGTTGGTCCGTTTGCTCATTCAAGCTCTTCAAAGATTGTCAAAAGTCAAAAGGAGTACAATCAGCTCTTGAATGATGTGAAAGACATTCCCCAAGACGAGAAAGAGAAGTTTCGATGCAACATCAAAGCCTTAAGAATGATTAGGTTTGCTTTACAATCGGACACGTTTCAATTGGTGAGTTAATGTGCTACAGCAAAAGAGATATGGGATAGGTTAAAGGAATTGTATTCTACTAATGGAGATCTAGAACATTCGATTTAAACGTTGCTGCTTTCTGAGTTTGGTGATTTCAAACAGAAGACCGAAGAAAAACTTATTCAAGCCTTTGATCGATTTAATCATCTTCTTAGTAAGATGATAAAGCACGGGATCGAAAGGAAGGTTATTGAGAAGGTCACCTTCATGAACGGTCTCAGACCCGAATGGATGGCAGTTGTGTCCACTGTGAAGGCACATGAACAGTTCAAATCATACTCTCTGGAGAAACTGGTGGGAATTCTGAAGTCCCATGAAAGTGCGTTGTCAAAGGAAACGAACGTGGTTTCTAGTTTGGGGTCATTAACTCTTGGTTCAAAAGGAAAAGGTGATGTTGAAGAAGAAGAAGAATTGGATCTTGCTGACTATGATCTAACTGGTGAAGAGTATGCCCTGATGGTTTCCAATCCAAGAAAGTTTAGCAAAAGAAAATTCCCAGCCAACAAGAACCGAAACTAGCAGGGAAGTTATAGTTCTGAAAAGGAGGAGGAACCGAATTGGTGGTGACTCAGGTTTTGATTGTCATTACTGTGGAGGCAAGAATCATTTTGCCAAAGACAGCATGTTAAAGAAAATGTCTGAAAAGGTCGATGAAGATGATGAGGAAGCGAATCTCCTGAGTTGATTGGAGGAGATCAAGAAAAGGAAGTCAGCAGCTAACAATAACACCATGAATGCTTTGATTGTATAGGATACAGGTGACAATGATGAATTTGGTGGAGTGCAGGTGTGGTCCACAGATTCAGAGGAGGAAGAAGTGAGAAAGCCGACTCATGGCAAGGCTATGCTGGTGAAAGAAGAATATGCTGCAGGAAGAGGTTTGATGGTGACAGAAGGTGTATCACAAATGCGAGGATCCACAACAGATGGTAGATTGGAAGATGAGAAGGAGCGAGAGGACAGGTGTTTCGCTGCAAAACCAGTCAGTGCACAGATCAACGAATGTGATGAGTTGATCAAGAAGGTACAAAATATTCTTGCTTCTCTGAAAATTCCTATTACTAACTATGAAAAGGAACTGAATAGCTTAAAATCTAAATTTTCTAGTATATGTAGTAGTCTTACCCAAACTCTTGTGACAAACTCTAACCTGACTAATCAAATTAGCAGGATATCGTCGAAGAGTGAGGAAAGGAGGATGTGGATTGAGCAGAAGGAGAAAGAGTTAATTAGGTCTAAGGATGAGTCAATCTATTTACAACGAGACGATCTTAAGCTTTTAAAACAGTGAAATGTTTTCTGTTTGATTGCGAAAAGACTTTATTTTAATATCACTCAATTGCATCTCGATTGTGAAATAGGAAAGAAGATACATCGCATGATATTACCCTTCCTTGAGTTAAAGGAGGATGAAGTCGATGTTGAAGCTTACAACTGTGAAAATGTTGTATCTTCTAAAGAAATCTCTTCTGCCTACAAAATTGGTCTTGACAAAATAGAGTCCTACATAAAGTCAAAAGACCATAAGTACATGCTCAAAAATCTATTAGATGGAAATGATAAATTGAAACTATGAACTGAAACTGTACAAAAAATTGACTCGTTGAATGCCAAATTAAGTTCAGAAAATAAAATTGATGTTGACAATGCATCTGAACTTAATGAGGATGATGACAAGAGTGAAATCTCTGTAGAGGACGTGGTGGACTGTTCTGAATTTGTCAAAAGCGAACCCAAACCTAGTAAAAATCTGATTTCTGAAAACTCCGTTGAGTTTGCTCGCTCATCGACAGACAAGACCAAAGTTCTCAAGGCAAAAGCTGTTGTATATCAAAAGGTTCAAACCACTCCAAATCAAGTGTACACAGTTTAAGGAGTCACAACATAACAAACAGCCGAACTGACAACATTGGTGGAAGAAGATAATGCTAATGGTTGTGATGAATTTTTCTGGTCAGCACCCATAGATAACGCTGATGAAACAAAAGGTTTATCTCAGAAAACCTCTTGGAGAGTGAAGGGTAGATATGTGCCGGAACCACTTAATGAACCTACAATATATGATGTACCAAGCACAAGTGGTACCAAAACATCTTCGGGCAAACCAGTAATAACGTCCAGTGAGACATGTTCATCAAAGAGCGAAAGCCATGCTCAAGTGCCAAAGAAAAGGCCAATATTCATAAGAATCCAAAACCGGTGGCAGAACGAAAACACCAACGTAATCTGAGATACAAGAAGAATCTCTCAGAAAGAAAACAGTTTTGGCGATCTCAGAATCCTCATTACGAAAGGTATGAAAAAACACGTAAGTCATGAGGAGAACCAAGAAGCAACCGAAAGGAAGGTTTCGGTCTTCGGCATGAAAGCAACCGAAAGGAAGGCTTCGGTCCTCGGCAAGAAAGCAACTGAAAGGAGGGTTTCAGTACTCAGCTGGTAAGAAACCGAAAGAAAGGTTTTGGTCCTCAACATAACAACAGCTGAAAGGATGGGTTCAGTAACAGGTACATTGATAGTGGCTGCTCGCGTCACATGACAGGATGAAAGGAAGAACTAAGGGAGTTTCGATCTCTCAAGGATGGTGGAATAGTGAAGTATGGCAACAATTCGTTTGGTAGTATCAAAGGCTATGGAATGATTACGAATGGTGATTTCTCAATAAGAAAGGTCAGAGACGTTGAAGGATTGCAGCACAACCTCATAAGTGTATCACAGCTAGTAGTTGGGACCGGATTGAAGGTCTCCTTTGATGATGAAGGCTCAGAGATAGTCGAAAAGAAGTCAAATAACATACTGCTGAAGTCGAAGCGAAAGGGAGAAACGTACCCTTTGAATCTCAATCCAATTCGAGGGAAACCAGCAGTTTGCTTGCTAACAAAGGCACACTCAGACGAAAGCTGGTTATGGCATCGAAGGCTCTCTCATCTCAATTTCAAAGATATCAACAAGCTGGTGCTAGGAGATCATGTTAGAGGACTTCCAGTTCTCAAATTCGACAAAGAACATCTATATGCAGCTTGTGAAATGGGAAAGCAAAGTCGACAAAGTCATCCTTCAATTATCAACAAAAAGGTGATAGAACCATTGGAGCTGTTACATATTGATCTATGTGGTCCCTCTTCTATTGAAAGCATTGGTGGGAACAAGTTCATTCTTGTCATAGTTGACGACTTCTCTCTCTGCACATGGGTATTTTTCTTGAAGAAAAAATCAGAAGCAACTCCTAAGCTCAAGCTCTTCATAAAGCAAGTAGAGGTTCAACTGCGAAAAGTAGTTCATAACGTAAGATGCGACGATGGCTTGGAATTCAAAAACAAGGATTTCGAAGATTTTCTGGCTGAGAAGGGAACGACTCACAATTTCTCTGCTCCATATACTCCACAACAGAATGGAATCGTCGAAAGGAGAAACCGATCTCTGTGAGAATTGGCTCGAACTATACTGAGCTTCGCTTCCCTGCCTTTATATTTCTGGGCTGATGCTATTGCTGCTGCATGTTACACTCAGAATAGATAATATCTAAACAAGCGATTCTCTATCACTCCCTATGAGATCTTGAACAACTGCAAGCCTAATGTGAAGTTCTTTCACGTGTTCGGTTCTAGATGCTTCATCTTCAACTCAAAGGAGAATCAAAACAAGTTTGATGCTAAGGCCAATGAAGGGATCTTTTTGGGCTACTCATTGCACTCTAAGGAGTATAGATTTCTGAATAAATACTCAAAGAAGATTGAAGAGACATACTATGTCACTTTTGATGACAATTATATCAAGAAGCTGAAGACACCTGAAGGTGGAATGCCGGAAATCTTTCTAAAGTCTAGTCAAGTCACTGTGCCTATCTCAAATCTTTTTGAGCAATATATGCTTCTCTTTGATGAAACTGAAAAGGCTATCGTTTCTGAATCCAAGGATGAAGATAACAAAGTCGACAGTTTGAAGCAAATTATTGACGATGTTGCACAGAAGATGGCAGCTGAACAACCAAAGGCATGCAAAAAGCCTGACTCAAGCGAACCTTCTGGCGGCTGTTCTTTTGTCCAGGGGGAGGGTTCGTCTCTACCAAATGATTAGGATTCATCAATTCAGGGGGAGAATTCATCGTCACAATCATCTAGCTCAACCGATAGTCCAAACGAAGGGGAATGTTCTGATCCAAAAATAGAAATAGTGTCATCATTCGAGGGGGAGAATACAAATGTCAATGATGATGATACACAATTAGCATTGGAAGAAGAGGTCAATGCAGAACTGGATCCCTCTTGTGATGCTAATTACCCTCCTCTCATTAAATGGACCAAAGACCATCCTCAAAGTCAAATCATTGGGGAATCTTCAGAAAAGGTATTAACTAGACCACAGGTCAAAGCAAAACAAGCTGAAGTATTCTCTCAAGTAGAATTTTGCATGTTAAACTCTATTGTCTCCAAAGTTGAACCAAAGATTGTGAATTCGGCTCTTGACCATTCTGATTGGGTTCAAGCCATGCAAGACGAGTTGAACGAGTTCGAAAGAAACAAAGTATGGCGTCTAATTCCAACTCCAAAGGATGCTTCGGTTGTCGGTCTCAAATGGGTATTCAGAAATAAGATGGATAAGGAAGGGAATGTGATTCGTAACAAGGCTCGGTTGGTTGTAAAAGGATACTGCCAAGAGGAAGGTATATATTATGAAGAGACCTTCGCTCCAGTTGCAAGATTAGAGTCGGTTCAAATCTTTCTTGCTTATGCAACACACAAAAACTTTGAAGTCTATCAAATGGACGTAAAGTGTGCATTTCTCAACGGAGAACTTGAAGAAACTGTGTACGTTGAGCAACCGCCAGGCTTCGTGAACGAAAAGCATCCAGATCACTGCTACATTCTAGACAAAGCAATATATGGCCTGAAGCAAGCTCCCAAAGCATGCTTTGAAACTCTCACTCGATTTTTAAAAATGTCCAAATTTAAACAAGGTTCGGTTGACCCAACCTTCTTACGCAATAGAGAGGGTAACCACCTTATGACAGTCCAAATTTATGTTGATGACATCATCTTCAGCTCCACGAATCCTAGCCTAACAGTTGAATTCAGGAAGTTGATGGAAACTAAATTTGAGATGAGCTCAATGGGTCCAATTAACTTTTTCCTTGGCTTAAATATTAGACAGGGACACAAAGGCATTTTTATCAATTAGGAGGCATATACAAAGACATTGCTTGCCAAGTTTGGATTGATGGAAGACTCCAAAGTGAAAGTTCCTATGGCTTTTGGGACTAAGCTTACACCATCTTTGGATAAGCCAGCTGCTGACATGACGCTTTATCGTCAAATGATTGTGTCACTGATGTTTCTCAC
Organism: Lactuca sativa; assembly: GCF_002870075.4. Classification (NCBI taxonomy): domain Eukaryota; kingdom Viridiplantae; phylum Streptophyta; class Magnoliopsida; order Asterales; family Asteraceae; genus Lactuca; species Lactuca sativa. The sequence goes on from NC_056625.2 coordinate 237,577,410, forward strand.
AGCCAGCAGACCAGACATCATGTTCTCAGTCTGTTATTGTGCCCGATTCCAAGCTAACCCACACGAACCTCACATGATAGCCGTGAAAAACATCTTTCGCTATCTGAAGCGAACTTCCTCTCTCGGTCTATGGTATCCGGTTAACTCAGGTTTCTTTGTCCAAGCATTCTCAGATGCTGACTTAGGAGGTTGTGGATTGGATCGTAATAGCACTATTGGAGGTTGCCAATTTCTTGATGGTAAATTGGTTAGTTGGCAATCAAAGAAACACACCTATGTTTCTCTCTCCACAGCTGAAGCTGAATACATAGCCGCCGCCTCATGCACATCTCAGGTTGTTTGGATACAAAGTCAGCTTAGAGACTATGGGCTGAACATGAAGAAAATCCCACTATATTGTGACTCTGAAAGTGCAATTATGATTTGTCATAACCCAGTGCAACACTCGAAGACAAAACATATAGCACTGCGATATCACTTCATCAAAGATCATGTGGAAGATGGTAATGTAGAAATTCATTTCATTAGAACCACTGATCAACTAGCAAATATATTCACTAAGGCTTTACCAAAAGCAAGTTTCAACAAGATCTTACAAGGCCTAAGAATGATGGAAGCTGAATCAGTACCAAAATCGCCTTCGCCTCACTAAAGGTAAGAAGCGAAATAGAGCGAACGCTCAGTCTATTTCGGGTTCGGTCCTTCGGAACTCGTTCGCTTCTTTTTCTTAAAAGGGATTTTGATTGTATTCTTTTGTACACTATTTTACATACTCATTTTTATGTTTTTTTTATTCTTTTTATAAAACCAAAAATATTTTTCCTTTTTGTTTTATTAAAAATTTTCCACAAAATACAAAAATATTTATTTTATTTTATTTTATTTTATTTTTCTCATGCTTTTCTTTGTATAAATGCTACTCTCAATGGTCAACCTCAAGCAGGTATACATTCTTTTATTTGAATTCATTAAGTGTCCCTAGATGCATGCTGCTGCATGTTGACCAAAGCCTCTACAGATTTTGAGTGAAGCCTTAATAATGTGATATATACAAATCATGTTTTCCCAAACTAGGTTGTTACATTCATTCTAATCCTGAGCTACCTTACTCTTCTCATATTGAGTTTAGAGTTTTCTGTTTGGTCCTTCTTTTATAGCAAGGGTACATTTGCTTCTTATACCACCTAACCCTTGAGACTCTCAGCCTTACCACTGAGGTTTATGGTTACACAAAATTCTATGTTAATGATCTTGGTCTCGTGTCACTACGTACTAAGTGAAACCCACAATTCAAAACCCTGAATGTATTGGCGGTGAACCATTACCATGATAAAGTTCTTGAATGAAATCTCCTTTTATTTTGAGCGATCCTTATGAAACTGTCTATCACCAAGACTTTTCTTCCCAAGGATCCAGTTATAATTTTTTTTTGAGATTTCTCAATTGTCAACAAGTCACTGAATATGTTTCCCACCTACTTGTTTAACAGGCCACATTGGTCTCACAAGTACTTTGTTCATTTTTGGTCTTATATCAAGTACCGAAATCATGAATTGGAGCGAAAGCCACCCTGTATGGCTTTAAATAAAAAGATGCCATTCAATACTTCTTAACAAGTACTTGATCGTTATTTAACGAGAAGCCATACAAGCACTTTGAAGTCTCTCTTGAATTTAAAGGATGAGATTCGTGCCCGGAATCAGTCGCTTTATGTCTTAACAAACATCACAAATTCCCATAAAAGTTTTCTTTATTTCTTTATCATTCACACTCTATGCACGAAAATCTTTGATTTTCCAAAAATCTGGTTCTATTAACGATGAGCTAATTTTTACAGCTTCATTTCTAAAAAGCATTATGGTGATCGATAAAGATAAAGGTGATGATGGTTCATGTAAATTTTATGGGTGACGTTTCAGATAAAGTTCTTGGATGAGTCAGCAATTATCCAATCATTTTGACGATTTGAAAAAGGTGCTTTTTATGGAAAGGCACGTAATAAGTCAAACGTTTGTTCTCTCTCCTACGTCATCATCGGGGTTGCCAACTGTCTCCTCCCCATCTCATCAGGAGCTATTTCACAAAAGGACAAGATTTTCGTCGGATCTTTCTCTCTCCTACAATCACGTATAAAAGGGGCTCTCATGATCAACTTTACTCTTTTACCTCTCACCAAAGAAAAAAAGCGATCTCTCTAACTGTTCATCATCTTCTTCTCAAGCTCCATCCATGGCGGAATCATCCTCTGTTCAAGATACCTCTATTCACTCAAACCTTTTGACCATTAAGCCCCAACAAAACCTCATCATTGAACTCACGCCGTTTGTTTATGATTCCTATATGTTATACATGGTAGAATGCCTCAAATATTCTCCACTTGTCACTGCTCTTACAAAGGTGGAAATTGTTCCTATGTCTTATCTCTCTGTCATCTACTCAACCGCTTACTATGATAAGGTTGCTGAGAGGATTCACTTTGACATTCACAACCACAAGACCTCGATCTCTATGAATCGTTTATGTGCCCTACTTGGTCTTGCTTACGAACCAACCCTGGTGAACCCTGACTCCATCACTACCGGTCAACTATTCTCGATGTTCTATCAAATGGGGTACACTGAAACCTTAACCACTGTTATGAAGTTCAAGAAGTCCTGCCTTCCCCCACAATTGAATGGCCTCCTTACTCTCTTGTTCAAAGGTCTTTCTGAGCAAAGCATTGGATCGGACGGTGCAAGCAAGTCTTTTATGACTGTGCTTTATGGGTTGTACAATGGTGTGAATCTGGACTTTGGAGCGGTTATATGGCAAAAACTTGTTGAGAGTTTATGTTCTTCATCTCGCCATTCTGAGATTTCATGCGGCAGGTACTGGTCTATTGTCACAAGGTGGGCAATGAATCGTCTTCACGTTCCAACCATGGCGGACTCTCTCCTATCATCCATTGCAACATTTCACACAACGAAGATTATCATTACTGATACGTCCAAGTTTCTCTTCATCGGATCGATTCCAGAAGCCATGTATGCCTTTGTGTCTGAGGCAAGTACTGTTATTCAAGGATACAAGAAGCTTCCTTCTTCAGGACCCAGGGAACTTACTCCTGGCATGATTCGCTCTATAGAGGAAGCAGATAAGCCTGTAAAAAGGGGAAAGAAACAAGATAACATAAAAGGAGCTAAGGGGAAAACTCCACAGAAACGAAAGGCTGAGAAAGCAGCACCTTCACAGCCCAAGCAGAAAAAGGTAAAGAAGCCTGCTCGAAGGCTTATTCTTCAGTCTTCTAGTGATTCTGACTCTAATTATGTTCCTACTGGACATAAACGAACATCTCCTACTACATCTGAGAGCGAAAGTTCTGGTGAGGAGGATTCGGTGCGTCGTGATACACCGCCTCGCTTGCCTGCTCCAGAGGTACCTATTCGGTCTCAAGCACCTTCTCCTCCACCTATTTCTGTACCTATCTCCTTCCCTCTTATTTTTTCCTATCATTACATCTAAACCATCCTCTACCATTCCCATTTTTGCACCCATCTTCACTAAGGCTACTACCACCACCACTACTGGAGTTCAAACAAGCGTATTTGATACGGGGGCTCGTTCTTCAGCACCTGAACCTCCTGTCACTACCGAACCTCCAGTGACTACCAAACCACCATCACCTACCCCATCTACCGAAACCAACACTGTTATTGGGGTGAGGAATTGGAGTTTGATTCCACTTACTTCAGTCCTTATCGTGTTCAAAGTGATGATGATGACGATGCTCCAGCTACCAAGCGCTACCTCAAGGTTGTTACTGATAAGCTCGATCAGTTACTTTCTTCCTCCTCCACTGGTGCTTACTCCGAAGCTGCTCTTAAGGCTTTGTTCTCTTCGGTTGTTAAAGAGCATGATGCCTTTCTCTCTCTGCTGCAACAAAGACTATTGATGCCTCTACTTCTCATTGTCAGAAGGCTTCACTTGCTGTTGAGGCGTCAACGAAAGAATGTGCCGCAGCGACCGCAAAAGTCAAAAAACTAATTTCTGAGGCTCAGCTATTCCTTGATTCTTTGCAAGCTGCTGCTCAAAAGAACTCTCAGACAGTGAACGCTTCGGTTGATAATCTCCAGCGTTTTGTTGAACATGAAAGGACTAATCTTGAAGTCTCTCTTAAGGCCATTGAAGCTGCTAATGCCAATCTTCACGCTAATGTCAATGAACGTCTGACTCAGCTGGAAGCCGAACTGGCTGTTGAAAATAGCATTATGGATGAGCTTGACTAACGTACCTCTCAGCTCAAAATTCAAAATCTTAAGCTTCGTTCTACCACAACTGAGCTTAATGATTTAAAGTCTGAAAGAGAGGTAATTAGAAGCTCCGTGGGTGACGTTCATTCCATTTTGCTACATCTTCTTGAAGCCCAAGACTCTATTCTGACTATATCTATTAGACGCCATTTGGCTGAAAAACTCAGACCTACGTTGGATATCCTAAGTCGGATAGAGGGTGTTTAGGTGACTTCTGTCCAGCCAAAACAAGGGGGAGAAAAGGAAAAGGAAAAAGTTAATACTCAACCTCCTCCCGAACATAAATCAACAGCTACACCGAAGGATAATGTAGCTTCGGTCAGCAAAAGGGATAAGAAGAAGAAGAAAATTGGTGAAGATGACGTAGATGATGATGATGAATTTGAAGATATCTTGGGTGAAAATCCCTCTAAGCCTTTTCAGAAAACAAAACTTTCTGACAAGGAACTTGCAGAAAAGATCAAGAGATAATCGATTGAGCTAGAGAAAAAGCTTAAAGAAAAAGAGCTCCTGGAGAAAAAGAAGTCCATTTTTGCAGAATGGACCACTGATTCGCTCCAGAGAGAAGCGATTGATGAACCAAGCTCTCATTGGCTTGAACCTGTTATGTCATTCGGCCTTGAAAACTCGAAGGATGTGTAATTTGATATGCCGATCACTCGAAAGGCATTTATTTTTCATTGCTTCAACTTAACGGCTGTCATTCCCTCTCCGGACCCGAAGGTGGATTGGGATCTATTGGAGTTTTATATGGAATTCGCTCAGCCTCAGTACTTGACCTGGAGCTCACAGAATATTACTACTGTCAAGGTACTAAAGCCTTATTTAGCTGGGAAATTTGTCAATGTAAAATTTAAAGTGACCCGAGGCTCTGAAGGCTCGGTTCATAATTTTTCCCTGGCTTATCTACCGAACCTTAACCCTCACGACTGGATACTCCTCAACAACATTTTGTTGTCCAATCCTCAGGAGTATAAGCCGATTATAGACCATGTCAAGCGAATGCTTGTTTGCTACATTCATGAAGTAGCAAAAATGGATCAAGAAATCGCATTTGCTATTCACAAGCGAACCACTATCAAACCAATGGGAAGAGCTGGCGATATACACACAATGATCAAGGGAAAAATTGACAAAAAATATCACATTGTGATGTTCATTAGAGGCGAAGGTCAAAAATGCCTATTCGCTCTTGTTGACAAGCACCTGTTCTCAACTGCTTGCTTGGAGCATATTTTGGAGATCATTCAAAGGTGTAATCAGAATTCTACAGCTGACAAGAAGCTGTTTGTTGACATGCTGCGTTGGTATATTAAGTTCCGGCAGACTCTTCTTGCTATTATTCCTCGACTGTTCAAAGTTGTGAAGACTATGAAGCCTACTCAATAGAAATAATCTCTCGCCTCTTTTGATGCAAAGGGGGAGATTGTTGGGTTTATAGTGTTGCATCATGGGCTCGGTCATTAGCCCAGTTTTGGTATCCGGTTTGGGCTTGTCCAACTGTGATTGTTTTTATTCTAGGGTTTTAGTATTTAAGGTGCATGCATGCATCCTTAGTAAGTAACGCTTTCATAATTTTCTTATCATAAGTATTGTAAACCCTAGCTCGCCTCTACAGTGGAAGTTCTTTATCGAGCTCTGCTGAGGCGTGACTGTATTTGAATCATAAACTTCATATTGATTCCATATTGTGTTCTTAATTGTATTGTGATTGAATTGTTTGTTCTTTATCAATATACCTGTGAAAGATCTAAACGATCTAGAGATTCATTCTCATCAATTAGAATGTATGTACAGGTTGAAACAACCATTATAGCAGATGTTCATTTCAAGTGAGTGGTCAAATTATGCTTGGGCCAAAAAGTCGGATGGAATAACTATCAAGAAGATTGTCATGGATGTAGTTCATTTTTGGGCTAGTGTGGTTTATTCAATTGAAACCACAAAGAAAGGAAAAGATTGCCAATTTTTTTGATGGTGATGTGGCTCTTACAAGGAAATATGGGACATTATTGATGATAAATGAGAACTATGACTTCATGCAACGACTTATTTCTTGAATTTGTGTTATAGGTGGAGCCCCAATGTTTCCTGACATCCAGAGATAAAAATAGGGTTGTATAGGTGCATGGAAAGACTCTTTGATCAAGAAACTAGTGAAAAAGTTGATTATAACTTTAAGTACAAGAGAGGGTTGTTTAGAGATAATGCTTCTTTGACATGATACCTTAAACAACCTCCTTGTATATACTAAAATTATAATTATATGTACACCTTTTTTATCATTATTAAATAATATACTAATTTCTTTTTTCTTTTATTTATTTAGTTGAGTGGTGGGATAATTTTGGAGAGAGTGTTCCAGTGATGTCAATAGCGAGCATATCGACTTCTATAGCATTTTGCGAGGCAAGGCGTCTAAGGGTCACTATGGGCTTAATAAGACTGCATAGCAACGTAGCGACATTCTTGATTTTTTTTCCTTTTTTTTCTTTTTTTTAAAATGGCATATATAGGCCTGTTTTAGGGTTTTTTTAGTTGACTAAGTCAAAGAAGGATCATACGCTCTCAGCCTCTCACTCGCTTCTCTCAACTAACCTCCCTTCCTTTCAACCTTCGATTTCTCCTAAAATCAAATTACTCCTCACTTCCAACAACTGACCTGCACCGACTCTTCTCTCCATCTCAACTTCACAGGTTATTTTTTTGTGCTTTTTTACAGATTAGTTTTATACTCCGTTTTCTTTCTTTGTTTGTTGTAAATGTATACCTTATTGGTTTATAAGCTACACTCTTAGACCATGTGTATAATCGTATGTATATGAATGTATTTAATCAGTTATGGCTGTTATGCATTTATTCAGTAAGTCATTAATATCACTCAAATGTGTAACAATGTAACTTAATTCATATACTTCATACTTATCTATGATTTGTTTGTGAAATAGATATGTCTAGTAATGATCTGAGATGGGGTTACGGGAAACCAATTGAAGGAAAGGGTAATGCTTGGGTGATATGTGATTTTTGGAATTTCCTTTCCAAGGGTGGGATTACAAGACACAAGCATCACCTTGTTGGTGATTCCCCCCAAGTAAAAAAAAATGTACCAAAGTTCTAGTTGAAGTGCAGAAATGTTTTAAAGATGAATTTCAGAAAAAAGAAACAAGATAAAGAAGAGTGAACAAATACCCCGCTTTGATGATGCCTTTGTCGATATAAACGATAAAGATGAAGAAGCTACAACTAATATTGACTTTTTCCAATGGAAAAGCAAGAGGCCCATGTCGTCTAGTAGCTCAACTGTAAACACTAAGAACCCTACAAAAGGGCCTTTGATTGTGATGTACCCGCCATCTGAGATAACAGGGAAGAGAAAGGGGAAATTAGTTGGAACCTTTGAACATAAAGAAATCAACAAAAAGTAAAGACTTGATGCGGTTCAAAAGATATGTCGTTGGATGTATGATGTTGGTATTCCATTCAATGCAGTGAAGTGTGATAGTTTTGGGCTCCCAATTGAACCAGTTGATGTACATGGTTGCGGTATGAACCCCCAAGCTATCATGAGGTATGTGTTTCTATGTTGAAGTTGGAGATGGAGCACACAAAAAAACTATTGACTATAAATGAGGCGGAGAAGAAATTATACGGATGTTCTTTGATGGTGGGCGGTTGGAGGGACCGAAATGGAAGATCACTTATTAACTTTCTAGTAAATACTCCACAAGGAAGTATGTTTATAGAATTGGTAGATGCTTCTGCTTGTTCTCATACGAGTATGCTATTTTTTTCCCTTTTTATGCTGTTATTTCCTTTTTTTCTGTTTTATATGTTGTTTTTTTCCTGTTTTTTCTTCTGTTTTATATATTGTTTTTAATGTTGTTTTTTCATGTTTCTAATTCTAACAAGTGAATAATTATTCAAATTGTTTGACCACTTCAAAAAAAACAGGTCCGAAAGATGTGGTTCAGATTCTAACGGATAGTGCTATCAACAATGTTTTAGCCGGTTGACTTGTGGAAGAAAAATATCCACATACTTATTGGACTCTGTGTGTGGCGCATTGCATCGATTTGATGCTTGAGGACTTCTTTAGAATGCCTCATCTTAAAAAGACGCTTGATAAAGCAATTGCGGTCAATAGTTACATCTACAAGCGCGCCTTACTCTTGAATATGATGAGAGATTTCACGGGCCAAAGAGATATGGTTAGAATCACAAAGACCTGGTTTGCAACCGCCTTCATAACTTTGAATTGCTTCAGAAATCACAAGAAAAATTTGAAGAAGATGTTCACATCTAAAGCATGGAACAAAAGCAAGTTCTCGGGCGAGGCGGGAGGGGGGAGATCAAACGGCAAACAATATATTTTCTCCTAATTTTTGGAACAATATAGATATTGCGGTCAAAGTTGGTGAGCCTTTATTAACGGTGCTTTAATTGGTAGATAGTGAAAAAAAAGCCTCCTATGGGATGCATCTATGAAGCCATGGCTAGAGGCATAGAGCAAAAGAAAGGATTGCATCGTCTTTCAACAACAAAAAAGACAAGTATAAACAAAATTTTGAAATAATTGACAACAAGTGGAATTGTCAACTACACCAAGATTTTCATGCGGCCGGCCACTATTTGAAACCGTGATTGTATTACAATAACCCGAGCGAGGAAGATGACGGTGAGGTGATTAAGGGGTTGATGGCATGCATACATAAGTTGTCATTGTCAGAAGAGGAGGAGTTGAAGATTCACACCGAGCTCCCTATATATAGAGGTTCCCAAGGACTTTTTTGGGATGCCGATGGCTAAAAGAATAAGACCAATGCTTTCACCAGCATAGTAGTGGATGCAATTTGGATCGTCGGCACCGACACTTAAAAAAATTTCCATTAAGGTGTTAAATCTTACATGTAGCTCATCGGGATGTGAACGTAACTTGAGCGTATTTGAACAAGTAGCTCATTATTTTTAAAATAATTAGAAATATATAAATATATTTGTTTTAATAATACTTACTAATGTTTTTTTTATTTTTTATTTTTTTATCTCTATTCCAAAAAAAGAAACCAACTTGAATTGTTAAAACTAAATGATTTAGTTTACATAAAATATAATCGGGCTTTAAGAAGGAGGTATGATATGCGTGATACGATTGACCCGATCATTTTAGACGACTCGAACGTTCAAGATCTGAATGATTGGTTGGAGGGGGAAGAAAATGCTCTTGTGTTTGAGGGTGATAACTTGACATGGGGTATAGTTGCGGAGGCTATGGGTGTGGATGAGGAGCCTTATGCTACAAGAAGAAAGAGTAGAAGGAAAGAGGGTGTTGAGTCTATCTCATGATCTAGAGGACAACAATTTATAAATGAAGATGAAGAGGAAAATGATGTTTGAGCTTATACAGAGGTTGTTGAAGAAGAAGCTGATGATCAGCCCATATACGAGGAGTTGGATGATTTATGAATCATATTTTAGAGTCTAAGATTAACACTTGTTTTTTTGGTGGTATGCAGGTTTTAGAACTTATTTGAGTTAATAGTCTTGGGGTTTTTAGCTTATTTATTAGTTATGATTACTAATTAGGTGAAGGTAAAAGTAGTATAAATTTTTTAATTGGTATTATCTAAAAATGAAATAGTCATCGCTATCGCTACATAGTTTATAGGTAAGTTGTTGCTATGATATCGCTACGCCATCAATAACACTAGAGTTTCCCCAAACTCATAATGTTCGCAATAAAAATATTGGGTCGAACTTGTTCCGCTTCAGCTTGCGAACAGAATTGGAGTACTTTTAAGGTAGTACATATAAAGCGACGAAACCTATTTAGTACGAGTAAATTGAATAACTTGGTGTACATTATGTACAACAAGATGTTGAAGAAAAAGTTTGTCTTAAAGAATAAGCTAGGAGAAAGTGACAATCACTTACTTGTTGAGGAAGTTCCTTCTAGTGATGAATGGTTAGCCGACCGAAGCGACAAAGATGATGAGAATGGTGGAGAAGTTGGAACACGTGAAGAAATTGCAATGGAAGTTGGAACAGATGCAAGCCTAGATCAAAGAGGAGGAAGTTCGTTGAACTAAATTTGGTTGATAAAGATGACGAGTTTTATGGTAACATGGAAGACGATGATGCCCATCATTTATGTTGATTTGGCTTGGTTTGAGTATCATTATGCTTTTGTTTTTACTAATTTGGCTTGATTTAAAGACTAATATGAATTTTAATATCTTTTTATTTTTGGGATGAAGACATTAAGGAAGACTTTTATGCTTGAATTTGGATTTTTTTATGGTTTTTTTTTTACCTAAAGTCTTGAATCATATAGTGATTTTTGGTGAATGTTAGAATTTTGCACAACAACTTTTCCCCATCTTGTGAGAGCTATAGCTGCTAATCCGGGCAGAATTGGAAGATGTTCCTGTCTCATGAAGTTCTAGGAAATCGAATTTAGTTTCTAGAATGTCTAATGTCATCCAAATTGGAGCTGTATTAGGTTTTATGACTAAAACACTAAACGGGGGTCGGGCAGGGAAAATATAAAAATTAATATAAAAGTTAGAATAAAATTGTATTTTTGAAACATATACTTTATTTGTTAAGTGAATGTTATGTGTGGTGTTTAGGTGGAGCCTTGAGAAATTCAAGTAAGTTCAAGACTTGGAATAAAAGGAAGATTTCATCAAGGCTAAAGGTGAGTTCATAGTTTTAACTCACTAAGGTTGCATGATTGAAACGTGCAATCCGTAGATGGTGGTTTGATTCACTCTAGGATGACCATGTCATTACTTGTGCTTGATAATGATATGATATTTATAATGCTAATATATGCTTTGTGCTAATGCCATGTTATGACCTAATTGCTATGTTGCTTACACTTTGATGAACTTGAGGTATATAGCATCCTACGTTAAGTTGCTCTAAATATGATGTATGGTTATGTTTTGATGTGTTGGTTATGAATCCATTGCATGTTTAATACACTTTTATATGGTATGCAGTACATGACTTGATTAATGTATAAATGACATTGCGGGGTTATGCGTAGAGGGTTTGGGTAGTTCATGATCTTTGCCTAAAATCTTATCCAAATCGTTAAGGGTGCCTACTAGGTTGAAAGAGTACCTATAGGAAGAGCTATAGCCATAATACTTGTCAGTTGCCGGTTTTTCTAGATGACCGTGTGACACATGCTTTGCGGGCACTTTGGTGTTCGTGGGTTGGAGTGATGTTGGTCCCTCGTTCGCGGCCAACGTAAACATCACGTGGGAATCGTGAGGTGTATCGGTGGAATTGGCACCGTTTGTACCGATCCTGAACGACACACCGTTTGTACCGATCCTGAACGACACCGCGGGGTACTTGTACTTTGCAAAGTCGAAGTAGCGAAAGTGAAGTCACGAGGTTGGTGTTTCGGGTGGAAGTCATGAGCCACTTAGAGCATTCGGTTGGCCGTGCACACAAGTAGCGAACGAGGTGTTTCTCTTGGGTTAGGTAGCACTAAGAGACACTTTTCTATCAATCGGTTGGATAGATGAATAAAAGTTTGAACATGTAACAAAAGGTTGGTTGCATATTAAAAGGTTGAATATATAATAAAGGTTGGTTGTATATTAAAAGGTTGAATATATAACAAAGGTTGGTTGTATATTAAAAGGTTGAATATGTAACAAAAGGTTTGTTATTAATAAAAGGTTGAACATTTAAAGGTTGCTTATATATTAACGTGATTAATTATATGTTATGCAGTTGCTTATGTGGTATTTGGTTGATCATATATGTTATGCATGTATGCGGTTGAATAATTATGATATGTGGTTGTTTTCTAAGTGGTATCTGTCTATCATCTTTATGCTTCATCATAAAATGACTGATTGACCCATTTGGGGTTTGTATGTTTTATATGCAACTTTATTAACTCACTCAGCAGGAGCTGACACTTGTATCTTTTCTCTTTTGTGTCTTATGATTGGTACAGGCAGTTTAGAAGATTGGCCTTGGTGAGAGGGGTTCTTATGGGTAGTAGATTTATATTAGTGATACCACTCTTGGACACGTTTTTGATTATTTACTTTAAAAATACTTTTGTTTACAGTTTAATGGTTTGGAATTATGTTTGAATTTTTGAAGTAACGTTGTGGTTTCGAAAATGTTTTGATAAAAAAAAAACTAAGTCTACCGCTAACGTATTCTGTTAAATAAATGTTTTAAAAAGAAAAAAAATTTTGGTAAAAATCACGACGTTACACGTACTCCGGAGGTATGCGTGGCGTTCTAGCTATCTAAGGCATCACTTCCAGATATGCGTACGCGCAACGTACCCTTTAGAACGCTCGGTGTACCCAACAGTCCCCTTCTTAACCTATTATATGCTTATTTATTAGACTTAACACGTCTAATTGCAGATCTAAGGCTAAAATACCATCAAGAGTCATAAAGTTTCCAACTTTATGATTTTGCATGTCCAAGAAGTGCTTAATACACAAAATTTCAACAATCTTAATGCCTTAAGATCTTCCATAGCATGCATGGTGTAAAACTAAGCATCAAGATCACACTTTTATGACTCAAGACCCCTCATAAGGTTTGAAAGGACGACTTATTGGGTTAAGAGCATGCCATGCTCAAGAATTACCATATTTGGGACCAAAAGTGCCCTAAATTGAAGAAATGACTAGATATAGACGATTGATTGATCAAGTTATGAAGTTTTTACCTCCAAGAGGTTGCTAGAAAGTGGGGAATCCCAAATCTAAGTTGCTTCCAAGCTTCAAGGTTCTTGAACCAACTTCTCCTACTTTAAGAACACGAAAATGTCACACAAATGAGCTCAAAACACCCTTCTCACACAGGGTTTGCTAGAGGGTAGAATTATCAGATGGGGGCTTGATGATGTGCCTAAGCTGGCATGGAAGAGTCGTGCCCGGTCAAGGAACCTGGCGTACTGGCCGAGCCAAGCTCAGCGGGCTCAACGCCCGCTAGCGCCCTGGTGAAAGGCTCGTGCCTGCCAGGGACGCTCCCGGTGCCAAGACAAAATATATGGTCAGGAGACAAGATACATGATCAGACCATTATCGTCGGAGCCAATGATAGTGCTCTAACGGATAGAGGTGCACAATCCTCCAATCAGCACCTCTGACCTTGTCTCCTTAAAGCGATCCTATCTCGTACGGACAGGACAGGGTTGCTACATATAAAAGGGCACGACCAGGAGCTCATGAGGTAAGAGATCTTCTTCCAGTAACACTCACATAAACCCTAAACCCTATCTAACTTGACCGTCGGTGCGTCTTTCTGGGAGCCCCTCCCAAGAAACGGCTAACAACCATTCTTTCTTGTGATCTTGCAAAAGCCACTCGGAATCCATTAGAAGAGCTTAGAGGGGAATGATAGCAAGGTCACATGATTTGGTGCCATCCATTTGTGTGACGAAGAACGAAACCAAAAGCACCGTTTAGCAAAATCAATGGCATCCGACGGCAACGACAGAGCCGGAGGAGCCCAGACCAGTCCCATACGGTCCATGGCAACGTTAGACGAAACATCGCCACCTATGACGGCAAATAGAGGAGCCATAGGCGAGGGAAGATCTATAGAAACTGCAGTACTACCGGGGAGTCATCAGCCACCTCCGTCGCTGCCCATATCGTCGGAAACAAGCATTGGGACTGCCACGCAACCTTCATCCCAGCAGCCAAGGGCAACTCATGTGACAGTACCATTAGTCACACCCCTTCAGCCGCCACTAACATTCCAGCCAACGGCGAGACAATCTCTAATACCCCAAATGCCACCATTCTTCACACCGATAATGCATCACCAACTACTAATCCCTCCAACAAAGCTACCGGTAAACCAAATACCAAATGCCCAACCATCACCCTAGATATCATTGTCGAACTAGACGCTGATGAGCACACATCTGATGCTCCCGTTGCCATCACTCATGCAAACCATGATAACCCCATCATCGGTTTTCTACCCCGCAACAGGCACATGGGGAGAACCTATCATTACCACAAACACCAGTCGGTGGCAAACTCCAGCAAAGCCATCCTCCAACCCAACCTTAACCCATCCCTGCCGGATACTCGCTGGCCATCCCAAACCAAGACTGTCTATCACGAAGCATCACATTTCCGTTTGCCAAGGAGTTGTGGGACTACGAAATCCCAATCACAACCAAACTCCCCAACCTAAAAACTAACAACGGCACCACCGACCCAGACAACCACATCGATACGTACGAATGGACAATCATGTCGCTCAAATTAGACAAGCGGTTCTAGTGCACGTACTTACCAAAAACCCTTGATGGAAATGCGGGCACATGGTTAAAGACACTTCATCGGGCAGCATCTACAACTTCGGCCAACTCAAGTACTTGTTCCTCACAAACTTCATGCAAATGCGAAGGTATAAAGGCGATTCCCACTCCATCATTAGATGCAAGCAGAAAGAGGGTGAAAACGTAAGGGAATACTTTACGAGGTTTACAAATGTCACGCTAGATGTGCCAGGACTTGACGAGGGCCTTATAGCCGGGGACTTCACGTGGGGACTCCTACCAGGCCCCTTGTCGTAAAAGCTTATGGGTAAAAAACCGTAGACGAGAGCTAAACTAAAGAAAAAGGTGGAACAATACTTGAGACAGGAGGAGGGCGAAGCAACGAAGCAAGCATATCTAAACACCATGACTACCAAGCATCATAGCCCAACTCACACGGAGGTATTAGGCAGAGGCAGACACTTTGGGCGAGGAAAGAGACCACAGGGTCGCTTCAGGCCATTTACTAGGGATGACAGACGAGGCCTTCGACCATTCGTATATGTGGTCGCAAACAAGCCGCATCCGGCGAAAGCGCCAAAGGGACGATATTGTGAATATCACAAGAGAAAAACGCATGACACTACCAATTGCTCAGTCCTCAAGAAGGAAATGGAAGAGAAAGAACTCAAGGGAGATCTTGCAGAGGTAGCACGGAGCTTACGCGCTAAGTTCGACGCCGAGAATGCCAAAGGTACACCACGAGAAGGTGCCCAGCCTAGAGAGATACTCATGATATGAGGCAAGAGGGGTAGGCAAGTAGGACCAGTCGACCAAAGAAGCCCCGCAGCCGCAACACAGGCACTTACGTTCTCAGCGCAGGACCCCAGACCTGAAGGCTGGAGAGGTGATAATCCACTCATAATTCAAGCCTCTATTAAAAACGTGGTCATACATAGGGTGTACATCGACACAGGAAGCTCGAAAGACATAATCTATGAGCATTGTTTTCGTCTCCTTCCGGATCGGTGGAAGGACAACCTGAGACTCACAAGATGAAGGTTGGTAGGATTTACAGGACACAGCCTATGGCCACTTGGCACAATTCACCTACCTCTCACGCTAACCAACCACAAAAAGCAATGGAAGAAAACAGTCTTGGTCGACTTCGTCGTAATTTGGCACTCAACGGAGCACAACATCATATTAGGGAGGATGGCTTTGCTCAAACTTGGAGCGGTTCCATCAACAATGCATGGAATCGTGAAATTCAGCACTACCGAGGGCCCGACTACGATTCTTGTCACACCACCAAAAGAATTGCAATACTTTACGGTCATGCAACCAACGAATATGACAAGGGAAAACTAGAAAGCATGGGCTGAATCCACAAACGAGAAGGAGGTGATTATAGAAGAATACCCTGACCAGCCGATCAGTATTGGTCATAGCCTCCCAGAGCACACCAGGTAGGTGCTCATCGACCTGTTCTGACGATATAAACACGTGTTTTCATGGACTCCCACAGACATGGTTGGCGTGGATAGGAAAGTCATAGAGCATAAGCTCATGATCAAGCCAAGCACAAAGGAGATTAAGCAGAAGAAGAAGGTCCAGGGGGCAGAATGTAATAGGGAGATCAATGCAGAAGTAGCCAAGCTAACAAAGGCAGGAATCTTGAGAGAAACGGTCTTCCCAACCTGGATCGCTAATCCCGTCATGGTACGAAAGCATGACGGCTCATGGCGCATGTGCATCAACTACTCTAATCTAAACAAGGCGTGCCCCAAAGATTGGTATCCCCTCCCAGAAATCGACCAGAAGGTAGAATCGTTACAGGGTTTCAAGCTAAAGTGCTTTCTGGATGCATATAAAGGGTATCATTAGATTCTGATGAGCAAGGAAGACGAGGAAAAGACAGCTTTCTATACCGACCATGGCACCTTTTTTTACACCAAAATGTCGTTTGGATTAAAGAATGCAGGGGCAGCGTATCAACAGCTAGTCGACTCGATATTCTCTAACCAAATTGGAAGAAACATTGAGGTATATGTTGATGACATGGTCATTAAAAGCCCGGATGAGGCAAAAATGTTACGAGATGTTGAAGAAACTTTCAGTACATTGGAAAAAGTGAAGATGAAGCTGAACCCAGGAAAATGTACCTTTAGGGTAGAAGAAGGGTAGTTCTTAGGATATTATATTACTAGACAAGGCATCCAGCTCATCCCAGTCAAGGTGGACGAGTTCATGGAGACCCCACCTCCAAAAACCTTTAGGGATGCACAGGGCCTTAACGGGAAACTCACAGCGCTCAGCAGATTCATCTCGAAATCGGTTGACAAGGCCATATCGCTCTTTCACACACTAAAGGGTTGTATTGAGAAAAACAACTTCCAATGGATGGCAGCGGCAGATTCAACACTCCAGAAGATCAAAAAATCCTTGTACAAGTTACCCACATTGGCCAGCCCTATTTCGGGCGATATGCTGCAGGTATATCTCTCGACCTCAAACGAGGTCGTATCCTCCGTGTTGGTTGTAGAAAGGGAGGGGGAGCAGAAGCCAGTGTACTTTGTCAGCCGAGCGTTACAAGGTCCCGAACTCAACTACCCTACTTTAGAGAAGCTAGTGCTCGTGCTCATTTACGTTGCACGGTGGTTGAGACGTTATTTCCAAGCACACCAAATCGAAGTCCAAACGAACTGCCCGATTAAATAGATACTACTCAAGCTAGAAACGTCAGGCCAACTCACAAAGTGGGCAATAGAGTTAGGTGAGCAAAACATCAGTTATCACCCAATAACAAGCATCAAGGGGAAAGCGTTGGCAGACTTCCTGCTCGAAATCCCCGGCGGGGGAGACATAAACAAAGAAGGAATCCTAGCAGTGAAAGAAATCCCGAAAAACAATCGGAGATAGACGTTGTACACCGATGGGAGCATCCAGCAGAGAGGGCTCAGGGACAAGCCTAATCTTGACCACCATGGAAGGAGAAGAGGTCACCTACGATCTTCGCTTCAATTCCCACACCTCGAACAATGAGGCGGAATATGAAGCCTTGCTCACTGGGCTATGCCTGGCCAAACAAATGACGGTAGAGGCTGTAGCGGCGCTTACGGATTCAAGGCTGGTCTCCAATCATATTAAAAGGAGTTTTAAGGCAAGGAACAAAAGGATGGAGGTGTATGTCAAGATAGTGCAGCAGCTCACTAAGTCTTTCAAGGAGTTCACGATCAAACAAATACCAAGAAGCGAGAACAGGAGGGCGGACACCCTAAGGAAACTAGCATCAACATGCTTTGATCACTTGTCAAGGAAAGTTCTGGTTGAAGTGCCCAAAGAAAGAAGCATAGAAGAACGACAAGTAAGCACCCTCATAACAGCCGGACACACATGGATGACCCCACTGGTCGAATACTTACAACAAGGCATTCTGCCAGATAATCAAGACGAGGCCAGAAAGATACGCATAAAGGCACCCTCGTATGCAGTAAAAAACGAAGAACTATATCGAAAAGGGTTCACGACCACATGGCTAGGTGCATGGACAAAGCCAAAGGGAAAGAAGCACTCCGAGAAGTGCACGCGGGCTAGGCGGGCGCACACGAGGGCGCACGTGCCTTTACATGAAAGGTGCTTTGGATGGGGATTTATTGGCCCACCGCATACCATGATGCGTCAGAGCTAACAAGGTAGTGTGGGGAGTGCCAAGCATTTTCCCCGAACCAAGCAAACCCTCCGGCACCCCTATCCAATATATCTAGTCCCTGGCCGTTTTATCAGTGGGGGATACACATTGTAAGACCATTCCTGGAGGTACTGGAAAAGCTAAAATACATGGTGGTTGTTGTGGATTACTTCACGAAATGGACCGATGCGGGACCACTGACATGCATATCTAGGAGGCAGATGATCAAATTTGTGTGGAAAAACATCATGACTAGATTTGGCATGCCTAAGACGCATGTCAGCGATAACAGGCTACAATTTGCTGAGAACCCGTTCAATGAGTGGTGCACCAGCAAAGGAATCAACCAACGATTCACATTGGAAGTACATCCACAGTAAAATGGGCAGATGGAAGTGTCCAACCGAACCACTGTAAATAGGATCAGGAAACGGTTAGGGAAAGCTAAAGGAAATTGGGCCAAGGAGATACCAGCAGTGCTATGGTCATACAGAACTACTCCACGAACAAGCACACGGGAAACCCCATTCAGCCTAACATATAGAGCAGAGGTGATGCTCCCAATAGAAGTAACAATAAGCACATTGAGGACAATCCATACCAACGAAAAAGCCAACTCTCAGGACCTGAGGTTGAGCCTGGAAATCCTCGAGGAATGGCGAGAAAGGCCAGACATACGCTAAGAAGAAATGAGACAAGTCGGGCTCAGCCGTAGGGCAAGCTAGGTCTCGTATGGGAAGGCCCATATAAGGTTGTTGAAGCAGATCAAAACCGCGCATGCACTCTGGAGACAATGGAAGGAAGGCAAATACCAAGAACTTGGAACGCAAGGAACTTGAGGAAATTTTACTTCTAAAATAAGAACCTCCACACCAGAAGAGTGAGGCCAGGAAACTAAGACGCCCCGCCAAACAAGCCTCGCTTAGTGCCTGGGGCGACATTTCAAATGTTAAACACTCAATAAGCCTTACGCTTGTAGTGCTCAAATACTCAGTGTATTAAGAGGGCATGCTTTGCTATCCAACACGTTGCAAACTTTGTACTTAGTGTACCGAGTCTAAATACTTAGTGTATTGAATTTCATACTCAGTGTACCAAACCCGAATAATTAGTGTATTGAACTTTGTACTTAGCATATCAAATCCTAATACTTAGTGTATTAAATTTCATGTTCAACACATACAATCAAATGCTTAGCGCATCAAGTCCAAATACCTAGCAATGGTTTCGCATAAAGGGTCCAACATCATATAGGAAACTTAAGGCAAAAAGAGCGCCACTAACATGTTAAAATTCATACTTAGCATATCGAATTTAGGTGGTTTGGCATAAAGGGCCCAACATTATATAGAAAAATACCACCAACAAAACATTAAAAGTATGTGGAACGCACGCAAAAGTCAGGCTGGCAAAGAATGGTAGCAAAACCAAAATAAAATTAGTCCTACATCAAAGTCCAGAGTCAAAATATCCAAAACATAGAAACAAACATTAAAAAAAGTCTTCACGCCCCAAGAGGGGTAGTACACGATGTAGGAGCATCTTTATCACCAACAAAATCATCACCACCGCCACTCTCGACACCAAGTTTCTCATCAACAATAACAACCGCATCACAACCAATGTCCTTGCCATCTACATCAACATCGCCACCCACGCCACCATCCATACCACCACCAGCACCTCCAACAACACAACCATCAACACCGACAAAAACACCAGGGGTATCCTCACCAACAACATTTTCACCATCATGAGCAACCTCATCACCATCACCTACCATACCCTCAGGAGTGCATTTAGAGTCGGAAAAGGCACAAAGCTCCAAAATCCATTGGATGTCCAAATCCCCTAACCCCAGAAGTGAAGTGTGATCCATACTGACAAATGATAGAAGAGCCTCATTCACACTCACAACAGGACCAGAGGAGGGGGCGCTAGTAACAAGGTTTTCAGGCCCAACACTTTCCAAAGTACTGCGAACAGGCTCTGCCCTAACAACGAAGGCAGAGTGACAAATGAGACTCACGGCGCTTGTAAAATCCGGGTGTTCAATCAGCATGTCAACAACTCGCACAAGACCCGCTTGCAGCAGCCAATCCAGGTCACGTTGTGTGGCATCAGCACTCACTTGCATAGCAGTGATCAATCGGTCGCGATCAGCAGCATCACGCTCAAGACTCTCAACTTGGATCATCAGACCTTCATTAATCTGAGTAAGAGAGTCAACCTTCGCTTCCAGGGCGGAGCTGACCTCCTCCATAGCAGATTTCTCAGAAAAAAGAAGCTGGTATTTCTATTCTGAACACTGAAGGTAATCACCAAGCTTAGAAACACGATTCCCCAATTCAGTCACACGCGAACCACATCCAACATGTGCAGCCTCTATTTCACCAAGCAACTGGATACGTCGTGCACCTGCAACGAGAAAAAACATGGCCTGCACAACATCATAAGACATATTATGAGAAAGAGTAGGGCTGCCCATGGCCTCCATGTCTACAACGGCGGCTGGAGGGAAGGCATGTCAGGCGAACTCCATGGCATTGGCACGTACGGAGAAGTGGGAGTCGTTATGAAGGCTCCAGGTGGGAACAAAAAGGGAAGGCCCAGAAGAACCTTTATCAGTGCCCCAACCTGGAGAAATGGGAGCTTGTCCTGGGTTATTAGGACCCTTTGAAGGCAAGGAGTTAAATAGAACAGAAGAAAAAACTTGAACAGGAACAACAGGCAGTTTAGACGGCCCACTGACCCCTTCGGACTGTTGAACATCGTCATCAGGGATCACAACAACGGCCGCCGACGTTGAAGAAATAGAGTTCAGAAGGCGGTCTCCCCCATGGCCAAAACAACCTTCCTCTTAGCTTGCATACGCCGAACATCAGAGATGATACCATCCTTGTTGTCCTCGTCATTCTCAGCAGAGGAGTGGTGAGCACCACCCAACGACATGATGACTGAAATAGGACGAGCGGCTAGAGGGTTCACCTCAGTAGATGAAGAACCCTCCCCAGCCACCGTAGGAACGGGCATAGCGGTGGTTAAAGCAAGCTGATCTAGCCGATGAGGCGGGGGAAGGCAATCGACCAGGTCCACCTCCCAGTATTCCAGCTTTCCCTAGTAGCGCTTCCGCAGGACCTCGTCCATGGATAATGAGGATTCGACACCTGAAAATGTTAAAATATAAGGAGATGCATCAGAACACGAAGAGCCCAAAAGGTTAAAACCGTAGCCCCAACAAGCACACCCAAGAAAACGAAGAGGAAAAAAAACAACGGTACTCACCATCGATGACGCAGAAGAAAACCGTCATCTTGCCACAGCGCCTCGAGGAAGGGTTCATCCCCACACCGGACATCAAAGCTTCAGATTAATCCTCGGGAGATACCTAGACACTCTTTAGGAAATCACCAACACCCTAATTTTGGGGAAACAACTTGGGAGTAGTGTTGGCGAAGGTGTTAGCATGGTAACGATCACTACCGGCCAAGCCCTGGTTCACCCACAACCACTTGTCCTGCTAATTTTTGGGTGTTAGCCCATTAGGAACCAGGGTGTGCCCTCCTCCCTGGACAGAAAATGTGCACTTATCACCAGTACAACAAAATCTGAAGAAGTACTTGAACACGAAATAGTCGGGGATGTAACCGTTGGCACGACAGATCATTTCAAACGCCACCACCTTATTCACAGTGTTTGGAGTCAGAATTTTAACACTACGGCCATCCTTTTGAAGGACCTCCTCCTAGAAGTCGGTTAGCGGAAGACAAAGACCAGCGACTAGGGTTTTCTGATAAACCTCAACTTTTCCAGGAGGGGGATGTGATAAAAGAACCGGGCGACATAAACTCCACACTGTCCGAGGGAGAGAGACCATAGGTGATCTCAAGCAGTTAATACTCAGTTGTAGAAGGAAGAATTCCAGGGGGACTCGCCATAAGAGAAAAGGAGAAGAATCGTAAATGAGAAAGCGTAATAAACGCCCTTTTAAGAGAACAGAAAGGGCGGGATATTCAAAATGTCTAACATGGTGATGTAACCGTTGGCCATCATGAGCGGTCACATCATCATTAAAACCGGAACGGCGGGAAAACAGGGAGCCGACACGTGTAGATCAGTCAAGTCCCGAACGTCGTAACTAGTATTGCAACGCTACAGCTACCGGAATGGGGGACTTGACGACGTGCCTAGGTTGGCAAGGAAGACTCACGCCTTCTCAAGGAACCTGGTGCACTAGCCAAGCCAAGCTTAGTGGGCTTAGTGCCCGCCAGCGCCCCGGTGAAAGGCTCGTCCCCGCCAGGGACGCTCCCGGTGCCAAGAAAAAAGATACGGTCAGGAGACAAGATACAGGATTAGGCCATTATCGTCAGAGCCAATGATAGTGCTCTAACGGATAGAGGCGCATGATCCTCCAAACTGTGCCTCTGACCTTATCTCCTTAAAGCGATCATATCTCATACGGACAAGACATGGTCGCTAGGTATAAAAGGGCACGCTCAGGAGCTCAAGAGGTAAGTAATCTTCTTCCAGTAACACTCACATAAACCATAAATCTTGTCTAACTTGACTGTGTGAGCATCTTTTTGGGATCCTCCTCCATAGTTAGGGTTTTACCTCCAAGAGGTTGTTAGCAAGTGGGGAATCCCAAATCTAAGTTGCTTCCACGCTTCAAGGTTCTTGCACCAGCTTCTCCTACTTCAAGAACACGAAAATGTCACACAAATGAGCTCAAAACACTCTTCTCACTTAGGGTTTGCTAGAGGGTAGAATTCTCATATGGGGGCTAATGTGGGAATGATAAATAAGGCTATAATGATGCTTATATATGCACCAAACCCTAAAAGTTAGGGTTTCAACTTTCTCCATGTATGCCCTACGTACGCAGTATATGCCTAGCGTACTAGAGCTCGCCCTAGTATGCTCAGTGTACACAATGTATGCCCAACATACTCCTTTTAACCATAAATCCCCAAAATTCCAAAATAGCCCATTTGCAATCTTTCTTATTTACAGGGACTAAAATGAAATATTTATTCATACATAGGGTTAAAATTGAAAAAACATCAACATGAGGATATGAACATGCTCCCCCACTTGAACTCGACTTTATCCTCGAAGCCTGCTGCTACAAATAACTAAGGATAATGCTCTCGCATCTCTGCCTCTTTCTCCCAAGTCCCCTTGGATCCTTTCCGATATTGGCACCTAACCTTTACCAAAGGTATCTACTAGTTGTGTAGGACCTTCATCTTTCTTTCCACTATCGCTACCGGCCTCTCAATTTGTTTCATTCGTTAATCGACATGAATTTCATCCAAAGGGATGACCGCCTCATCATCCAACACATACTTCCACAACTATGAAACAAGGGAAATGTTGTGGATCTGACTGGGCTCACTTAGCAAATCTAACCGGTAGGCCACCCTACCTACCCTAGCGATCACATGGAATGGTCCGATATACCGGGGACCCAATTTTCCCCTCTTCCTAAAGCGTATCACACCCTTACTAGGTGAGACCTTTAGTAGTACCATATGCCAACCTGAAACTTTAACCCTAATCGGTGTCAGTTGTCATAACTCTTTTGCTGGGTATGAGCAGTATGCAATATCTTCCTTATCCGGTTGATAAGCTTTGTGGTCTAAAGAACCACCACAGTTCTACCCATGACTCTATAACCAACTCCCCCCCCCCCCATATTAGGGTATGACATTTCTGACCATACAAGTGCTCAAAAGGCAGGGCACCAATGCTGAAGTGATAGTTTTTGTTGTAGGAAAACTCCGCAAGATGTAGGTAGGAATATCAACTCCCACAACATGTCCTCAAGTGTCTAGATGGTTTACTCACTCTAGCCATCGGTCTAGAGATGATAAGCAATGATTGGATTTAGCCTCGTACCTTGTTCCTCATGGAACTTCTACTAAAATCGGTAAGTTAACCGAACATCTCAGTCTGATACAATGGAGACCGGAAACCCATGATGAGCAACGATCTCCCGAACATACACATCGGCCAAATTTTTGGCCGAGGAGCTCTCCCGAATGGCCAAAAAGTGGGCACTCTTGGTCAATCAATCCATGATGACCCATATAGCATCAAAAACCTTGGCAGTCTTCAATAACTTGGTGATAAAATCCATGGTGATATGCTCCCACTTCCACATGGGAACCTCCAAAGGCTGCAGCTTTCCATGCGACCTTTGATGCTCATCCTTGACCATCCTAAAGGTTAAGCACCTCGCAACATACCAAGAAATCTCCCTCTTCATACACGGCCACCAATAACCAAGACTCAAATCCCCATACATCTTGGTGGCTCCGGGGTGTAACAAAAACCAGGAGGACTTGTGCGCCTTCTCCAACACAGTTTGCTTGAGCCCACAAAAATTTGGCACCCAAACCCCTCCATACCAGTTCATTAGTCCACGACTGTCAGTGGCGAACCTGGCAATGTCACTCCTAGGTCTTCCTGATCCCAATAATAGTGAATCCGTTGAAATCCCCATACAAGTAATGTTGCCAAAACTTGAGAGCAAACACCATTGATCCCAACTATAATCATGAGTCATATAATGAACCTCGTGCAGCTTGAGCTGCCGAGGAGCATAAGCAATAATCCTCTAAGGCTGCCTAAGCACTACTCCTAAACTAGTGGTAAATGCATGGCAAAGTACCACAAAGTCCTCAACACCCTCAAGGAGAGTCAACATTAGGGCCAAACACAAGTTCTTGCGTAGTCTCTTAAACATCGTCTGTTGTTCAGGCCCCTAACAGAAATCCATGCCCTTCCTCGTCAGATGAGTGAGGGGTACTTCAATCTTGGAGAAGTCCTGAATAAATCTCCGATAATATAGTTCAAATCCTAAGAAACTCCATATCTCCGAAGGAAAATTTGGGACATCTCACTGCATAACCACCATTCTTGCCTCCAGACCCCTAGATTCTCTCGAAGGTTCTCTTCTTGTTGCTCCCTAGTCTCAGAAAACACCATGATATCATTAATGAACACGTTAACTGATTGATCGAGCATCAGCTTGCACACCTGATTCATCAATTCCATAAAAACTGTAAGTACATTGGTGAGCCCAAATGGCATCACCACGAACTCGTAATGACCATAATGAGTCTGAAACATGGTTTTCTCTATGTCCTCCTCTCAACCTTAACCTAATGATACCCTAATCACAAATCGATCTTTGAGAATCAAGATGCACCCTACAACTGATCCAAGAGGTCATCAATCTGTGGAAGTGGATAACGCTTCTTCACCATCAAGTTGTTCAGATCCTAGTAATTAATGCACATCTGGGTTGGACCATCCTTCTTATTGACAAACAATATCGAGGCTTCCCATGGAGAACTGCTCAGTCAGATGAATTGCTTGCCTAATAGCTCTTGAAGCTGAAAGGACAGCTCCTACATCTTACGCGGTGCCAATCGGTATGATGCCTTGGCAATCGGAGTTGCACCTAAAACCAAATCAATCCTGAACTCAAAATAGTTAATTCAAACCAGAATGAGTCCTTCAATAATAAGCAAGTAAACTATATAGGAATAGGCATCGTACATCAGGAAATTCTATCATGCAATTTCTGAAGATCCCTATCCTACAACTAGCATGTTGTTTTACCATATCATAACAAATAACAACATGGTAACTTGGGGTATATTTACTCGCTCTGGCTGATCGTACACATCACATCCTTCCTTGCTTAGTTTTGAAAACAATTTTTAAAATCATTTAAAAACTTTTTTAGTTCCTTAGTTTGAGTCTAGATTCACACGAATGTTCATCCAATTCGCTCAAACTAAGGTTATAATACCAACTTTGTAATGTCTCAAAAATCATAACAAATTTAAGCTTTTCAAAACAACCTATTTATTAAAAAGAAGTGTTTACAAAACCATTGTTTCCAAAACACTGTCTAAAAACAAAGTCTCCCAAGATCAACAACATGAAACGAAGGATGTGTACAGTCATGCCTTTGCCTTACCATGATCACTTAAGTACCTAAAGCAAAACTAAAATTGTAAGCCAATGATTAGTGAGTTCCCCAAAGTACCAACACACCACATAACAAGCAAGCATGCAAACAGAAGCATCCAGCCTGACTGGACCACCTTGTAGGGCCTACAACCTATTTGGACCACTCCACGAGCAATCGGCCTTATTGGAACGCCTCGCAGGTCCTACAGTCTATCCGGTCTGACTGGATTGCCTCACAAGACCTACAGTCTATCCAGTCATCCCCGTGTGTCTTAGCCTATGGTACAAAGTAGGACTGGCTCAACCCAAATGAACATCTCAACATATGCAACAAAAAGCATGAACACAAAGCCAAAAAATAAAGATAATTATATGGATCTAATGCATCAAAATAGAATAACCACATCCGATATACCAGGATACAGATCTAACAGATCACTGCATCATAGCAACATACGGTAAACTAGGATATCAATCCAATAGGCCAGCCTTGGTGCCTTCAACCTGTAATTCTAGTGAGGAAAAATGAACGTACAGTCTGAATGCAGTCAAAATAACTCCTAGCTCCAAAAATCGACTCAACCAAATCCTAAGTGTCAAAACATTTCATTTCTAAATCAATAACATTTTCCCCAAAATACCCTTTCGTCAAAATCGGTCAAAATCAACAAGTCAACTGAGTAAACACATTCGAGTAGACTAAGGCTTCGTACAAGGGGCGTACTCCGGAGGTACCCGAGGCATACTGGCTATCCGAGGCGTCGGGGCCAAATCTATGTACATGTAGCGTACCATTCCGTATGCCCAGCGTATGCAGCAGTCCCATTCTTAACCTATCAAGTGCTTATTTCTTTGAATTAACATGCCAATTTCAGATCCGGCACTAAAATAACATTGAGAGTCATAAAGTTTCCAACTTTATGAATTTACATGTCCAAGAAGTGCTTAATACACAAAATCTCAACAATCTTAATGCCTTAAGACCTTGTATAGCATATATGGAGTAAAACTAAGCATCAAGACCACATTTTTATGACTCAAGACCCCTTATAAGGTCTGAAAGCATGACTTATTGGGTTAAGAGCATGAAATACTCAAGAATCACCATATTTGGGACAAAAATGCCATAAATTGAAGAAATAACTAAATCTACAAGATAGAGTGATCGAGTTACAAACTTTATACCTCCAGGAGGTTGCAAGGAAGTGGGGAATCTCATATCTAATTAGCTTCCGGGCTTCATGTTTCTTGCACCAACTTCTGCTTACTCAAGAACACCAAAAAGTCACAAGTTAGCTCAAAACACTCTTCTCATCACTAAGGGTTTGCTAGAGAGTCGAATTCAGATAGAGGTGGATGAAGGAATGATAAATGAGGCTATAATGATGTTTATATATCGACCAAACCCTAGAAATTAGGGTTTGAACTTTCTCCATGTACGCCCTTCGTATGTGGTGTATGCCCAGCGTATTTGGATCGACTCTTGTACGCTTAACGTACACAATGTACTCCTATCGTACTTCCCTTAACCATAAATCCCCAAAATTCCACAATGAACCATTTGCACTCTTTTTATACTCAGTGACTAAAATGCAATATTTATTCATATATAGGGTTAAATTTGAAAATAACTCAACATCGGGATGTTACACTCTTTCCTATTAATTTTTTTTTTGTAATGAGCTTGGGATCCATTTTGAGTTATGTTGGGTATTTGTTGATTAGTGAACGGTTTTGAAGTAGCTGGAAATGTATTCTTACTTCTATTTTGTTTTACATCAAGAGGAAAACCATCCTATTTTATGTCAAACTATGAGAAATTCCATTCGTATTTTGTTTTTTAGTAAAAGGTAACCCGTTTTTATTTTGTTTTACACTAAGCGGAAATCCATTCTTCTTTTGTTTTACACTAAGAGGAAATCCATTAATATTTTGTTACACACTAAGTGAAAGTTCATTCCTATTTTGATTTACACTAAGAGAAAATACATTACTATTTTGTTTTACATTGAGAGGAATCCTAAAGTTTGTATTGATCAATCCTGCTAAGGTTCCCTTGAACTTCTACTTTTTCATTTAGCGATTTCGGCGTTTCTGTTTTAAAAGTGATTCAATATTTACTTTGAGTTGTGGTTTTCTATCCTTGGTCTAAATCATTTCGTACTAGGTTTAGTGGTTTTTCTTTATTGGTCTATCCTATGCTTATGTTATTTTAGATACTTGGCTTATCTTAGTAGGCTTTTATAGAGTTTGCTCAGGGTTCTTACTTCTAATTAAATGGTGCGGGTTCTTTTTGAGATGTTGGGGATTTTCATAACCTAGCGATTTTTGTCGCAAACCCCATAGTTTTGCGTTATCTTAAATGACTAATCAACTTTCTGATTGGGTATACGGTTATTAGTTGTTTTATCATGAGAGTTGGATTCCTATGATTTATGGCGATATGGACCTTTGTGTGATAGGTCCTTGGGTTCTAGTTTTCTATTTTGTTTATATGGTTGAGTGGGCATGAATTCATGGAGATGGAGTTTTTCTAGGTTTAAAATGTATCTTTCCCTAAATTGGAATGGTTTGTCCTTCTTAATTCTAAGAGATGTCCAAGTCCTGGGCTTTTTTGTTTCTTTGAGTGCGTTTCTAGTTCTTCAATTTCCTAGTATTGTCAGATGGGTGACGTTTATATTTTTATTGGGTTTGACAAGTGTTTCCTATTGTTGGGATATTTCTATGGGTAGAGTTCTACTGTTAACCAGTTATGCCTACTTTGCTAAAGGGTACAGTATTTATCCCTAAGATTCAAATCTTAGTACTATACTAGTTTAGTGATATACTATAGTTGATAATCTTATCCTAACTCTTTCTTAACATTGTTGTGGGTTTGCAAGGTGGCTTTTATTCCTTTGTCTAAGGTTTTAAGCTAGATGCTCCTTTGTCCTTGAGGACAGATTTTGACCGTTTGCTAAATGGACTTCTGGTAGCCATTTCTTGGTTCCTACTCTACTAAAGATATCTTCCTAAACTTTTGATATTGGGTTTACATTTTTGGGCTTGTATTTGTGTAAGTTGAATTTCTTAGCAACTCGTCTACTCATCTCTCTCCAGGTAAAATTGTTTATTTGTTTCATTGTTGATTTATTCCCCTTTTTGGTGCATCTAGAGCTCATTTTATGTTGGAAGGATGAGTACCATAGGTAAATTTCTAGGGATTTTAGATTGGAAAGGGTCATACTAAATACTTTAGAGTAAAATGAAAAAATAGGGTTTCTTGACTTGTGCATCGGGCATGCAGGTGTGTCATCCACACTGGGGCTAGGTATAAAAGAAGTGCGCTGGTCCCTCCTTTGTTAACATGGATTTTCAAATACTTTCCACTTTTCATGATTTTTAGGCCCCATGTCAAATTTGCACATCGTGCTTTCCGGGTTTTGTCATTTTCTCCCATCCAATTAACACTTATTCCAAGTACACGTGTCCTAAATGCTAACATCCTTTTATTTGTAAAGGATTCAAATTTCCTGTTTTAAGTTGAGAATTTTTGAGTTTTTTCAACTTTGGTGTTATAATGTTAAATAGATAAGTTAGATGGACAGTATATCAATCAATTTTAGGATCTACATAGTCAATTATTGTTAAACATCGTTACAATCCTCAATTTCGAAGCATTTACAAGTTTTTGTGGAAAAACTTAGGGTTTCGGTTAAATCCAAATAGTTTTTATGCTTTAAGTTAAATTAATGTCATATTAGGCCTATAGATGTGCCGATTAACGAACCCTTATGCTTTCTATGCTTAAATTTGGATGAAATCAGACCTAATCTCGATATATTCGCCGTTGCATTATGAGGAGCACGATGCATATGAAGATACATAATGTAACATCCATAAAATTTGAGCCAATTTAAAATTTTTTAAATCATTTAAAACCATTCAGTCATTACAATTTATTTTCAAAAGTGTTTAAACATCAGCGTTCCTAGAAATCATAATCAACAATCGAGGAAATGTACGGTCACGCCTTCGCGTTCCCGCGGCCATCCGTTGAACCTGAAACAATAAACTGAAACTGTAAGCCCGAAAGCTTAGTGAGTTACCCCTAAAATAGCCATACACACAACAATACACATATAATGACAAACAACATACTATGGGTCCAATCATCCTTCGGGATGGAATATTCCAGGCCCTTAACCATCGAGTTGGAATGCCCACACACAATACATATATAACCGATACTATGGGTCCAATCATCCATCCGGATGGAATACCTCGGGCCCTCAACCATCGGGTTGGAATGCCAACATACAACGTGTCCAGTCAACCATCGAGTTGGAATACCCCAGTCCCTCAACCATCAGGTTGGAATGCCAACATAACTAGTCAATCATGTGCATATATATAAAAGGTAATTACATAATATTCTATAGACAGACAAACCAATCTAACATATCACAACAACATAACAACATCCTATCTACCAAGATACTGATCTAACAGATCAGCGCAACATGCAACATCCTATCTACCAGGATATTGATCTAATGGATCATAACAACATATAACATCCCATCTACTAGGATACTGATCTAATGGATCATAACAGCATATAACCATCCTATCTACTAGGATACTGAGCTAACAGATCATAACAACATATAACCATCCTATCTACCAAGATACCGAGCTAACAAATCATACTAGCATATAACCATCCTATCTACCAGGATACCGAGCTAACAAATCATACTAGCATATAACCATCCTATCTACCAGGATACCGAGCTAACAAATCATAGCAGTGTATAACCATCCTATCTACCAGGATACCGAGTTAACAAATCATACCAGTGACAATCCCAAATAACAAATCAAAGGGATGGCCTTGGTGCCTTAGACCCTTGAGTACAGTGAGGATTACTCACCTCGCAATATCGATCTAAGCTGAAGAATTGAACTCCCGAATCGCTGCCTCACCAACAATCTGATCTATCCAAATAACAAATACCAAGTCATTACAAAACATAACAATATTAACTAATGGGGTTCCACACAATCCATCATGTCCCTTCACTTTATTGGGCCAAGGCCCAATGCCAATACCATAACCTTGAAAGTCCTTATGCAAGGCCCATTATTGGCCCAATTTAACAAATTGGGCCCAACCCCCTAATTAGGCCAAATTCCAAGATCCATTATCAAGATTTGGCCCAAAACATAATATTCATAAAGTCTAGCAAAGGCCTAAATCCAACTAGTCCATAAACAGCCCAAAAATCGAAGCCCAAATACCAAAGGCCTAACAGAGGACATATGTGGGGTGTACTCCTCTGGTACGTGGGGCGTACTCCTCGGATGTTGACCACCATCGAGGTGGTTGACCTAGTACGTTGGGCGTATTGTATTTACGCTAGGAGTACACGGGGTTTCACCAAAACCCTAGTAAGCGCTTAATGGCTTAAGCACTTAAGCCCAAACCCCAAATCCATCGACCAAATGTGTCGTAGGACTAAAAAGTCTCGAACTTTACCACTTTGGACATTGAGAAAGTTCTTAACACATGGTCAGAATCCATTAAGACCTTCCTACTTCATGCATGAGACAAATCTACCTATTGGGACACCATTTTTATCACTTAGGACCTCTTCTAAGGTCTGAAAGGACAACTCATTTCGTCCAAAACATAACATGCACCATTTTGGGACTTTTGGGACAAGAATGCTTCCATAAAGCTAAAATGACTAGATCTATCTCATATAAGTATAAAGTTCCAAGCTTTTTACCTTTTGGAGCTCCCAAAACAAACGAGGAACCAAGATCCACAAGCCAACCTTCCCTCCTTGGCTCCTTGATGCACAAGCTCCTTCTTGAAGGCACCAAAAACACACTTATAAGCTCAAGAATGGTCGCTAGGAGGCTAGGGTTCTCTTAATACGGCTGAGGGAGGGTGTGGAGGATGAAAGAGATGGGAGGGTATGGTCTACAAGGTGTTTAAATACTCCACAAATCCTAAAAGTTAGGGTTCCATCCTGGCACACGTACGCCCAGCATACACATGTGTGCGCCCAACGTACCACATGTACACCCGACGTACTACTTAAGTTTCCAAACATACCATTTTGCCACTAGGGCCTTCATTTGTCACTTGCTTCTACATCAAGGGCCAAAATAACTTAATTAGAATTCGAGGGTTGAATTTGAAGCTACTAGAAAAATGGGATGTTACAACTCTCCCCCACTTAAATTCGATTTCGTCCTCGAAATCATTGCTTACCATCCCCGGCGACCTGACATCCTAAGGGGCACCTCATACCCATGACATCTGACGATTTCCAAAGGAGACTAAATCCAATAGAAATCTTTCGTTTCAGAGAAGAGGAATCCATAAACTCGTGCAACACACAACCTTACTCTGCCTAACCCGCAATCCAGAAACCTGAATTCGGTCTGGCTCCCTGACAGAACACTCAGACTAGCCATCGTTAGTTCTCTTCCCAAAACTACTAACAAACTATTCAACACTGGAATCCTGAGGTTCCTACCCGAAAATAGAACCATGGATCATTTTCTGCTCAACCCCTGTGCCTACGACTTACCGTCGGCCAATACCGGGTATCTTGGCCTACTGCATAGAGTTGGACCGCCTCAGTCTGATCAAGCACAACATGCCAATTAATAGACCATTTTTATAAGATGTCTACAAAGTATCGACGATAATCTACCATTCTGCTCCTTGTCGTCCACCACATCCATAGAATACAGTCTCGTAAGTGATTACCACCAACAACATACCTACCACTACTAGCCAACCAGACAAAATCCTGATGATCCAAAGTATCGGAAACCCAACTTTCCCTCTTCCTGAAGCGCACCCCTTTGTGGTGACAGGATAATGCGTCCTTCAGCTCCTAAAATCTCATATGTAATCAACCCACTAATAAAATGAAAACTCATGCCTGGCCCAATCAGCCTTGGGCTGGAATACCAGGCATGCCTACAATGCGTCCAGTCATCCCTAGGATGGAATACCCTCGTATCTCTACACATGTTTGGCCTAATAAACCCTTGGGTTGGAATACTAAACATATCAGGTCCAATCAATCATAAGGTCCGATCATCCTCAGGATGGAATATCCTAGATTGGAATATCTCTACGAACATAACTCGGGTCTACTCATAACTTGACATCTAAGGATCTATCTTTGCGTCTCACCCACCATCCTCTAATTCGTCACAACCGAGTGTAACTCCCCCAAATCCCAACAATACATCCAATCTGAATGCGCTCCTACGAGACATAACGAACACAATCGATACGCCTACAGCCTCTGACTGTAATACCCTTACATAGTCTTCAGCATAGGTCTATATTACCTCTGAGCCCACAGCACGAGTCTGGTATGCCCACTCCGGCCCTCAGCACATGACTGGAATGCCCCCGATAACCTATTGAAATTGTTGTCGTCACTTCAGTTGCCCCAACGCTCCATCCTGGAGATTCTCACCTCCTCCATTGCCCTTAGAGGGTCTAATCAATGTCCTTCACAACACCAACAAGCATTACAGTACTGAAACCTCACCCCACACTATCCACTTGCAGAACAATTTTCTATCCCATAACATATATAATGTGTCACCATAATCGAACAGAAGAAAGATCTAATCCGGTTCCCAGAACCTGAATCACAAGACATTCCATGCCCAAGCCTTCCTAAAAGCTGATAAATACCCATTCGGAGCTACTCCTAATCCGATTCTATAAGATTAGTCCTTTGAAACACTTCGACTAATGAGATCACCAAAATCCTTAGTACTACATCCGATCTCTAATAACAACTTCCGATCCAACCAAATACACTGGAGTCTTTAACCCACTCCATCAGCATGTTCAATACTTGTCGACAGACCTTCTGATTGCTATGGCATAGTAGCATACTCAATACCCAAACATAGATCTATAAACAAATACAGAGTCTTCAACATGACTGTTCTCACCCACTTGGAGTTCGAAACTCCTGATCTATTCCATGGACTCTAAACCCGGCCTAACCCTAGGCCTCGTGTCGATCTTCCACCCTCTCAGAAATCTGTTGTCCGTTCCCCAACCCGTGTTTCTATCACATATGCTAAATAACCCGCACACCCCATGCTGAAACTACTGTCGAACCCTGGCAGTCAACAAAACCCTCAATCTATCAATCCAAAAACCCTCAGATTCGAGCACACCCTCGACTGAAAACTCGATTTGTACTCAATTCATGACTAAAACTCCAACATGTTTCCCCCAACTTCTGCTATCAACAACTGAGAAGACGTGATACACATGTTGGGGAGTTTTACTGAACTCTTAACTCACACAACCCTCAAACCAAACAGCCACTTGGGTTGTCTTCCTTCCTAACAATGATGCGGAACTTATCCCATTTCAACACCACTCCTACTTCTGTATCCCGGGAGGATTCTCCCCCACTTAGCTTCGACTAAGTCTTCACAGTACATAATAATTTGGAGAATTCCCAATACTTCTCACTTTCTGACAATCTATTCGATGACAATTATCTCTTCCCAATTAGTGCTCTCTTACTAGCCAATCCCAATGACCACACACTTCTTATTACTGGATGAAAACTTCCTGGATACCAGTGAAACCGACAGTCACTGATGCTTGAATGACCCCACACTCAAGTCCTTACGACCAAAAAACAGATATTCCAACTAATACCTCAACAACGAGCTACTGCCTTTGGCGCCTTCATCCGCCAATCAATAACGGTTGCCAAACCACTGATTCCTGACAATGCTGAATGACCATCTTGTGGAACCCTGTCCATAGACCTCCCACATAATACTTTTTTTCCAAAGGTGCTCCAAACAAACTTCCCGCCCTCGGGCTCTAGAAACCATTCCATTTAAGGTTCGCACCCTGACTCATTCACCCGCTCAAATGTCCACAATTGAATTGTAGTAACTGAAGCAATCTCTTCCCTAAACCAGGCTACAACTACTCCCCACAGATAGTCTACAATCCCAAAAGTGAAATAGGTCTCACAATAAATCCTTACCGCCCGATACAAGAGATCCAAGTCAAACCGAACCTCACAAAATACTTATGCCACATCGACCCACCTGCGCTCACCGGTGCTGAAATAATGTTGCCCATCCCTGCAACCAACTGACCCCGAGCTGGACTACAACCTGATCCTGGGGTCACAAGCCTGCTCACTCCTTCGAGATCGAAAACTAGAAGGCACAATCCTTGCCCTATAAAATGACAGTCCAATCCATCAATTAACCATTCTACTCCCAGTTGCAGAACCCCAGCTGAACATAATCATCACTCCTTTCCGGAGTCCCCACGACTCACATTCCGGCATCGAGAAAAATCCCGAAGCCTCAAGTCTATAAACTTTTGTGCTATCCCCCCTCCTGCTCAACCCACAGAATGCAATAAATACAGATCATCTCCTTGATCCCAGATAACTGCAACCCTCTGCTCATCAGAATATGTACCAATAATATGTCCTAGTACTGGAAAGCTCTACCAGCTCCTCTCCCTGCCATCGTTACAGTTGTTGAAACTGCTACGGCAGCCGCCTCGGCAATGGCTGCATAGCGCTGACATAAATACTCAACCATGGCTGTCTTGGAAGACCCAATTATCTCCGGAATCTGTCGCCGAACGATCTCGATCACCTCCACCCGGATGATCTCCCTGACATGATCCTCTAACAATACTAGCCTATCCTGGCTACCAGCTCCTGATCCTGATCCGGATCCAGTCTCAAAATGTGTCTTAACCATCATTATGATATTACACTAGAAAGATCTCGGATAATCCATAAAACAATAGGGGACCAACTCCTCAACCCAACCCTAGGGGTTGTGACTTCCTTGCTAAGCGTATGGGTGCTGTGCTTTCAGTAGTATGGGCCCATACTACCTTCCACACCTACCCATATTTGTCTCAAGTATCATCACAACGCCCTAACAATATACATAATCATAGAGAGTGTTCAATCTTCACTCCTATAGGAATGCTAAATTTCTAGTAACTGGCCTCCCGGCCTCACACAACCCACCCATCCATGAAACTTCCACCAACTCTGCAGTACTAATGTATGCTAGCCATACATAACGCTAGACCCTATAGACTTTCGAATATCTGACCCTACCTTTAGCCCCTAATCAACAAGAACAAAACATAAGGCCAAATCAAACATTCCTAGGCAATAAGTGTTGGATTAGTGTCTAAGTCCATAACTATTTTGGTATGTACTTGACCCGATGGTGCATGGTCCTTTTGGGTTGCCTTCACCAAAGCAACTTGATTGGAGAAATAAATAGAGAGAGAGAGGTTATTATGATTTATTAATATGTTATAAGAATAATATATTAAAGGAGAAATCATATTTGTTTAATTAATATTGGTAAATAATTAATTAAGAATTAATTTTGTGATCAAGTGTAATTAATTAAACTAGAGGGGCTGAATTTTAATTATGTGATAGTTACAAAATAAGGTAAGGATTATCTTATATATATGGTGAACGAATTTGAGGTGTAAATCTCTTAGAATTCGACTAGGATAAGGATTTCTAGGACTTATCTTATGGTTGCTTGGTGGACAAGCAACTAGATAAGGATAAGGACTAAAACCCTAATCTTTACACCTATATAAACCCCCTAAGGCATAGGAATTCGTCCAACCCTTCCCAAAAGGTCCTAAGGACGAATTCTAACCTCCCTCCTCTCTCTTTATACCTTCTCCACTTGCTTATGGTGTTTGTAAGCCATTAGAGGAGTGACACTTGTGACTCTCAGCTTTCCAAGGTCAATTCAAGGAGGAATTGGATTGTTATTGCTATATAACAATCAAGGTATGTTCTTAAACCTAATTACATGTGAATTCCGATTTCCATATGCTAGAATTAGGGTTCAAAGTCTTGGATTCAAAGTATGTACAATAGAGAAACCTAGATCCAAGCTTTAGGGTTTGTATGAGCACATAGGATGTCTTATGACCAAAACCCATCAGTGGTATCAGAGCCATGATTGGTTTCTATTGTATTGATGCTTGATGTAACTGAAAATCGTGTTTTGGCCTCACTGTTCGACCTGACTCGGCGAGTCAGCCCTACTCGGCGAGTTCCAGAGGGTGACTCGGCGAGTCGGTGCGTCAAACAGTGATTATCTCGGGATTTCTTGCTGTTTTTGCATTGGGATAATTACCTTATCATGTTAGATTAATATTAATCCGATTATATGATATATTTGACTATATTTTTAATCTAATTGAAGATATTTATCAATTAATAAGATAATTGTTTCCTTATAAGATAATTGATTAATTATTTTAAATAAATTGATAAATTATTTTGCAAGAAATCATCAAATATGGATAATTATGTGATTAAATGTTAATTTGAATTATTTGTTATTTGATCCTTGTTGTTGTGAAAAGTTTCATATTTGGCCCTTTAGGTTTTATAGTTTAAATTTGAACCCCAAAAGTTTTGTTGTTTTGAAATTTAAATAGTTGAAACCCTAATGTTTTGAAAAAGGTTTCAAAACTTGCCCTCAAGTTTTGGAATTTAAATTTTGATTAAATAGTTTAATTTTGATGCATATTTAAATTCTAAACCCTAATGTGTTGAAATGTTTCAAAACTTGCTCTCAAGTTTTGGAATTTAAAAGTTGATTAAAAGTTTAATTAGGAATGTTAAATTCTAAAACTCTAGTATAGTTTTGAAAAAGTTCAAATCACACCCTTATGGTTTTATTGATTAATTAAGGTGTATAATTAAAAGAGGTTTAATAAATCCATAAAAATTTAGGTTTACAATTTAAGTGAATTAAAAGTATAATTGTTAAATTGAACCACCAAATATTTTAAAAGTGTAAAATACACCCTATACTATATATAACATTACAAGTCTAACATTATATATATGTATGAGTAAAAGTCAGTCTTACCGTTAGTAGGCCTCATTCACGAAGCTGGTCTATAAGGGGTGTTTAAGGAAATTGCCTATAAAATGGCGATTGAATGGGTATCCACTCTTACCCACCGCACTCTTGACCAGTGGAGGGTCGTTAGGCGAACGGGTAGGATAGGACGAAACCTTCCTTTATAAGTATAATGAAGTATAAAAGTAACTAAATGTTTTCATATAATTCCCAATATTAGTTACTTAGGCAAAAGTGAATTGATGCAATTCCATGAAATTACACTTTGTGCCCTTGCGAAGACGTTAGTGGAGCGTGTGTGGTTAACCGGCACACTAAATGGGTCTAAGCAAAGGTAGCAAAGGGTGACTCAATGTTTGTCATAGTTCGGTGGAGCGTGTGTGGTTTACCGGCACATCGAATAGGTGACTGTAACATGTGAGGGCACCATGTAAGTTTGCATGGTTATTCACACCCGCTTTGTGATCCTCGGCATCCCAGTCACAAACAAGAGGGGCATATCGAGATTTAAACATGCCATTGAAATGTTCAATGAATCTCAAAGGATCTAGGAGTTTTCATAGATTTAAAACTTAAATTCTTTTTCGTTTTTCGTGGTGGAAATTAGTGAATCGTCATTCACTTACCTTCAAATGTTCTGCAATTAGGGTTACGACATCCCTCTCCCGAGTTGTGGAACATTGTGTTGGGTCCTAGCCTTAGTATCTCATTTGGGTGATTTACTAAGGACTCAATCTATCAACTAACTTGAATTCGTTTTCTCCCGTATTGTAGATGTCAAAGTTCGACAACTATGGTTTTCCCAAATCCCGTGGAACAAGCTTTCCACATGAAGATGGTATTCCACGATTCAATCGAGGAACAAGAAATCATGCTTCACTTCCTCCTCCTCCTCCTATTGTTCTCAACCCACAAGATCGAAGAATTGAAAGGTTCAATATCACTAAAGCCCTATTGGAAATGAAACATGAAGATGGTAAACCCGTGTGTGCCCACGTTCTAGGAATGAAATCACACATTGATAGGTTGATAATGTTGGGTGTGTCATTCCCAGATGAGTTGGCTATGAATTGGGTTTTGCAGTCACTTCCTGAATCATATAATGAGTTCAAAAGAAAGTATTATATGATGAATCATGACGACAACCTCATTGACCTAACTTACATGCTCATTGCTGCTGAATCAGAAATGATTTGGCGAAGCAATGGAGCGTATTTGTTGGGAAAGTCAACCGACCATGCTTCCGAGGACGTTCTAGGAGAACCGACCTGCGTTTACTGCCAAAAGAAAGGGCGTTGGATACAAGTCTGCCCAAAGAGCCTGAAGAGGCCAGAAGATGGGAGAGTCAAAGAGTATGACTGCGCTTCAGGTAAAATCCACTATCTAACTCCATTAAGTTCCTATTCATTAATTCTTAATACATAATGTAATAAGATTGCATTTGAATGTTTTACAGGATCGGTGAAAAGATAGGAAGCTTGGTGAAAGAGCAAGATGAATCTAATCACAAGGAATGGATCTTGATCGCATGGACTTGAAGATTAGATTTTGATCTTAGATAGTTATGATAGAGTTGTTAGAAATTTTTCTTTTGAAATACATAGTTTTCAATGGATTTTGCATTGTAAGGACATTTGTTTTCCGCTGCATTTATAAATAAAAATAAATTTTCGTTTGACTTATTTATTTATTTGTTTATCTCCTTGCAATAAAATCGTTATGAAAATTGGTGTTTGCATATTTCTACAACAAATGGATATGATTCTTATTTATGGTGAAAAAGTCGATAATTTACTAAATAGGGAGAGTTTCTCATCGCCCAAGTTTCAATTGGACAGAAATTTGGAATCATGCAACTTGGTTGCACGATGAATGAAAAATCTCATATTTGGAAATTAGACTAATTCATTGACAAAGTGTCAAGTGAAAGACTAAGAGATCAAGCACACAATGTTGCGTGTTGATCGAGTCCACCATAAGAGTAACAATGATATTCGTCATGATTTACTAAAGGTTTAGTAAATATGATTATACTTACAAGATTATGTGTAATTCTGAATTGATTAAAGGGTTTAGATCAATAGCAGAACGAATAAGAAGAATCAAGTAGGCAGAAAGATAAAAGTTTCTCCATTCTAAGAAGATGGGAGAGTACCTTTTATGCTTTATGATAGGTCTTAATGATTGAGAACCATATCTCAATTGATCCTCTAAGTGAGTCTTAGTACAATTGTATGTCTAAGAAGAGGAATGAAGAGTTGAAGAAATGGTTAAATCAATAAGTCAATCATACTTCGTTCCAATAACAAGTCTTAAAGTTAAGATTGTGACATTGAGTGAAAGGTATTAAGAAGGTTTGTAACTTTCATTAAATGTGGAAAGTTGTGATGTCTTGGATAAGACAAAGACCAACTAGGACCAATTTATGAAGTCTTTTGATAAAAGCTACA
Source organism: Lactuca sativa (assembly GCF_002870075.4). Classification (NCBI taxonomy): domain Eukaryota; kingdom Viridiplantae; phylum Streptophyta; class Magnoliopsida; order Asterales; family Asteraceae; genus Lactuca; species Lactuca sativa. The sequence continues at coordinate 237,618,060 of NC_056625.2, forward strand.
CTAACTCTTGAATATTTGTTTGTCAAGAAATGGTTTTTGACAAGAGAATCTTATATGTCAAGGAGTCAGTAGGAGTCTTAATGGTCTTGAAAGGTTTCAAGAACAAATCAAATAAACTTTATCGATCATCACTAGCACACGAGTTGAGGTTTACAACCTATCGTGTTGACATTATTTTGATTCTGTGCCAATCCAATCAAGTTAATTATACATGTGAGTTCTATGAGTTCTCATTTTGAACGCATAAAAGGCAAAGCACCTTAATCAATGAAAGGTACATTGATAGGAAAGGGTGAGCTGCTTAACTACTTGGAAGACATGGTGGGCAGCTGTGCTACCATAAAGGCAAGAAATCGAGATCAAGAAAGTTCGATCCATAAGAGTTTGAATTTGTCGTAAACCATGGTTTTGACAAATTCACATGGATACGAACAAATACACTGTTTAAATCTAAGTGTCATAAGATTTCCTCCTTCATGAAAATGATTGTGAGGAAATGCTTTCACTAAAACAGATTTTAAGAAGATAGTGATTGTAAAATTGCATTCTCGAATTCAATTATGGTTACGGCATCCCTTTCCATAATTTGAATTGTGAGGTTTGGCAATTAGTCTTAATTGTTTAGACACACATATGAACTATCGAAGGCAAATGTGTATAATATCAAGAAACGTTGATAAAAGATTATCAAAGCACTAAGTATTAGAAACATGAACTTAAGAAATTCAATAAGCATTGTTTTTCTGAAAGTTAAGATGTTTATGAATACATGTCGAAGCTAGTGGGAGCATAAGTGTTATGTTTTATAATAATCATCAAGATAGTGGGAGCATAAAAGTTATGATTGTATGATTATTAAGGAAAGTATTGCAAGATTAGCAATATTAATTATAGAAAACAAGAGTCATACTTTGCAATAGTTGAAGAGTTGTTTTGCTATAATTAAGGGAGAGAATATTATGCTTCATTTCAAATCTAAAGGTTTAGGTTGAGAAATGTTAATAAAATTAAATTTAGTCAAAGGTACAAAGTGTGTTCTTAAAATTTCGATTATGATTACGGCATCCCTCTTCACAATTCGAATTTTGAGAACATAGCAAATAAAACATTATGCGTCGTGTCCCATACGCTTCGGGTATAGGATCGATTGCAAATGCTTTAATGTTTGACAATTCTAAAATTTTTCCAAATGTCGAGCACATTTAGAGGGAAAAAGGACTAGAATCGGTTTAGACTAAAATAATTAAACAACTATCAAAGGACAATCCAATATCGGCGAGGATTGGTCGCTTGTGAGTAGTTGGAAGTATAGTATTGGAAAATATGGAAATGTTTCCATATTGGATGGACCATATCGACATCATTACGAATAGATAAGATTCTATTAAGAATGAGTTGTCATATGGAACATATGGAAGTGTGTCCATATTGGGAATTGAATATTGAGAAATCTATGACTAGATTAGAAACTTCTATGCAAAAGGATGTTCAAAGAAAGTACTTTGAGTGAGAGACACCACATCTATGGAATTGTCTTGTAACAATATCCGAAAGAAGACTTTGTAATATCATTGGCAATAGTCTTAGTGACTTTGGGGCAGTGACATTACGAAAGGATAGTTGCATAAGAATGTTAGAATCTAGCATATTCTATAAGTAGCAAGAATTTGATATTCTTTTTACTTATGAAAAGGATTTGGAGTTGTGAAATGAGAATGATTGGAAATGTGTTCAATGTGATCTATTTCACAAAGTAAGAACCATAGGTAAACATTGTGTGCATGCTAGGAGCATGGGACAAGTGTTGTAATTCAAGTAAGAAGTTGATTACCCGAAACTACAAAAAATGAGTAATCAATATGGTGATAAATAAAAGGTGTTTTATTTATGCTCAAAGGGTTGAGGCCATATGGGATTAGTATTATTCTTGTGTTTCACATTTGCATGTTTTGACTTCCAGAGTAATTGAGGTTATTGAGAATAATCGAACTATTCAAACGGGCCACAGTCGTTCATATGTTGGAAGTAGATATGAATGAAGACTGTCGTGAATTGGTGTGTGGATTGTCTAAAAGAGTATTAGACATAAGCAAATGTTTGCTGCAACATTCATGAGTGTTAATGAATATGATTTGAGCATTGGATTAAACCCACGCTCACTTGGATCACTCCATGGATTGTATCACGAGTGATTGGTGAGACGATAACATCTTATATTCTTGAAACCAAGATGTGTGAGTTGTATCTTGCGAATCGGTTGCACATTGATAATATGTAAACGCACTAGTAACTTGGTGTTATAAAACATATTGTTGTGTGTGATTCGGTAAGTAAGTGCAAGCGAGCATTGTATCAAAGTTTATCCGTTCCTTTTATCCAAAGTAGGATAAAAGCGATATCTTTGGGCCCCTCGATGGTTTAGTGATGACAAACGTAAATGCTCAGCCGGGCTAGGGCTAATTTGATTTGTTCAATTAGTCAGTCGCCATAAATGAGAAATCGAGATATAGTACAAAGAGAATGATTTGAAATCATATATCATACGATATCTAGAATGGAGGAATATATGATCCCTTATCTAAGGACACGCGTATCTGATATGATCAGAGTTGACAGCGGCTTTGGAAAGCTACGATTGCAGATCGGGATCCGAAGTCATACGTAGAATAGTTGTTAGACTTATCCAAGTGGGAGACTGTTGGATTAGTGTCTAAGTCCATAACTATTTTGGTATGTACTTGACCCGATGGTGCATGGTCCTTTTGGGTTGCCTTCACCAAAGCAACTTGATTGGAGAAATAAATAGAGAGAGAGGTTATTATGATTTATTAATATGTTATAAGAATAATATATTAAAGGAGAAATCATATTTGTTTAATTAATATTGGTCAATAATTAATTAAGAATTAATTTTGTGATCAAGTGTAATTAATTAAACTAGAGGGGTTGAATTGTAATTATGTGATAGTTACAAAATAAGGTAAGGATTATCTTATATATATGGTGAACGAATTTGAGGTGTAAATCTCTTAGAATTCGACTAGGATAAGGATTTCTAGGACTTATCTTATGGTTGCTTGGTGGACAAGCAACTAGATAAGGATAAGGACTAAAACCCTAATCTTTACACCTATATAAACCCCCTAAGGCATAGGAATTCGTCCAACCCTTCCCAAAAGGTCCTAAGGACGAATTCTAACCTCCCTCCTCTCTCTTTATACCTTCTCCACTTGCTTATGGTGTTTGTAAGCCATTAGAGGAGTGACACTTGTGACTCTCAGCTTTCCAAGGTCAATTCAAGGAGGAATTGGATTGTTATTGCTATATAACAATCAAGGTATGTTCTTAAACCTAATTACATGTGAATTCCGATTTCCATATGCTAGAATTAGGATTCAAAGTCTTGGATTCAAAGTATGTACAATAGAGAAACCTAGATCCAAGCTTTAGGGTTTGTATGAGCACATAGGATGTCTTATGACCAAAACCCATCAATAAGATCTTAATTATGTACAGCCATTATACATACACAAGTAACTACAATAATGGTGTCAATCTCATATAAGGAAAACCCTAGGCTAGAAAGCATCATGTAATCAGGCAATTCTATCATGCAATTCCTGAAGATCCCTAGCCTAGTACTAGCATGTTGTTCTAACATATCACATAATCAAATAACTGCATGGTATTTTAAGGTCTACTTACGAGCTCCGGCTGATCGTACACTTCCCATCCTCCTTTCTTATTTTGAAAACCATTAAAAATCATTTTGAAAACATTTTCCTTAGTTTGAGACTGGATTCACACGAGTGTTCCTCCAATTCACTCAAACCAAGGCTCTGATACCAACTTGTAACATCCATAAAATCTGGGCCAATTTAAAACTTTTTAAATCATTTAAAACCATTCAGTCATTACAATTTGTTTTCAAAATTGTTTATACATCATAGTTCCCAGAAATCATAATCATCAATCGAGGAAGTATACGGTCACGCCTTTGCCTTCCCATGGCCATCTGTTGAACCTGAAACAATAAACTGAAACTATAAGCCCGAAAGCTTAGTGAGTTACCCCCAAAATACCCATACACACAACAATACACATATAATGACAAACAACATACTAAGAGTCTAATCATCCTTTGGGATGGAATACCCCAAGCCCTCAACCATCGAATTGGAATGCCCACACACAATACATATATAACCGATACTATGGGTCCAATCGTCCATCCGGATGGAATACCCCGAGCCCTCAACCATCGGGTTGGAATGCCAACATACTATGGGTCTAGTCAACCATCGGGTTAGAATAACCCAGGCCCTCAACCATTAGGTTGGAATGCCAACATAACCAATCAATCATGTGCACATATATAAAAGGTAATTACATAATAGTCTATAGAAAGACAAACCAATCTAAAAGATCGCAACAACATAACAACATCTTATCTACCAGGAAACTGATCTAACAGATCATAGCAACATGCAACATCCTATCTACCAGGATATTGATCTAACGGATCATAACAATATGTAACATCCCATCTACTAGGATACTGATCTAACCGATCATAACAGCATATAACCATCCTATCTACCTGGATACCGAACTAACAGATCATAATAGCATATAACCATCCTATCTACCAGGATACCGAGCTAATAAATCAAACCAACATATAACTATCCTATCTACCACGATACCGAGCTAACAAATCATACCAGCATATAACCATCCTATCTACCAGGATACTGAGCTAACAAATCATACTGGTGACAATCCTAAATAACAAATCAAAGGGCTGACCTTGGTTCCTTAGACCCTTGAGTATAGTGATGATAACTCACCTTGCAATTCCGATCTGAGCTGAAGAATCGAACTCCTGAATCGCTGCCTCACCAACAATCCGAACTATCCAAATAACAAATACCAAGTCATTACACAACATAACAATCTTGACTAAGGGGGATCCATACAATCCATCATGTCCATTCTCTTTATTGGGCCAAGGCCCAATGCCAATACCATAACCTTGAAAGTCCTTATGCACGGCCCATTATTGGCCCAATTTACCGAATTGGGCCCAACCCCCTAATTGGGCCTATATCCAAGGTCCATTATCAAGACTTGGCCCAAAACATAATATTCATAAAGTCCAACAAAGGCCCAAAACTCGAAGCACAAATGCTAAAGGCCCAACGGAGGACGTACGCGGGGTGTACTCCTCTGGTACGCGGGGCATACTCCTCGGATGTTAACCACCGTCAGGGTGGTTGAATCAGTATGTTGGGCGTACTGGATTTACGTTGGGCATATGTGAGGTTTCACTAAAGCCCTATTAAGCACTTAAACCCGAACCCCAGATCCATCGACCAAATGTGCCATAGGAATATAAAGTCTCAAACTTTACCACTTTGGACGTCTTGAAAGTTCTTAACACATGGTCTTAATCCATTAAGACCTTCCTACTTCATGCATGAGACAAATCTAGCTATTGGGACACCATTTTTATCACTTAGGACCTCTTCTAAGGTCTGAAAGGACAACTCATTTCGTCTAAAACATAACATGCACCATTTTGGGACTTTTGGGACAAGAATGCTTCCATAAAGCTAAAATGACTAGATCAATCACATACAAGTATAAAGTTCCGAGCTTTTTACCTTTTAGAGCTCCCAAACAGACGAGGAACCAATATCCACAAGCCAATCTTCCCTCCTTGGCTCCTTGATGCACAAGCTCCTTCTTGAAGGCACCAAAAACACACTTATAAGCTCAAGAATGGTCCCTAGGAGGCTAGGGTTCTCTCAATACGGCTAATGGAGGGTGTGGTGGCTGAAAGAAATGGAAGGGTATGGTCCATAAGCTGTTTAAATACTCCACAAACCCTAAAAGTTAGGGTTCCATCCTGGTACACGTATGCCCAACGTACACATGTGTACGCCCAACGTACTACTTAAGTTTCCAAACTTACCATTTTGCCACTAGGGCCTCCTTTTGTCACTTCCTTCTACATCAAGAGCCAAGATAACCTAATTAGAATCCGAGGGGTGAATTTAAAGCTATGGGAAATATGGGATGTTACACACAGGTCACATATTCATATGCAACCCGTGCATGAAGAAATGAGCGCGAGTGGAAATTTTCCAAAATTTTCCATTTTTAGGTTTTTAATTTTATTCTCTATTGTTTGTCATGCCCTGCTAAAGCGGAAACATAGGACGTGACAGTACAACGGGTCTCATAGCAAAAGTTAAAATACAACACCAACCATACTATTAAAAGCTTTACAGTTTACATTTAGTTTGAACAACTTTTAAAACTAATTACAACGTATAAAAAGAATCAGACATGCGAATGCTCCTATAAGTGATATGTCTCAATGTGCCACTTACTCGATGATTCCTGAAAAATAGTGTAAAATGAGCGTCAACTATAAAATAATTGGTGAGTTCACAGGTTTACAAAAATATAGGTTTCATGAATCGTAATCAAAGTTTTGATAGAAGTTTCCATAAATAAAATTACATTGCTAAAATTAGTAAATAAGTTTCATAGTTAAAATGAGTAAATACGTTTCGTTGCTAAAATGAGTATACACGTTTTGTTGCTAAAATGAGTATACAAGTTTCATTGCTAAAATAAGTATACAAGTTTTGTTGCTAAAATTAGTATACAAGTTTCATTGCTAAAATGAGTATACAAGTTTCGTTGCTAAAATGAGCATATAAGTTTCCTTGCTAAAATGAGTATACAAGTTTCATTGTTAAAATGAGTATACAAGTTTCATTGTTAAAATGGGTATACAAGTTTCATTGCTAAAATAAGTATACAAGTTTCATTGCTAAAATGGGTCTAGCTGTTATTATTGTGTTTTTTGTTTATATGTGTTTGAGACTGTTGATAGTCTTCAGGGTTGCTAATAACCCAACGAGCGTGCTGTTAGCCCACTGAGACTGTTGATAGTCCCTAGGGTTGTTGATAATTGGTAGTTGTTTATTTGTGTTGTCCTATGTGTGGTATTTTGGGGAACTCGCTAAGCTTTGTGCTTATGATTTGTGGTTTGCATGTTTCAGGTTTTCTTATATTAAAGGAGGGGCATGACTTGATTGCATCACATAAATGGAGGACTTGTGTACTTGATAACTTTTAATGATACTCTGATAAATGTATTAAAAGCTTGAAGTTGTGATTTCAATAAATACTTAAAGTTTTAATCAAAAAATTTGGGTAGAATTTTGGGACGTTACAAAAATAATCCGAATGGAAAAAGAATAATAATAATAATAATAATAATAATAATAATAATACCAAACATTAACAAAATAAATAAAAATACAAGGATTGTCCAAACAAAAAATAACTAGTGTCATACCCGTCCAGTGGACACGTAGACAAAATATGATTGAAAGTTAAGCGCTTAATCTATTAAGCATTTTAATGGGTTCAAAATATGATTGAAAGTGTGGATCAAACAAGATACAACAACACAAAAACATTTATATACAAATGGGGGAGGGGTAAAACGGTCCAAAATAAAAAATGATGCAAGAGGAGTAAAATGGTCCAAAATCATTAAAATCAATTAGGAATTTATTATAATTGTAAAAAAGTAATACATATATTTTTCTTTTTAAAGAACATTGTTGATTATGGTAATAAAAGGATGGATTATTAAAGATAAATCAAGAACTAATAAAATAAAATGTACTTTTTTTGTTTGTCTGATTAATTTGGTAGGAGGTGTAAATCCTTTGTTTTTATTTTCTTATTGTGTTTGGATGAGAAGGGTAAGAATGAATCGGTTATATAAGTACTTTTATAAACCAATGTACCACATCTGTATTTTAAATAAAGGTAAAACAATTCACTATTTAAGCATTGTACTTTCGAATATAGCATCATATTTTAAAAAAATTATGTTTTTTTCTTATTCATATTTTCTTTGGCAACAGATAAGCATTTCAATACAAATGGGGGGAGGAGGGGTAAAATGGTCTAAAATCATAGATGATGCAGGAGGGGTAAAATGGTCCTAAATCATTAAAACGAATTAGGAATATGTTATAATTGTACAAAATTAATACATGTAGTTTTCTTTTACGGATTCTCACTGGTTTTTTCACCTGAAATTTTATAAATTTTATTAAAAATCGAGTCATGATGAAATATAGAATAATAGATACATAAAATAATTGTACATCTCCAATAAATGTTCAATAATGTTGAATACAACCCAGTTGCCCGTGAACCAGACAAATTTATATCCAACCCGGTCTCTGTATAAACCTTAAAAATTACAAACAATTAAAAAATTAAATTAAAATAGAATCCAATCAATGGAAGCAAAAGTAAGTGGGTAGATGTATATACCTTTATGGATAGTTTTTTTTTTACTTAATGTGAAAGGGATGCAATTGATGTCATATAGAGTGATACATCACTCTCGTCTGTATCAAAGCCGCAATAAAGTAGACAAAGGGTAAAATAGTACTTTTCTAACAAAACTTTAATTTAAAGAACCAAAAAATGGAAGTACGTCTCCTCACCTGTAATATAATATAAATTCTCACAACATAACTTCAAATTAATCATGATTTATAAAATATAATATAAATTCTCACAATTTCCCATGATCTTGGATGAAAATCCACTGTGAATCCTTCAAACACTCGTAAACCTGGTTTTTCACATGGAATTGCAAGTTCAACAATAATTATGCACTGAAATATTATAAATAATTAAAAAAACAAATGATTAGCATGTAGGAGTGAACAAATTAGTGCCAATGAAAACACGAGTTTTTCTTATTCATATTTTATTTGGCAACAGATAAGCATTTCAATAAAAACGGGGAGAGAAGGGGTAAAATGGTCCAAAATCATAAATGATGTATGAGGGGTAAAATGGTCCAAAATCATTAAACGAATTAGGAATCTGTTATAATTTTAAATGGTGATTTGTAAAATCTATATTTTTTTGTTTGTCTAATAATATATTTAACATTTATTTCTAAATCTTCATTTATTTTAATTTGTTGTTTTATTTTCTTATTTAACCATTGTACTTTAAAAGTACAATGGTTTAATAAGAAAAAAAAACATATATATTTTTAAATATGAAATAAAAATTAAAGTATGATGCTATATTTGAAAGTACAACGCTTAAATAAGAAAACATTTCAATACAAATGGAGGGGGGGGGGGGGGGGGGGTAAAATGGTCCAAAATAAAAAACGATCAGAGAACAATAATGATCAAAATTATTTTAGCAAAATTCATTAAAAAAAGTATAACCAAACAGCCTTAATTTCATGAGGACACACACAAATAGTATCTAATAACTCCCTATATAAGAATTATGGGGAAAACCACACATTCTTTCATGAGGAAGTTAAAATTTGCTAGACATAGTATGGGTTATGACTTATGGGTATGAGATTCAGTAATTACCTTATAGATATGCCATAAACAAACATGTTGAAGAACTTTAAATTGTCAACCAATGGTCCACAATTGAATTTCATACTTTAGCTATGTTATTCATATCACCTACATCAATAACCAACAATAAAAGAACCTAAAATCAAAAACAATAACATGAAAAATTATAGTAAACTGAAAGCACAATCAAACATTTCTCTTAATCAGAGCACCATATCTGCAACGTCGGTTTTTTCTAAAAAAAACAACCTCACCACATCAATTTCTTCTTCTATAGAAGTATGCGTTTGACATTAAAATCCAGACGAACCTGTAATCAAGAAGATATTGGACATTGAATGAGAGAGCATCTGGCCTTTATAACATATACAAAAGTGCCCCCATTACATGTAACCTAAACTGCCCAATATAAACATTTTGCTTGATGCAAGATACACCTCTCCATTTATACACAAATCTCATGGTGCTTCTAGAGTTATTACAAAGGATAGAAGGCAAAATCTGTAGCACTACATGTGTACATGACTTCTTAGATTATTAATAAACAATTAACTTTTCAGATTAACCAAAAGAAACATAGAGGCAATAATACAAACAGTTGGCATGCTTACTTATGAAAATTAAAAACACAAAAAACAAAAAACAAAACACAAAAACGGAGGCTCAGATCTGTTAGAGAGAGAAAACTCAAAAGACAAAAAAATGCCTTCCGGATTGCCCAGCGAAGATACAGATCAGGTCTCCAAACTCCAATTTTGACCAGGCTACATTTCATCATCATTGCCTCGTCGATCTCAAGTACAAATCAACATCAGCAACAACAACAAAATTACGTGAATGCCCTCAAAAAGAGAGAGAGAGTAGTTGGTGGTGAATCGGTGTCGAAATCATCGGCTCATACTTGATCAAAGGATCAAATCGCAAGAGGAGTTGCTATCAAAGAGCCTCATCACCCTTGCCGGAGTCTCATTCGCTTGAGCAAAAAACAATGTTACGCCTCAATATCCTCTCTATTTATATGCAGAGTTTGGAGAGAAGGGGATACGAAAGAACCATGGAAGAGAACCGGGGGGGGGGGGGGGGGGGGGGGGGGGGGGGGGAAGAAAGCGGAAAATTGCAGGTTAATCGCCCGTTGTAAAACTTTGGGAGAAGAAGGAGGAGGGTCGTCGAAACCGATTGCTGGAACCGCAAACAACCGCCAAAATGGAGTTTAATAATAATAATAATAATAATAATAATAATAATAATAATAATATTATTATTATTATTATTATTATTATTATTATTATTATGTATTTATTATAAATATTAAAAACAAAAAAAAAATAACGGAAAAAGTGTGTGTGTTTGTTAGACCATCCGTTATACCCACCACATACCACATATATGGTGGGTGCCACATCAGCACCACATTCCATTACCACTAACATAGGATACTTACCACTAACACACCACTCCACATCATTATTTTTATTTTATTTTTAATTCAAAAATACAATAAAATTACTTTTTTTTTAATTCAAAAATACAATAAAATTACTTTTTTTTAATTCAAAAATACAATAAAATTACTTTTTTTTTAATCCAAAAATTAAAATAAAATTACATTTTTTATAAGTAAAAAGCATTCATTTTTTTAAAACTATTTTTTCATTAATTATAAAAATAAAATAACAATTTTAAACTACATTACTTAGTTAATCTAGAAAACAAACATTACATTAATAAGAAAACGAACAAACATACATATAAAAATCCTAATCGTCGTTCATGCTATGTTGGTACAAATGTTCCGCGACATCTTCTCGAAGATTGAAACACGTTTCATTGTTATGAATTTCGACAACTCGCTCCAAAAAAGCATTCGTTCCGGGTACGAACTCCTCAATTGGAACGACAACGTCGTTCGGATCATACGTGCAAATCGCTCGACCTTCATCTTCAATAATCATATTATGCATTATAATACATGCTAGGACCATTCGCTTAATTCTTTCTTTATCACAAAGTCGTGTAGCATATTTCACTACATGCCATGTTTGCTTAAGGACTCCAAATGCCCTCTCGATATCCTTTCTCGCTGATTCCTTTTTTTTTTTGTAAAAAATTTTGCTTTTTCACTTCGAGGAACTGAGTATGCCTTCATCAATGTAGAATAATCCGGGTATATCCCATCACCAAGGTAGTAACCATATTTGTACGCGTGCCCGTTTACCGTGAACGTCATATCAGGTGCTTTGCCGGTCCAAATATCGTTGAAAAGTGGAGACTGACCAAGAACATTAAGGTCGTTGTTAGACCCCGCTACTCCAAAAAAGGCATGCCATATCCACAAATCTTGAGATGCAACAGCTTCTAGAATGATAGTTGGTTCACCTATATCTCCTCGAGTGAACTGACCACGCCATGCAGTTGGACATTTTTCCCAAGCCACATGCGTACAATCTAGACTGCCAAGCATACCGGGAAATCCATGCCTCTCTTCATGAGCCGAATATAATCTCTCAATATCACGTTGAGTAGGTTTACGCAAATATTCTTCGTGAAAAACCTCATAAACACATGCAAAAAACCAATCTACACATTCAACCGCGGGGGTACTCTCGGATACTTTCAAGTATTCGTCAGATGCATCAAATGCTATACTGTATCCCAAATACCTAAGAGCAGCCGCACATTTTTGTATACTACTAAAACTCATTCTTCCTCTAGCGTCGGGTTTTTGTTTGAAAAAATCATAACGAGATTCTAAAGCATTACTAATACGTAAAAATATAGCCTTATTCAGACGAAAACGACGTTCGAACGAGTCGTCATTATAAAGACAATTATCGGCAAAGTAATCACGTACCAATAAGTCGTGTGCGGCTTGGCGATCACGACTGACGACCGCCCTTGTACGCGCTGCATTCGAACTTTCTTCGGCGTGAACATGTTGCACAACATTGAAGAATGTCTCGACGAATTCTACGTCGTCATCCGAGTCAAAACTTTTTAAAAATTCCATATTTATCGAGGGATCCATGGGTGTAATTGAGTGTAGAATGTGTATGTATGTTTATGTGTTTTGGTATTAGAAGTGTTTTTATAATTGAGTTTGAAAAAAAAAAAAAAAAAAAAAAAAAAAAAAAAAAAAAAGAAACGGCCAAAATAGCCGTTCAACGGCTCCAAAAACCAAACACCAATCGAAATCGTCGTTTGAATCCGTTGTCCCGACCACAACTTGCAACGACCACAGACCACCACGAACCACCGGGACGGTGTGCACGTCCGTGGTTCGTGGCCAACTAGACCACGGTCCGCTTCGTGCTACGTATACCGGTTAGCCTTAGGGGGAGGGGGAGGAGGATGTGTTTAATGAATTACGGTTTGACTTTATTTCATTTGTTTCCGACAATATTTGTTATTTATTGTGTAATTTAATTTACTTATTTATTTTAAGTTCCTTTTTGTGTTTGCTTTCTTATATTTATATTAATTAATATCATAGCTATCTTGGTTTTGGTTTTTGATTACGGAGTGTTAAGAAAAGAAAGCATGAGAAAAATGTGTTCAAAATGCTAAGAAACGACTTGATATTAAAAAGAATTCCAAACTATAAAATTGTAGTTGTCGATTGCCTAAAAATCATAGATAAGTACTTATGGTATCTAATATTTTTATTGAATAACAGATAAGTAAATAGTCAAAAACATATCACTAAGCAAAGGATATTACTAACAGAATAAATCGTTGAGCTGTTGTGAGTGGGATGGTCACCAGGTGAAAAACGAATCAATTAGCAAGCATCAGGTGCCTCGCCCTTTGTAACAGATTCTATATCAACTCTGTATTTTCTCAAATGGATAATTGAAATCTATTTCTTGTACCCAACATCTCTCTATTGATCTATTCCTTGTTATCTACTTCTAATTAATTCGGTGAATTATTATTTCACTAATTCACCAGGTTAATTAAATAGGAAATCGAAACTACCTGTTCTACAGACTACGTTTTAAGTCAAGCTACCTTCATTTTTCTACTTTCTCCTTAATTTCCCACTGTCATTTTTCGTTCTCCTTTTATTTTATATATACATCTTGACTATTGTTTCAGGGATCATTAATGATTATTCTGGGATTTGATTTTTATTCCGCGAAAGTAGTTTTGTTTTCTGGAGAGTGACACTGAGCTTTTGAGCTGGATGGAGAATAATTTGAACAAGAATTCCGAAGACGCCTTACTAAGATGGAGGAAGATAAATGGTCTTATAAAGAATCGTAACAAACGGATTGGTTTCACTGCTGACCTCACCAACACTCTTCCGGATATGCGTCTCAATCAGGTCAACAATCTTTCCTTACACCATCTTTTTTCACACTGTGGGACGTTTCAACAAACTATTGGTGATCCTCATCGAAGGATTCCCCCGATTAGCAATTATCAAAAAATTCTATCATTTCTTTGGTTTCTCAAATCAAAAGTGTTTTGTGTTGACGATTTCCTTGTTAAAACAACACTGTGAACATAGTTAGGTAATTTTGTACATCGATTTTTAGCATAAAAATAATAAATTCTAATACGAGTCCTCATGTTTTTTTTACAAAATAAGTTAATACATCTTAGTTATTATCGTATAACGAATGAGAAGGCGAACGGCCTACAAGTTGCACCGCTAAGCCTTTTTGTATGGTAAAATCAATTCTTTTGAAAACTACATCTATAGATCAAATGGATATAATACTGTTATGCATGATCCGTTATACTCTACTAAGAAGTTTCATATATACATGTGTTTCTAAAAAAAATGAAATAAAAGCTTAATACAAATAAAAATAAATTATTTGTAGGATGAGGGTTCTAAAAAACAACGAACCAATTTTGATTGTTGGATGAAAAATATGAAGAATAAAAATTTATAGGTTGTAATGTTATTCGTGGACACATGTAAAAGATGAGAGAGAGAGAGAGAGAGAGAGAGAGAGAGAGAGAGAGAGAGAGAGAGAGAGAGAGAGAGAGAGAGAGAGAGAGAGAGAGAGAGAGAGAGAGAGAGAGAGAGAGAGAGAGAGAGAGAGAGAGAGAGAGAGAGAGAGAGAGAGAGAGAGAGAGAGATTTTATTATTTATGCCGAATGGCTTGATAATATATTATGTTATACGGATTTAAGGATATAAATATTGGTAAGTTGATCTAAAAGTACCAATAACGCAAAGTTAAAAAGTTTTGACAATAAACTTTCTCATGACAAATTCTAAAGGTAAATATGAAACGACTAACACATTTTAGGAAGTACATGTTTCCTCAAATATTCCCAAATATAACCTAAATCATGCTAAAACATTGATTATTTTTCAATTTTAGGAGTTAATTTTAAACAATAAAATATATCAATTTTTCAAATTTTCAATTTTAGGACTTTATTCTACATCTATATCGGTAAATGAAATACAATTTTTTTAATATTTTTGTTTGTTGACAACCACAATGTGAATCTGAATAGTGCCTAATTTTTACACATGTTAATTCACATAAGAACCACCTACTTAGTAAGGTCTTATAATAGTCTTTGCTTACTCATTGATCAAACATTAACATAAATTATTGCTATCGTGGTGTCTTGTATATAGTTGTTCAATATTAATCATTCTAGATTATACTCCAATGAAGCAGCCAAATGGCCTCAAACTACCCTTCCATGTCATAAAAGATTGTACCCAAGACTTCAACAACAAAAATTTCATTGGGAAGGGTGGTTATGGAAGGGTCTACAAGGGAATCCTCACCTGGGGAGATCATATAAACCAACTAGTTGCTGTAAAGCGGCTAGATGTCAACGGATTTCAAGGCAACAAGGAGTTTCGAACAGAGGTTGCAATGCTTTCCGAGTATCAACACGAAAACATTATAAGACTTATAGGCTTTTGTGATGATAACAAGGAGATGATCCTTGTCTATGAATATGCAAGCCATGGAAGCCTTGAAAAATATATATGTGACACTACCATGTCAAGTAGACTATCATGGACACAACTCCTCAAAATATGTATAGGAGTTGCTTCTGCATTGGACTATCTTCATAATCATGTGGCCGAAAAACACAGAATTATACATCGCGATGTGAAAAGCGCGAATGTTTTGTTGGATGAGAATTGGAATGCAAAACTTTCTGATTTTGGGTTGGCTAAAATAGGTTTAGCAAATCAACGCAACACATTTGTGATCACTAACCTTGCTGGCACATATGGTTACACTGACCCACAATATGAAAGAACAGGGTTTTTAACAAAAGAGTCGGATATTTATTCGCTCGGCGTGGTTTTGTTTGAAGTTTTGTGTGGAAGGCTAGCGTGTGTTTTCAGTTACCATGATGAGCGGCGATTCCTACATCATTTGGCTCGAACATGCTATAAAAATGGAGAGCTCGATATGATTATTGATCACAGAATAAAGAAAGCTATCAACCCAATAACATTACGCAAGTTTTCAGCTATAGCATATCAATGCTTACAAGAAACTCGGGAAGAACGACCTACAATTGCTGAGGTGACATTCCAACTTAAGGGAGCCTTGAAAATGCAAGTAAGTTTGAATATCATTTTTATCAATCCCTTCAATATGTATCTTGTTAGGGTAAAATAAGGATGTGTACATAAAAGTACATGAATTGCTTACACATCATTTGTTTTTGCTCATCGTTAGATTTCGCCAGTTTTTTTCAAGATAGAGAAGATGAATCCACCTTTAGTTGATTCCGAATTGGAATCTTTGTCGAGGCTTTATATAAACAAGCGAGACATGGAGAATAAAATCTAAAGTAAAACTTAGGTTTTACTGTTTTCTAGAGAAACGGTCAGAACACAACACCACAGGTTGGTCTTCTATGTTTGGCGGTCTTTGATTGGATGGAAACATATATCTAAAGTGTGCAGTGAAGGATCCTTACATAAAGAAAAAACAATGTAAGATTAGCAAATATTTATTTCTTTCTATACTTAATATATCTTTACATGAAAGGCCTGCAATTTTTTGTTCTAGGAACATTCCTTAACTACGTAGTCCTCAAAATAATAGTGGATGCTTTCATACAAGGTAGTTTTCCCATTATCTTGGTTTGGGAGAAAATGTGTGATATTAGTCACTAGAAGTTGAGTATTAGACATGGAGCCATCTTTGAAAAATGATCGCATCATAACAACTAAAATAGCCAAAAAAAAAAAAAAAAAAAAAAAAAAGTCAATACAACAGATAAAATTACTTCAAGCATGAGAATCAACAGAGTGGATAAAAAGAGATCAGACAATTACAGGTGAATACGATGATCTTTATTCGGTTATGAATTAATGACTATAATGTGCAAATTTTGTTTCTAGATTTAATATTGTTTCTTTTTCTACTGACCTACAATGTTGTACAATTGTCCTAGGCAGTAAGGCGGATGTCCAATGACTCGTAAAATGAAAATTGGTTTTGAACTTATTAAACTTTTTATGGTGATGAAGACTTGAAGTTGTTTAACACTTTAGCATGTTTTAAATTGAGCTTGTTATTCACTTATGTTGCATTAGTTAGGTTGATTCTTCAAATTTTAATGCTGTAATATAACTATATAAGAAAATAGAAGTACTTAACATCTTATAATAAACAAATCAATGAAAGTACATTTTGTTTCTTGCAATAGAAGTATAAACAAGAGCACGCATGTTCATTAGAGTTTGTAAGAAAAGAATTGTTAAAAACTAAAAGACAAGAAGATAAAACATGAAATGAACATGTGCTTTGGATATAAAAACGTTGTCATATGTATGGCGTGAATCTAGTAACTATTTAATCACTTTGTATACACACGGATATTGTATTATCCTATTAGTATCACAAAACAAAAACATATATATAATATTAGATAACATTGTAAGTTATCATTTTCTGCGTTTGATTAAAGGTGGTCTAAGCCGATTTGAGGCCCAGTGCTAAATAAAAATGCACCCGATACAAATAACTATAGTCATAAAAATGTAGAAAATAGTGATAGGTACAAATTCACTAAAACTTAGGATGTGTTTGGGTTGGATGGAGTGAAATAACCAATGAATTAAATGTACCGAGTAATATTTGGCATGGGTGAATTAAAGCAATGGACATTGTTTTGTTTGGCTATTATGGTGTAATGGAATGAATTATATTGGAATAAGGAATCAAGGAATAAAAGGAATAATATTAACCGATAATGGCAAATATTCCCTTGTAACACAAAATCTATTTTACTTGTAAATTTTGCAAAATTATCTTATGAAATATATCTTTTCTATTGGGGTAAGTTACACTAATCGTCCCTCATGCAGGTGTCAGAAATGACGTTTAGTTCGTATTTTTAAAAATTAACTCGAACCATCCTTCGTTTGGTTAAAAGCATGGTTATCAAAATCACGATCTTGATCGTAGGATCGTACGATCCTAGGTATGAAAATCGATTAGGATCGTATTTGAGGTAAGATTGCAGGTAGAATCGTAAGATCGTAGGATTGAGATCCGATCCAATCCGATCCTACCTTCCCTTGATTTTTTATTTTACTTTATTTTGTTTTTTTTTTCCAATCAATTTTTTTTTACCCCATTATGTCATTTACCCTTTACCAATTTATTATTTATCATTTTGTATTGTAACTTATGACTAATATTTTGAAGTTTTTATAACTTTTGAATGAAAAATTGAATGTCTAAAATATTTTTCATGAGTAAAAATTATAAATTAAAATTATATTTTATTTTGTGGGATCATAGGATCCCGATCCCGATCTTACAAACCTAAAAACAATCCTAGGTAGGATCCCGATCTTGACAACCTTGGTTAAAAGATGCACTCTTCATCCCTCTAGACCTAAAAAGACCATTTTGCCTTTATTTATTTCTTTTTAGATTTATTTTTCTATTTGTTTGTAATTATTATTTACTTATTGATTTATTTATTTAAAAAAAACTTCTAAAAAGAAATAGGGGCCCTAAGCATACGTTCATACTCGTCCCCCTCTTTCTTCTTTAAAACACCTCCTATCCACCGTCACCACCCATAGTGGCGACTCCGACGACATCTCCGACCGACTACACCAAGCCACCCCTTCCCCTTTCCCCAAAATCCTTTCTTCTTCTTCTTCTTCTTCTTTAAATTCAACCAGTCATCTGTGTCACTCTCTTTCTCTCTCACAGACTGCTTCTCTCTTACAGGCTGCTCTTTCTCTCTCTCTCTCTCTCTCTTTACTATCCTCTTTCTAATATCCGGCACCTCCACCTATTACCGCCAGTACTTCCTCTGTCACACCTCCGAACCAGATGGCGGAAATGTCCGGGGACTCGTGTGACTAACAATTGAATAATCATCACAATGAATATATATGAAGCATACCACATTCATCACCAACATTACATAATACAACCAGCATTGTTTACATCAAGTACACTATTAAAAATACATAAGTTCTAACTGTTAAAAGCACGATAAGTGATGTTACATAAACAAAACCACGCATACTTGCAAATCTTTCAACTTAATGATTACCTGAGAATACAAGTTATTTTGAAAACGGTCAACATATATAATGTTGGTGAGTTCATAAGTATGGTTGAATAAAAGTCTTTGTATCTTAACCACTTGGGTTGTGGTGACTTGGTAAGGCATGTGGAATGTAACAGCCCGGATTTCCAGGTATCTTTTATGCATATATTTTTGGTATTTTGTGGGGGGACTCGGCGAGTTGGAGCTCAAACTCGCCGAGTAGGATCGCAGTTCTGGACGGGGGTTCGCGCCTGGACTCGGCGAGTCCAAGGAATGGACTCGGCGAGTCCGTGCTGTTTAATGAAACCCTAATTTCCCGATCCTAAGTCCTATTTAAAGGACCTTATGGCCCTTCATTGCGGCTACCTTGACCTTGAGAGCACCAAATCAGCTGAGGGTTCTTGTGAGTGAGATAAGAGGCCATTATTCTTCAATTTTGTGTGTGTTTGCAAGAAAGGAAGGGGAAAGTCAAGCTAGAAGAGTTGGGGAGCTTGGATCTACTTCCATTTCGTCAGAGGAGGCTTCTTGAGGTATTATTCAAAGCTTATTCTCGTGTTTTTGTTGATATGGTCAAATCTAGGGTTTCTTCATGCATTATTTGCTTTGTATTTGAAGTGTGAGAGGTCCCATGGGGATATGGTGCTTAGATCTGGACCTTAGTAGGTCCAGAGAGTCCCTAATGTCATGCTTTATGTCCTTCCTTTTGGGTTGGAGACTTAGGTTGCCATTTTAGAGGCCATTTCTTCAAAATGAGCCTTGTAGGCGTTGCATGGTAGCCAAGACTGTGACTTAACATGATGAATATGCTTAGAAGGGCCAGATCTATGAGTTGATGGAGCGGATCTGACCTCAGAAGCGAGTTTGAGTTGATGCATGGCATGGACTCGCCGAGTCCGAAGAACAAACTCGGCAAGTAGCATGAAGATTGTCCTTAACCACTCAGCGAGTGATCTTGCCGAGTTATGGGTTGACTCAGTGAGTCAGGGAGAGTTAGAGAGGGTTGTCAGGTGGACTGAGTCGAGTTGGAACTCGCCGAGTTGTTCTTGAGACTCGGCGAGTTGAGTCATGGTGGCCCCGTGATTCATGCCAGGTGGAACTCGTCAAGTCAGGGGAGCACTCGACGTGTCAAGAGGGGATCCTAGGGAGTCAGTGAACACGTATAGACTCGCCGAGTCGCCCTAGTGCACTCGCTGAGTCCGGTCAAAGTTGACCGTTGACTGTTGACCAGAGTTGACCAGTGTTGACTTGATAGGGGTAGTCAACCTTAGTGGTAAAAGTGTTAATTAGAGATATATGATGTTATAGGAGGATTATAGCTCAGAGGATCGAGCACGAGTGATTTCCAGGATTCGCGAGATACACGAGGTGAGTCTTCTCACTATACTTTACCTTGAGTAGGTAATCAGAGTTATGTGACAGAGTATTTGTATGCTATATGTATGTTATATGTTGTACTGCATTATTTCTATGTGATTTATGCTATGCATGTTTATAGAGATGGAACCGGAAGGTTCCCAAAGTTAGAACCAGTGGGTTCACAGAGTAGGGTCTACGGACCCACAGAGTTATAGCCTCGAGTGGCTAATATGTGTTATGTGTGGTATTTTGGGGAACTCACTAAGCCTTGTGCTTACAGTGTTAGTGTTGTTTGTTTCAGGTACTAGTGATGACCGTGGGAAGGCGTCGGCTTGATCTGTACACACGCACGGGATTTCTATGATATGTGATCTTGGGATTTTGTATGATATGGATTGGAGATTTAAACTTGATGTTTTATGAAAATTAAACGAAAAATGTTTTTTATATTATGCGAAAAATTATTTTGAAATTCACGGTGTTACAAGTTGGTATCAGAGCCTTGGTTTGACGGATTCGAGTACACCTTCGGGCGTATTTGAACTCAAACTGAGGATTTGAGAAGTATTTTCAAAAAGAGTAAAAGATTTTTGAAAAACGCAGAGCAGAGTTGTGTGTACGATCAGTTCGCGCCCGAACGGTGATTTCCCAAAATACCCTCATGTTATGTGATATTGATATTGATACGATGTATTCACATGCTAGAATAGGCTAGGTATTCCTATTAGGACTAGAGTGGCCCGATTTGTGATGCCTTAGCCTAGGAAGAGGTGAGCTGCTATGAGATGCTTGAGAGTGAGTAGGTAGCAGCGAGGGGCTTATGAGAGATCTATTAGAGAGTGGCCTATGCATGATAGAGTACTTGGAATTTGGGAACCGAAGAGGAGGACTTGGGGTGTATTCTGATACGGTGCGGACAGTAGTATTGGGCCCGTACTACTGAAAGCACCAGAGCGGTGTACAGCCCAAGTAAGAATCTTTGGAATACTAAGGATCAAGGAAGAATGAGTTGTCGAGTGTGAGTATGCTCGAAGGGGTTCTAATGTTTCGTATGTTGTATTTCAGAGGTAGATCATGGTGAGGACACGTTTGATGCCTGAGAGCAGCGAGACCAGTGATGAGGAGATCCATCGGATCATCCACGAGGAGGTGGCTGCGGCCATCAGGGCCGAGATACCAGAGATGTTCGGGTCTATTAAGACCACGCTGATTGAGACCTTTGATGAGCGTTATGCCGCTCTTTCTGAGGCTGATGTTGCAGCGGCCACCGCGGCTATTGTTGTCGCGAGGCCGCAAGGCGGTGATGCGTTGTTGTTCCGGGAGTTCAGCAACACAAAACCGCCAGAGTTTGATGGGACCCAGGACCCGGTGGCAGCTATGAGG
Organism: Lactuca sativa; assembly: GCF_002870075.4. NCBI lineage: Eukaryota > Viridiplantae > Streptophyta > Magnoliopsida > Asterales > Asteraceae > Lactuca > Lactuca sativa. The sequence continues at coordinate 237,639,770 of NC_056625.2, forward strand.
TGAATGTCTAATATAGAGGGGTGTTTCTTCACTTTCTCATCTCCTGAGCATTTGAAGGTTCGGTTCGCGCTGAACCAGCTTCGCTTGGGAGCGAAGGACTGGTGGAAGTTTGTGACGATGCATTTTACGCCTGCTGAGCTTGCGACAGTGACCTGGGAGAGGTTCACTGCCATGTTCCGAGATGAGTACGTTCCCCAGGTGGAGAGGGAGCGTTTGGCCCAGGAGTTTCTGACCCTCAAGTAGGGTACTGAGTCAGTTACAGCGATTACCAGGATGTTCCATGAGAGGGCGATGTTCTGCCCTGAGCATGTGTCCACTGAGCAGGCACGTATGAGCCGATATTTGAGTATTTTGAGGCGAGACATTCGGGAGTTCGCGGCGAACTCCTCGTACCGGACATTTGCTGAGCTTCAGGCAAATGCCCGGAAGAGGGAGATTGAGCTAGAGACTCAGGCCAGGGAGGAGGCGGAGTCTCAGGGGAGGGATCGGCAAGCGGCACAGTCTCAGCCGGCAGCCAAGCGGGCCAAGCCCGCTGATCCCAAACTAGGGAGCCAGAAGGGCCGCACTTGTGGGAAGTGTGGCAAGGGTCATGAGGGATTCTGCAGAGCGGGATCTTGCTACAAGTGTGGCAAGGAGGGGCATATGGCCAAGGACTGTCCCAAAGGGTTTGCGGTGTGTTTTCACTGCAATCAGACCGGACACCGGAAGGCAGAGTGTCCGCAGTTGCAAGGATCATCTCAGGGAGCACCTCAGGGATCTGCCCCTGCCGCCATCAGAGCTACAGAGAGTCAGCCAGTGAAGGCCGAGGCGCCGAGGGCACGAGGGAGAGCTTTTCAGCTGACCGCGGAGGAGGTCCGCGCAGCACCCGATGTCGTGGCGGGTATGTATTCTTTCATGTATTTATTTTAATGTTGAGATATTATGCTTATGTTATGTTATGCGTAGGTACTTTTCTTGTGAATTCTATACCTGCCTTGGTGTTATTTGACTCGGGTGCGAGTCGGTCTTTTGTGTCTTTGGCTTTTAGTCAGCATATCAGTGTTAGTCGTGAGGCGTTGAGTCGGCCTCTGAGAGTTTCCATAGCTGATGAGAGGGTGATTTATGCCACGGAGGTTCTCTGAGGGTGCGTAGTCGAGATTTTCAGTGTTGTGTTCCCGATCGATCTGGTTCCTATTGCGATGGGTGATGTATGTGTCATTGTGGGCATGGATTGGTTGAGTAGATTCGGTGCGGTTATCGACTGTGAGCGACAGCTGGTGACCATACGAGACCCTAGTGGGGGAGTTCTTTCGGTGTATGGCGAGGGTACACGTTCAGGATCAGCGTTTTGTTCGGCCGCTAGGGCGAGGCAGTGTCTTCAGCAGGGCTGTAAGGGTTTTGTGGCGTATGTCATGGATACGCGGGTGGATTCCGTGAGACCGAGGTCAGTTGAGGAGGTTCCGGTAGTGCGTGAGTTTCCGGATGTATTCCCCGAGGAGTTGCCGGGTGTGCCTCCTATGAGGCAAGTGGAGTTCAGTATCGATTTCGTTCCGGGGGCCGCGCCTATCGCCAAGGTGCCTTATCGCCTTGCACCTCCAGAGATGCAAGAGTTATCCTCGCAGCTTCAGGAGCTGCTGGGGAAGGGGTTTATTCGGCCGAGCAGCTCGACGTGGGGAGCGCCTATCCTGTTCGTCAAGAAGAAGGATGGTTCACACCGGATGTGCATTGATTACCGGGAGTTGAACAAGCTAACGGTCAAGAACCGTTACCCGTTGCCAAGGATCGACGATTTGTTCGATAAGTTGCAGGGAGCATCTTGGTTCTCCAAGATCGATTTGAGGTCTGGATATCATCAGGTGAGGGTGCGGGATGAGGACGTCCAGAAGACAACGTTTAGGATGCGTTATGGGCATTATGAGTTCGTGGTGATGCCTTTTGGGCTCACCAATGCCCCGACAGTGTTCATGGATCTCATGAACCGAGTGTGTAGGCCGATGCTGGATCGGTCAGTGATTGTGTTTATCGACGATATTTTGGTATATTCGAGATCTAGAGAGCAGCATGAAGAGCATTTGAGAGAGGTTCTCGGAGTTCTGAGATCGGAGAGGCTTTATGCCAAATTCTCCAAGTGTGATTTCTGGTTGCGGGAGGTCCAATTCTTAGGACATCTCGTTAACCAGGAAGGGATATTGGTCGATCCGGCCAAGGTTGAGGCGGTGATGAGTTGGGAGGTGTCGAGGTCACCCTCCGAGATCAGGAGTTTCCTAGGGTTGGCAGGGTATTATCGGAGGTTTATCAAGGATTTCTCCAAGATCGCAGTGCCACTCACCAGATTGACCCGGAAGGGTGTTGCTTTTTCATGGGGCCCCGAGCAGCAGGCCTCCTTTGAGACACTTCGCCAAAGGTTGTGCGAAGCCCCGATATTAGCCCTCCCGGAAGGGATGGAGGACTTTGTGGTATACTGTGATGCATCGATTTTGGGGTTGGGAGCGGTGCTGATGCAGAGAGGGCATGTGTCACACCCCAAAACCGGAATGGCGGAAACTGTTGGATTAGTGTCTAAGTCCATAACTATTTTGGTATGTACTTGACCCGATGGTGCATGGTCCTTTTGGGTTGCCTTCACCAAAGCAACTTGATTAGAGAAATATATATAGAGAGAGGATAATATGATTTATTAATATGTTATAAGAATAATATATTAAAGAGAAATCATATTTGTTTAATTAATATTGGTCAATAATTAATTAAGAATTAATTTTGTGATCAAATGTAATTAATTAAACTAGAGGGGCTGATTTGTAATTATGTGATAGTTACAAAATAAGGTAAGGATTATCTTATATGGTGAACGAATTTAAGGTTGGAAAGCCTTAGAATTTGAGTATGATAAGGATTCAAGGATTATCTTATTGGTTGCTTAATGGATAATCAACTAGATAAGGATAATGACTGAAACCCTATCTCTACACCTATATAAACAACCCCAAGGTCATGAATTCGTGTAACCCTTCCCAAGAGGTCCTAAGGACGAATTCTAACCTCCCTCCTCTCTCTTTATACCTTCTCCATTTGCTCTTGGTGTTTGTAAGCCATTAGAGGAGTGACACTTGTGACTCTCAGCTTTCCAAGGTCAGTTCAAGGAGGAATTGGATTGTTATTGCTATATAACAATCAAGGTATGTTCTTAAACCTAATTACATGTGAATTCTGATTTCCATATGCTAGAATTAGGGTATATAGTCTTGGATTCAAAGTATGTACAATAGAGAAACCTAGATCCAAGCTTTAGGGTTTGTATGAGCACATAGGATGTCTTATAACCAAAACCCATCAGTGGTATCAGAGCCATGATTGGTTTCTATTGTATTGATGCTTGATGTAACTGAAAATCATGTTTTGGCCTCACTGTTCGACCTGACTCGGCGAGTCACTCTTAGACTCGGCGAGTCAGCCCTATTCGGCGAGTTCCAGAGGGTGACTCGGCGAGTCGGTGCGTCAGACAGTGCTTATCTCGGGATTTCTTGCTGTTTTTGCATTGGGATAATTACCTTATCATGTTAGATTAATATTAATCCGATTATATGATATATTTGACTATAATTTTAATCTAATTGAAGATATTTATCAATTAATAGGATAATTGTTTCCTTATAAAATAATTGATTAATTATTTTAAGTAAATTGATAAATTATTTTGCAAGAAATCATCAAATATGGATAATTATGTGATTAAATGTTAATTTGAATTATTTGTTATTTGATCCTTGTTGTTGTGAAAAGTTTCATATTTGGCCCTTTAGGTTTTATAGTTTAAAATTTGAACCCCAAAAAGTTTTGTTGTTTTGAAATTTAAATAGTTGAAACCCTAATGTTTTGAAAAAGGTTTCAAAACTTGCCCTCAAGTTTTGGAATTTAAATTTTGATTAAATAGTTTAATTTTGATGCATATTTAAATTCTAAACCCTAATGTGTTGAAATGTTTCAAAACTTGCCCTCAAGTTTTGGAATTTAAAAGTTGATTAAAAGTTTAATTAGGAATGTTAAATTCTAAAACTAGTATAGTTTTAAAAAAAGTTCAAATCACACACTTATGGTTTTATTAATTAATTAAGGTGTATAATTAAAAGAAGTTTAATAAATCCATAAAAGTTTAGGTCTACAATTTAATTGAATTAAAAGTATAATTGTTAAATTAGACCACCTAGTATTTTAAAAGTATAAAAATACACCCTATACTATATATAACATTAAAGGTCTAACATTATATATATGTATGAGTAAAAGTCAGTCTTACCGTTAGTAGGCCTCATTCACGAAGCTGGTCTATAAGGGGTGTTTAAGGAAATTGCCTATAAAATGGCGATTGAATGGGTATCCACTCTTACCCACCGCACTCTTGACTAGTGGAGGGTCGTTAGCCGAACGGGTAGGATAGGACGAAACCTTCCATTATAAGTATAATGAAGTATAAAAGTAACTAAATGTTTTCATATAATTCCCAATCTTAGTTACTTAGGCAAAAGTGAATTGATGCAATTCCATGAAATTACACTTTGTGCCCTTGCGAAGACGTTAGTGGAGCGTGTGTGGTTAACCGGCACACTAAATGGGTCTAAGTAAAGGTAGCAAAGGGTGACTCAATGTTTGTCATAGTTCGGTGGAGCGTGTGTGGTTTACCGGCACATCGAATAGGTGACTGTAACATGTGAGGGCACCATGTAAATTTGCATGGTTATTCACACCCGCTTTGTGATCCTCGGCATCCCAGTCACAAACAAGAGGGGCATATCGAGATTTAAACATGCCACTGGAAGTTCAATGAATCTCAAAGGATCTAGGAGTTTTCATAGATTTAAAACTTAAATTTTTTTTCGTTTTTCATGGTGGAAATTAGTGAATCGTCATTCACTTACCTTCAAATATTCTGCAATTAGGGTTACGACATCCCTCTCCCGAGTTGTAGAATATTGTGTTGGGTCCTAGCCTTAGTATCTCATTTGGGTGATTTACTAAGGACTCAATCTATCAACTAACTTGAATTCGTTTTCTCCCGTATTGTAGATGTCAAAGTTCGGCAACTATGGTTTTCCCAAATCCCGTGGAACAAGCTTTCCGCATGAAGATGGTATTCCACGATTCAATCGAGGAACAAGAAATCATGCTTCACTTCATCCTCCTCCTCCTATTGTTCTCCCCAACCCACAAGATCGAAGAATTGAAAGGTTCAATATCACTAAAGCCCTATTGGAAATGATACATGAAGATGGTAAACCCGTGTGTGCCCACGTTCTAGGAATGAAATCACACATTGATAGGTTGATAATGTTGGGTGTGTCATTCCCAGATGAGTTGGCTGTGAATTGGGTTTTGCAGTCACTTCCTGAATCATATAATGAGTTCAAAAGAAAGTATTATATGATGAATCATGACGACAACCTCATTGACCTAACTTACATGCTCATTGCTGCTGAATCAGAAACGATTTGGCGAAGCAATGGAGCGTATTTGTTGGAAAAGTCAACCAACCATGCTTCCGAGGACGTTCTAGGAGAACCGACCTGCGTTTGCTGCCAAAAGAGAGGGCGTTGGATACAAGTCTGCCCGAAGAGCCTGAAGAGTCCAGAAGCTGGGAGAGTCAAAGAGTATGGCTGCGCTTCAGGTAAAATCCACTATCTAACTCCATTAAGTTCCTATTCATTAATTCTTAATACATAATGTAATAAGATTGCATTTGAATGTTTTACAGGATCGGTGAAAAGAAAGGAAGCTTGGTGAAAGAGCAAGATGAATCTAATCACAAGGAATGGATCTTGATCGCATGGACTTGAAGATTAGATTTTGAGCTTAGATAGTTATGATAGAGTTGTTAGAAAATTTTCTTTTGAAATACATAGTTTTCAATGGATTTTGCATTGTAAGGACAAATGTTTTCCGCTGCTTTTATAAAATAAATTTTCGTTTGACTTACTTATTTATTTATTTCCTTGCAATGAAATCGTTATGAAAATTAGTGTTTGCATATTTCTACAACAAATGGATATGATTCTTATTTATGGTGTTTATGGAAAAGTCGAGAATTTACCAAATAGGGAGAGTTTCTCATCGCCCAAGTTTCAATTGGACAGAAATTTGGAATCATGCAACGTGGAGGCACGATGAATGAGAAATTTCGTATCTGGAAATTAGACTAATTCATTGACAAAGTGTCAAGTGAAGGACTAGGAGATCGAGTACACAAAGTTGTGTGTTGATCAAAGTCCACCATAAGAGTAACAAGATATTCGTCATGATTTACTAAAGGTTTAGTAAATGTGATTATACTTACAAGATTAAGTGTAATTCTGAATTGATTAAAGGGTTTAGATCAATAGCAGAACGAATGAGAAGAATCAAGTAGGCAGAAAGATAAAAGTTTCTCCATTCTAAGAAGATGGGAGAGTACCTTTTATGCTTTATGATAGGTCTTAATGATTAAGAACCATATCTCAATTGATCCTCTAAGTGAGTCTTAGTACAATTGTATGTCTAAGAAGAGGAATCAAGAATTGAAGAAATGGTTAAATCAATAAGTCAATCATACTTCGTTCCAATAACAAGTTAAGATTGTGACAATGAATGAAAAGTATTAAAGGTTTACAACATTCATTAAATGTGGAAAGTTGTGATGTCTTGGATAAGACAAAGACCAACTAGGACCAATTTATGAACTGTTTTGATAAAAGCTACACTAACTCTTGAATATTTGTTTGTCAAGAAATGGTTTTTGACAAGAGAATCTTATATGTCAAGGAGTCAGTGGGAGTCTTAATGGTCTTGAAAGGTTTCAAGAACAAATCAAATAAACCTTATCGATCATCACTAGCACACGAGTTGAGGTTTACAATCTATCGTGTTGACATTATTTTGATTATGTGCCAACCCAATCAAGTTAATTATGCATGTGAGTTCTATGAGTTCTCATTTTGAACGCATAAAAGGCAAAGCACCTTAATCAACGAAAGGTACATTGATAGGAAAGGGTGAGCTGCTTAACTACTTGGAAGACATGGTGGGCAGCTGTGCTACCATAAAGGCAAGAAATCGAGATCAAGAAAGTTCGATCCATAAGAGTTTGAATTTGTCGTAAACTTTGGTTTTGACAAATTCACATGGATAGGAACAAATACACTGTTTAAATCTAAGTGTCATAAGATTTCCTCCTTCATGAAAATGATTATGAGGAAATGCTTTCACTAAGACAGATTTTAAGAAGATAGTGATTGTAAAATTGCATTCTCGAATTCAATTATGGTTACGGCATCCCTTTCCATAATTTGAATTGTGAGGTTTGGCAATTAGTCTTAATTGTTTAGACACACATATGAACTATCGAAGGCAAAGGTGTATAAAGAATCCTTGATAAAAGATTATCAAAGCACTAAGTATTAGAAACATGAACTTAAGAAATTCAATAAGCATTGTTTTCTGAAAGTTAAGATGTTTATGAATACATGTCGAAGCTAGTGGGAGCATAAGTGTTATGTTCATCAAGATAGTGGGAGCATAAAAGTTATGATTGTATGATTATTAAGGAAAGTATTACAAGGTTAGCAATATTAATTATAGAAAGCAAGAGTCATACTTTGCAAAGTCGTAATAGTTGAAAAGTTGTTTTGCTATAATTAAGGGAGAGAATATTATGCTTCATTTCAAATCTAAAGGTTTAGGTTGAGAAATATAATATAATTTAGTCAAAGGTACAAAGTGTGTTCTTAAAATTTCGATTATGATTACGGCATCCCTCTTCATAATTCGAATTTTAAGAACATAGCAAATAAAACATTATGCGTCGTGTCCCATACGCTTCGGGTATAGGATCGATTGCAAATGCTTTAATGTTTGACCATTCTAAATTTTTTCCAAATGTCGAGCACATTTAGAGGGAAAAAGAACTAGAATCGGTTTAGACTAAAATAATTAAACAACTATCAAAGGACAATCCAAGTTCGACGAGGATTGGTCGCTTGTGAGTAGTTGGAAGTATAGTATTGGAAAATGTGGAAATGTTTCCATATTGGATGGACCATATCGACATCATTACGAATAGATGAGATTCTATTAAGAATGAGTTGTCATATGGAACATATGGAAGTGTGTCCATATTAGGAATTGAATATTCAGAAATCTATGACTAGATTAGAAACTTCTATGCAAAAGGATGTTCAAAGAAAGTACTTTGAGTGAGAGACATCACATCTATGGAATTGTCTTGTAACAATCTCCGATAGAAGACTTTGTAATATCATTGGCAATAGTCTTTGTGACTTTGGGGCAGTGACATTACGAAAGGATAGTTGCATAAGAATGTTAGAATCTAGCATATTCTGTAAGTAGCAAGAATTTGATATTCTTTTACTTATGAAAAGGATTTGGAGTTGTGAAATGAGAATGATTGGAAATGTGTTCAATGTGATCTATTTCACAAAGTAAGAACCATAGGTAAACATTGTGTGCATGCTATGAGCATGGGACAAGTGTTGTAATTCAAGTAAGAAGTTGATTACCCGGAACTACAAATAATGAGTAATCAATATGGTGATAAATAAAAGGTGTTTTATTTATGCTCAAAGGGTTGAGGCCATATGGGATTAGTATTATTCTTGTGTTTCACTTTGCATGTTTTGACTTCCAGAATAATTGAGTTTATTAAGAATAATCGAATTATTCAAACGGGCCACAGTCGTTCATATGTTGGAAGTAGATATGAATAAAGACTGTCGTGAATTGGTGTGTGGAATGTCTAGAAAAGTATTAGACATAAGCAAATGTTTGCTGCAACGTTCATGAGTGCTTATGAATGTGATTTGAGCATTGGATTAGACCCACGCTCACTTGGATCACTCCATGGATTGTATCACGAGTGATTGGTGAGATGATAACATCTTATATTCTTGAGACCGAGATGTGTGAGTTGTATTTTGCAAATCGGTTGCACGTTGATAATATGTAAACGCACCAGTAACTTGGTGTTATAAAATATATTGTTGTGTGTGATTCGGTGCGTGAGTACAAGCAAGCATTGTATCAAAGTTTATCCGTTCCTTTTATCCAAAGTAGGATAAAAGCGATATCTTTGGGCCCCTCGATGATTTTGTGATGACAAACGTAAATGCTCGGCCGGGCTAGGGCTAATTTGATTTGTTCAATTAGTCAGTCGTCATAAATCGGGAATCGAGATATAGTACAAAGAGAATGATTTGAAATCATATCTCATATGATATCTAGAATGGAGGAATATATGATCCCTTATCTAAGGACACGCGTATTTGATATGATCAGAGTTGACAGCGGCTTTGGAAAGCTACGATTGCAGATCGGGATCCGAAGTCATACGCAGAATAGTTGTTAGACTTATCCAAGTGGGAGACTGTTGGATTAGTGTCTAAGTCCATAACTATTTTGGTATGTACTTGACCCGATGGTGCATGGTCCTTTTGGGTTGCCTTCACCAAAGCAACTTGATTAGAGAAATATATATAGAGAGAGGATAATATGATTTATTAATATGTTATAAGAATAATATATTAAAGAGAAATCATATTTGTTTAATTAATATTGGTCAATAATTAATTAAGAATTAATTTTGTGATCAAATGTAATTAATTAAACTAGAGGGGCTGATTTGTAATTATGTGATAGTTACAAAATAAGGTAAGGATTATCTTATATGGTGAACGAATTTAAGGTTGGAAAGCCTTAGAATTTGAGTATGATAAGGATTCAAGGATTATCTTATTGGTTGCTTAATGGATAATCAACTAGATAAGGATAATGACTGAAACCCTATCTCTACACCTATATAAACAACCCCAAGGTCATGAATTCGTGTAACCCTTCCCAAGAGGTCCTAAGGACGAATTCTAACCTCCCTCCTCTCTCTTTATACCTTCTCCATTTGCTCTTGGTGTTTGTAAGCCATTAGAGGAGTGACACTTGTGACTCTCAGCTTTCCAAGGTCAGTTCAAGGAGGAATTGGATTGTTATTGCTATATAACAATCAAGGTATGTTCTTAAACCTAATTACATGTGAATTCTGATTTCCATATGCTAGAATTAGGGTATATAGTCTTGGATTCAAAGTATGTACAATAGAGAAACCTAGATCCAAGCTTTAGGGTTTGTATGAGCACATAGGATGTCTTATGACCAAAACCCATCAGAAACGTTCTGGGGTGGATGACATCATGTCAAGTATCACAACACATGCATATAGTAATCGAAGTACAACAAAACATTGCATTAATAGTAATAATTTTTACATGGTTACATTACAATACATAAAAGTAATACAGACAAGTATAATAAGTACAGCAAGGAAATAAGCTATCTTCGTCAACTGCTCCTGGGATGTACCTATCTAATGTTAACCTGAGAATACAAGTTATTTGAAAAAGCGAGTATCAGCATTTTTACAAATGCTGGTGAGTTCATAAGCATTTAGTGACATTTTCATTCAATAACTTTAATGAAAGTAGTAGTTTAAGAGATTTCAGTGTATTAGAGTCCTTTCCAGAAAATCCTATATTTTCTTTAATAATAGCAGCCTTCTACCAAGACTGGTCAGTGATGTGTGGTAAAAAGTAGTTTTCCCTAAGTTGCTATCATTATCAAAATACTGAATTTGATTATTGAGGAAAGCAAACGACATCAGGGAATATCATATGCCTCAGCAGTGAGGACTGTTGACTAAGGCAAGGGACCATAGACTCCAGGAAAGTATCAAACGAACGATACGCCTGGTTCAGTCTAAAAAGTGGAGGCACAGACCCCGGAAGGTACCAAATGAAAGGTACAACTAGTAAGGTCTAAAACAGTGAATACAGACCGCAGACAATATCAAATGAAAGATACGTCTAGCAAGGTCTAAAACAGTGAACACAATGAATACAGTGGATTCTGTGAATACAGTGGATACAGACCCCAGACAGCATCAAATGAAAGATACGTCTTGTAAGGTCAAAACAGTGTGACTCTGAAAATGAGTTACCAGTATACAGTGTAAATTGCTAGTGAAATACTTTTACCTTAAAGCCAATGAATTATAAGGTAACCCAGGATACTCGTAACCATACTAACCGACATTAGAGTACCAGACGCCCTACAAGCGTCTATATAATGTGACATTTGTCACCCCTTGGCTTGGTGAGTCATGGACTGTAGCTAGCAGTCAGGGTGCGGGGGTGTCAATCCCGTATAGATCTATACACACAATGTCCGCTCTCCCTACAAGAGACTCTGGTTACCAACTAGACGACGGAGAAGGCCGTGTCCCGAAGATGCATCCCAAATAGTGGGTAATGACTTCCAAATAGTGGGTAGTGGGTTTCTAATGTAAGTGTTGACCTAGAGATAGAGACTCTTAACTGAATTGACTGAAGAAAACTCGTATGTCCATGCTTGTGTACATAATATATAACTAATGAATCAAACGACCTTTGGATGGACATCCGATCCCACCAGACCACATCTCAACGAAGAAAAGGAAATAGGGCGGACAAGCCTTCCTAAGTCCTCCAACCATTATTTATATGCATCTATACAAGCACAGACATACAGCTAACTACGCTTGAGTGGGTATCAAGTAAAAGTGATTCTCGTGAAGTAGGAGTGTCTAACAAGTGAAGTAAGAGCGGTCGCAAGTAAAGTAGGAGTGTCTAACAAGTGAAGTAGGAGTGGTCGCAAGTGAAGTAAGAGTGTCGAATAAGTATATGCGTATCACGAAGTAGAGACGACAATAAGTGAAGTAAGCGCGTATCAAGTATAAGTGAAGTAAAGGCGATATCAAGTATAAGTGAAGTAGAATCGTATCACTAAGTAAGAGTGTGAATAAGTATAAGCGTCCATCAGGTATAAGTGACTTCAAGTATAAGTGAAAGTGTTACAGAGTAGGAGTATAAAATAAGCATAAGCGAAGCAGCAGTATTTAACAAGTAAAGTATACGTCGAGAAAGGGAATCTTTGATGAAAAACCTTTATATTTCCAGAGAAATTCACAAATTGTATTCTTTTGTAAAATATGTTTGAAAACCTTAGAAAATCTTTCATAAACCAGTTTAGAATGAATCTAGTTAAAACAGTATAAGTAAGAGTTTTGAAAGAATTAAAAACCATTATAGTGTCCTACTCGGTAAAACAATGTACAGTGGTAAAATCTTGTGCATGCGGGTTATCAATCACATGTGATTGATATGATAACTGGCATGTTTAACTTGTATTCCCCCCCTATAAAACATGTAAAAACATTTAAAAGGTTCATTCAGGGGTATGAACTCACCTGGTGTAAGTAGGTCCGACGAAGGTGTCGTTTGGGCGTTCGGTGTTACGCAAGGACTTGAACACACACAATGACCTATTTAACATATGATAACATATGTTCACATACAATTAGCATATTTAATACTAATTAAACAAATATACGCGCTCACAGGAGTGGAAAACACTTTGGTTAAGTGTTTGGGTGTCCCGGGTAGCGATTAAGGGTGTCAATGGCTAAGGAATGGAGCTTACTATCCAAGAGTACACTCCCAATGTTGTGTTTACGGCCCAGGGACATCTCACCATGAGTTTACGGCCGTAAACTCATGGTGATGGGTTCTAGGGTGTTTAAGGCTTCTACTTGCATCATGGAATTATTCTAAGCACTTTTCCTAAAAGGCATCAGTGGGTTCAAGGCTCGTAAGGGCTTTATATTGGAGTTTACGGCCTAGGGACACTCCTAAGGGAGTTTACGGCCGTAAACTCCCACCCTTAGAGTTTTGTGAAGTTTCAAGCCCCTAATACCTTGCTAACAATTTATAATGAGGTGTGATGCTATTTTGGGCATTTAAATCTAACATTTGGATGTGTTTTGGGGAGTTTACGGCCTAGACACTTGCTTGGGCCGTAAACTCCTTTTAGTCCCTCCATTTCTTATGTTTAAGCCCTTAAATCCTTCCTAGTATTTTATGGTAAATGTCTAAGGCCATTTGGGGAAGCAAAACCACACTTTGGGCATGATTTGGGGTGTTTACGGCCTTGGTATAGACCTGGGCCATAAACTCCTTTTTATCCTTCATTTTGATGTGTTTAATTGATCCAAACCCCAAATACTAAGTCCCTAAATTATGTATGAAGCCTAAGGGTGGTTTGGGAGTTTTTTTTTGGGCATTTTGACATGGTTTAGAGGGGTTTACGGCCTAAGCATGTGCTTGGGCCGTAAACTCTCTTTTATGCCCTCAATCATTGTGTTTTGATGATTAAACACTCCTAGGCTAGATCCCTAATTAGTTTCTAAGCTTAAGGGCAAGTTTAAAGGCATGTTTGGCACCATTTTAGGGGTTTACGGACCTAGAGTGTTCCTGGGCCGTAAACTCCTTATCCCATGCCTTCTTGGATGGTTTTTGGGCTATAACTATAGCTAGTAATGTTTAGAACAAGCTAGGGTAAGCGGACTTACAATTTGGAAGCGTTTGGTTGCGGATTCAGGGCGAAAACGGGTCTAGAGAGAGTATAGAGAGAGAGTGTGTAAAAAGTCTCCAATGGACTCCAGTCACCCTTATATAGGGTTCATAGTTGGGGCTCAATGGAATTTTACCCGATACTGCCGTTAAACGGGGCTTTTGGTCGCACCCGATTTAGTGGTCGTAATAATAAAACTTAACATTTTCCAAATAAATGGAAATGTGTGTCCTGTGTTTTTATTTCCTTTTATCATGACTTAACGGCATGTTAAATGTAACCAAATGGAATGTTTATTAAATTGACGCCCTCTAATTAACGAAACTTTTATACAGTGGAATATTCCGTTAATGGTAACAGGGAAATGTAACGGGACAACTTGGGTTGTCACAGCATGTGATAGCATATGCATCGAGGCAGCTGAAGCCTCATGAGATGAGATATCCCACCCATGACCTAGAGTTGGGGGCCGTGGTGTTCGCCCTCAAGATTTGGCGTCACTACTTGTATGGGGTTCGGTGTACGATATACACGGACCATAAGAGTTTGAAGTATTTGATGGATCAGCCTAACCTAAATATGCGTCAGAGAAGGTGGTTGGATGTGGTTAAGGATTATGATTGTGAGATCCTGTACCACCCAGGCAACGCTAATGTGGTAGCCGATGCATTGAGCCGCAGGGCGGAGAGCACCCCGCTGCGGGAGGTATGTTTGAGATTGACCGTGATAGCTCCAATGTTGGACGCCATTCGTGGGGCACAGGCCGAGGCTGTGCAACCTGAGATGCAGAAGAGAGAACGGCTTGTTGGTTTGGTTTCAGATTTCGTTACCGATGGTCGGGGGCTTATGACATTTCAGGGGCGTATCTGGGTGCCGTTTGTGGGAGGAACGCGTACCATTTTGATGGAAGAGGCCCATCGTTCGAAATTTTCGATCCATCCGGGGGCCACTAAGATGTATTTGGATCTGAGAAAGGAGTATTGGTGGCCCTGTATGAAGAGGGATGTCGCGTGGTTTGTTGAGAGGTGCTTGACCTGCCGTAGGGTTAAGGCTGAGCACCAGAGGCCGCATGGTAAGTTGCAGCCATTGGAGGTTCCCAAATGGAAGTGGGAACAGATCACTATGGATTTCATCACCAAATTGCCAAGGACTGCCAGGGGAGTTGATGCAATTTGGGTGATTGTGGACAGGTTGACGAAGAGCGCTCACTTCCTTGCTATCAGTGAGAGTTCTTCAGCAGAGAAATTGGTGGAGGTGTATGTGAGGGAAGTGGTATCTCGGCATGGGGTGTCGATCTCGATTGTTTCAGACCGTGATGTGCGCTTCACTTCCAGATTCTGGAAGAAGTTTCATGAGGAGTTGGGTACTACGCTGCATTTTAGTACCGCATATCATCCCCAGACAGACGGTCAAAGTGAGCGGACGATTCAGACGCTCGAGGACATGCTCCGGGCATGTGTGTTGGATTTCGGGGGTAGTTGGGATGCATATTTACCCTTGGCAGATGTGACAACCGTCAACTTTTGGTCAAGTCAAAGTCAACTAAAAGTCAACAAGTCAAACCGGTCAACTCAAATTGCCGTGAGTACTAGAGTTTACGTTACGTAACTTCTAAACAACTCTCTATTTTCATGAGAGATCATAAATCGAAAAGTGCGTTCACCTAAATCTCCTTAACCTGAAACGGTGGTACGTAGAAAGCCAAACCGATACGACAATGTTACATACTCATCGGGAGTATGCAAGATCCCTAATCAAGGCTTGACGGGGTTTAAGGACCTTGCAGTGCGTAGCCGAACACTCAAAAAGGTCACCAGTGAAATCTCTCCCACATATCTCTAAGTATGTGAAACCTCTCCCACATATCTCTAAGTATGTGAAATCTCTCCCACATATCTCTTTGTATGCGAAATCTCTCCAAGTATGTCAATTCTCTCCCAAATCTCTCCAAGTATGTCAAATCTCTCCCAAATCTCTCTAAGTATGTGAAATCTCTCTCACATATCTCTTTGTATGTGAAATCTCTCCAAGTATGTCAAATCTCTCCCAAATCTCTCTAAGTATGTGAAATCTCTCTCACGTATCTCTTCGTATGCGAAATCTCTCCAAGTACGTCAAATCTCTCCCAAATCTCTCTGAGAACGAGGAATCTCTCTCGAAATCTCTCCCAACTTTCTATAATCACTCGGGGCATCCCGACCCTCAAATTTGGCGAAAATAGCCCAAGAACGGAAGTCTACGCGAAAAACGGACTTAAGGAAACGAACCCTCCGAACCGAAAGTACTATTCATGAACCGAACCGAAAGCACTATTCATGAGGGTCTGAACCGAAAGTACTGTTCATGAGCTGAACCGAAACCACTGTTCATCCGAACCGAACCCGGCATTGAAGGAGATCCGAACCGAACCATGCAAGGAAGAAAGGTCCGAACCGAAAGTACTGTTCATCACTGTTCACAACAGTACCTTCAGTTCTGGCTTCCCTTCGGACCGAACCTGCTTCCGCTTCTCGCCTTCGCTTCAGATAGCTTCACCTCGGACCGAGCCACTCCTTCGCGCCTTCGCCTCCGGATTCAACCACCCGCGTCCGAACCAAGCCCCGCCTGACCGGACTTCGGCCTAGGGACCGAGCTTCGGCCTAGGTCCGAAGAAACTCGCTGGAAAATGCAATTTTCACCCCGTTTTTGCGTATTTTTGCGTTTTAAACCCATTTTTAATTATTTTAACATGGGATTTTCACCCAAAACCTTATTTTTAATTATAAGACCCCTAAATTAATGATTTAATCACATTTTAAGGATAAAATCTTATTTAAAAAGGAGTTGGTAAAGTACAAAAAGAAGAGTGTTGACCTTACCTTAGTTATGACACAAGCAACCCCATGTCCACTCCATGACAACCCACACTCCTCCCCACCATACCTTGTACCTTTTACCTTCCTCACAAGCCATCCCCATGCCTTTGAGAGCTGGATAATCATCCTCTCTCCTCATTTTCTTTCATTTGTTCTCATTTCACAAGAAGATCAAACTCCTTTCTCTCTCACTTTCTCTCTCTAGAAATCCGAGATTCAAGGGCTGATCTTGAGAGTTTCCTCCACCTTTGGTAAGCATAATCCATTTCCTTTAAGATTATCTCAATTATTTCCACTCAAATCATGGGTATCTTACACAAACTCCATTATATTTGTGTTAGAGCTTCGAACCTTCAAGCAATTCTTCAAGTGTTCTTGGGTTGAACACTTCTCTTCTTCAACACTTATCTACTGAAATCACACAAGGTGAGTTCATACCCCTACATTTTCATGTTTTCTCAAGTTTTTAGGGGGGGGGGGGGGGGGGGGGGGGGAATACAAGTCAAAACATCAAGAACACATCTAAACTTTTCTAACAGCTTTCATCAGAAAAGTTAAACTCCATTCACGGAATGTTTTGGACATCTTAAGTATTTTTGTTTTCAAAACTGTTTTAGGTGTATGTAGTTCCACTTCTTAGCTTTAAAATGACTACTTTCACATCTCCATACGATTTTTCTACAATTTATGGTGATTTTTACAAAACTGCCTATCATTTCAAACATCAATCCGGACCAGTCTGTGATTATGGACTTTTTCACCCAAGTTAGAGGTCATTAAAAATTATAATAAAAATTATGAACAAACTAGACTCATTTTCCAAACTCTCAGAAGTTACAGAACCTGATTTGGACATTTTATGATTTTTCTACAATTTTTCCAATAACAGTTACAGAAAATGTTATTAACAGAAAAACACAATAAATTTCATTTCACCTTGTAACATGTTGAGCAAGGTATACATCGTTATGTGATTATGTGTAGTTGCAATATATGACATATTTTGTATTCTTACATAGACATACATCAGAAAACAAATGGATTTACACCTTCACAAGTATGACATATATATATATAGATATACATATATATATATATATATATATATATATATATATATATATATATATATATATATATATATATATATATACACACGATATTACGAGGCTCTATCCATTAAAATATAAACAGTGATAAATTATGACAAGTAAGGCCTATGCTCTTTTCCCACGAAATCAATCGATAAACTATAATAGGTATAGTTTAGGGTTATTAATATAACAAACACAATATTAAAGGTCTTACACTTACAAAAGAGTTATTGCCGCTATGGACGATTAAGATAATCTATAATAAGTATAGTTAAGCCATTATACCCCCACAAACGAACGCGTTAATTATAATAGGTATAGTTATGGTAAATACATATTACAAACAAAGTAATAAACTATAATAGGTATAGTTTATGTTTCATCTACCCTAGGAACTAAATTACAAGAAAGGAATTCACCATCACTTTCGATAAGCTATTCATATGCATAGTTCAGGTTCACTAATCTCTATTACTCCCCGGTGAACTATGATATGTATAGGTTATATTCACATTAACACATCATATAGGTTATATTCACCATCACTTTCGATAAGCTATTCATATGCATAGTTCAGGTTCACTAATCTCTATTACTCCCCGGTGAACTATGATATGTATAGGTTATATTCACATTCACCATCACTTATGATATGTATAGGTTACACTCACCATCACCATCACTTTCGATAAGCTATTCATATGCATAGTTCAGGTTCACTAATCTCTATTACTCCCCGGTGAACTATGATATGTATAGGTTATATTCACATTCACCATCACTTATGATATGTATAGGTTACACTCACCATCACCATCACTTTTGATAAGCTATTCATATGCATAGTTCAGGTTCCCTAATCCCTATTACTCCCCGGTGAACTATGATATGTATAGGTTATAATCATAATAGATTTTCATATGGTTAGACTTCAACTATAATCGTTGAGCGTATATGCTTGAGTCATACAAGAATTTAGTCTGGATTGACTTGGAATTGGTGGTGCCCGCCTCATCTCCTTTTCCTTGTTTGGTTGTGGACCTAGGGCGGACCCATTATATTCGACGTTTTATCTAACCTAAATCTTATATAACTTATATAGGTTGGACAATTATAGGGGAAATCTACGGGTAAATCTAGAATACATCAACGCATCGCTTAGAATTATTTTGTTTACACTTAACTAAGAAAATATTGGATTTTCTGGAAATCAAACTTCATCGATTTTTAAAAAAAAGGGAAAACGGTTTCTACTCCAAACAAAACTCTTATGAACTCACCAACTTAATTGTTGACACTTTTCAAAACTACTTGTATTCTCAGGAAATCAGTGAAACAGGAAAACTTCAGCGCTTTGAGGATGGGACGTTAAACCGTCAACAATTTATTTTTGTCATCATATTGTAATTGATTTTGAAACATGTAAACATATACTTTGATGTAACTTTTTCAATTATATTTATGATGGTTGTATTTACTTTGAGCACTATTATACACGTTGTTATGATACTGTACATGAAGTCCTCCACCCCTGGACGTTTCCGCCATCCTTGGTTTGGGGGTGTGACAGATTGGTATCAGAGCATTGTTTATAGTGAACTCAGTATATCGAACCACATAAGATATACAAACTATAAATACATTGGAACCGAAAGTCTCTGATTTAAAGTTTTCAAAACAACTATACTTTTAGAAACAAATAATTCTTCGGTAAAAGTAGGAGCATGTGCACACACACACTAGGGTCAGTATCACGATGGGATGAGACAAAAGTAGTAATTGTTGAACAATACGAGTAGGCTTGGGGATGTATAGTCAGGACTGGGAATGACATAGCCTGATCAACTACGTCTCACCCAAAAATGATTACCATATGCCCAGGAATGGTCGTAGGAGTTGCAACAAGTCTAAAAACTTACCAACACTACCACAATGAAATACCATAGGGGTATTTGGAATTATTATAATTACTTATTTGAAGACTAAATAGATTTTTATCAATAGGTCAATAACTGCCTAGAGGATACAATAAAACTATATGTATCCAGGACGTCATAGGCTTAGAATCTGTGAATCTTTGCTTTACTTCCTGTTCTCGTTGGATTGGGGATTTAGAGTTAGGTTCGCTTATTCGAAGGTCTATCCTGTCCCAAATACATGTGACTAGTATACACTAAATAATATATTGAAGTACCTGATAAAGATCACCTTATAATTATCTAATTAGTACATCTACTTAGTTATCTCTTATATCCCCATTTCTCGCAAAGATATTATGGCTGAATTCCTTCTCCACGACGACCCGTACTACCCTAACCACGGCAATACTGAATGGCTCGGAGAGGAGCCATAGAGTGAGTACCGAATCCCTTTGGATGGTCATCAAGCTGAAGGCTTTGCTGATGGTCCTGACCCCAACCCTGAAGTGGAGAACCTACCCTGATAGCCCTTGTTCCAAATCCTAACCCTCGTCCGGTTATTCAAGGCCCAACGCCTCCTTGGGTAGAGTGCTTGGAAACCTGGAAAGAAGAACACGACCAACCTAGGTTGTTAAGTGGAGACATTCGAATCCTTCAGAATCCGGAGACTACACTATTCAAGGGAACCGTAGCATTGCCCAAAATCTTCCTTACGTTAATGAGATGTAGACCTATTATCCTCGAACCCTATACTACAAACAATATACATATGGTAACTCTAAGAAATTCTTAATATATATCAAGTAATTTTAGAAAGGGATCAGGCGAAACAAATCACTAGATGCATTTGAGTCACCACCACTAAAATTCATTCACAAGGACTTTGTTGCGAATTACATACAAAATACTTTTAAGACAGAACATGATACAGACAAGTCTGGCTTGATAACTTCTGACTTGTCACTATTATCAAAAACTTATCGTTTGTACGTCTCTACCAACTTATGACAGGACTATGCCGCCAAAGAAAAAGTCCAGACCCTCCGGGAGCACAGCACCGCCCCCTCCGCAGTTTGATCCCATAATGTTTCAAGCTGCCGTAACAGCAGCAGTGGCGGCAGCAATGTCGCAAATGGGTACAAATGGATCCGGCGGCTTCGGATCCGGGAATACTAACTCGAATCAGGGGGACAACACAGGACGCACTAAGGAGTGTTCTTACAAAGACTTCACAAATGGCAAACCCGATTCTTTCGACGGAAGCGGGGGCGTCATCGCGCTGATGCAATGGTTTGAAAGGACCGAAGCAGTCTTTGAAATCTGCGCTTGTCCCGAAGCGAGCAAAGTCAAGTATGCGGCATTCACTTTTACAAGAAAAGCTCTTACTTGGTGGAATAGCCGAGTTAAGAAAAGCTCTTACTTGGTGGAATAGCCGAGTTAAGTCACTTACACCTGCAGTGGCTAACTCTATAAGCTGGGAGGATCTAAAAGCTTTAATTCTAAAAGAGTATTGCCGAAGAGGCGAAGTGCAAAAACTAGAAGAGGAACTCTGGAACCTCAAAATGTCGGGAATGGATCTCGAAGCTTATACTGCCCGATTCAATGACCTAGCACTCCTCTGTCCTGCAATGGTCACCCCAGAGGAGAAGAAGATAGAACGATACCTTTGGGGGCTATCATCCCAGATTCATGATAGTGTATTGGCCTCAAGACCAACTACCTTCGACAGCGCCAAGGAGTTGGCACAACAACTCATCGACCATCGAGCCAGCCGTGACACTTCGACAACCACGCCAATTGTCACGATTCATGCTGCCACAACCCTCACCACACCAACTCCCATAAAGCAATACGCTAGAACCCTTCCGAAATGTAACAAGTGTAGCTTCCATCACACTGGGGCTTGTAGAGAATTGCATTGCAAGAACTGCAATAGAAAAGGGCACACTACCCGTTTCTGTAAGGCACCGGTACGACCCATCAACCAGTTCCCCGGCTCTGGAGTAAGCCCAGCCTGTTACAAATGTGGGGAAACAGGCCACTTTAAAAGGAACTGCCCAAGAGCAAGGGATGCCAGTGGTGGTGGAAGGGTACTTGCGATCACCGAAGGAGAGACCACCCCGGAACTGCCTGCAAATATTAGTACGTGTTTCCAACACCGACGTTTAAATTCCAAATTTCTTTATTTAATTAAGTCTCACATCGATTTAAGCATGCATAGTAGTAATGCCAAAGATTAAACTGGGAGCCTAAACAATAGGAAATCCCAAGGCCGTCATAAGACCATTCTAGGAATTTGCTTCGACTCCGCAGTGGGACTGCATCATAGGGATGTAGGTCAAACTTTCGAGAACATGCTTCTACTTTATAGGTGAGCGGTTAAAATACATCTAGGTTCAATGTTAGCCCTGACTAGGAACTCTAATTCATTAAGAAGAATTACTAAGTTATTTGTTATGATTTCCTCACTTATACATTCCCCAGTTATATATAACAAATACCTGGTAGATAATAAAATGTGAGAATTCTGACTTAGTTTCTTTTCCTCGTTGGGATGTGAAACTGAAATAGAATCGCACATTTTACTATCCGCCCAGTATTGGTTATATCATAATGTGTATAAGCTAAGTTTTCATGTATGATAACTCGTCTCTTAGTCAGAATCAAAATAATGTAGAGCCGACCTTAGTCATTTACAAACTCCTTGCCTAAATTCGAATTTCGGGACGAAATTCCCTCTAACGGGGGGATGATGTGACAACCGTCAACTTTCGGTCAAGTCAAAGTCAACTAAAAGTCAACAAGTCAAACCGGTCAACTCAAATTGCCGTGAGTACTAGAGTTTACGTTACGTAACTTCTAAACAACTCTCTATTTTAATGAGAGATCATAAATCGAAAAGTGCGTTCACCTAAATCTCCTTAACCTGAAACGGTGGTACGTAGAAAGCCAAACCGATACGACAATGTTACATACTCATCGGGAGTATGCAAGATCCCTAATCAAGGCTTAACGGGGTTTAAGGACCTTGCAGTGCGTAGCCGGACACTCAAAAAGGTCACCAGTGAAATCTCTCCCACATATCTCTAAGTATGTGAAACCTCTCCCACATATCTCTAAGTATGTGAAATCTCTCCCACATATCTCTTTATATGCGAAATCTCTCCAAGTATGTCAATTCTCTCCCAAATCTCTCCAAGTATGTCAAATCTCTCCCAAATCTCTCTAAGTATGTGAAATCTCTCTCACATATCTCTTTGTATGTGAAATCTCTCCAAGTATGTCAAATCTCTCCCAAATCTCTCTAAGTATGTGAAATCTCTCTCACGTATCTCTTCGTATGCGAAATCTCTCCAAGTACGTCAAATCTCTCCCAAATCTCTCTGAGAACGAGGAATCTCTCTCGAAATCTCTCCCAACTTTCTATAATCACTCGGGGCATCCCGACCCTCAAATTTGGCAAAAATAGCCCAAGAACGGAAGTCTACGCGAAAAACGGACTTAAGGAAACGAACCCTCCGAACCGAAAGTACTATTCATGAACCGAACCGAAAGCACTATTCATGAGGGTCTGAACCGAAAGTACTGTTCATGAGCTGAACCGAAACCACTGTTCATCCGAACCGAACCCGGCATTGAAGGAGATCCGAACCGAACCATGCAAGGAAGAAAGGTCCGAACCGAAAGTACTGTTCACAACAGTACCTTCGGTTCTGGCTTCCCTTCGGACCGAACCTGCTTCCGCTTCTCGCCTTCGCTTCGGATAGCTTCACCTTGGACCGAGCCACTCCTTCGCGCCTTCGCCTCTGGATTCAACCACCCGCGTCCGAACCAAGCCCCGCCTGACCGGACTTCGGCCTAAGGACCGAGCTTCGGCCTAGGTCCGAAGAAACTCGCTGGAAAATGCAATTTTCACCCCGTTTTTGCGTATTTTTGCGTTTTAAACCCATTTTTAATTATTTTAACATGGGATTTTCACCCAAAACCTTATTTTTAATTATAAGACCCCTAAATTAATGATTTAATCACATTTTAAGGATAAAATCTTATTTAAAAAGGAGTTGGTAAAGTACAAAAAGAAGAGTGTTGACCTTACCTTAGTTATGACACAAGCAACCCCATGTCCACTCCATGACAACCCACACTCCTCCCCACCATACCTTGTACCTTTTACCTTCCTCACAAGCCATCCCCATGCCTTTGAGAGCTGGATAATCATCCTCTCTCCTCATTTTCTTTCATTTGTTCTCATTTCACAAGAAGATCAAACTCCTTTCTCTCTCACTTTCTCTCTCTAGAAATCCGAGATTCAAGGGCTGATCTTGAGAGTTTCCTCCACCTTTGGTAAGCATAATCCATTTCCTTTAAGATTATCTCAATTATTTCCACTCAAATCATGGGTATCTTACACAAACTCCATTATATTTGTGTTAGAGCTTCGAACCTTCAAGCAATTCTTCAAGTGTTCTTGGGTTGAACACTTCTCTTCTTCAACACTTATCTACTGAAATCACACAAGGTGAGTTCATACCCCTACATTTTCATGTTTTCTCAAGTTTTTAGGGGGGGGGGGGGGGGGGAATACAAGTCAAAACATCAAGAACACATCTAAACTTTTCTAACAGCTTTCATCAGAAAAGTTTCACTCCATTCACGGAATGTTTTGGACATCTTAAGTATTTTTGTTTTCAAAACTGTTTTAGGTGTATGTAGTTCCACTTCTTAGCTTTAAAATGACTACTTGCACATCTCCATACGATTTTTCTACAATTTATGGTGATTTTTACAAAACTGCCTATCATTTCAAACATCAATCCGGACCAGTCTGTGATTATGGACTTTTTCATCCAAGTTAGAGGTCATTAAAAATTATAATAAAAATTATGAACAAACTAGACTCATTTTCCAAACTCTCAGAAGTTACAGAACCTGATTTGGACATTTTATGATTTTTCTACAATTTTTCCAATAACAGTTACAGAAAATGTTATTAACAGAAAAACACAATAAATTTCATTTCACCTTGTAACATGTTGAGCAAGGTATACATCGTTATGTGATTATGTGTAGTTGCAATATATGACATATTTTGTATTCTTACATAGACATACATCAGAAAACAAATGGATTTACACCTTCACAAGTATGACATATATATATAGATATACATATATATATATATATATATATATATATATATATATATATATATATATATATACACGATATTACGAGGCTCTATCCATTAAAATATAAACAGTGATAAATTATGACAAGTAAGGCCTATGCTCTTTTCCCACGAAATCAATCGATAAACTATAATAGGTATAGTTTAGGGTTATTAATATAACAAACACAATATTAAAGGTCTTACACTTACAAAAGAGTTATTGCCGCTATGGACGATTAAGATAATCTATAATAAGTATAGTTAAGCCATTATACCCCCACAAACGAACGCGTTAATTATAATCGGTATAGTTATGGTAAATACATATTACAAACAAAGTAATAAACTATAATAGGTATAGTTCATGTTTCATCTACCCTAGGAACTAAATTACAAGAAAGGAATTCACCATCACTTTCGATAAGCTATTCATATGCATAGTTCAGGTTCACTAATCTCTATTACTCCCCGATGAACTATGATATGTATAGGTTATATTCACATTAACACATCATATAGGTTATATTCACCATCACTTTCGATAAGCTATTCATATGCATAGTTCAGGTTCACTAATCTCTATTACTCCCCGGTGAACTATGATATGTATAGGTTATATTCACATTCACCATCACTTATGATATGTATAGGTTACACTCACCATCACCATCACTTTCGATAAGCTATTCATATGCATAGTTCAGGTTCACTAATCTCTATTACTCCCCGGTGAACTATGATATGTATAGGTTATATTCACATTCACCATCACTTATGATATGTATAGGTTACACTCACCATCACCATCACTTTTGATAAGCTATTCATATGCATAGTTCAGGTTCCCTAATCCCTATTACTCCCCGGTGAACTATGATATGTATAGGTTATAATCACAATAGATTTTCATATGGTTAGACTTCAACTATAATCGTTGAGCGTATATGCTTGAGTCATACAAGAATTTAGTCTGGATTGACTTGGAATTGGTGGTGCCCGCCTCATCTCCTGTTCCTTGTTTGGTTGTGGACCTAGGGCGGACCCATTATATTCGACGTTTTATCTAATCTAAATCTTATATAACTTATATACGTTGGACAATTATAGGGGAAATCTACGGGTAAATCTAGAATACATCAACGCATCGCTTAGAATTATTTTGTTTACACTTAACTAAGAAAATATTGGATTTTCTGGAAATCAAACTTCATCGATTTTTAAAAAAAAAGGGAAAACGGTTTCTACTCCAAACAAAACTCTTATGAACTCACCAACTTAATTGTTGACACTTTTCAAAACTACTTGTATTCTCAGGAAATCAGTGAAACAGGAAAACTTCAGCACTTTGAGGATGGGACGTTAAACCGTCAACAATTTATTTTTGTCATCATATTGTAATTGATTTTGAAACATGTAAACATATACTTTGATGTAACTTTTTCAATTATATTTATGATGGTTGTATTTACTTTGAGCACTATTATACACGTTGTTATGATACTGTACATGAAGTCCTCCACCCCTGGACGTTTCCGCCATCCTTGGTTTGGGGGTGTGACAGCAGAGTTTTCCTACAACAACAGCCATCATTCGAGCATCAGTATGCCACCCTTTGAGCTGTTGTATGGGAGGAGGTGTCGGACCCCCATTTGTTGGGGAGAGGTTGGACAGAGGGTGATAGGCAGTACAGAGATCGTGCTTCATACGACAGAGCAGATTCAGCAGGTCAGACAGAGGTTGTTGGCCGCTCAGAGCCGACAGAAGAGTTATGCAGACAGACGCCGGTCCGAGCTTGAGTTTCAGGTCGGCGACCTTGTGCTCCTGAAGGTCTCTCCTTGGAAAGGAGTGATTCGATTCAGAAAGAGGGGCAAGTTGGGGCCCCGATATATTGGCCCTTTCCGTGTGATCGCGAGGGTAGGCCGGGTAGCCTATCGTTTGGATTTACCAGCAGAGTTGGGGCAGATTCACGACACTTTCATGTGTCGTAGCTGAGGAAGTGTATAGCCGACGAGTCGGCAATTGTTCCATTAGAGGATATTCAGGTGGATGCGAGCCTGAATTATGCCGAGAGACCAGTGGCCATCAGAGATCGGAAAATCAAGGTTTTGAGGAACAAGGAGGTACCCCTGGTGTTGGTTCAGTGGCAACATCGGAAGGGATCAGAGATGACCTGGGAGCCGGAGCATGAGATGCGTGAGCAGCATCCGGAGCTATTTACAGAGCGAGACTTCGAGGGGAAAGTCTAGTTCTAGTGGGGGAGAATTGTAACAGCCCGGATTTCCAGGTATCTTTTATGCATATATTTTTGGTATTTTGTGGGGGGACTCGGCGAGTTGGAGCTCAAACTCACCGAGTAGGATCGCGGTTCTAGACGCGGGTTCGCGCCTGGACTCGGCGAGTCCGTGCTGTTAAATAAAACCCTAATTTCCCGGTCCTAAGCCCTATTTAAAGGACCTTATGGCCCTTCATTGCGGCTACCTTGACCTTAAGAGCACCAAATCAGCTGAGGGTTCTTGTGAGTGAGATAAGAGGCAATTATTCTTCAATTTTGTGTGTGTTTGCAAGAAAGGAAGGGGAAAGTCAAGCTAGAAGAGTTGGGGAACTTGGATCTACTTCCATTTCGTCATAGGAGGCTTCTTGAGGTATAATTCAGAGCTTATTCTCGTGTTTTTGTTGATATGGTCAAATCTAGGGTTTCTTCATGCCTTATTTGCTTTGTATTTGAAGTGTGAGAGGTCCCATGGGGATATGGTGCTTAGATCTGGACCTTAGTAGGTCCAGAGAGTCCCTAATGTCATGCTTTATGTCCTTCCTTTTGGGTTGGAGATTTAGGTTGCCATTTTAGAGGCCATTTCTTCAAAAGGAGCCTTGTAGGCATTGCATGGTAGCCAAGACTGTGACTTTACGTGATGAATATGCTTAGAAGGGCCAGATCTATGAGTTGATGGAGCGGATCTGACCTCATAAGCGAGTTTGAGTTGATGCATGGCATGGACTCGCCGAGTCCGAAGAACAGACTCGGCGAGTAGCATGAAGATTGTCCTTAACCACTCAGCGAGTGGTCCTGCCGAGTTATGGGTTGAATCAGTGAGTCAGGGAGAGTTAGAGAGGGTTGTCAGGTGGACTGAGTCGAGTTGGAACTCGCCGAGTTGTTCTTGAGACTCGGCGAGTTGAGTCGTGGTGGCCCCGTGATTCATGCCAGGTGGAACTCGTCGAGTCAGGGGAGCACTCGACGTGTCAAGAGGGGATCCTACGGAGTCAGTGAACACGTATAGACTCGCCGAGTCGCCCTAGTGCACTCGCCGAGTCCGGTCAAAGTTGACCGTTGACTATTGACCAGAGTTGACCAGTGTTGACTTGATAGGGGTAGTCAACCTTAGTGGTAAAAGTGTTAATTAGAGATATATGATGTTATAGGAGGATTATAGCTCAGAGGATCGAGCACGAGTGATTTCCAGGATTCGCGAGATACATGAGGTGAGTCTTCTCACTATACTTTACCTTGAGTAGGTAATCAGAGTTATGTGACAGAGTATTTGTATGCTATATGTATGTTATATGTTGTACTGCATTATTTCTATGTGATTTATGTTATGCATGTTTATAGAGATGGAACCGGAAGGTTCCCAGAGTTAGAACCAATGGGTTCACAGAGTAGGGTCTACGGACCCATAGAGTTATAGCCTCGAGTGGCTAATATGTGTTATGTGTGGTATTTTGGGGAACTCACTAAGCCTTGTGCTTACAATGTTAGTGTTGTTTGTTTCAGGTACTAGTGATGACCGTGGGAAGGCGCCGACTTGATCTGTACACACGCACGGGATTTCTATGATATGTGATATTGGGATTTTGTATGATATGGATTGGAGATTTAAACTTGATGTTTTATGAAAATTAAATGAAAAATGTTTTTTATATTATGTGAAAAATTATTTTGAAATTCACGGTGTTACATGGAAGATATGGTGGATAACCTATTGACCCATGTTCAAATCCTGGCACCACTCAGCCCTTGTGGCCGTGGAGGTTCGCCTGCAGTGACTCCAGGGCATGAGGCAAAGCCTCATGTTTGCAGCGGGGGATTAGTCGGTGCGCGAAAGCTGGCCTGGAAACCCTCGTTAGGGAAGTTCCCTTTCCAAAAAAAAAGTCTTTGTATTTTTCGTAAAAAACCCAGAAAATCCGATATTTTATGTATAACGTCTGAAAATGATGAGAAAATCAAGTATAAATGCATGTGTGAATTTCGTAGTTGTAACTTATACGAGTATTGCTTAAATTCATTGTATCGTGAATAAATGATAAATGTATAAGAATATTTTTCCCAGAAAATCCGATATTTTCTGTCTTATAAAAATGTTTAGGTTCTTGTATCATTGATTAAGTTGTTTCATATTGACACAATTAAAGAATTAATCTTCTATGTGTTTAAATGGTGTTGAATCCCTACATGAGCCGTTATAACCATGCATGATAATGACTAAGGCGTCCGTCTTCGCATTTTTCCAAACGCCGTTCTTGCTAAGAATGTTGTCGCCCTAGACTAGCCTAGTCTAGCTGTGGCGAGCAACTAAGGCGTGGGGGGGGGGGGGGGGGTCACCCCGTATAGATTTATACACAAACTCATGCTTTCCATCTAAGAAACTCTGATTATAACGACAGGCTACGATTGTACACTCAGAGGTGCCAACCGATAAGTCTTACTAGATTCTCAACCTTTCCCGTTTGATAAGATTTTCCCCATGTTTAATGTTTTTACGCGTAGGTTATAGATTTTTCCATTTCAAAGGTAAGTATACAAATTCATAACTATGTAGAGGTATATTTACGATCTACAAAGTATGTGAATTTTCATTCCAAACCCAATTAACATGTAAATGGGCCACAAGGTCCAATAACATAATAAAATGGTAATTTAGGCCCAGTAGGCACGTAAATGGGCCACAAAGGCCCAATAAACATGTAATCCATAACTTAGGCCCAAATTAACATGTAGGTGGATCGCAAGACCCAGTAAACATGTCATGGAAAATGTTGGGCTCAATATACACTTAATTGGGCCCTTAGGGCCCAATGGCCAAGATCGTGAATATTAGGTCCAATAAATAGTTATCGATGTGTTTCGTTCGTTTGTTTTACTCCGTTGTTTGTTTTAGATCGAGGTTTATTAGATTGATAATAAAAAAATCTTTTTCTGTAAAAACGACATTTTTGGCCAATAATCTTCCAATACTTAATTAAGGCCTAAAGTTTGTAAAAATGACACTTTAGTCCATAATTTATAAAAAATTGTAATTTTGTCTCAAATGTCTAAAAATTTATGGTTTTAGCCTGAAAGGTTATATTTTCACATTTAGAACCTTGTTTTGCAGAAAAGTGCATTTTAACCCCCTTGTTTGTAAAAATTTACACTTTCGGCCCAATTTTGGAAAAATTTACATTTTTGGTCCAATTTGAAAATAAATGTTATTTTCACCCTTAAATTTGGTTTATTTACATTCATGACTCAAACTTTGGCCAAATAACATTTTTAACCCAAAAACTTCTTTTTTTTCGCAATTTGGGCCCCAAAAACGTGATGCCCAAATGTTGGCCCATTAAGCTTAAATTTTCATTTTTGACCCTTTGAGAGTATGTTTATCATAAAAATCCTATTTTACACATGTAGGGCCTATTTGGTCCCTTCAAAAATGTGAATGTCACTTTTTCCCCTTATCTTTTGTTTTCTTGACAATTTTTGACCTTTAACAAGGTTTTTGTTGAAATCTTTTGTGTCTTAAACATGTAATCACTTTTGGCTTGATAATGTGATGTATATAATGTCATAGTTCATAGATTTTTGCTCAATATTACTTAAAATTTCGAGATCTACTAAGATCTAACACATTTTTACCAAATAAGCTAAGAAATCCCACAAGACATGCATATAACACATAGATCACATTTTACTTGTATTCTCCCCCAAAAATCATATGAAAACCGAAAAAAAGGGGGTATGAACTCACCTTTGCTTGATGTTTCAGTTTTTGAAGGAGTGGACGAGATTTTTGGTCTTAGCCAACCTTTGATGTAGATCTCGATCTTATGGGGGTTTTCTACGAGTATGATTACCAAAAATGTTTAAGAGAAGTGATCTAATCAAGAGAAACGAGTTATATACTTTGGATATGTACACTTACCAAGAAATGATGATATTCTTGTGAAAATCCTCTTGAAATCCAAGCAAAGTTTTGAGATTTTTGGAGGAAGAAGGTGCATGATTCTTGAGAGTAATAGAGAGAATTTGGTGTAGTGTGTGTGTGTTGTGGCTCTCGGTCGAGAGTAGAAGAAAAGAGGGGAGAGAGGTAGTGAGGTAACTAACATGGATGTATGGGGGTCCTTGCATAGACATCTGTTGAACAAAATAGAGGTGGCACCTCTAAAGTTAACCCCCCCCCCATTTCACATCTTTTCCTTTTTTTATACATGGGCCGAGATTTTGGGCCAAGAAGAAAGGGTGGAGTAATTTGGGCCTTGACTTACCTTTACTCGAGATCATGGGGCCCAATGATTACTTTTCGGCCTAATGGGCTCATTAGATAGTTCACGGCCCATTTTGAAGGAAAAAGGGAGTTTATGGCCCATTAGGGCAAAATTAATTCGCTAATGGCCCAAGAAGGCCCATTAGGGTTAGAATGAATCAATCTAGACCCAAATGGTTCAAAATGTTTTAGATTTATGAATTCTGTCCAATTAGGGCTTCTAAGTCCAATAAAGTTTGAATTGGGTGCTTATTGGTCCATTAGGCCCAATAAGGAACTCTTAGTCCAATATGGACTCAAATCGGGATTCTTAGGGTTTTTAGACTCTTTGATGAACATAAATGGTTAATCTAGATGAGCAATGAGTGAGATTTACTTAGAGTATATGTTTTACATTAGTTGAATGGTTACACATGAATAGAATTTCCTAGCTAAAATGCTAGTTGTGACATCCTCTAACCACCACCGGTCATCATTCAAATCTCAAAAAATGAACCGTAAACTTGTAAATCGGAGAAGAGGGAGATTCAGATTTGAGAAGCAAGCTCAGATTGAACCCAAACCCTCTCCATCAACGATAGAGACAAAGAGGGGATCACATTCCAGGAGGAGTTTGAGATGGTTTTCAAGGGCTGATTTCGTGGCAGTTCGTGGCAGTTTTGGTGAAAGTGAGTATCAGATTTGGTTGTCGGTATTCAACATCAGGTTTGATTGTTTGGTGGTGGCATTTGAAGGCAACAATTTTCGAGGGTGGTGGTAGCAACGATTGTTGTTTTCAGTGGTGTAAAGGTTAGAAACAGGTGGAGTAGAGGTTGGGTTCCGTGATGGGCGACCAGTGTTCCCGGTGAAGTGGTTCATGGTGAAGCTGGTGTTCAGGAAAAAAAATGGTTGATGGTTCTGTGAATAAGGGAGGCCACAAAAAAAAAAGGGTCGGGTTTTGACTTTAAGGGGTGTGCTCTGGTGGTGGTTGGCCGAAAGTGGTGGATTAATGGTTTTTCAAGAGTTAGCAGAAGAGGTAGGAAGAGAGATGAGCAAAAGGAAGGTGGGGCTAGGGTGGTAGTGATGTTGGGTTTATTTTCTTTTATTTTTAAATTAATAATAATTTTATAACATTTAAATTAATTGGTAAAGAAATACAAAAGGACATAATAGTCATTTTATGACTCGTAAGGGATGAAGCTTACAAATTTAAACTGCAAGGGATGAATCATGCAACTTTTAACCAAACAAGGGATGACCGAGTTAATTTTTGAAAATAGGGATTAAACGTGCTTTCTAAAACCTACAGACGAGTGACAATTGGTGTAATTTACCCTTTCTATTGTAATGAAAATGTATTAAGTACATAAACAAATTATAAATAACATTAAACATCATCGTTAATTTATACAATCCCAAACAGAAGAACCTTTTTTTTTTGGACACAATTTGTTTAAAGTTCAGTTTATTGGAGTAATACATTTTCTTTGGCAAAAGCTTCAAGCACCCTTTTTCTGCATTCATCTTCCATTAAATTAAGTTATACTTCTGCCATCCCAATGAAAAATGTTCACTTAACACTATGGATATAATATCAACTGGAGTTATGATTTACTCCCACCTCTCCAAAAAAAAGGGCTATATTTTGAGATTGATATCAAATCTAGCACCTTTCAAAATTAATTCCAGATTAAAAGTATTACTTTCAAGTACTTGAACAAAATGATTGGCAATTCTTTTTGGCATATTCCAAATTGATTCAAGCACTTGGAAAAAACATGCGGCTTTTAGTAGTGAAGCCTAATTTAACAGCTTATAAAGAGAGGGACTCAAAGCAGCAGCTGCAGCAACAACAACATATTATAATAATAATAATAATAATAATAATAATAATAATAAAAATATCAAAACAAAACAAAAACTACTTGGTTATTCTATGAATCCCATACCGACAAAGAGAGCCATTCTGGTCTTTCTGGAGGCGTAAAGGAGATTATGCCTACTCATCATCATAACAACATTCACGTACATTATATTAACCATTTCAATTGTATGAAAGATTTATAATAGTTTTAATCGTATGAACGTACGATTTATAGCAGAAAAATTAAATCCGACAAAGATATTTTCATTTGTATGATTTTTATATATAACTTTATAGGAGCTAGAGGGGCATGTGTCGTTTAATACTTTTCCAAATTTTTTTGTATAAATAGCAATTGTAATATTTTGTCCACCCAAAACAATAAATAAAATCAATTTATAATTTGGTTCCCATTTATAGATTTTGTTGCTCTCCCACTATGTTGACTCTCCTACTAATATAAAGTTACACATTTAATGCTCCCATATACTAATATTTTAATAACAAAAATAGTAGAACAATTACACTTCAATGTCAGCAGCTAGTCCAGCGGCTGCAGCCGGTGCTGGCCCTGGTGCCGCCGCATCACCGGCGATACATTGTTTGAAAAGCAGCGGAGGAAATAAAAAACTCTCAAATTGCCCGATCTTGCAGTCACTGCATCTTTCACGAAAATCACTTATGGATGCGCAACAGTCGGTGGCAGCATGGAGGAGTTGGAAGTTCTGGGTGTTAAACTTCAGGAAAGATAATCGGAGACATGAGTAAACCTTGTGGATGGAAGCAACACACTGGAACTTTTTGAAGAAAGACAAGGAATCATAGTGATGGGTAAGAGATGGCCATTTAAATAGTTCATCGAGTTCTTGGTCTAGGGGTTGCTCTGCCATGGCTATGGCGGAGGAAGCAAGAACCACCGCGATGAAAATCTGAACCTTATTCATCTTCTCTTCGTTTTTTGTTTGATTTGCGGTGGTGATTGTTGAATTAGATAATGGGGAAATTGGCCAATTATATAGAGAAAGTGAGGGGGGATGGTTGGGTATATAGATGAAAAATTAACATATATGAATTTCATCAATTAATTGCGTCATTAATGGTGGATATTATGAAAATGAAATATCCAAATATGATATAATTATATATTATTATTATATAGTATTATATATTAAGAAAAATAACATAGACTAATTAAAGAAATAGTTCTTTTCTTGTAGTATAATTTAAGGCACGGTACCACACATCATTTTATTGACAGATTGGTCTTGCAATGTATGTTGTCTCATTTTTTATGTGTAGAGTTAAAAAATAGTTCTTTTCTTATATATGAATTTCATCCAATTACAGAAATACGCATTTTTTATGTGTAGAGTTAAAAAAAATAGTCCCCTTGGTACATCCACTGTAATTTGGTGACATAGAGTAATTACAGAAATAGTTCTTTTCTTATATATGAATTTCATCGATTTCTGTTTTCATTTGATAAATTGCTCAAGTATTTTGACATTTAATATTTATTTAAATCAATTTAATAATCTGAAAGATAAATTTTCATCTTAAAAAAGTATGTTTATATTTGAATCAAGCAAATTATTATAAAGTAAAAAATAGCTTTAAAATTCGTAATCAAAAGTAGGTATAAAGTCATTTGTATATATATTTTTAGTTCATAATGAATTTTGGTTCTTCAGATATCTTTTATATATTAAGATATGTGGCATTGGATGTCTCAAGAGGACGATCAAATAATAATTCATGTGGGTTTTTTTTTTTTTTCTTTTTTTTTTCAAAATTTAAAATATTATAACTTGAAATAACATAAGGCTTTTAGATTTGCATAGGTTATACGTACAAATAAGTTATAAAAACTTTGATAATTTGGTAATCTAGGTTTAACCAATTGGGTTATTTTAACCTTCTTATTAAAGAAGGTAATGTTGACCAGTCTTTTTATAAAACGTTGATTTTGTTTTTTTTTTTTTAAATAAAAACAAAAATATATTTCTACTTTAACCCAAAATAATAACTTGTGGAAATGAAACAATGTCACTCGTGCATGTATCCTATTATTTATCATTATTTATTACTATATTTTTGTTATTTTGACAATATTTTCATAAATATTTCAAGTACCTACTTATCTTAATTTCAGACGAATCCTATTAAAAATATCAAATTTAGAAAAAATTTCTATTTAATTTGTCAAGCGTGTAATATTTAACAATCATACACTTACAGACATGCATTAATTATTTATACAATCATGGTTTACAAATTTATAATTAAAAACTATGTAGTTTTTATTATATAACTTATTTTATCTTTTTATTCTATTCAAATTTATATTGCATTTTATAAAATCATGATTTTATCAGATATATATACATACAAAAGGATATCAAATAATCACAACAATATATATATATATATATATATATATATATATATATATATATATATATATATATATATATATATATATATATATATATATTAATTTTGACTAATCATTAAAAACTTACATACAAAACATATATCTTTGTGCTCAAATACTTTTTTTGCAAATCTTTGGTTAGTCATTTCGATTGAAATTATCAATAGCATTTTTATTTCTCAATTTTGATTTCGACGAATATTAACATAGTATAATATAAAATCAAGTATCCCAAATCCACCCAATAAATTACTATAATATCCAAATTTTCAAACCAAATTTATCATTTTTAAATTCATATAAAAACATCGTTCATAAAAACCATCTCAAGAAAATCACAAATATCAAATACAAATCATCATCAAAATATCAGAGTGTCCAAATATATCTGGAATCATAAACTACCGGCGAATGTGTACAATCAAATCTTTGCCTTCCTGCGATCCTCGGAAGTACCTAAAACACATTTAATCAATAATTGTAAGCACGAAGCTTAGCAAATTCCCCTAAAATACCACATACAATACATCACAAGATAAACAACTATGAGTTATCAATAACCTTGGAGACTACCCGAAGTCTCAGTGGGCAAACTGCACGCCCTGTGGGTTATTAGCAACCCTGGATACTAACTGAAGTCTCATGCATGGAAGAAAATAAAGGACCAAACTAACATCTGTATGACTCTAAGCACCCTAAAACGTCTGAAAGGACACCTCATATTCTTTGGAGTATTCCATACTCACAAAGATCAAGGTTTTGGGACCAAAGGAACATAAATCCAAGCCTAACAAGATGTAGCAAAACAAGCTCCAAGGTGTGAACTTTATACCTTCAAAATATGAACAAAGAGATGTAGATTTTGGATCCAAAGGCTTTAATGCACCACCACTTCTTGAATGATCTTCGTTCACTACCAAGAACAATCAAAGATCACTTTCAAGCTTCAAATATCACTCATAAGGCTAAGGTTTCGATTTTAGGTTTTAGAGGAATTGAGGTTGGTCATAAGAAGGTCCAAGGGGATTAAGATGTTTAGATAGGGGACACAACCCTAAAAATTTAAGGTTAAAAAGGTGCAAGAGTATGCCCGACATACTCACATGTACACCCAGCGTAGGGCCAGTCCAAAGGTTTTCAATGCCCTGGGCAAATAAGGTTAATGATGCCCTATGTTTAACAACTAATACATATAACGATATGAATTACTCATAAATATATTCAAATTGCATATGTTTATGCAAAATGTCCATAACAAGAAACACCAATTAAAAATGCCAATAAAAAGAAGCTTCGGTTTTGAAATAATAATTTACTTTCAAAGTCATAGCTCAATCATTTATAATCAAATTAATGAAATTAGACAAATACAAATGCAATGTTTTTTGAAAATCAAACATAACTCCAACTTAAAGTCTAAAAGAGTCAATGTTGTTTACTAATCTTTTTGGTAAAAATAATTATTAGAATTATGAATCACATAATCAAAAAGCTGTTGGGAGTATCAATATATATATATATATATATATATATATATATATATATATATATATATATATATATATATATATATATAAAGTGAAAACAAGAAAAAAGAAAAGTTGGATTAACTAATTTGGATACATGTTTTAAGCCAAAGAGTGAGTTAGGTCATTTTTCTCTTGGACAAATTCAACTTTCAAGTCAAGGGGCAAAAAACCCCAACTGAAGGTTCAAGTACATCGGAGGCTTAGACTTCAATATATATATATATATATATATATATATATATATATATATATATATATATATATATATATATATATATATATATAAAGTGAAAACAAGAAAAAAGAAAAGTTGGATTAACTAATTTGCAAAAGGGCAGATACATGTTTTAAGCCAAAGAGTGAGTTAGGTCATTTTCCTCTTGGACAAATTCAACTTTCAAGTCAAGGGGCAAAAAAACCCAACTGAAGGTTCAAGTACTTCGGAGGCTTAGACTTCAATTTTCAAGACAAGAAAGAAACCTTGACCTTTCTCTGGCTATTTTCGCAAAGTTCAGAATGCTATTTAACAATAATATATGAAACATTTATGCTAGAACAATAGAACTCTAGAAAGATTGTTAGAAGGCTGCCTTGAAAGCAAAACGAGATTCGGGGAAAAAGTGTTACCGAAGAATACTTACTTTTAATAACTTTAAAAACAAACACATATATCAATCAGAAAACTTAAGTAAAGAAAAAAAGAGGCGATTTTCATTGTTGTTTGAGAGAAATTAATAAAAAAAACAGATCTCGTTCATGCCCACAATATGAACGATAGAAATAGAAAACCTCACACAATGCCCCTCGATAAGAAAAAAAGAATCGAAAATTAAAGTTCATGTTTTTACTTGAAAGGGAATGTTCAGTTCCCCACTCCTCTGTATATAAAAGATAGAATCAGAAAACTCTCAGCGACTCCTCGGTAATTCTTACCCAATCGGCCAGTCTCCTCATCTTCTTAGGCGTGCGTTTTTTAGCTGTAATTGCCGCCTTCTTTCTAGTTTCACGTTCCAGATCGCGCCCTTCTTCCCTGGACTACTTTTGTGGACAAAATTTTGGTCCAAGTTACATATACCCGTAAGAGTTGAAACAAATGTGATGCCCTATCCTATACTGATGCCCTGGGCAGTGGCCCAGTTCGCCCTGCCCTTGGGCCGGCCCTGGCCCAACATACTCTACCTTTGACCTACCACAAGCAGCTGAGTTACGCCCAATATACGGGCCTTATATGCAACAATTTTAAATGTCAAGGGTTGAAATGAAAGTACCTGACATCGGGCATTACAATTACAAGTGACAAAAATTGGAATGATATATTAACCCAACTTGAACTCGACAATAAGCAAACAGATTTGTTTAAAATATTTTATATCGTTTACTTAATTAGCTTGACATGACATGACATAAAATTTAAACGAGTGAGGTTATGGTAAAAAAAATTTACCTGAAAATGATCAATCTATTTATATGCAAGTTTTTAGTTATTTATGTATCATGTTTTGTAATATGGAAGCCACTGTGTGGCTTAGGTTAAATTCAACCTATTAGTTCTAAAGGATATGAAGTTCTTTCCTAATATTGGGTTCAGGAATTCATGCTCGTAGGTAAAGAGGCTGAAGAATAAAGAACATTAACAATATCTTGAAAGATGGATGCATTTTTCCACTGTGTAGTACATTAGCTCCTCGTCCAACTTATTTTCTTCTGATTTCAAATCAATTAAAAGCTTTTCAGTCCAGTCACTTGCTACTGTTAAAGGAAAGCAGTTCGCACATTGAATCAATTAATCTAACTCCCCTTTCATACAGGGTGAAACATGAAAGTTGTCCAATAGTCCACTGGGCTAATCGAATGTCAATGACACAAGTAGTAATTTCATTTATTGACATAAACGAGAAGAAATAGAAAGCGTAAAGAGGGTCATATCATGATGGCATGCTTTCCATTCTCTTGTTACAATAGACTATAATTACCACTAGATTATAAAATAGGTCCATAAGCACGAACCACAGTTAGGAAGGTGAGTTATAAATCTTTTTGGAATTCCTATATATAAAGTTAGGTTTGCTTATACAATAAAACGAAGTGAGGTAAAATCATTAGTTAGGCAAGTGGGAAAAAGTTACTTTGTTCCCATATTTAAAAAAAAAGTAAGGTGCTCTTCCTTCACCCTCTATCCATACTACGATGGCCAGCTAACATATGTTTGGTTGTTCAATAGCTAATTCCATTTTGGTTCATTTCAGTACATTTTGTCCTTTTTTTTCATTTCTCTCTGACACTCAACGATTCCACTCAGCCACTTCCTTCTCCTTGTGAGCTCTTCATCCACCTCTACCTCCCTAACTCCACTCTTTCATTTTCCCTTACTATGTTTTTCCCCTCCGATTAACCAACTCACATTATTGCCAATTATTTATACCGTTTCCATTTGCACCTCCCATAATTCTATTCTTGTAAAATGTTTGTTACTCTCATCACAACATGACTCATTTACAACGTCTAAACCCTAAACATGATAAACTGACATAAACTCAACATGGAAACATACAGGTTGACATCACTTATCACAGTGACAAGTATTTGGAGTTTGATATGTGAGAAAACAACAAGGACTACCATGCAAGTGTATTATATCACGATATGTTTACCAAAATGTCTTTGTCTATGGCATTTGAGTGGTTGATAAGATGACATTTAGTTAAGTTAATTAGTTAAGGATTCAAGTCTCGTTTTTCAACGTCGGTGTAAATTTAAAAGTATATTCTAATGATGTATAGATTAGCTACTAAAAATACATCGCATTATGTTTTCTGGTGTGACCAACTTCACCATCAAACCGAAAATACCGCTAGAAAATAAAAAATTAAACAACAATAGTTAGATTTTTCTATAATTATATATGTGAGGTCAAGTATTAAGTTGTGTACGACATGAAATTAAGATTATATACTAGAAAACATTGTCTAGGATTATATATGTGAGGTATCACATATTAGAAAACCGAAAATACCCTCTTTTAGTTAAACATGTCATCACGGACTTTTATATTTATAGCGAACCCGTCATCACTTATTAGACCATCCAGAGTACCCTTAATGAGGGACTTCGTTTTCCACTTGGCACCCAACCACAATGTGAACGCCACCATGTTATTTAGTGGTGGGTAGTGGTTGCAAGTTTTTATGGTAATTTGTGGTGGGGAGCACGGATCACCACAACCATTTATTTTATTTCTTTCTATTTCTCTCTATCTCTCTCTACATTTTAAGTAATATATATATATATATATATATATATATATATATATATATATATATATATTATGTTAATAATCAAATATTAGAATGGATAAAGGATGAGAATGGATAAAGGATGAGTATATCAACTTTTAGTGGTTATGCGTGGTCAGATGACACACCCATATTAATGGTTAGAGGTAGGTATTCTAGATGGATTTAGTAGTAAAACCCTTTGATGACCATGTAAGAGTGACATTTAGAGTATCTACTATAAGGATTTTTTGGTGCTTTTTCATAAAAAAATACTTATATAAATATAAAAGAATAAAAATAAAAAAAATTATCAAAAGCTCATGAAAAAAAAAATAATAATAAAAAATAAAAACTATTAGAGAAGATTTTTTAGAAACTATTTTTTATGAACCATGCTAATTAACATTGAACAAATTCTTGATATGAGTTTTTTCAATGATCTAATAGGTTTCATAAACTTTCAACAAATTCTAGAATAATAATTTATACAAAAGTCCCATAAAAAAACAAAATAAAACACTCATGTAATAAAATTTAAATATAAGCTTTTTCCCTTTAAGTTTTTTTCATAAAAAATTTCCAAAAAATCCTCTTATTTTGGATGCAATATGTTAATAGCATTGACTTGATCTTATAAAATTTTATTATAAGGTCAAACCAGTCGTAGTTGCAATGATATTAATTCTAATACCTGGAGTAAATAAAATCTTTTTGACAATATATTCATTTGTAGACAATAAATTGCAATAACCAGCATTTAATGTAGATATTCATCCCTGCATAATTAAAAGGGGATGATGCCATGTTATATTTCCACGTCATAATTGTAGTGTTATGACAGGACACTGTCTTATTTATTCTTGACTAAAATGCACAAATGGTCTCTGTGGTTTGCTCAAAATTGCCACTTTGGTCTAAAAAGATTTGGACTATCACCATAGGTCCAAAGTTTTCATTTTGTTGCGGGTTTGGTCAAATTTGCTTTAAATTTTTTCATAATGATGATTTTGCCCTTACTTTTATCTTTTTTAGTTTTTTATTGTTTTAAATATTTTTCTGTTTACAAGAAAAATAAAAAAAAATTGTCTTTTCTATTTTACTTTTATAATTTTTTTATAAAGAAATAAAAATAAATAAATAAAATATGAAATATCTCTCTCTCTCTCTCTCTCTCTCTCTCTCTCTCTCTCTCCAAAGAACATCGAAAAGCGGAACATTGCCGCCGGAAATGATAAACGCCACCACCGGAAATGATAAACATCACCACCACCACGAAAGGGTCAACACATCTAGCCTATACGACCACTACAACTCA
The DNA here is from genome assembly GCF_002870075.4 of Lactuca sativa. NCBI lineage: Eukaryota > Viridiplantae > Streptophyta > Magnoliopsida > Asterales > Asteraceae > Lactuca > Lactuca sativa. Next base: position 237,681,180 of record NC_056625.2, read on the forward strand.
ACACCACCACCACCATCTCCTTGAAAATCTCATATCTGAAAAGTATAATTGGAAACCACCGCCATTGCTACCATTTCTGTGGGAAACCAACGAAACAACCGTCGATATAGATCTATGTCTTCCTTCATCTCCACCGTAGCTCGTGCATATCAGATCTGTAAAGACAAAGATGAATAAATGGCGGTCGTTTTGGAGGGAGTCATATCCCTCTTTCTCAATTCGTTTAAGATCACTGCAACCCTTCGTCAAATCCGTTGCAGCCTTCGACCGTCTTCATCCGTAACTTCCGATGAGAAAGATTTCCAGATCTACACTTGTCAACATCGACACCGCTTTTGAACCTCTTTGAAAACCCTTCGATCTTGAAAACCCATCTAAAAAACCCTCCGATTTGAAAGCCTTCGTCACCTTGAGCTCTTCACTGCTACCGACAAAGAACCGACGACGAAATAACTGAGATCGGAAAGGTCTAGCGCTTTTGGCCAGCGAGATCAGAACATCTAAGTTTTATGGTCATCAACTTGATCTTTTCACAGTTATTGGAGAAGATTTAATCACAATTTACAGGGTTTCTTCTTCATCGGTGTGGATTTAAGAACTAGGTTTGTCAAGAACTCTAAAAACTCGAGCAATTATCAGATTTTCTTCTCTTCGTCTTGTTCTGGGGTGTGCAATTAAGAGTTAGGGTTTATCAAGAACTCTTGATTCGAACACAGATAGAGAATCTGTGAGAAATCAAAAAGGGAGGGGGGATTTCATTTGTGTAATTTAGGTATAAGGGTTTGATTGAAGAGAGAGAAGTGGAGCACAACCATGGTTGTTTATCTGCATGAGAGAGAAGACGATGCAGATTTTGGGGATGGTTTCAGTACGAGAGAGAGACAGAGGGGGGGGGGATAGAGAGAGATTGGTATTTTATTTTCTTTTAACTATAAAAATATAAATAAATAAAAAAATTGAAAAAGCAAGGGCAAATCCGTCATTATAAAAAAGTTCAAAGCAAATTGGACCAAACCCGCAACAAAATAAAAACTTTGGACCTCTGGTGCTAGTCCAAACTTTTTTGGACCAAAGTGAGAATTTTGAGCAAACCATAGGGACCATTTGTGCAGTTTAGTCTTTATTCTTGGAAACTTGTTATAAGATCTCCATTTAGTTTTTTCTTTCATTTATTAAGTAGTTTATAACCATGATAACTATGGTTATTAAATTAATTAAACTTTCATATTAAAAAATTAAAATTACTAATTAATTATTTTAAATAAATTAATACTTAAGAGAATTTTTTTAATTATATAAAATTATAATTATTGATTTAAATAAATACACGGAGTTATATCATCTTATAATCTATATTAATTTTATTTTGTTTTTTAATCTAATGTTATTAATTTAATATAATTAGAGTGAGAAAATTTAAAATTTAAAATGAAGAATCAATTATTAATTTAATATAATTAGAGTGAGAAATTTAAAATTTAAAATTTAAAATGGATCATTAATAGATTGACAAGTGGCATGATAGGTTAACTACACTATTAATAAAGAATTTTAATAATACGACACTTGTCAATAGGAAAATAAACCAATTCTTTTATTAGAATAAGAAATTATTTATATAACTAGTAAATCTACTATAATAAATGAAAATCATTTTGCCACATGGCACACTCTCATTGATTTTGCCACTTGTCATTTTGTGGTTATTTTCAATTAAATTTTTTTTCACATGGTATTTTGTGGTTGTTTTCATTTTTATTAAATTTCATATAATAATTGATTAAATGTATTAATTGCAATAAATGTAATAATAAATGCATATCAATTTCAATAATTGACTTTTCTTCTAATTTCAAATTTTCAAAATTAAAACCCCATTAGTCTCCTTTGTTTATTTATTTAAATTATATGTTTAAATTTAAAGGAGAAAAACACTTAAGTTTTAATAATTCAATATTTTTCTAATTTTTTTTTTATAAATTTAAACTTCTTAAAATTTTAGAATTTCATATTTTTTTTAAATGAACCCATGTAATACATGGGTCTTACACCTAGTATTATTATAATTGATACCTTATTTTATTATTTGTTAATTTGTATCTATCTATTAAACAGCCAGGTAATAACTAGATAACAACATTATATTATACTGTTATAAAATAAAACAATATTAAAAATTTAAAAACATCATCATTAATCATATCTTTACATATAATTATTTATTTATAAATTAGATGTTTTATCTATAACTTTAGGATGGTTTGTTATAAATAAATAGATTTTCCTTTGTGTGGAGAGTTACTAGCCAAATGAACAATTTTTTATGCATATGTATAATTATATTAATGCATAAATTACAATTGTAGTTCCTTAGCTTTATATAATCTGTCATTTGTAGCTTTTTTATTTGTAAAATAATACTTTTCATCCTTACACTTTTAAAATATCATTTTAATCCCTCCATCTCCAACTAGGCTGTAAATAAACCGAACGAACACGAAAGAGGCTTGTTAATATTCGTTCGTTTAAGTTAGCCGAACAAATGAACGAAAATGAACGGATAAACGAACGAGTTTCTTGTTCATGTTCGTTCGTTTAACAAATTACCTTGTTCATGTTTGTTCGTTTATGTTCGTGAATATGTTAAACGAACATAAATGAACAAAGATAAACAAACATATATGAACACAAATGAACATATAATATAGTAATGTAATCAAATACAATTAAGTATATATGAACATTAAAAGACCTTATATGAACGAACATAAACAAATGTAAACGAACAACATAAAAAAACTTTCACGAACATAATTGAACGAACAATATCATTGTTCATGTTCGTTTATTTAACTAAACAAACGAGAATTTGTGTTCATATTCGTTCATTTATTAAATAAATGAACATAAGCGAACTTCACGCCGAACGGTTCACGAACAGTTCACTGAATGTTCGGTTCGTTCATTTACATCCCTATCTTCAACTTTGTAAAATGTCACTTTCACCTCTTCATCTTTCATCCGTTAACAATGTATAATTTTTCATTTACATCCTTTCTATTTTGTAAAATGATATCTTCCATCAATTTTCTTTTTAAAACATCACTTTCACCCCCACCAACTTTAAATTTGTAAAATATAACTTTCATCTTTTCATTTTCTAAACTTTCGTGTTTATCTCCAATCTCTATAGTATATATAATACATTTTTTTCTCATATACTTTCATAATAAGCGTATAATCCGTCACTTGCAACCCCTCTATTTTGTAAAATAATATTTTTCATCCATACACTTTTTAAAATATCACTTTCACCCCTACTTCTTGAACTTTACAAAATGTCACTTTCACCCCCTTTATCTTTAATCCATCAAATATGCATAATTTGTCACTTGAAACCCCTCTATTTTATAAAATGATATATTTCATCTCTCTGTTTTATAAAATATCACTTTCACCCCCTCCAACTTTAACTTTGTAAAATATCACTTTCACCCTTTTATTTTCTAAACTTTCGTGTTTATCCCTCATCCCTGTGGTATATATAATATGATTTTTTATCATATACTTACATAATACGGAACAAAAACGCGTAAAAACTTGCGGCAAAGCGTAAACTCAATTACTAGTTCAAATTAATAGGTAAAATGCTTTGAAGATCAGACCAACATTATTTATGTCTATGCTAATAATAAAATGATGATATCGTACAATGAAATATATAATTGGGTAGACTTGGAAAAAAACCAAAGACAATCAATCATGGAAAATGTCATTCTACTAACTATGTATAAATTTCTAAACACTTCTTTATAAACATCATTGGAAGATGAATTTGTAAGTCTACCATCCTTATCTAAAATGATCAATTTTAACTATTCTCTAATTTGAACTCTAGATAAGACAACATACAATTGGTCATGTGTAAAAATAGGTTGTCTGAGAAACAAACTAATTTTCAATAACGACTGTCCTTGAATCTTATTAATTGTCATTGCGAAACATACGACAAATGGAAATTGTCTCATTTGGAATTTTAGAGGAATATTTTAAGGAGTTAAACACATGTTTGGAATAAAGGTCTCATTCCTAATATTACTTCTAGATGTGATATATTCTTCAATAACATGTTTGCCCAAATATATCACATGTAGTATAGTGTCATTACATAAGGTATTTTTCTTATCAATGTTTATCAGTATTATAAGTGGAACCATGAATTTTAAAAGTAACTTATGATTAGCATAACTGAGACCTTAAGTCCATTTAGAACATCAGGTGAGTATATGTAACATCCTGGGTTTTCAGTTATTTTCAAATCCTTCCTTTGGTTTTAAATATTTCAATTTGGCTCCTTGGATTATAAAGATGTAGCCCTAAGAAGCCCTAGTGGTAAAATGGTAATTTTAGGAGCAGGAGTAGTATGTTGGGCGCACATGTGAGTAAGCTAAGCGTACTAGGGCACGCCCTAGTCCACTGGGCGTACACATATGTACGTTGGGCGTACTAACGTTCGGGTGAAACCCTAATTTTTAGGGTTTGAGGAGTACTTAAACATATGTATGGATCATTTAGCCTCATCCTTTCAGCCTCCAAGCCTTTGAGTCGTTCTTAGCAAATCCTAACCCCATAAGAGAGTGTTTTGAGCTTAAAGTGTGTTATATGTGTGCTTAAATGAGAAGGAAGTGCATCAAGGAATCTAGAAGGGAAAACAAGCTTGTGGATCTTGGATCACCATCTTCTTGGGAAGCTCCAGAAGGTAAAAAGTTGCTACCTTTATGCTTGGTTTGCTTAGATCTCATCCTGGTAGCTTTATGATGTTCATTTGTCCTAAAAAGTCCTATTGGTGTGCCTGTTTGGTGTTGAACGTTTTGGGTTGTCCTTTCAGACTCTAGGAAGGGTTTTAAGCCATAAAAATAAGGTCCTTTTAGCTAGTTCTGCTCCATACTTCTTGTGGAAGGTCTTAATGGATTACGACCATGTATTAAGGAATTTTTAGACGTCTAAAGTCATAAAGTTGGAGACTTTATGACTCTAAGGTGCACTTGGACCATGGATCTGAAGTTTGGGCTTAAGTGCTTAAGCCATTAAGCACTTATCGAAGTTTGGACCCTGTGAGGGTACGCCCCGCGTAAGGGGTAGTACGCCCCATGTACTCGGTCAGCCAACCCATTGTGGGTTAATGTGAGGCTCGGTGTATGCCCTGCGTATCGAAGGTGTACACCCTGCGTACGCCTTCTGTTAAATTTTGTACTTTAGGCTTCACGTTTTGGGCCACCTTTTGGGCTTGAATGCTTGGGCCCTTATTGGTCTATTTGAGTATGAGTATTTTGGTCCGTGTGAAGATTAAGACCTTAGGATAAGGCCCAATAAGGAGTTTGAACGCAATTTGGAAAATTGGGCCAATGATGGGCCTTGTATAATTTTAGTCTTTTGGATCAAGAATTGGGCCTGGGTCTTGGCCCAATTGTGGATAGGGTAAAATGGCCATTCACCCTAAGTTTCGTTCATTAGTCAAGGATGGTAATTCAATTGCTAATTGGATGTTTATTTTTTTTATAGTTGGGGATTTTAGTGGGCCAGCAGTCGGAGGTTTTCTGTGCGATTCGTCAGTGTGAGGTGAGTGTTCCTCACTATACTTTTGGGTCGAAGGCACCAGCGTCGGCCCCTTTTGGATGGTTAACCTGATTATTGCATGATTAAGTATTATAGTAATCTGTTAGATTTGTATCCTGGTAGATAGGATGATGTTATGCTTAGTGATCTGTAAGATTTGTCTGTTTGTTATTGGCTGGTTAACTTCATGATTATTATATATATATATATATATATATATATATATATATATATATATATATATATATATATATATCGGCACGGGGTGTGAGTGGTTAGGTTGAGGCGGACCTGCTTTGTGTTGAAGTCCAACAAACCCAAGGCGTCCCGGATAGACAGAAGGCCAGTAGGGCGTACCAGGCCGAAGGCCCGAAGAACGTTCTAGATATCCTGAAGGCCCGAAATGGCGTACCAGTCATGCTGAAGGTTCTGTGAGCGTACCGGATAGATTGTAGGCCGGTGTGGCGTTCTAGTCAGATTGAAGGCTCTGTATGCATGTTGTTTATTGTATTTTTCTGGTTTCATATTGTGTTGGTACTTTGGGAAACTCACTAAGCTTTGGGCTTACAATTTTGTGTAACAACCGGTTATTTCGGGTCAATAAAATTCAAACAAGTTAAAATAAAGTCAAACAAGTCAAACCAAAGTCAAACGAGTCAAACATAAGTCATATAAATAAATAGTTAAAAATTTTAATAATGCAAATTTATTACTTAAAGAGTTTTCGGTTTTTGGAATAAAAAACCCACCAAAACCGAAATCCCTTTTATGGAACAATTAGGACCGAAATCCCCCAAGCCTAGACCAAAAACAACTAGGCTGAAATCCTCTCTTGACCGAGAACCATGTGAGACCGAGAACTATGCGAGACCAAGAACCACTTGGACCGAAATCAAGATGTTCTCGGTTGGGCTTTATGACTGAAATCAAGGGTTCTCGGTTTGGAGGATAATCCGAGATCACAAATTCTAGGCGGTGGCATACCTTCCAATGTGATAGAATACACATCCTAATGCAAGTGTCAAATCATTTTTACCCATATATATATATATATATATATATATATATATATATATATATATATATATATATATATATATATATATATATATGTATGTATGTGAAACGACCCAAAAATACGACCCAAAAATTTTGTTTTTCAACATAACCAAAAACCATAATCTGAGTGTCATATCATAAACCATACATGATGTATCTCAAAATCATAATAAAAACAATATGCGGAAAACTGTATCATATCCATGTTATATAAAAATCAAGAACCAATCAACTCCCAGGATAAAAGCTGAAGCTGTGGTGTGTGCGATGCCATCATCCCGAGCTCCTCTCTCTACAAGTGGAAGTACCTGAAACAAAACTGAAATTGTAAGCACGAAGCTTAGTGAGCTCCCCCAAACTACCACATACCATACAATACATATAAATCACATACTGGGCCCTGCCCACTGCATCAGACCGAGGTCTGGAACTAGCTGCATCGGACCGAAGTCCGGAACTGACCGGGACCTTGTCCCCTGCATCGGACTAGAGTCCGGAACTAACTGCATCGGACCGGAGTCCGAAACTAATTGCATCGGACCGGAGTCCGGAACTGACTGCATCGGACCGAAGTCCGGAACTAACTGCATCGGACCGAAGTCCGGAACTGACTGCATCGGACCGAAGTCCGGAACACATAACACGAATATGCTTGAATCACAAAGACGTCAAGCCAGCTAGCTACTACATCAAACTAAAGACCGGACTACTGATAATTACACGAGCCGACATTGTGGCCGTAGACCCGATCCTACTGAAGGGAGACTCACCTCGTGAACTGGCTGCTGAGTGAATAGCTCTGAGGGCTAACTGCTGCTGCTTCGGTATCTCCCCGGCTACAAGACCATAAACATTCTCAATCAAATACTAAACACTGCACTGGGTAAAATGACTCTTTTACCCCAGGTCAAAGTCAACTCTCAGACAAAGTCAACTCTCGGTCAAAGTCAACCCATAGTTGACCTGACTCGCCGAGTTGCGCCGCCAACTCGCCGAGTCCCTATTCTCACTCCTCGACTTAACTCGCTGCTACTCGTCGAGTATGACATCGACTCGACGAGTACTCTCCCGATCCAAGAACTCAGACAATCTTCATCCGACTCGCCGAGTCCTATGAACAACTCGACGAGTTGTTCTTGAGCTTAAGAAGATTGCCTTGGACTCGCCGAGTTGTATGAACAACTCGTCGAGTCACTCCATCATTGAGTCTACTCTCAACTCGCTGAGTCCACTCTCTAACTCACTGGATCCACTCGATACTGATAAAAACGAAGGAATCGGGGACTCGCGACCCAACTCGCCGAGTCGTTCTTCCCGACTCGCCGAGTTGCCGCCATGCAACTGATTTTTACTCGATTTTGCTTGAATCCAACACATACAATTGATAGATCTGAGTCCAATAAGCTGATTTACCATGTAAAGTTTCCAACTTTACGTGTACAACCTCATGAATAAGGGAAATAAGGCTAAAAGATGCACAAAATGGGTAGATCTATGGTTATTATGCAAAGTAACTCCAAAAAGGCAGTAGATCTGGGCTCTACAACCCCCAATCATTCAGATCTAAAGATATCTCGACTTATTAAGGCATTCATGCAAACATAAGGCTTGGAACAAGCATCAACTAGATCCTAGGAGGGCTCTAATGGAGGTTTAAAGCATATAACAAGAGGGGAAATCCGAAAATACCTCAAATAACTCATATTTGCCCTTGGATCTTTGCACTACACCTCTTCTCCTTGCTCCTTGCTTCTTCTCCTTCTTCAAACCTTCACAAAATGGCACAAAACACTTAGCTCACACAAGGGTGGATTAGGGTTCTTTCTCACAGTGTTATCAGGGTGAGGGAGGCGAGAATGGGGCTATAAGGTGACTTAAATAGTGGGCAACCCGGGGATTTAGGGTTTCACCCAGTCGGATGGACTCGCCGAGTCAGGGATATGGACTCGCCGAGTCCCCGGCTCACACGTGCTCGAAGTCGCGACCCTACTCGGCGAGTCAGGCTATGAACTCGCCGAGTCCCTCTTGCAAAACTACAAAATAAATACCAAGGAATTACCATACCGGACACGGGTCGTTACAATTCTCCCCCACTTATCTCAGACTTCGTCCTCGAAGTCTGCTACGGCTGAATCTGCAAATAACTATGGGTAGTGCTCCCTCATCTCCTCCTCAGCCTCCCACGTCCACTCAGACCCCTTCCGGTGCTGCCACTGCACCTTTACCAACTGAATTTCCTTGTTCCTCAAGGTCTTGGTCTTCCGGTCCAGAATTGCGACCGGTCTCTCAATGTAATTCAGGCTGCTATCAACCTGAATATCCTCTAGGGGAACGACTGCTGACTCATCCACCAGACACTTTCTCAACTGAGACACATGGAAAGTGTTGTGGATCTGGCTAAGCTCCTCAGGAAGATCTAACCGATAAGCAACTCGACCCACCCGGGCCAAAACCCTGAAAGGACCAATAAATCTGGGGCCCAGCTTGCCCCTCTTCCGGAACCTGATGACACCCTTCCAAGGTGAGACTTTCAGAAGGACCATATCCCCCACCTGGAACTCCAAGTCCGAACGCCTCCTATCGGCGTAGCTCTTCTGCCGACTCTGAGCAGTCTGCAGTCTACTACGGACCTGCTGGATCAACTCAGTCGTCTTGAGCACCACCTCCGTGCTCCCGATGACCCGCTGACCGACCTCGCCCCAACAAATCGGGGTCCTACACTTCCTCCCATACAGCATCTCAAAGGGAGGTCGGTCAATGCTCGCATGATAACTGTTGTTATACGAGAATTCCGCTAACGGAAGGTACGTATCCCAACTGCCACCGAAATCTAGGACACATGCCCTAAGCATATCCTCGAGAGTTTGAATCGTCCTCTCGCTTTGCCCGTCTGTCTGAGGGTGGAAAGCGGTGCTGAAATGGAGACGAATACCCATCTCGTCGTGGAACCGCTTCCAAAATCTGGATGTGAAACGGACATCTCGGTCTGACACCACCGATACCGGCACTCCATGACGTGCCACAATCTCACGCACATAGATATCGGCTAACTTCTCCGCCGATATACTCTCCTGGATTGGGATAAAATGGGCACTTTTCGTCAACCGATCCACTACTACCCATATCGAATCCACTCCACGTGCGGTCCGGGGAAGCTTGGTGACAAAATCCATGGTAATGTCCTCCCATTTCCACACGAGAATGTCTAACGGCTGCATCCTGCCGTGGGGCCTCTGGTGCTCCGCCTTGACATTCCGGCAGGTCAGGCATCTCTCGACGTACCAGGCGACGCCCCGCTTCATGCAGGGCCACCAATAATCAGGTCGAAGATCTCGATACATCTTCGTCGCTCCTGGGTGGATAGAAAATCGAGACTTATGAGCCTCGTCCATCAATACCTGCCGTACCCCACCCCAGTACGGTACCCATACTCTACCATGAAGCGTCAACAAACCCCGACTGTCGTAATCAAATGAAGCTACTCGGCCCACGATCCTCTCACACTTCTGTCTCTCCTCCTTGAGACCCTCTACCTGAGCCTCCTTGATCCGCTCCAACAACGGAGTGATCACTGTCATCCTCAAACATAGATCCCTGATAGGGGCCACCGACACCTTGCGGCTCAGGGCATCGGCCACCACATTGGCCTTCCCTGGATGGTATAGGATCTTACAGTCGTAATCCTTTAGCACATCCAACCACCTCCTCTGCCTCATATTCAGACTCGGCTGATCCATAAGATACCTCAAACTCTTGTGATCCGTGTAAATAGTACAACGGACCCTATAAAGGTAATGCCTCCAAATCTTGAGGGCAAACACAACTGCCCCCAGCTCCAAATCATGGGTAGGATAATTAGCCTCGTGAGGCTTCAACTGTCTCGAGGCATAAGCTATCACATGGCCTCGCTGCATCAGAACTGCTCACAAACCTGTGATCGAGGCATCACAATAGACTACAAAGTCCTCTACTCCCTCTGGCAAGGTAAGGATCGGAGCCTCGCACAATCTCTACCTGAGGGTCTCGAATGCTGTCTGCTGCTCCGGACCCCAACGAAATACCACTGACTTCTTGGTCAGTCGGGTGAGCGGCACTGCTATCTTGGAGAAATCCTGAATAAATCTCCGATAATACCCTGCCAACCCTAGGAAGCTCCGAATCTCAGATGGAGACTTCGGGACCTCCCACTGCATCACGGCCTCTATCTTGGCCGGATCTACCAGAATACCCTTCTGGTTGACGAGGTGACCAAGGAACTGCACCTCGCGCAACCAGAACTCACATTTGGAGAACTTTGCGAAAAGTCTCTCCCTCCTCAAAACCTCCAGCACCTCCCGCAGGTGCTCCTCGTGCTGCTCCTGCGTCTTGGAATATACCAAGATGTCATCTATGAACACTATCACTGACCGATCCAGCATCGGCCTACACACGCGGTTCATGAGATCCATGAACGCGGCTGGAGCATTGGTGAGCCCAAATGGCATCACCACAAACTCGTAATGACCATACCTGGTCCTGAAAGCAGTCTTCTGTACATCCTCATCTCTAACCCGCATCTGATGATATCCGGAGCGTAGATCGATCTTGGAGAACCAGGACGCTCCCTGAAGCTGATCAAACAAATCATCTATCCTCGGGAGTGGGTAACGGTTCTTCACCGTTACCTTATTCAACTCCCGATAATCAATACACATACGATGCGACCCATCCTTCTTTCTCACAAACAGGATCGGCGCTCCCCAAGGCGAACTGCTCGGCCGAATGAAACCCTTGTCTAACAGCTCCTGCAGCTGCGTAGACAACTCCTGCATCTCAGGGGGAGCTAGCCGATACGGTGCCTTGGCTATCGGAGCCGTACCAGGGACGAGGTCGATCCTGAACTCGACCTGTCTCTCAGGAGGTATCCCCGGCAAATCCTCAGGAAACACGTCCGGGTAGTCTCGAACAATAGGAACATCATCAACTGTCGACTTGCCCTTCTCCCGGGCATCCAAAATGTAAGCTACAAAACCGGCGCAACCCTGCTGAACATAGCGCCTCGCCCTTGCGGCGGAACAAAAGGTCGGTCCTCGCTGTGGCCTCTCACCCTGAATCACCAACTCTCCCCCACTGGGAGTGCGAACCCTCACTAGCTGAAGCTCACAATCAATCACCGCCCCATTGGGGCTTAGCCAATCCATACCCACAATAACCTTATTCCCTCGCAGGGGAATAGGTACCAGATCTACTGAAAACTGCTCATCAAATAACTGAAGAGAACACCCTCTGTGCACTCTGCCGACCCTCACGGTCCTATCATCCGCTATCTCAACCTCTAATGGACAATCCAGCTCCCCTGGAGCTCTACTGAACCTCTTGCTAAGCGCAAGAGATACGAATGATCGGGTAGCCCTCGAATCGAATAATACCAAAGCAGAAATGCCGTTCACAGAGAACGACCCTGAATAAAACATACAATCATAAGCAACATTTAATCAATAATAATAAAGAGATAAAAGGGAAGATACATACCCGTCACCACATCAGGAGTCGCTCGCGCCTCCTCTGCTGTCATCTGTAACGGCCTACTCTTCGCCACTGGCGCATCAGCTCGGCCCTGCCGGCCATCTGTAATCCTCAAGGTAGCAGGGGCAGGTGCAACCACCTTCCCCGCTGAAGCTAAACTCGGACACTGGGACTTTTTATGTCCCCTCTGATTACACTGAAAGCAAATCAGATCTGATGCTGCGACGGCAGTAGCAGGGGCCGTACAATCCCTACTCAAATGCCCAATCCGACTGCACTTGTAGCAGCCGGAACTTCCTGCCTTGCACGCTCCCTCGTGCAATCTCCCACACTTGCCACATCGACCGTGGCTCTGCTGACTCCTAGATCTGTGATCCGAAACCTTGGGCTTTTTGCCCGAACCGCCTGAACCCGAAACCGCCTCCGGTTTCCTCTTCTTCTCCATCTCAAGATCAATCTCCCTCTCCCGAGCTCTAGCAATCATATCTTCCAGCGTTTTACAGCTGGACCGGCTCACAAACTGGCGGATATCGCTCCGCAACATCTCGTGATAACGGGCCTTCTTCATTTCCTCATCAGCTACATACTGAGGAACGAGAAGAGCCCTCTCCCTGAACTTGGCGATGATCTTCGCCACTGTCTCTGTAGTCTGGGTGAGGTCCTGAAACTCCCTAGCTAGCTGTTGCACCTCAATGACCGGTGCAAACTCCACCTTGAACCTGGTAGAGAAATCAGCCCAGGTCATGGCGTCCAATGCTGCATCATCCCCAATGGCATGCCCGACCTCCTCCCACCAATCTCGTGCCCTGTCCTTCAGAAGACAGGACGCCAATCTGACCTTGTCCCCTTCGGGACATCTGCTAGTGCGGAAGGCATTGGCCACATCCGCCAACCATCTGCTGCTCGCTATGGGGTCTCGCGCCCCATGATAGTCCGGAGCTCCGCATGCCCTGAACTCCCTGAAAGTAAGGGTGCGCGACCCCATCATGGCCGCCATCTCGGCACGGAAGGTGCCCAATCTCTCATCCATCAACTCTAGAATCCCCTCCTTGATTGAACCGAAGATCACAGGAGTCTGCTCTATAATGATGCACGTAATCTCCGAAGAAAGAAACTCTCGGGTCTGCTCATCCATGCGCTCGTCCCCCGAACCTGAACCTGATCCCTCCCCGGCACCCCCGTTGCCGGCTGCTGGTCTCGAACGCAGAACCACCATTCTGAAACACATCACAACTACATTAGAAAACAGGAATATCTTGAGGGATCATTGATACTACAACTAGCTTCCTGGTCTTGTCTCAGCCCTTCTTGATTCGAGTACGGATCCTCTGCTTCCAGTAGTACGGGCCCATACTACCTTCCACATCTATCCGTACTTTCTTCAAGAACTGCCCTGACTCCACCAAGTCACTTCTACTACTACTGATCTCTGCTACTCTCATCCTAGGCTTGCCCCAGGGAAACCTCAGACTCAACTCCACTAGTCCTCAGCTGCTGCAGGTCTCCTTATAATGCTAATTAACCATCACCTGAACACCATCACATGTGACGAAGATCAATAATCCTTCAAGTAAAAGACCCGTCCCTATCACGGTTGGACTCAAACAAGAGCTGCGCAATAGGGCCAGTTCCAGCACTCTGGGATTATTCAACCCTGATCACATGTGGTGTAACGTGTTCACCTAATGGCTAACTTCCATCACTCAGAACTCCCACAAAGCACGAAGCAAGCAGCATTCGGAATAAGGAAACATACTCAGGCAAAACTATTCTCAAAACGAGAAACTGATCTAGCATACAGTGCTAAGCTCATACTATCAGGCATAACCTAAACAGGCTATCCTACTGCTGTCTACTCATTACTAGCATGCAATACTCATAAAGATGTAACACATAAAGCAGGCACATAAGGCATCCTCCTAGATCCTTAGTCCTATACTAGCATGTTGTTCTATTGAACTGAAACTGAACAAATAATTTGTATGGGTAATTTGGGAGTACTTACTTGAGCTCGGCTGATCGCATGCACCACACCCTTATCTTGTTTAAAAATTTCTTTCCTTCTAAGTGCTTTCAAAATTCTTTTAGAAAACATTTTCCTTTTAAAAAAAATATCTTTTTATTTCCCCTTAGTTTGAGTTCAGATACACCCGGAAGTGTATCCGAATCCCTCAAACCAGGGCTCTGATACCAACTTGAAACGACCCAAAAATACGACCCAAAAATTTTGTTTTTCAACATAACCAAAAACCATAATCTGAGTGTCATATCATAAACCATACATGATGTATCTCAAAATCATAATAAAAACACTATGCAGAAAACTGTATCATATCCATGTTATATAAAAATCAAGAACCAATCAACTCCCAGGATAAAAGCTGAAGCTGTGGTGTGTGCGATGCCATCATCCCGAGCTCCTCTCTCTACAAGCGGAAGTACCTGAAACAAAACTGAAATTGTAAGCACGAAGCTTAGTGAGCTCCCCCAAACTACCACATACCATACAATACATATAAATCACATACTGGGCCCTGCCCACTGCATCAGACCGAGGTCTGGAACTAGCTGCATCGGACCGAAGTCCGGAACTGACCGGGACCTTGTCCCCTGCATCGGACTAGAGTCCGGAACTAACTGCATCGGACCGGAGTCCGGAACTAACTGCATCGGACCGGAGTCCGGAACTGACTGCATCGGACCGAAGTCCAGAACTAACTGCATCGGACCGAAGTCCGGAACTGACTGCATCGGACCGAAGTCCGGAACTAACTGCATCGGACCGAAGTCCGGAACACATAACACGGATATGCTTGAATCACAAAGACGTCAAGCCAGCTAGCTACTACATCAAACTAAAGACCGGACTACTGATAATTACACGGGCCGACATTGTGGCCGTAGACCCGATCCTACTGAAGGGAGACTCACCTCGTGAACTGGCTGCTGAGTGAATAGCTCTGAGGGCTAACTGCTGCTGCTCCGGTATCTCCCCGGCTACAAGACCATAAACATTCTCAATCAAATACTAAACACTGCACTGGGTAAAATGACTCTTTTACCCCAGGTCAAAGTCAACTCTCAGACAAAGTCAACTCTCGGTCAAAGTCAACCCATAGTTGACCTGACTCGCCGAGTTGCGCCGCCAACTCGCCGAGTCCCTATTCTCACTCCTCGACTTAACTCGCTGCTACTCGTCGAGTATGACATCGACTCGACGAGTACTCTCCCGATCCAAGAACTCAGACAATCTTCATCCGACTCGCCGAGTCCTATGAACAACTCGACGAGTTGTTCTTGAGCTTAAGAAGATTGCATTGGACTCGCCGAGTTGTATGAACAACTCGCCCCGTCACTCCATCACTGAGTCTACTCTCAACTCGCTGAGTCCACTCTCTAACTCACTGGATCCACTCGATACTGATAAAAACGAAGGAATCGGGGACTCGCGACCCAACTCGCCGAGTCGTTCTTCCCGACTTGCCGAGTTGCCGCCATGCAACTGATTTTTACTCGATTTTGCTAGAATCCAACACATACAATTGATAGATCTGAGTCCAATAAGCTGATTTACCACGTAAAGTTTCCAACTTTACGTGTACAACCTCATGAATAAGGGAAATAAGGCTAAAAGATGCACAAAATGGGTAGATCTATGGTTATTATGCAAAGTAACTCCAAAAAGGCAGTAGATCTAGGCTCTACAACCCCCAATCATTCAGATCTAAAGATATCTCGACTTATTAAGGCATTCATGCAAACATAAGGCTTGGAACAAGCATCAACTAGATCCTAGGAGGGCTCTAATGGAGGTTTAAAGCATATAACAAGAGGGGAAATCCGAAAATACCTCAAATAACTCATATTTGCCCTTGGATCTTTGCACTACACCTCTTCTCCTTGCTCCTTGCTTCTTCTCCTTCTTCAAACCTTCACAAAATGGCACAAAACACTTAGCTCACACAAGGGTGGATTAGGGTTCTTTCTCACAGTGTTCTCAGGGTGAGGGAGGCGAGAATGGGGCTATAAGGTGACTTAAATAGTGGGCAGCCCGGGGATTTAGGGTTTCACCCAGTCGGATGGACTCGCCGAGTCAGGGATATGGACTCGCCGAGTCCCCGGCTCACACGTGCTCGAAGTCGCGACCCTACTCGGCGAGTCAGGCTATGAACTCGCCGAGTCCCTCTTGCAAAACTACAAAATAAATACCAAGGAATTACCATACCGGACACGGGTCGTTACAGTATGTATGTATGTATGTTTAACCGAAATCACTTTCCTCATTCCTCATTTCACTCTTCAAAATCTCGCAATTTCCTCTCAAAGGTGTGCTTAAAATCTTCAAATCTTCAAGCAAAATCCAAGAATTCCTTCAAACATTCCCAGAACACCTTCAAAATTTCCGCAGAATACAAAGTTCTTCAATTAATTCTTAGGAATTAATGGTAAGTTTCTTTATATCTCTTAGTGTTTATATAACACTTTATTGAGGCTTATTTAATTTATACACATTATCATGCGTTGAAAACAAATCAGGATACAAACGATATACACGTGTTCTACCTGAGGACCATCACTATCACTTCGTATTTCAACCAAGAATGCACACTCATGGTGAGTTCAGACCTCTACAGTTTTCACGATTTTTATATGTTTTTAAGGGGGGGGGGGGGGGGGGAATACAAGTAAAAAACAAGTAAGCTTGTGTTCAATTACAAATCGTTATGCTTTCTATATTTTTTTGCGAAAATGCTGAAAATACATGAAATATCGTTATCTATAAATTCAGGAACGTATACAAACTATAATACGTATAGTTATGAGACATACACACTATTCTACCTCCTCAAGATACAATATAAAATAATTATTCCAAAGTATAATTATTTTATACCAAGTAACCACAATAAAATGATGATACATACATTTACAAGAACAAGGAATTTTCATCATACTACACGTAAACAGTCAATATAGCTTTGTGAGACACGTCTTCAAGTACTTACCTAAGTACCAACAAAAGTCCTGTTTTTATAACCAGAGTCTCCTGGAGGGAGAGCGTGATAATAATTATGTATAGATCTATACAGGAATGACAATCCCGCATCTAAACTATTAGCTACAGTTAGACGGGCAGGTCTGGGGTGAGAAATGTCGTAACATTCCAACACGTGAAGAACATCGTAACATAATAACAGTCACTAACTCACAAGGGATATTAACAATACGTTTGGTTTATGAATACATACATGTCTTCAAGTAGTTTTATTTAGATAAAACTACATCACATTATTTTCTAGTACAATACAAATTACATTTCTGGAAACATACATTCAAACGAGTTTGACACGAATACAACCACAGTACATTACTTTCCAGTACATATAGTTTACAATTTTGGAAACATGCATTCAAATAGTTTTATAAAGATATAAAACTACATGATACTACTTTAGAGTACAATAATTTCAGTCTTAGTGTGTTTAAGACTACATTACATATCAAATAAAATATTGAATTTTCTGGAAGAACATACTAACATTTTCAAGGAAAAAAGACATACCTTTTTCATACAAACTGCTTGTGAACTCACAAACTTAAATGTTGAAACTTTTTCAAAACCACTAGTATTCTTAGGAAATCAGAAGACAGGTACCCACACAGGTTTTGATGAAGACGGAGCTTAGTATTGTTACGTATTATATTTTTGAGTAAATTACATGAATGGTCCCTATGGTTTGGGGTAATTTACGCGCTTGGTCCCTAACTAATTTTTTTAACTCGAAAAGTCCCTACTGTTTGTTATTGTTACGCATTTGGTCCTTACTATTTGTTTTTGTTACGCGCTTGGTCCCTATCTTACCAAAAAAGACTATTATTTAAATAGGGAAAAATGGTGGGATAAGTAAGGTAAGGTGATGGGAATGGAGTTCGGGGTGTGTTTATTTAAATAAATTAAAAAAAATCAATGGCAAAATAGTCTTTTTAGGTAAGACAGGGACTAAACGTGTAACAAAAACAAACTGTAGGGACCTTCCGAGTTAAAAAAATAAGTTAGGGACCAAACGTGCAAATTACCCTAAACCATAGGGACAATTCGTGTAATTTACTCTATATTTTTTGTTGTATACTTTTGGAGTCAAACAATGATTCAAATACCACGTAAAAAAATATTAATTAACAATATAATGTTTGTATGCTTTGATCTCTATTATTCAATTGTTATGATACTGAACATGACATCATCCGCCCCCAGACGTTTCCGCCGTTTTATCGGTTTGGGGATGTGACATTTTGGATTATTTTTCAGGTACCTCAGAGGATCGTGAAAAGGCGAAGGCATGATCGTGCACCTCCTCATGTTTTTATTTGTGATTTTGGTAATAAATTTGATGATGAATATGTTTTGAAAAATACAATGTAAACAATTATGATTTTGGTTGGTTTGAAAAAGTTTAAATTTGTTTTGAATTTTTATAAATGATACAAGTTGGTATCAGAGCCTTGGTTTAAGTGAATTAGAGGAACACCCATGTGAATCCAATCTCAAACTAAGGAAAAGATTTTTAAAAACAATTTTCAAATGGTTTTCAAAATAATAAAGGATGATGCAAGGTGTACGATCAGCCGGAGCCAGTAAGTGACCCCAAATTACCACACAAGTTATTTGAGATTGGGTTATGTTATGATTACAGCAATATAATAGTGTCAGGATAGGGATCCTTAGGAATATTATGATAAAATTGCCTGAGATTTGATGCCTTATCTTCTTTAGAGTCCCCTATTGATTGTTGTATGACTCTTTCGTGTGTAAACTAGTTGTTGAATGAATGTGCTAAGTCGCATACTGCATGGGTTAAATGGTCTTGGGGTTAGGGAATTGGTCTTGTTGCGCAACTCTTCTTTGCGTCTAACCGTTGTGGTATTAAATCCTTTTTCTTAAGATTGTTTAGGGCATCTAGTATGTGATAATATTCATGCAATAGTTATCTGACACCAATGGAGGGTCGTGTGGCAGTTAGTGGTAGGATGAGTTATATGGGGTCAGCCGGCCAGTCGGTATGTGTATCCTTCCTTACGGAAGTGAGGATAGAGTGCATGAATATGCTAGAGGGAAGTTTATTGTTAGGGTTGTTGTGACGATCCTCTGAGACAACTACGAGTAGGTGTGGAAGGTAGTATGGACCCGTACTACTGAAAGCACATGACCTGTTCGCATAGCAAGGAAGTCACAACCCCTAGGGCTTTTTTGGGAGTTGGTTCCCCGTTTTGGCTATATGTATTATGACTGTTATCTGATATCTCCCTGGTGTATTTTAGTATGGTGACTATGAGGCGATTTGAGACCGGATCCTGGTCGAGATCAGGAGCTGGTAGGCAGATTGGAGCTGATGAGTTGCATGCCAGGATTAGGGAGATTCTCCATGGGGAGGTTATGTCTAATGTCCGGGATTAGATACTGGAGTTATTTGGGTAAATTAAGACCACTATGATGGAGTTCTTTGATGACAGATACACAACCATTGTTGAGGCTGCTGCTGTGGCAGTCTCTGCAGCCGTGGCAGCTGCATGTGTTGGATAGGTTTGGGTTTTTCAGTATCGGGACTTCGATAATATAAAGCCCCCGAACTTCGATGGATTTCAAGACCCAATCTTAGCCATTAGGTGGCTATCTGATGTTAAGGGATGCTTTTTCACCTGCTCTTGCCCAGCTGACCAGAAGGTCAAGTGCGCTCTAAATCTCTTCAGGTCCGAAGCAAAATATTGGTGGAGACTTGTTATAGGATCATATTCTGCTGAGCAGAGGGCTGTGGTATCTTGGGATCAGTTCATGGAGATGTTTCGTACTCGATATGCACCATGGGTTGAGTGTTAAAGGTTGGCCTAAGAGTTTTTGTACATGAGGCAGGGATCGGAGTCGGTGATGGATATCACTCAGATGTTTACTGAGAGGGCCATGTTTTGCCCTGATTTTGCTTTAGAGCAGACTCATATGACCTGTTATTTGAGCATGCTCAAGACGGATATATGACAGTTTGTTTCCACCCAACAGTATGATTCTTTACTGGAGTTGCAGGAGGCCGCCATGCAGCGTGAGATTGAGATAGAGCTTCAGTTGAGGGAGCAAAGACCGGCCCCAACACAGTCGCAGCTGGCGCTGAAGTGGTTCAAAGCCGCTGATTCTAGGTCTGGGGACCAGCGAGGCCGCACTTGTGGGAAGTGCGGAAGGGTTCATGATGGGGCTTGTCGATCAAGAGGGGTATGCCACAAGTATGGCAGGGAAGGGCACTATGCGAGGGATTGCCGCCAGTTAGCCCCAGTTCAAAGTACGAGGATTTGCTATCATTATGATCAGGTTGGCCATGTGAAGGTCGACTATCCGTTGCTCGCCGCCAAGCCTCCGCAGGCCCCCGCACTAGCTACCTTGAGGATCACAGATGGGCACTAGGGGAAGGCGGAGCCCCTGAGGGCTCAAGGTCGCGCTTTTCAGATCACTGCCAAGGTGGTCAGAGCAGCTCCAAATGTTGTTACTGGTATGTTTCTCTCCGTTATCTTTTTTATTATGTTTTTATTATGCTTATATATTTGTACCTTTGTTAGGTACATTCCTAGTGAACTCCTTGCCTTCTTTAGTGTTTTTTGACTCGAGTGTGGGTTGGTCCTTTGTTTCTCGGTCGTTTATTAGGGAGTTTGTTATGCCCTTAGGGGAGTTGGAGTGCCCATTGTGAGTTTCTATCGCCAATGAACACGGGGTTTGTGCTTCTTCAGTGTATCAGGGCTGTGTTCTGGAGATCTTTGGGGTATCCTTTCCGATCGATCTGATCCCTATCCCCATGGGGGATGTATGTGTGATTGTGGGCATGGATTGGCTGAGCCTTTTCGGTGTTATGATTGATTGTGATGGCCAACAGATGGTAGTTTGAACTGGTTATCTATGGAGATGGCACCATGATGGGTTCAGGATTTTGTTTTGTAGCCGGGCCTCAATAGTATATTCAGCACGGGTGTGCGGGTTATTTGGCTTATGTGGTGGATATGCATG
The DNA here is from genome assembly GCF_002870075.4 of Lactuca sativa. Classification (NCBI taxonomy): domain Eukaryota; kingdom Viridiplantae; phylum Streptophyta; class Magnoliopsida; order Asterales; family Asteraceae; genus Lactuca; species Lactuca sativa. Next base: position 237,702,403 of record NC_056625.2, read on the forward strand.
TTGGGGTTTAGATTTCAGTTTCAGAGGTCCCGGTGGTCAGGGATTTTGCCGATGTATTTCCGGAGGAATTACCCGGTATGCCTACTGAGAGGAAGGTCGAGTTCAGGATTGACCTCTTGTCAGGTACATACCTGATTGCCAAGGCGTTGTACCGTTTGGCACCGCCAGAGATGCAGGAGCTGTCATCTCAGTTGCAAGAGCTGCTAGGAAAGCAGTTCATTAGATCGAGTAGTTCTCCATGCGGAGCGTCAATTTTATTCGTCAAGAAGAAGGAGGGTTCACACCGAATGTCCATTGATTACCGGGAGTTGAACAAGCTAACGGTGAAGGTGTTGGATTAGGTGTCTAAGCCCATAACTATAATTGGTATGTACTTGACCCAAGAGTAACATGGTCCATTTCGGGTTGCCTTCACCAGAACAATTTGACATGATGGATATTTAAGAAAGATGTTATTTGTAATTTATTAATATATTATAAGTATAATATATTAACTGAGAAATTATATTATTTAATTAGTATTGATCAAGAATTGATTTGGAATTAATTTAGTGATCAAAAGAGACTAGTTAAATTCACGAGGACTGATTATGTAAATCAGTGAGACATATGGTTTGGGCTAATGATCCATGATTAATTTGTAACGAGCTAAGCTTATGTATAAGTCCATAAATTATTGGTCCAAATAAGTTATGGATCATAAGCTTAAGTGTAAGAATTAGGGTTACATATAACTCTTGGAATTCTACACTATATATGTAACCCACTAAAGCCAAAAATCGGACCAAGGGTGGATTATTCTAAGAGATGGACGATTGTGTGTGCTCCATAACCTCTCTCATTATCCTCCACTTGCTCATGGTGTTTGTGACTTGTTTGAGGCATCACACTTGAGGTGCTAAGCTCTTGAAAGGCCAACAACTACAAGCTACAAACAAGAGGTATTCTTCTAACTAGTTTTATGATTCATGTACCAAATTTGTATGTTAGATAGGCTTCATGCTTTGGATAATTTTTGTTACATGTATAACTAGAGAAAACTTAGATCCAAAGCTATTAGGGTTGTATGTGCACCATAAGAGTGTTATAGTACATAAAACCCAACAGTTGTATCAGAGCCATGGGTGTTTTTGTTATATTGATGCATTGGTTAATTGTTCAAAGTCAGAAAAATCGTTTTTTAATGTACATGATCACCACGACATGGTCAAAGTTACCACGATGTGGTGACTATTCGGTGGACGATTTTTTCAGTTTTTTGGCCAAGTTTTTGATTAGAATCATTACCACAATCTGTTTTGACTATTAAAAAATTGTTATTGTGATAAGGTAATGATTTCCATCATCCAAAATTAAAAAAAGCAACTATCAAATTTTAAGATAATGTTTTGATTATATGATAATTTGATTATTTGTATTGTTTAATTAGAATTTTCTTGCAATAAGATTTAAATTTGGTCAAATTGGTAATTGATAAGTTATATGATAATTGTATTAGTTTATATTTTGATCTAAGTGTTTCATGAAGAGATTCATAACCTATCCTCAAGTTATGAAATACGAAAAGTCTCATTCATGAAACTTTAAAATCGTTAAGTTATGGAATTGCAAGGATCTTGTAGAGTTTTATAACTTGTCCTCAAGTTATGGAACTTGAATAGTCTCATTCATTAATCATTAACTCCATAAGTTATGGAATCCAAAAGTTTTGAAGAGTTTCAAAACTTGCCCTCAAGTTTTGGACTTTAAAAAGTTTAATTTGAAATATTGAATTCTAAAATATCTAGTAATTGAAAGGTTTCAAACAGTGCAGCTCTTGGGTTCATAACTTAAAAATGAATTAAATAGTTTTTAATTTTGAATTTTTATATTTAGAACCTTGATGTTCTTTGAATAGTTCAATTACATCTTATGGACTTTATTAAATTGATTAAAGTGTTTAATTAAAGGAGAATTAATAAATCCATAATCATATGGTTTAAGTTTAATTTATTAATAGATTAAAACCACCAAGTATTTTAAATGTGTAAAATACACCCTTATACTATATACAATTAAAAGTCTAATATATTATATATGTATAAGTTAAAAGTCAGTCTTACCATTAGTAGGCCTCATTCACGAAGCTGGTCTATAAGGGATATTTAAGGAAATTGCCTATAAAATGGCGATTGAATGGGTATTCACTCTTACCCACCACACTCTTGACTAGTGGAGGGTCGTTAGCCGAACAGGTAGGATGGGAAAATAAACCCTCATTAAAAGTATAATGACATATAAAGTGTCACACCCCAAAACCACGAATGACAGAAACGTTCAGGAGTGGAGGACGTCATGTACAGTATCACAACAGTGTAATATAATAAACAAGCAACAACATCATCCATTGCATTATAAGTAGAGTTTCAATACATGTGTGTTCTTTCATAATGTACAACAATAAAATGAATAATCAAAATAAGGCGAGTCTTGTCTGTGCTCCATCTTCTCAAAAACCTGACCATCGCACCTGTCTAACTGATGACCTGAGAATACAAGTATTTTGAAAGCGAGTATCAGCTTTAAAGCTGGTGAATTCATAAGTATTTATGTGATATTGTCCTATTTTAGAATGTTGTTAAGAATGTCGTATAAATCCTTAAATAGAACAGTTGATATAAGTATGAAATGTGGTCTTCTACCAAGACCCGAATGTTTTGTTATGACCAGTAAAATGATAGGTTTTCCTTTCTATTGACTAGTACTAAGAGTACTTAGTCTAACTCATCGTTTATGTGAATATATCACAAAATAAAGTAACATAGGAAAATGATATGAAAATATTCTACCAAGACCTAAACATTTTGTAAGCAAAATAATAGTTTTTCCTTTCTATCGACTAGTACTAAGAGTACTTAGTCTAACTCATCGTTTATGTGAATCTCTCACAATATAAAGTAAAATAGGAAAATGATATGATAGTCTTCTACCAAGACCCTAATGTTTTGTTATGACTAAGTAGTCTTCTACCAAGACTCGAATGTTCTGTTATGACTAAGTAGTCTTCTACCAAGACTCGAATGTTTTGTTATGACTAAGTAGTCTTCTATCAAGACCCGAATGTTTTGTAATGACTAGGTAGTCTTCTACCAAGACCAGAATGTTTTGTTAGTAATATGATAGCTTTTCCTTTCTATTGACTAGTACTAGAGTACTTAGTCTAACTCATCGTTCATGTGAAAGTATCACAAAATAAAGTAAACAGGAAAAATATAATCATGTAAGTGTTATTATCTTGGGTTACCAGGACAAACACGACATCGCCGAAGCAAAAGATAGACCCTATGGACATCCGAAGAGTGTCCCTTCATCCTCTGTAGCGGCAGCAGGGTGGAGGGAGGGTTAGTCCCCGTATCGATCTCTTAACACAGATCGTCAACCTAATGATCCTCCGAAGATTCACATCTCATCCACTGTTGCAACAGTGGATAGAGGGATGGTTAGTCCCGTCACTGACTACTAAATAAGTGACAACCTTAAACATCCGTAGACATTCATCGACCACTGGTGCTAATCAGTGGGGTTCGGAATGGTAAGTTCCGCCGAATCATCCCATTGAACTGGGACAGGAGAGATAATTTACACAGTAAATACTAATAAATCATCCTCGTAATTCTAAGTACAAGTATCCAGGTAAGTAAATACAAGATAATGCACATAAGTAACAGTCTTCCTGTATGGTATTCATGTAAGTGTGTTCATGTAACAGGTAAGTATATGTAAACATATTCATGTATCAGGTAATCCTAAGTAAGTGTACTCATGTATCATGTAAGGTATTGGTATAGACTCATGAATGAACTGACTCTTGTGTGATTCCTTGTAATAGTAATAATGTTTGATATCTTCTAATTATCCCTATGATAATTAACTGGAAAGTAAGTGGTTGTTCAAGTAGATTTATGCACCCTCGATACACCAGGGTGTGGGAAACTGAACGAAGGATGAAACCTACAATCTCTATCATATAAATGAACATATGCGCATAAGTATAGTTTGATTCAAGAAGGTAAAATAATGGTTTTGCAAGATATCTAGGAGTTTTGAACAATAATTAAGAATGAATTGATGTCATTTTAATAAACATTTCAAAACTAATACTTTTGTTATCAAGGTATTTTAAGATAGAAAACCACTTCATGTGTCACCTTTTGAAATATGTGAAATCTACTGAGTGAAAACACAGTTATAAAATACATAAGATTGATTTAATAACATACTGTTTTCTACTTGTATTCCCCCCATTAAAACATTTAAAATCATTTAAAACATTGATTAAGGGGTATGAACTCACCTGTAGTTGGTGATTGGGATGAACTGAACGGTATAGGATTGCTAGGTGTCAAGTGAGGACTTGTACACACACTACGATCCTAATGAACATATAATCACACATATATGCATTCAATTAGTCTTAAATCACTAAATGATAAAGTTAAGACATCCTAGACATAATAAACACTTTATATAAGTGGTTTAAGCCCTAAGGATTGCATCTAAGCTATTGTTGGACAAGGTACTTGTGTTTATATAAGTGTTTTAAGCCCTAAGGATTGCATATAAGTGTTTTATGCCCTAAGGACCCCATATATGAGTTTACTCCTCATATCCTAACACACATGGAGTTTACGGTTGTAAACTCTTGAGTTTACGGCCGTAAACTCCCAACCATGGGGTATTTTTGTGTTTTGAAGTCCCAAATGCTTTCTAGAATTATTCTAACTTGGTGGTTCCATCCTTGAAGGGATTTAAGGTCTAGAAATACTCCAATTAGGAGTTTCCGGCCCCAAGGCCATTCCCCTTGGAGTTTACGGCCGTAAACTCCCTTGGGGTGTTGTTTTTGTTGTTTTCAAGCCTTATGCATTTGAAGGATAGGTTCTAGATATTTGTTTAAAGCAATTGGGGACCCTAGGAACACTTTGGTGCCCTTGTTAGGTGTTTACGGCCTAGGAGCATTACCAAGGCCGTAAACTCACTTCAAGAGGTGACTTTGATGCTTTCAAGTCTCTTGCACATGCGGTATAGGTTCTAGGCTTTTATTCCAAGCATATGAAGGCATTAGGCACACTTTGGTGCCCTTTTAGTGAGTTTACGGCCCATGAACCATGTCATGGCCGTAAACTCTCTTTGAAATGTGATTCTTATGTGTTTAAGGCCTTAGATCAAATGGGAAACAATTCTATGTAAAGGTCTAGGGCTTTAGGTGTATTAATAACACCCTTTGGTCTATTTCCATGGAGTTTACGGCCTAAGATTGCTCTTGGGCCGTGAACTCCCATTTGTTTGTGTTCTTTGATTGTTTTCTTGTCCTTAATACACCTACAATTGAGTCTAAGGCAGTAGCATAACATAAGGAACAAGCTAGGCTCGGTTTCGGGAGTTTACTGCCCAAGAACACCTTGGGGAGTAAACTCCTAGATCTAATGATTTAGCCATCTAAATCATGTTATAAGCACCTAATAAGCATTCTAACATTACTAGAAAGAGTTACTCACGTTTTGGTATAAAAACCCGAAGATCCGTGAGAGAGAAAATGGCTTTTCTCTAGTTGGAAATGTGAATAATGAATGAATTTGGTTCAGAATTCTATTTATAGTCCTGAGATATTTTGGCAGAAAATATTTTTATTCCAAAAATGACCTTTAATATAATCGAGTGTTGGAATAATAGTGTTGCACAAAACCCTAGTGCACCCACTCTCGTGATATTTCCTGAAGTGTAAACCCTGAATTACTCAAACTTACGCGAAAAGTCTGAAAATTAACTGTGACTGCTATAACTTCTATTGGCTTGATATGGTTTGTTCAGAATGGAAATTTTGGGTTGTCACATCATCCCCCCGTTAGAAGGAATTTCGTCCCGAAATTAGAATTTAGATAAGGAAGTAGGTATAAATGATCGAGTCGTTAGGTGAAAACTTCCTAATCGATTTGCTCTCGCGCTCCCAAGTGAAATCGGGTTCTCAGTTGGTATTCCAACGAACCTTCACTAATGGGCGACGGCGTTGCTTCGTCCGCTTGGCCACTCGGTCGAGGGTCACTACGGTTCTATTATGAAGGCAAGGATCTCATAAATCTCGATCTCGTCGAGAGGGATTACGGAAGTCCTAATGGAAGGATATTGTTTCAAGTTCGAGACGCGAAGGGGAAAATGTACGTTACTGAGTTCGCGGAGTAGGTCTAGTTTGTGAAACGCAGGACCGATTTTGGTAAGAATCTCATAGGTCCTAACTCTATTGGATTTTAGCTTTCCACACTTTACGAAGCATATTAAGACGTTCCCAGAGTGAGGTTTCCTAAAGAATTTGGTCTCTCACTTGGAATTCCAAATGTTCTTTCTCTCGCTTACTTCCCAGTCAAGGGCCATCTCTTGCTGGGTCAAAGTCGAAAGGGTTCCTGAAGTTTACGGGGAGTTCCGAATGGACTATGATAGTAGGTCTGTAAGACCTAGCATTTGGCGAATTTTCCGTCGGTGACTATGGTGCCGACAAATTCCCAACGGTTTTGGATAATTTGACAGAGTACTCAAGAATTTCCACAACACTAAAAGTGTGTCTCAGGAAATTTGGCTCTAAATTCCAAAACTTTTGTTCAGAGAACTTTGCGGAAAGTATCTCTGAGGGTAATGTTTCTATGCGTTCTTTCTGACTACGAGGGTAGATAAGTAAGTCATTCCATGGAGAAATGACGAACTGATCCCAGTAAGAAAGGCGTACTCCACTCATTTAGCTCATGAATACTATGGGCGTATTGGTCCTATTCGAGGGGTATCACTAAGGACTCGAAGTGTCCGCATCAAGTTCGGAGGGTAGTCTTCAGGACATCCTTCCCTAACACTCGAACTGGTGATATTCGGATCTCAGGTCCATTTCTGAAGTAATTCTTTCCCTGTGTTTGCCCAATCAATTCGTCTACGCGAGGCAGAGACAACGATTTCTAAAGGAAATCTTAATGAAGTCTCCGGTTGTTGAGGTACATAAAATGCACTCTGTCGACTTCTGGTAAGAATAAGACCGGAGCTCTCAAGGGTGAGAAGCCTGGTCTTCTAATTCTATTGTTGAGTAGTTCGTTGGGTTGTCCGGGCTGTTCTTGTATCTTCCGTAGGTGTTTAGACTGTAAGGCGATCTGGTTATAAGAGTCATACTGGGTTCTAAGTTTGTTCCTATGCCAATGCAATTACTCGTACTCCTGGACAGTCTCCTTCCTGAAGTTCATATTAGAATTCATAGGTGATTCAATGATCACAATTTCGTGTATACGAGTCGTATATAATTAAGACTGAAAAGGTAGTCGAATAACTGATTCTTCCTTAATCTCACATCCCATCGAGGGAAAAGAAGTTAAATTGGAATCATCAATTCTAAACCTGTAGAACATTGATTATATATCACCCTCATGTATATATTCTTCAGTGATAGATCAACCGTATGAATCCTGGAATTGAACTTGACGTACTGCACGAGTAATACTGTGGCGATTCCTTCGGAAATGAAAGGAACTATAAGGTACTCCTTGTATGAGTACTTCGGTGTTATGATATAACGGCTTTGCTAAAAGACGATTTCTGAGAAAGAGATGTACTTATGAAGCTGGTATTTCAAAGATTAATTTACTCGAGTCGTATGATAAAGTCGGAAACATATGGAAACAAAAGACATTAGATTTGTTCATAAGGCTTTACAGACAAAACACAACAGTGCAACCATTAACAGAGTTATTGTACTTAGGATTTACTACAAGACTATTGCTGCGAACAAGGTATACTACAAAAGACAAGTATACGCAGCATGAGCATCCCTAAACGGACGGGATCCCACAAAAGATAAGACTCTGGTTGCACTAGTTTTGGGATGGTTCTTAAGTCTGTTACAACGAAACGCCTAAATTATATTAACGTGGGTACGGAGTAGACTCTCCTGCGGCGGTGGTTAGTAGTAGACTTTCGTCTGTGCCAGCAATTTCTGCCCCTGGGCGGTTCCTTTTGTAGTGACCTACTTTGCCACAACCGTAGCAAGCCTGGTTCATACTGTTGTTTGGCACTGGAGCGTCCTGAGCTGTTGGAGTCTTGCAGTAACGGGCTGTATGCCCCTTCCTGTTGCAGTGTGAGCACTGCATCTCCCTACAAGGTCCATGGTGGTGAAAACTGCATTTAATGCATTTTGGGAGACTTCCAGCATATAGTTTGGCTGGTTTGGGGACCATTAGGACGCCTGAAGGGATGGTAGTAGGAGGTACTGATGTCGTAGCTGTGAAGGTTGTTACTGGTGGTTGTCTCCTGTTCGCCCTTTGAAGCGACTTGTCCTTAGAGTTAGTCCAAGACTTTCATTTGATACTCTTGGTCTTAGGTCTTGGGGTATCATGGTAGTTTGTTTCTTGCTGGGGTATTGGATTGTTACTTGGATGGGAATAGTTGTTAACAATCCCGCTAACACTTGAATTGTTAGCATTCAGATGGTTCAAAATGGCTGACACGGCAGCCGAGACTGCAGCTTGAAAGGTAGCTGCATCAATCTGAAGAGTTGGTGCTGGGTTGATGGGCTGATCGTTTTTCTTGGGTGACATGATTCTGTTACACCGAAAGAAAATGAATTTGTGTGTGAGAATGGTTGAACCTAGACGTAGTTCGATCGTTCATGAAAAGAATAGAAGTATGTTCTCTAAAGTTCGACCTACATCCCTATGATGCAGTCCTAGTATGGAATGGAAGTATGTTCAGGAAAGTTCGACCTACATCCCTATGATGCAGTCCTAGTAAAGATCGGAAGTAAGTTCATGCAATGGTCTCAAGATGTTTGTTGTTCGAGCCGAGGTATTGTTGGTTGGTGAATAACATGATCCAACCATTACCAGAGACTTGGAGATGTCTCCGGAGTTAAATGGCTATAGTCCAATGACTTGACTAGAGCATGTTTCAAATAGACTCTAAAGAAAGTCTGATAAGAGTATTCGAATAACGAACGACACAGAAGTTAGCCGACTGTCAATATCTTTGATATTCATGACGTACAAGTTCGGGAAAATGACCTTGTAAAAAGGTCTTACATCATAACCAGAGAAGATAGTTCCTAACAGTAAAAAGACCTAACCAAAGTACTTACAGTACAAGATAGTTTCATAGAAAATGCCACATCGGGCATAGACAGAAAGATGATTCCTTTCTAACAAGGAAAAGTAAAGTAAAGTATCTACTACTAGCGACGGTCATCCCTCTGGTGAATTCTCAGTTCAGCCAGTTGGCGTTCCACATCAAGTAGGTGTCTTTCGTATACTCTCTGGCATACCCGAAGTTCCATGACTTCGGCTCGTGATTCAGCCAGTGCTTGCAGTAGGGTTTCATGGTCTCTCTCAGACCTCTCACAAGCATGTTCAAGGCGACTGGTGTGAAGCATATGCATTCCCCCATTTGTATCGACTTCTGCGATACGTTGTAGAGCTGTCCTGCCCTGAATTTCGTTTCGGGCAACTCTTCGGATCAGAATTGGCATGATTCTGTCTGTTGAGCCCCCGTTGCTCAGGTCATAGAAGCTTCGGTCACCATTAAATGGCGTGGGCTGATCTTGTCCTTGGCTCCATGTTTCCAAACATTCCACCCACTCAGGCGTCGGGCCATGAAAAGCCGGACGAGGGTTAGGAATCAGAAAGGGAGCTGCCTGAGGTAGGTTCTCAACCTCGGGTTCGGAGATGGCATCGTCTGAAAGGTCTTCAGCATGGTGATCATTCAGAGGGATTGGATGATCATTATCTGGTTCTTCTCCAAACCATCCAACAATAACCGCGTTCGGAAGGAACAGGTCGTCGTGGGGATGGAATCCAGCCATGTTATCTACGCGAGAATTTGGGGTAAGAAAATAATTATTAGACGAACTATCTAGATAATTATTTAGGAAATCTTCATTAGTTCCATCGCTATTTGTAAAGTGCATACCAGTTATATGTAATCAATACAGGATAGACCTTCGAATAAGTGACCTCAACTCCAAATTCACAAGGAATAGGGGTAAAGCAAAATTTCACTGATTCTAAGTCTATAACATCCTAGTTACATATGACTTTAGCTTATCCACTTAGCAATTATCAACTTAGGAATGAAGATTCCATTTTAGTTCTCACGTATATAGTAACACGAAACACCCATATGGTATTTCAGACTTAGGTTCTGTTATAATGTTCTCATTGTGGTAATGTTGGTAAGTTTTTAGATTTGTTTCCCTATCACAACCATTCTTGGGCATGTGCTAATCACTCTTTGGAACAACATAGTTGATCAGGCTATGCCACTCCCAAGACTAACCATACATCCCCGAGCTTACTTGTGATATTCAACAATCGTAATACTTTTGTTCTTGTCATTGTGACACTGATTTTAGTATGAATGCAGGCACGTATACTTTGTTAAATATTTTATTATTTAAAGGTATAAACTCTTAGATAGAGTGTTTTAATCCCAATGTGTTTATAGTTAGTATATCTTTTATGGGTTGATATACTTAATTCACTATAAACAATGCTCCGATACCAATCTGTCACACCCCAAAACCACGAACGGCGGAAACGTTCAGGGGTGGAGTACGTTATGTACAGTATCACAACAGTGTTATATAATAAACAAGCAACAACATCATCCATTGCATTATAAGTAGAGTTTCAATACATGTGTGTTCTTTCATAATGTACAACAATAAAATGAATAATCAAAATAAGGCGAGTCTTGTCTGTGCTCCATCTTCTCAAAAACTTGACCATCGCACCTGTCTAACTGATGACCTGAGAATACAAGTTATTTTGAAAGCGAGTATCAGCTTTAAAGCTGGTGAATTCATAAGTATTTATGTGATATTGTCCTGTTTTGGAATGTTGTTAAGAATGTCGTATAAATCCTTAAATAGAACAGTTGATATAAGTATGAAATGTGGTCTTCTACCAAGACCCGAATGTTTTGTTATCACCAGTAAAATGATAGGTTTTCCTTTCTATTGACTAGTACTAAGAGTACTTAATCTAACTCATCGTTTATGTGAATATATCACAAAATAAAGTAACATAGGAAAATGATATGAAAATCTTCTACCAAGACCTAAACGTTTTGTAAGCAAAATAATAGTTTTTCATTTCTATCGACTAGTACTAAGAGTACTTAGTCTAACTCATCGTTTATGTGAATCTCTCACAAAATAAAGTAACATAGGAAAATGATATGATAGTCTTCTACCAAGACCCTAATGTTTTGATATGACTAAGTAGTCTTCTACCAAGACTCGAATGTTCTGTTATGACTAAGTAGTCTTCTACCAAGACTCGAATGTTCTGTTATGACTAAGTAGTCTTCTATCAAGACCCGAATGTTTTGTAATGACTAGGTAGTCTTCTACCAAGACCCGAATGTTTTGTAAGTAATATGATAGCTTTTCCTTTCTATTGACTAGTACTAGAGTACTTAGTCTAAATCATCGTTCATGTGAAAGTATCACAAAATAAAGTAAACAGGAAAAATATAATCATGTAAGTGTTATTATCTTGGGTTACCAGGACAAACACGACATCGCCAAAGCAAAAGATAGAACCTATGGACATCCGAAGAGTGTCCCCTCATCCTCTGTAGCAGCAACAGGGTGGAGGGAGGGTTAGTCCCCGTATTGATCTCTTAACACATATCGTCAACCTAATGATCCTCCGAAGATTCACATCTCATCCACTGTTGCAACAGTGGACAGAGGGATGGTTAGTCCCGTCACTGACTACTAAATAAGTGACAACCTTAAACATCCGTAGACATTCATAGACCACTGGTGCTAATCAGTGGGGTTCGGAATGGTAAGTCCCGCCGAATCATCCCATTGAACTGGGACAGGAAAGATAATTTACACAGTAAATACTAATAAATCATCCTCGTAATTCTAAGTACAAGTATCCAGGTAAGTAAATACAGGATAATGCACCTAAGTAACAGTCTTCTTGTATGGTATTCATGTAAGTGTGTTCGTGTAACAGGTAAGTATATGTAAACATATTCATGTATCAGGTAATCCTAAGTAAGTGTACTCATGTATCATGTAAGGTATTGGTATAGACTCATGAATGAACTGACTCTTGTGTGATTCCTTGTAATAGTAATAATGTTTGATATCTTCTAACTATCCCTATGATAATTAACTGGAAAGTAAGTGGTTGTTCATGTAGATTTATGCACCCTCGATACACCAGGGTGTGGGAAACTGAACGAAGGATGAAAACTACAATCTCTATCATATAAATGAACATATGCGCATAGGTATAGTTTGATTCAAGAAGGTAAAATAATGGTTTTGCAAGATATCTAGGAGTTTTGAACAATAATTAAGAATGACTTGATGTCATTTTAATAAACATTTCAAAACAAATACTTTTGTTATCAAGGTATTTTAAGATAGAAAACCACTTCATGTGTCACCTTTTGAAATATGTGAAATCTACTGAGTGAAAACACAGTTATAAAATACATAAGATTGATTTAATAACATACTATTTTCTACTTGTATTCCCCCCCCCCCATTAAAACATTTAAAATCATTTAAAACATTGATTAAGGGGTATGAACTCACCTGTAGTTGGTGATTGGGATGAACTAAACGGTATAGGATTGCTAGGTGTCAAGTGAGGACTTGTACACACACTACGATCCTAATGAACATATAATCACACATATATGCATTCAATTAGTCTTAAATCACTAAATGATAAAGTTAAGACATCCTAGACATAATAAACACTTTATATAAGTGTTTTAAGCCCTAAGGATTGCATCTAAGCTATTGTGGGACAAGGTACTTGTGTTTAGGGTTCCAAAGGACCCCATATATGAGTTTGCTCCTCATATACTAACACACATGAAGTTTACGGTTGTAAACTCTTGAGTTTACGGCCGTAAACTCCCAACCATGGGGTATTTGTGTGTTTTGAAGTCCCAAATGCTTTCTAGAATTATTCTAACTTGTTGGTTCCATCCTTGAAGGGGTTTAAGGTCTACAAATACTCCAATTAGGATTTTACGGCCCCAAGGCCATTCCCCTTGGAGTTTACGGCTGTAAACTCCCTTGGGGTGTTGTTTTTGTTGTTTTCAAGCCTTATGCATTTGAAGGATAGGTTCTAGATATTTGTTTAAAGCAATTGGGGACCCTAGGCACACTTTGGTTCCCTTGTTAGGTGTTTATTGCCTAGGAGCATTACCAAGGCCGTAAACTCACTTCAAGAGGTGATTTTGATGCTTTCAAGTCTCTTGCACATGTGGTATAGGTTCTAGGCTTTTATTCGAAGCATATGAAGGCATTAGGCACACTTTGGTGCCCTTTTAGTGAGTTTACGGCCCATGAACCATGTCATGGCCGTAAACTCTCTTTGAAATGTGATTCTTATGTGTTTAAGGCCTTAGATTAAATGGGAAACAATTCTATGTAAAGGTCTAGGGATTTAGGTGTATTAATAACACCCTTTGGTCCATTTCCATGGAGTTTACGGCCTAAGATTGCTCTTGGGCCGTGAACTACTATGTGTTTGTGTTCTTTGATTGTTTTCTTGTCCTTAATACACCTACAATTGAGTCTAAGGCAGTAGCATAACATAAGGAACAAGCTAGGCTCGGTTTCGGGAGTTTACCGCCCAAGAACATCCTGGGGAGTAAACTCCTAGATCTAATGATTTAGCCTTCTAAATCATGTTATAAGCACCTAATAAGCATTCTAACATTACTAGAAAGAGTTACTCACATTTTGGTATAAAAACCCGAAGATCCGTGAGAGAGAAAATGGCTTTTCTCTAGTTGGAAATGTGAATAATGAATGAATTTGGTTCAGAATTCTATTTATAGTCCTGAGATATTTTGGCAGAAAATATTTTTATTCCTGAAATGATCTCTAATATAATAGAGTGTTGGAATAACAGTGTTGCACAAAACCCTAGTGCACCCACTCTCGTGATATTTCCTGAAATGTAAACCCTGAATTACTCAAACTTACGCGAAAAGTATGAAAATTAATTGTGGCTGCTATAACTTCTATTGGCTTGATATGGTTTGTTCAGAATGGAAATTTCGGGTTGTCACATAAAGTAATTAAACCTTTTATAAATTCTCAATCTTAGTTACTTAGGAAAAATGTGAATTTGATGCTAACCCATGAAATTCCACATTGCACCTTATTAGTCGTTAGTGGAGCGTGTGTGGTTAACCGGCACACTAATATGGGACTAATGAAGGATCGCAATGGGTAGCGCATAGTTTTTATGATAAATGAGTACCTTCATCTTTGGGAAATTAAGACTAATTTCTTGTTCACATATAGATGTGAGTCAAGTGAAGGACTAGGGGATCTAGCACACAATGTTGTGTACTGGTCTAGGTCCACCACAAAGAACGATAAGACTATTCGTCATGATTTACTAAAGCTAGTAAATATGGTTATACTTACAACATTAAGTGTAATTCTGAACCATTGGAAAGGTTTCAATGTATAACAGAACGAATAAGAAGAATCAATTAGGCAAAAAGATAAAAGTTTCTCCAATTTGAAAGGAAAGGAGAGTAATTTAGTATCGTGTTTTATGATCATCTTGATGATTATGAAAACTATATCACAATTGATTCTCTAAGGACACCTTAGTGCACTTGTATGGCTAAGAAGGGTTTGAATAACTTAGTCTCCGGAATTGTTGAAATGGTTAAATCAAAAAGGGTGAATCATACTTCATTCCAAAATCAAGTCTTAGAGTCATACTCCAAGATTGTACATTGAGTGACATATCCTAAGTAGGCTTATAAAACATCATGAAATGTGGAGTAGAAAAGTTTTCTTACTCACGCATATTTGTAATTAGTAGTTGTGATATTTTAGATTAGATAAAGACCAACTACGAACAATTGTATGAAGTTTCATTCTTGATAAGAATCCACACTAACTCATGGATATTTGTTTGTCAAGGAATGGTTCTTGACAAGAGAAGCTTATATGTCAAGAAGTTAGTGGGAGTCTTAAAGATCTTAAAAAGTTTCAGGTTCTAATCAAGAATAAACCTATTATGTATCACGAGTTCACGATTTGAGGTTTGTAACCTATCATGTTTGACACATTCTTGTTTCTGTGCTCATTCCAGTTAAAGTTTACTATGCATGTGAGTTCTATGAGTTCTCAATTGTTTGCATAAGGTAAAGCACCTTGATAAGTGAAAGTTCATTGATCTGTAAGGGTGATCTCAACAACCTGGAAGACATGGTAGGACCTTGTGCTGCCAAGTGGCAAGAAATTAAGATTGAGTAAGTACAATCCATGAGACTTTGATTTTTTCATAGATCTTGTCTAATGATAATGGTTGGAAATGACAGTTTTCACATAGATAGGAACACATACACCATAAAATCTAATAGTCATAAGGTTTCTCTCCAATTAATGAAAATGATTGTGAGGAAACGCTTTCACTAAGTAGGTTTTAAGGAAACAACAGTTGTGTTAATTGCTTTCTCAAATTCGATTATGATTACAACATTCCTCTTCATAGTTCGAATTATAAGAAATGACAAATAGTTTGAACATTCAGAACTTATTGTTGTAAATTCTAAATAGTTTAGACACACATATGAGATTTCTAATAAAAGGTGTATGGGCTTAGATAAAGGCTTATCGAAAAATCTCGTGTAAGAAAGAAAGTCAATAAGTATTGATTTCTAGAAGTTCAACTGATTTCTGAGTACATGTCAAAGCTAGTGGGAGCATAAGTATTATTGTAGTAAGAATATAATTATCATGATAGTGGGGGCATGATTATTATGTGGAGTGTTGCAAGTTAGCAATACTTGTTATAGGAAACAAAGATTACAAAAATTTGCAAAGTTGCAAAGTTTGAAAACTTGTTTCGCTATAATAAGGGAGAGGATACTTATACTTTATTTCGAATTTAAAACTTAGTCATGGATATATGAATACCATGTTGAAATATTTCAACATTGGAAATTCTATATATGGAAATATTATAGCAAGAGACTGATCTGGTATCATGTCTTTATGTGAGACGTTATGAATCATATTCCATATGCTTCGGGTATAGGATCGATTGTATATGCTATAGTTGTTGGATTAGGTGTCTAAGTTCACAACTATTTCTAGAATGTACTTGACTCGATTAGCATGGTCCGTTTGAGTTGCATGACATCATGTATTTGGATAGACCAAAATGAGAGAAATAACACTTAAGGTTTATTAATATATTATAAGTTTTAATATATTAATAATATTATTTAATTAATATTGATCAAGAATTAATTTGGAATTAATTAAGTGATCAAAAGAAGACTAGTTAAATATATGGGTTGATTGTGTAAATCACCAATACTTGTATAGTGGGCTAATGCTCCATGAATTATCAAGTTTGGCTAAAACCCATAGGATGCTCCATGGTGTTTTTGTACCCATGGATCCAAAAAATGAAGAGTCATGTCAATTAGGGTTTACTTGGTGTAACCCTAATTATGACACACTATATAAGCAACATGTTGTAGACCAAAATCGGCACTAGTGTGAGAACAAGAGGGCATAGCCGATTTTAGAAGTGTTTTATTTCTCTCAAGGTTATTCCAAGTGTATTTGGTGTTGTGTGAGACATTTGAGGCATCACACTTGAGGTGCTAGGCTCACAAGGTTCTCAAGGAATCCAAGCAGCTAAAGGTATGTATTTCTTACTACATTTTATGTTTAAAAGTTCCCCATGTATACTAGATAGGTTATGGACCTTGGAAAATCAATCTTGCATGTATCATTGTATAACATAGATCCAAGGTTTCTAGGGTTACATGTACACCTCAGGAGTGTTAGAATGTTCAAAACCCAACAGTGGTATCAAAGCCTAGGCTTGTTTGCTTGATATTTGATGCAAAATTGTGAAAAAAAAGCTGAAAAACTTGTTGTCTGGACAGTGGACTCGCCGAGTCCATGGGGGGACTCGACGATTCCAAGCATAAACTCATCCTACTCGTCAAGTAGGTTCTTGCACTCGACGATTAGGAGCCCCAGAATGCAGTTTTTCAACTTTTGCTGTTGGAAATGGACTAGAAACATTACCCTAAATTGTTTTGGTCTTATAAAACTTGTTTTAGATGGTGTAATGGTTATGCTAATCCATTTTCAATAGATAGTATCAAAATTTCAAGTTTTATATTGTTAATTTTATGATTCTTGAAATTGTTGATATGCATCTTCATGAACTTATGAGTTTAGAAGATCATAGGAATTATTTGTAACTTGCTTGTTAGTTTAATTCTTGATCATTATGTGTTTTAATGGAATCCATAATTTGTCCTCAAGTTATGGATTACCAAAAGTCATTCTTTTAAAGTCCATTAAAGAAACACATAGGTTACATAAAATGAAAAGTCACTCATTTTATTAAACCATTTAACTCATAAGTTATGAAAAATGAAAAGTTTTTAAAGTTACAAAACTTAACCTCAAGTTTTGGAACATATAAAGTCACTTTAAAAACTTTAGTTCCAACCCCTAGAATTTTAAAAGTTAAAATTCAACCCTTATACTTTATAATATTATAAGTTAATAATAATTATATATGTATAAGAAAAAGTCGTTTTACCGTTAGTAGGCCTCATTCACGAAGCCGATCTATAGGGGGCTATAAGGTTGCTGCCTATAAAATGACAGCTTAATGGGTGTCCACTCTCACCCACCACTTCCTTGATTGGTGGGGGGTCGTTAGCCAAACGGGTAAGACGAGGACTTTAAATCTTCATTAAAAGTATTAATGATAAACATAAAGTAACTAAATGTTTTATAAATTCCCAATCTTAGTTACTTTAGGAAAATGTGAATAAGGTGCTAACCCATGAAATTACACTTTGCACTTTGCTTAAGTCGGTTAGTGGAGCGCGTGTGGTTAACCGACAAACTAGCTTGATTTAACAAGGTAGGCAAAGGGTAACTTAATGTTTATCATAGTATTGGTGGAGCGCATGTGGTTAACCGACACATCGATTGAGGGGTAAATATTAAGGGTACCAAGTATATTTGCATGGTTATTCACACCTTGTTTTGTGATCCTCGGCATCCCAGTCACAAAACTTGAGAGGGCACAATTGATATTGAAGCATGCCATTGAAAAGTTCAATGAATCTCAAAAGATCTAGGAGTTTCAAATCCATTTAAAACCTAATAAATTATTTCGTTTTTCATGGTGGAAATTGGTGAATCGTCATTCGCCTACTTTTAAATATTCTATAGCTTGGATTACGACATCCCTCTACCAATTTATAAAATATTGTGCTGGGTCCTAGCCTTAATATTTCATATTGGGTGTTATATTAAGGACTTTAAATCAACTATCTTTAATATCTCCCAAAAGATGTCTGGTTCAGATAATTATGATCTTCCCAAACACTCTTAGAACAAGCTTTCCTAAGGAAGATGATGTTCGGTGGTTGGATCATGGAAATCATTCTTCACTTCCTCCACCTCCTCCAATTATTCTCCTTAACCCACAAGTTCAAGGTCACTCAAGCCCTATTGGCAAGCAAGGTCTATGTGTGATCACATTTTAGAGATGAAGTCACATATCGACAAGCTGGGAGAGTTGGGTGTCAAAGTCTTGAGAAAGTTGGTTGTTCAATCACTTTCTAAGTCACATAGTGAGTGTCCTTTGGGACTACTATGTAAAAGACTATGACATGACCCTTAATGATCTTATCTATTTGCTTGGTGCTGCTGAATCAGAAATGATTTGGAGCTCTGGTAAAGCAAATTTGATTAGTAGATCAACTTCCCAAACTACCATGGACATTGACAAATTAGTGACATTGGAAATCCAAAAGTTTTCTCTTCCCAATGGAAATAGATTGGCCATAGTCAACTCGGTTGACCAGATGGTAAAGACAAAGGCTAAGTCTGAGATAGTCCTGTGTACCATTCCCAAAGAGTGCATATGGTTCTATTGCCAAAAAGGAAGGGGCATTGGTTGCAAAGCTGCCCTAACTACCTGAAAGATCTGAGATAAGGTCTAGTCAGAAAGTTTGATTCTACTTCAGGTAAGTCCACTATCTAACTCTGTTAAGTTCCTTATTGATGATTCTTAATACAAAATGTGACTCGGTTACATTTTGGTTGTAGGCAGAATCAAGCAAAGGAAGGACACTTAAAGAAAGAGTATGTTGAATCTGATCACGAATATGGATTTCAATCGCATGGTTCAAAGATCGGATACATGAGCTACTACTCAGGAGTTATGAGAGATTTCTAGGAAATATGTAACAACATAGTTTCCATTTAAAGCTGCATTGTAAGGAAAAAGTTTTTCCGCATTTTACAAAAAAATGAAAATTTTATTTTATTTTAGTTTATATCTCCTTTCAATGGCTTTTATGGAAAATTGATGTTTAGATGTTTCTAGCAATAATGGAAATGTGAATTTGATTCTTTCATTTGTGGTAGTGTCTAAATTTACCAAACAAGGAAAGATTCTCATCACCCAAGGTTTCAATTGGACCGAAACTTGGAATCATGCAAGTTGTATAGTATGATGAATGAGAACTTTCAGCGTTGGAAAATTAAGACTAATTCCTTGTTCGCATTTATATGTGAGTCAAGTGAGGGACTAAGGGATCGAGTACACATTCTTGTGCACTGATCAAGTCTACCACAAAAGATCGATAAGATTATTCGTCATGATTTACTAATGTTTAGTAAATATGGTTATATTTACCAATTTATGTATAACTCTGAAACATTGGAAAAAGCTTCGATGTATGATAGAACGAATAAGAAGAATCAAATTAGGCAGAAGGATAAAAGTTTCTCAAATCTGAAAGGATGGGAGAGTACTTTAGTATCATGTTTAGTGATCATCTTAATGATTAAGAAACCATATCATAATTGGTCCTCTAAGGACATGTTAGTGCATTCTTATGGCTAAGAAGAGGAATCATGAATTGTTGAAGTGGTTAAATCAAGATGATGAGTCATACTTCATTCCAAAACAAGTCTTAGAGTCATACTCCAAGATTGTAACTTGAATGGCATATCTTAAAGAAAGGTTTATAACACTTGTCAAATGTAAGAGTAAAAGTGTCCTAATCTGGTATATTTGAAATTGGTAAGTTGTGATGTTTTAGATAAAACAGAGACCAACTTAAGGCCAATTATGTGAAGTGTTTGTCTTGATAAAGAATCTGCACCGTCTCTTGAATATTTGGCAAGTGAGTCTTATATGTCAAGAGGGTAGTGAGAGTCTTAAAGATCTTGGAAAAGCTTCTAGATCTAATCAAAAGAAAAAACCTATAGTTTATCTCTAGCACACGACTTGAGGTTTATAACCTATCGTGTTGACATATTCCTATTTCTACGCCCATTCCAGTTAAAGTTTGTTTTGCATATGAGTTCTGAGACTTCTCAATTGTTTGCATAACAACTTGGAAGCAATGGCATGCCCTTGAGCTGCCAGGTGGCAAGATGTTAAGACTGCACAAGTTCAATCTATAAGAATTTGGATTTGTCACTAACATTGTCTTGTGATTATGGTTTTGACAAATTCACATGGATAGGAACACATACACCATAAAATCTAAGTGTCATAAGGTTTCTCTCTGATTCATGAAAATGATGGTGAAGAAATGCTTTCACTAAGTAGATTCTAACTAGATAGCAATTGTGATATTTGCATTCTCAAAGTCATTAGTGGAGTGTGTGTGGTTAACCGGCACACTAACATGGACTTGTGAGGAATGGAAAAGGTCTAAACAGTTGGGACTATGATTACGACATCCCTTTTCATAGTTCTGAAATTGTTTAGACACACATGTGTGCTATCTAAGGAAAAGGTGTATGATTTTGATAAAGTTTTATCAAAGCATCTCATATTAGAAATATGAACTTTGGTAAGAAGGTCAATAAAGTATTGATTTCTAGAAGTCCAACTGATTTCTGAGTACATGTCAAAGCTAGTGGGAGCATAAGTATTATGCTAATAATCATCATGCAAGTGGGAGCATGATAATTGTAATAAGTGTTGCAAGTTAGCAATGTTAATTATAGAAAACAAAAGGTTTCAATTGGGAAAAAGTTGTTTTGCTATAATTAAGGGAGAGTAAATTATACTTCACTTCAATTCTAAAAGCTTAGATTGAGATTTTAATCATATTTAGTCAAGGAGATATATATATATATATATATATATATATATATATATATATATATATATATATATATATATATATATATAGATATATATATATATATATATATATATGAATTTTATGTTGGAATGGCTCAACATAAGGAAATTCTATATATGGGTCCATTAATTTGCATTCTAAAATTCGATTATGATTATGTCATCCCTTTTCATAATCTGAATTATGAGAACTTGGCAAATATAAATAGAAATATTATAGCAAAAGACTGGTCTAGTATCATGTCTTTATGAATCGTGTCCCATATGCTTCGGAAATAGGATCGATTGCATGTGCTATAATATTCATTTGTTCTAATTTTTTTTCCAAATGCCCAGAGCATTAATAGGGAAAAAGTACTAGAACTAGATATGACTAATTTGATTAAGCAATTGTCGAGGACAATCTAAGGTTTACCAAAGATTGGTTGCTCAGGGACAGTTAGAAGTATAGTGTTAATTTTGGAAGGACCATATTGACATATTCTGAAAAGAGGCAACTCTTGTTTAGGAGTAATAGTCAAAAGGGGAATATGGAAATGTTCCCAAAGGTGGAAGTTATTCATTAAACCTGTGTAAGATTAGGAAACTTAATGCAAGAAGAATGTTTAAAGGCAATGAACTTTGAATATGAGACTTTGGTTCCATGGAGTTGATCTCCATTGAAATACTCTATAATGTCTATAGAAAAGTCTTTGTGACTTTATGCATAATCATTACAAGAGGACCAATGCATATAAGTTTAGAATCTAACAGATTCAGGTAAATGGCAGAAATTTGGAATTCTTGCATTTGCGGTAAGGATTTAGGATTGTGAAATGAGTATCACTAGAATTATGTTCAATCGATCTATTTCACAGAGTAAAGACGATAGACTAACTTAGTGTGCATACTTGGTGTATGGCATAACTAATGTTTGAGTATGGCATGACTAGTGTTTAGAAAAACATAGTGTACATGCTTGGAGCATATGACAAGTATTGTTTTTAGTTCAAGTATAAAGTTGATAGTTTGAAACAGTATGCAATGAATGATGGGTAATCAATATGGTGATAAATAAAAGATGTTTTATTTATATTCATAAGTTCTAAGACCATATTGGATTCGATTATTCTTGAGTTTCACTTTGTATGTTTTGACTTCCAGAATAACTAAGTCGCTCTTCCTGAATGACTAAGTTATTCAAACCATCCATAGTCGGTCATATGTCGGAAGTAGATATGAATTAAGACTGTCATGAGGTTGGCTTGTAGAGGGCTATGTGATTAGACATAGCAAGAGATGCTACAACACTTCATGAGTGCTCATAAGTTCTGAGTATTGGATTCAACCCACGCTCACTGGTATCACTTCATGGAATTTTTCTCGAGTGATCGTGAGACGGTAATATCATATAAGTCTTCAAACCTAGAGATATGACTTGTTGCCTATGAGTTGGTTATACATTGATTGTACGTAAACGCATTGGTAACTCGATGTTATAAAACGTGCCTTTATGTATGATTCAACAAGTAGTAGAACAAGCACATGAGTCAAAGTTTATCTGTTCCTTCTTGGATTAGAAGCGATATCTGGGCCCTCGATGATTTTGTGTTGACCCATGTACCGGGCCCGGTTAGAAGTAAGTTCATGTGTTCAAATAAGTTCTATGTCAAACAAATCGGAAATCGAGAAACAAATTGTTGGACAATAAGTAAGACATTGTTCCATGTATTTGTCCAACTAATATCTATAACAGAGGATTATATGATCACTTATCTTAAATGGAGTATCATCATCATCTCAGTTCCGCGAGACCTTGAAAGAGCTACGATTGCTGATCGCATATGAAAGTTCCTTATAAAGTTTGTAAATCGCATGTGATTTGGATATATAAAAGCATATAAAAGAGTTTCTTTATGTAACACACGATAATACTTGTGTGTTTTACTTGTAATCCCCCCCCCCCTTGAAAGCATATAAAAGAATTTAAAGAATATTTAAAAGGTAGATTAAGGGGTATGAACTCACTTGAAAGTTTGAAGATAGTGAGATGGAAAACCGGGCAGAGTTTCGTCTCGGGAAACGGATTTTCCTCGGGATTCTCGGGAATCTCGGGAGTAAAATCGACCCTCGGGACTTAAGCAAAAAGACCATAGCTTCGGGTTTGAACGGGCACGGAAAACAAGGCAAGATTGTGAGAGAGAGGAGAGAAATGAGCCCTTTTCTCGGAAGCCCTCGCATCCTATTTATAGGAAGGCTGAACCGCCTCGGTACGTGGGGCGTACGCTCGTACGCAGCGCGTACGCGTACGTCATGCATGACCGAAGCCTCGACTGCCTCGGCTTCGGATGGGACGGGTTGCTGGGTACGCGGGTCGGATGGGACGGGTTGCTGGGGAGACGGGTCGGATGGGACGGCGGGTCGGACGGGACAGCGGGTCGGACGGGTCGGATACTTCGGACGGGTCGGATGCCTCGGATAGGGCGACGTGGACGATCAGAGGCCAAGTCTCTCGGGTACACAGGGCGTACAGGGGTACGCAGCGCGTACCCGGATGAGGACGCTGACTCCTCTTCGGATAAGGTCCGAATTTTGAATTAAATAAATATATAATTTATTTAATAAACTTCAAAAATTCATATCTTCTTCATACGAACTCCGTTTTCGATGGTCTTTATATCCACGCGTAGGTGAGACTACGCTCTACAACTTTCGTTTAGACTCCGACGGCAAATTCCGAAATTATTTTTTTATTATTTATTTTAAACTCAACGTGTTTAAGGAATTTCTTTGAAAATTCATAACTTCTTTATCTGATGTCGGTTTTTGCCAGACTTTTTACCGCTGGAATACCATTGTCGAGACCTTCGATTCTCGTTTAGGTCATTCCTGCCAAAAGTCGCTCGATTTCCGATTCGAGTTTTTAGCTGTCTGTTGCTAAGCCGAACTTGGAAAAATCATAACTTCGCTATATGAAGTCGGATTTGGGCGTTCTTTTCACGTACGATCATGGTTCAAAGACATTTAAACATAGAAAAAAATTAAATAGAACTTTTTGCACATTTTATTATGAAAGTAAATTTTATTACTCAAAAGTGGTTACAATACTTGACCCTTTTTGGTCATTACAAAGAGTTGAAATATCGGGTTGTCACATCATCCCCCCGTTAGAGAGAATTTCGTCCCGAAATTTAAAGTAGTAAAGATACTAGTGAACATGAAAGAGATGAGGGTACTTTTGTTTCATCTGATCTCCGCGTTCCCATGTGAATTCAGGTCCCCGCTTGGCGTTCCAGCGAACCTTCACGATGGGTATGCGACTTTGTTTTGTTTGTTTGACCTCTCGGTCCATGATTTGTACTGGTTCTTCCACAAAGTTGAGGCTCTCGTTGATCTCGATCTCGTCGAGTGGAATAAGAAGAGTCTCGTCGGACAGACACTTTTTCAAGTTTGAGACGTGGAAGGTTGGATGGATGTTACTAAGTTCGCGCGGTAGGTTAAGCTTGTAAGCCACAGGGCCGATTCTGGCAAGGATCTCGAAAGGCCCTATGTATCTTGGATTTAGTTTCCCACGCTTTCCAAATCGTATTAAACCCTTCCACGGTGAGACCTTTAATAAGACGTGGTCTCCTACCTGGAATTTCAAAGGTTTCCTCCTTTGGTCAGCGTAGTTTTTTGTCGGTCTCTAGAGGCTTTCAATCGTTCACGAATCTGAACGATCTTCTCTGTCGTTTCTCGTATGATTTCCAGACCGGTGAGAGTGCTTTCAGGAACTCTTCCTCTAGCTAACTGGGTATCGCCAACTTCAGTCCATCATAGAGGGGATCTACACTTTCGACCATAGAGGGCTTCAAATGGAGCAGCCTTTATGCTTGTATGATAACTATTGTTGTATGAAAATTCGACAAGGGGTAAATGAATATCCCATGCCTTTCCAAAGTCAATCACACAGGCTCTCAGCATATCTTCTAAAGTTTGTATTGTTCTCTCACTTTATCCGTCTGTTTGTGGGTGGTATGTCGTACTCATGTCTAGCCTAGTTCCCAGGGAACTTTGTAGTGACTGCCAGAATCTTGAAGTGAATCTACTATCTCGATCGGAGATAATGGATATCGGAACACCATGCAATCGCACTACTTCCCTTAAGTAAGTTCTTGTAAGCTTCTCCATTTTGTCAGTCTCCTTGATGGGTAGGAAATGCACGGATTTGGTCAATCTGTCAACAATGACCCATATGGTATCGAGTCCACTTGTCATCTTAGGTAACTTGGTTATGAAGTCCATAGTAATCTGTTCCCATTTCCATTCTGGTATCTCTGGTTGTTGTAGTAATCCTGACGGTTTCTGATACTCGACCTTAACCTTAGCGCAAGTAAGACATTCACTCACGAAGGTAGCAATTTCTGCTTTCATGTTAGGCCACCAGTACAGCTTCTTAAGATCCAGATACATTTTATCTGAACCCGGGTGAACGGAATATCTTGAGTTGTGAGCCTCGGTCATGACTACATTTCTGAAACCACTATGTTTCGGGGTCCAGATTCGGTCCATGAGATAGTAGGTTCCGCCACTCTTGACTTCTAGGTTCTTCTCCATTCCTCGCAGGGATTCACCTGCCACATTTTCAGGTTGCAAAGCTTCCATTTGTGCCTCCTTAATTTGTGTGGATAAGTGGGAATGGATAGTCATGGTCAGAGATTTGACCCTCCGACCAGTGCATTCCTTTCGACTGAGGGCGTCAGCTACTACGTTGGCCTTGCCAGGATGATAACGAATTTCGCATTCGTAGTCATTCAGTAACTCAACCCATCATCGTTGTCGCATGTTGAGTTCCTTCTGATCGAAAATGTGTTGAAGGCTCTTGTGATCGGTGAAAATAGTACTCTTTGTTCCGTATAAGTAGTGCCTCCAGGTCTTCAGAGCAAATACCACTGCTCCTAACTCGAGATCGTGTGTCGTATAGTTCACTTCGTGTGTCTTAAGCTGTCGGGAGGCATAAGCGATAACCTTCCCTCTCTGCATAAGAACACAACCAAGTCCTTGATTTGACGCATCGCAATACACCACGAAGTCTTCTATCCCTTCGGGGAGGGACAGTATCGGTGCGGTGCACAAGGCCTGCTTTAGTGTCTGGAATGCCTTCTCTTGTTTCGCTTCCCAGTCAAAGGCCACACCCTTCTGGGTTAATGTAGTAAGAGGTTTCGCAATGCTCGAAAAGTTCTTTATGAATCTGTGATAGTAGCCAGCTAGACCTAGAAATTGATGAATTTCTGTAGGTGTCTTTGGTGCCGACCAGTTCTCAATAGCCTTAATTTTGGATGGGTCTACGTGTATACCTTCCTCGCTAACAACGTGGCCTAAAAATTCGACTCTTCGAATCCAAAATTCGCATTTAGAGAACTTCGCATAGAGTTTCTCCGTTCGCAGTGTTTCTAGGACTTTTCGTAGGTGCTGACTATGCTCTTCCTCACTTCGAGAGTAGATAAGTATATCATCGATAAAGACGATGACGAACTGATCCAAGTAAGGGCGGCATACCCTATTCATTAGGTCCATAAATACTGCTGGTGCATTGGTTAATCCGAACGGCATCACTACAAATTCGTAGTGTCCATAACGAGTTCGGAAAGCTGTCTTTGGAATGTCCCCCTCTAGAACTCGTAATTGGTGATATCCGGATCGTAGGTCTATCTTTGAGAAGTAGTTCGCCCCTTGAAGTTGATCGAATAGGTCGTCGATACGGGGTAGAGGATAGCGGTTCTTGACAGTAAGTTTGTTCAGCTCTCTGTAGTCGATGCACATACGGAACAATCCGTCTTTCTTCTTTACAAACAAGACCGGTGCTCCCCAAGGTGAGAAACTTGGTCTTATGAATCCTTTTTGAAGGAGTTCATTAAGTTGACTGGAAAGTTCCTGCATCTCTGCTGGTGCGAGACGGTAAGGCGACTTCGCTACTGGGGTAGCTCCTGGAACTAAGTCGATTCTGAACTCGACTTGGCGTTGCGGTGGTAATCCTAGTAGTTCTTCTGGAAAGATATCGGGAAAGTCGTGTACTACCGAGATGCTCTTGATTTCCTTCAGTTCTTGACTTGTATCAACGATGTGTGCTAGGAATGCTCGACAATCCTTTCGCAAGCACTTTCGAGCTTGGATGCACGAAATGATGCGAAGGTTTGTACTAGATTTGTCGCCGTAGATAACTAAGCTTTTTCAAAGCACATGATGTCGGCGCGAAGAAGACTCAACCAATCCATGCCGACTATGACGTCGAAACTTTTAATTTGGACCGGCATGAGATTGATTGGGAAAGAATGGCCGTCTAAAGTTAACGTACAGCCCATGTATATGCAATTAGTGTTTTCGGTTTTTCCATTGGCCATATCTACAGTGAATGATTTTTCTAACTTGCTAGGTTTAGGTTTAAGTAAATGAATAAAGTTTTGACTCACGAAGCTTCTCTCCGCTCCACTATCGAATAATATGCATGCGTATGAATTATCGAGAAGGAACGTACCAGCAACTATAGTTGGGTCAGCTACAGCTTCGTCGTGGCCTATTGCCAAAACTCGTCCCACACCTCCGGTGCCTGCTGCCTTAGGACAGTTCCTCTTGTAGTGGCCCACCTCGCCACAACCGTAGCAAGTCTGCCCTACACCCGCACCGGGAACTTGAGTGATCGGCTTTGCGGGTTCCTTGCAGAAACGGGCTGTGTGTCCTTTCCTGTTGCAGTTGGCGCACTGCATTTCTCGACAAGGTCCATGGTGGTGGTAATTGCATTTGGTGCACTTTGGGAGGTTACCTATATAAGGCTTTGTTGGGTAGGTATTTGTAGGAACCGTAGCAGGTACAATGGCAGCATTCACTGAAACCAGTTGTTTCTTTGCGGATTCTTGGGAAGACCCACCCTTCCCTTTATTCCACACTCTCTTTCTGCCATTGTTGTTGTTGTTGTTGTTGTTGTTGTAGTTGTTGTTTCCTTTCTGTGGTGCTGGCGCAGAAGTGGTTGAGTTCTGATGACCTCCGTAGTCAATCAGAGATTGTGCCAGTTCCTTAGCACTTTCAAAGGTGTCAGGTTTAGAAGCTAACACGCTTGATCGCATTTGGGGCGTCAGTCCCCAGATGTACCTTTCTATTTTCTTGCTCTCGGCAGCAATCATATCTGGACAAAGGATTGCCAGCTCGCAGAATCTGTTGGTATAAGTAGCGATGTCGGTACCAACCATTCCGAGAGTCCATAGCTCGTGTTCAAGCTTTTGAATCTCTCCCCGTGGGCAGTATTCTCTCATCATCATGGCTTTCAGGCTCTCCCAGCTTATGGAGTTTGCCACGATTAGGGTAAGTACTTTAACGTGGCCATTCCACGAAGTTAAAGCTTTATCAAGAAGGGTGAAAGTTGCAAATTTGACCTTGCTGTGCTCGGGACAGGAACAGATTTCAAGGACTGCCTCCGTCCTTTCAATCCACTGCCTCAGGGCCATCACACCACCAGTTCCATAAAACATTCGGGGCTTGGCATTAGTGAAGTCCTTATAGGTGCATTCTCGAGGTGGTCCATGACTCTCGCCATGGTTGGATAGGTGTGTGCCAGATCCCGAGCCATTAGTACTCGAGTTATTGATCTGTGACATGGCAGCTGCCACCGCTGCAGTGACTGCTGCTTGAAACATAACAACATCAAATTGAGGTGGTGGTGGTACAGGTGCTTCCTCACCGTTGTTTCGCCTTGGATTCCTACGCGGCGGCATCCTTCAACTATAGGTTGAAAAGACAAGGATAAGAATTTCATAGAATAGAAAATGTATGTGTCTCATGAACTAAATCGCTATAGTTCAACAACAGATGATAGTATGAGTCTTAAAATAGAAGAATGAAAGTTATTTGTAAGACTGAAGGTATGAAACAAGTATTTGGGTTCACAAAGACCATTCAAGGTTCGAACGAAATACTTAACATAGTAGTAATAGTGTCACTTATATATAAAAGTTGTTACAACGATCATGAAAATTTGACCCCTATAAGGGTCTCCGATTACAAAGTTCGAGAAATTTAAAGACTTTTAGCCGAGGTCCTAAGCTATAACAAAATTTGAGCCCTTGACAAGCACTACTTGCGACGAAGGTTGCGCTTGGAGCTTGACTCCGCATCTGATTGCTTTGACTCCATTAGACGCCTATCGAAAGCGGCTTGTTGTTCCCTCAGTTCAGCGAGGGCTGCAATCATTTGCGCTTGAAATGCTTCGGTTTGGAATTGAGTGTTGTCTTGCATCTTGTCCAGCCTACGGATGTCAGAAGTGTGAACCTGCACTTCCATGTTGATATCCCGGAGTCGACTAGCTTGAACTCCAGACTGATAGGACTGATTGGCTAACTTACCCACCATTACCGGGAGTGCTCGATCAGCCGAACCTCCGCCGCGGACATCATAGAAGTCCCGGCACATGCCGTAGGGAGGGCGTAGGTTTTGCTGTTGGCTCCAATGGTGGAGGTAACTTCCCCAGACGGGAGTCGGTCCTTGAAAGTTCCTTACGAAGACGGGAGGTTGAATGGGTGGTGGATCGATAACTTCCAGCTCTGAGTCGGTGCCGGAGTCATCACCCACTTCTATGGGTTCCTCGTCCTCTTCGGGATCATCTTCGATCCATCCTCCGTTGCCTTGGTTGGGAAAGTAGGGGTCGCCAGGGTGGTGAAATCCAGCCATTTGACTGTACGAGAAATAGGGTTATAAGAATGGAATAAAGTTGAAACATGCAAAACATGTAAGTTAAACTAGTTTAGATCGCAAACACTCCTATAGTATTCTAATTCTTGTGTTTGATTCTTGTAATGGTTTGGTAAGGTTTGACTTGTTGCTTACTACGATCATTCCTCGATATACGTTGGTCCAATCTCGGGCAAATATAGTTGATCACGCTATATTTGTCCAAAATCTGATTACATATATCGAGTCTTAATCGTAGTGTCAACTTGTCTAAATACTTGTATAGTTGTATAACATGAAAATAATTTGTGGTATGCATGTAATTGTACTTAAATGAACTATCAATTTAAGTTGAACGCAAAGCTGCTTCAGCGAAAAAAAAATTTTGTTTTGTCAGAGAGTATTAGTCCCTTAAGCATTTATAGTTTGTATATCTTATGTGGTTCGATATACTTAGTTCACTATAAACATTTCTCTGATACCAATCTGTCACACCCCCAAACCTGAACGGCGGAAACGTTCGGGGGCGGATGACTTCATGTGGTAACGTAACAAATGAATACATAGTAAAGAAAGCAATACAACCATCATATATATAATTGAAAGTTTACATTTGTCAAAAGTTACATGTTCAAAAACTCAATTACAATATGATGTCAAAAATACGAGATTAAACTGGCGCCGCAGCATCCCTTCATCAAAAGCGTAATGAATACCTGAAATTACTGATTTCCTGGGACATACAAGTAATTTTGAAAGAGTAGATCAACATTTAAGCTGGTGAATTTCATAAGTATTTAAGTGACAATGTTTGAATGAAATGAAATGTTTTATCTTTGTTTGTTTGTGTTTAGAAAATCCTATATTTTCTACTAGTATAAAAGTAGCCTTCACTCAAGACCAATGTTTGTTTCCAAAATGTATGTAAGTGTAAAATAACCAATGAGTTTGAAAACCTTGTAAATCAATGCATTTTTAATACCCCTTGTGAGTTTTATAACCATACTATTGACTCGGAATGCCTATACACAACGTTCTTCAGGCGTTGGAATGTTATGACGTTTGTCACCCCAAACGGTGGACTGCAGCTAACAGTCAGGGCGCGGGTTGTCAAGCCCATATAGATCTATACACAAACACCATGCTCCCCCTCCAAGGGATTCTGGTATATAATACAGGACTTGAAATGTGTACTCGAACGTACATGAAGTTAGTGTCTCACAAAACCGTGGTATAAAAACAGATCTACTTGTTAAAATGTTACGTTTGTTCTTGTATACGAAAGTAAACTTCTTGAAATTCATGTTTCTAGTACATAAGAGTTAGAAGTTTGTTCGTAAAACTATACCTATTATAGTTTTCTAAAAGTGTGTCTTGTTTGTTTAGAAATACCTAGAAAAGGAATCACTTGTTTATGAAAGCATAGATTTTTGGTGTAGAGTCTAAGATAGACAAGAATAATCTAAGAAAAGTTTAGTTTATACATGCATTACAACAATGTATATTTCAAAAGATAGAATGCTATTTTAACATATTTTATACATATGAAAGTTCCTTATAAAGTTTGTAAATCGCATGTGATTTGGATATATAAAAGCATATAAAAGAGTTTCTTTATGTAACACACGATAATACTCGTGTGTTTTACTTGTAATCCCCCCCCCCCCTTGAAAGCATATAAAAGAATTTAAAGAATATTTAAAAGGTAGATTAAGGGGTATGAACTCACTTGAAAGTTTGAAGATAGCGAGATGGAAAACCGGGCAGAGTTTCGTCTCGGGAAACGGATTTTCCACGGGATTCTCGGGAATCTCAGGAGTAAAATCGACCCTCGGGACTTGAGCAAAAAGACCAGAGCTTCGGGTTTGAACGGGCGCAGAAAACGAGGCAAGATTGTGAGAGAGAGGAGAGAAATGAGCCCTTTTCTCGGAAGCCCTCGCATCCTCTTTATAGGAAGGCTGAACCGCCTTGGTACGCGGGGCGTACGCTCGTACGCAGCGCGTACGCGTACGTCATGCATGACCGAAGCCTTGACTACCTCGGCTTCGGATGGGACGGGTTGCTGGGTACACGGGTCGGATGGGACGGGTTGCTGGGGAGACGGGTCGGATGGGACGGCGGGTCGGACGGGACAGCTGGTCAGACGGGTCGGACGGGTCGGATGCCTCGGATAGGGCGACGTGGACGATCAGAGGCCAAGTCTCTCGGGTACGCAGGGCGTACAGGGGTACGCAGCGCGTACCCGGATGAGGACGCTGACTCCTCTTCGGATAAGGTCCGAATTTTGAATTAAATAAATATATAATTTATTTAATAAACTTCAAAAATTCATATGTTCTTCATACGAACTCCGTTTTCGATGGTCTTTATATCCACGCGTAGGTGAGACTACGCTCTACAACTTTCGTTTAGACTCCGACGACAAATTCCGAAATTATTTTTTTATTATTTATTTTAAACTCAACGTGTTTAAGGAATTTCTTTGAAAATTCATAACTTCTTTATCTGATGTCGGTTTTTGCCAGACTTTTTACCGCTGGAATACCATTGTCGAGACCTTCGATTCTCGTTTTGGTCATTCCAGCCAAAAGTCGCTCAATTTCCGATTCGAGTTTTTAGGTGTCTGTTGCTAAGCCGAACTTGGAAAAATCATAACTTCGCTATATGAAGTCGGATTTGGGCGTTCTTTTCACGTACGATCATGGTTCAAAGACATTTAAACATAGAAGAAAATTAAATAGAAATTTTTGCACATTTTATTATGAAAGTAAATTTTATTACTCAAAAGTGGTTACAATACTTGACCCTTTTTGGTCATTACAAAGAATTGAAATATCGGGTTGTCACAGAACAAGAGGGTATAGCCGATTTTAGAAGTGTTTTATTTCTCTCAAGGTTAGTCCAAGTGTATTTGGTGTTGTGTGATACGTTTGAGGAATCCAAGCAACTAAAGGTATGTATGTCTTACTATCTTTTATGTTTAAATGTTCCCCATGTATGCTAGATAGGTTATGAACCTTGGAAAATCAATTTTGCATATATCATAGTAAAACATAGATCCAAGATTTGTAGGGTTGCATGTACATCTTATGAGTGTTAGAATGCTCAAAACCCAACAATAATATTCACCTGCTCTAATTTTCCAAATTCCTAGGGCATGGAGAGAGAAAAGGGACCAGAACTGGTTATGACTGTGAGTCATTAAACAACCATCAAGGACAATCTAAGGCTTACCAAGGATTGGTTGTTTGTCCATAGTTGGAAGTATAGTAATGAACATACCATATTGATATAATTCCAAATAGATAGAATTATATTAAGAATGGATAGTCATATGGAAATTATGGAAACGTTTCCATAATCGGAGTTGGATATCAAGAATATATGAGTAAATTAGAAACTTTTATGCAAGAAGGATGTTCAAAGGAATGTGCTTTGAATATGAGACTTCTTATCTATCGAATTGTATTTTAACAATCTCCAATGGAAAGTATTGTAATTGGAAAATCTTTGTGACTTATGTACATAGTCATTACAAAAGGATAATTGCAGATAAGCTTAGAATCTAATAGATTACAGTAAGTGGCAAGGACTTGGTATTCTTACACTTACGATAAGGATTTGGAATTGTGAAATTAGTGTCATTGGAAATGCTTACAATTGATCTATTTCACAAAGTAAGGACCATAGGTAAACATAGTGGGCATGCTTGGAACATGTGATGACTATTGTTTTAATTTAAGTATTAAGTTGATCAGTCGAAACATTATACCATGAATAATGTGTAATCGATATGGTGATTAAATAAAAGGTGTTTTATTTATATTCAAAAGTTTTGAGACCATCTTGGATTCGATTATTCTTGTGTTTCATTTCACATGTTTTGACTTCCCGAATAATAAGATTATTCAAACCATCCACAGTCCTTCATAGTTTGGAAGTAGGTATTAAGGCAAGATTGTCATGAATCTGTCTGTAGATTGTCTGAAGTGTTAGACATAGCACAAGTTTGTTGGAGTATTCGTGAGTACTCTTGTAATAAGATTTGAGTGTTGGATTAAACCCACGCTCATCTGAATCACTTCATGGATTTTATCATGAGTGATTGTGAGACGATAATATCTTATATTCTTGAAACGAAGAGATATAAGTTGCAGTATACAAGTTGGTTCCACATTGATGATATAAAAACGCACCAGTAACTTGGTGTTATAAAACATATTGTTTTGTGTGATTTGATGAGCACATAGAGAAAGATATGAGTCAAAGTTTATCCGTTCCTTTTACCTTAAGAAGGATAAAAGCGATATCTGTAGGCCCTTCGATGATTTAGTGATGACAACCCTAAGCGCTTGGCCAAGCCTGGACTGATTTAATTTGTGCAATTAATCGGTCGTCATAAATCGGAAATCGGGAAACAACACATGAACAGAGAGAATGATTACAATCCATGTCTCAGTTCATACGATATCTTATAGAATGGCGGAATATATGATCCCTTATCTAATGGACGCGTCATTGACTAGGTGAGAGTTTGACAACGACTTTTGAGAGCTACGATCGCTAGTCGGGTTTTGAAGTCATGCTTGTAGTTATAGTTATTAGACTTATCCAAGTGGGAGACTGTTCGATTAGGTGTCTAAGCCCATAACTATAATTGGTATGTACCTGACCCGAGAATAGCATGTTCCATTTCGGGTTTCCTTCACCAGAACAATTTGACAGGATGGATATTTAAGAAAGAGGTTATTTGTGATTTATTAATATATTATAAGTATAATATATTAATTGAGAAATCATATTATTTAATTATTATTGATCAATAATTAATTTGGAATT
Organism: Lactuca sativa; assembly: GCF_002870075.4. NCBI lineage: Eukaryota > Viridiplantae > Streptophyta > Magnoliopsida > Asterales > Asteraceae > Lactuca > Lactuca sativa. The sequence continues at coordinate 237,737,145 of NC_056625.2, forward strand.
AATTTAGTAATCAAAAGAGACTAATTAAGTTAATGGGGACTGATTATGTAAATCAATGAGACATATGGTTTGGGCTAATGATCCATGATTAATTTGTATTGGACTAAGCTTATGTGAAAGTACATAAATTATTAGTCAAAATAAGTTATGAATCATAAGCCTAAGTGTAAGAATTAGGGTTACATATAAGTCCTGGAATTCTACACTATATATGTAACCCACTAAAGCCAAAAATCGGACCAAGGGTGGATTATTCTAAGAGATGGACGATTGTGTGTGCTCAATAAACTCTCTCATTATCCTCCACTTGTTCTTGGTGTTTGTGACTTGTTTGAGGCATCACACTTGAGGTGCTAAGCTCTTGAAAGGCCAACAACTACAAGCTACAAATAAGAGGTATTCTTCTAACTAGTTTTATGATTCATGTACCAAATTTGTATGCTAGATAAGCTTCATGCTTTGGATAATTGTTTTGCATGTATAACTAGGGAAAACTTAGATCCAAAGCTATTAGGGTTGTATGTGCACCATAGGAGTGTTATAGTACACAAAACCCAATAAAAGGACTATTATCCCTTTCTGCGGATTGATGATCTCTTTGATCAGTTGCATGGTGCATCTTGGTTCTCCAAGATAGATCTGAGGTCCGGTTACCATCAGGTCAGGGTGAGAGAGGAGGACGTGGAGAAGATCGTGTTCTGGACTCATTATGGGCATTACTAGTCGTGGTGATGCCATTCGGGCTCACCAATGCGCCTCCGGTATTTATGGATTTGATGAATCGGGTATGCAAGCCGATACTCGATCGTTTGGTTATCGCGTTTATTGATGATATCTTGGTATGTTCCAAGACTAGAGAGCAGCATGAGGAGCATCTTCGTGAGCTTCTGGGGGGTTTGAGGTGAAAACGGCTTTATGCTAAGCTCTCGAAGTGCGAGTTTTGGTTTCGAGAGGTTTAGTTCCTTGGACACCTCGTTAACCAAGACGAGATATTGGTCGATTCGGCCAAAATCGAGGCGGTGATGTAGTGGGGGTTCCGAAATTTCCCCCGGATATCAGGATTTTCTTGGGGTTGGCAGGGTACTACTGGAGATTTATTCAGGATTTCTCTAATATTACAGTACCCTCACTCGTCTGACGAGGAAGGGGTGGATTTCCAGTAGGGCCTTGAGCAGCAGTCGACATTCCAAACCCTTCAGTAGAGATTATGTAAGGCCCCGGTTTTGACCCTTCCAGAGGGGTTTGAAGACTTCGTGGTATTTTTTGATGCTTCCATCATTGGTTTAGGGGCGGTCTTCATGTAGAGAGGACGAGTCATAGCTTATGCTTCGCGGAAGCTGAAGCCGCACGAGACGAGGTATCCCACGTATGACCTGTAGTTGGGGGCAGTGGTTTTTGCCCTCAAGATTTAGAGGCATTATCTTTATGGAGTCCGTTGTACTATCTACACGGATCACAAGAGTTTGAGGCACATTATGGATCATCCGAACCTGAACATGAGGTAGCACACGTGGCTGAGCGTAGTCAAGGATTATGATTGCGAGATTATTTGTCATCCGAGTAAAGCGAATGTAGTGATGGATGCCTTGAGCCACAAGTCTGCTGAAACTTCTGTTGGGGTGTCATGTATGAGGATATCTATGGATTCTCCGCTTGTGGGACTGTTTAAGGAGGCCCAGGCTGAGGATGTTCGGGAAGAGAATTAGAAGATTGAGAGGATCGGGAGCGAGATCACTAGATTTGTTCCGGATAGTCGTGCTTTTTTTTGACCCATTGTGGTCGGGTATGGGTTCCTATGTATGGTGGGGTCAGACAGATCTTGTTGGAGGAGGCTCATAAGTCTTGCTTTTCTATCCATCCAGGGGCCACCAAGATGTATCGAGATCTGAGATTGAGCTATTGGTGGCCGTGTTGGAGATCGCCTGGTACTTTGAGAGGTGCTTGAGCTGCAGGATGGTCACGGTCGAGCATCAGAGCCCGCATGGCATACTACAGCCTCTGGAGGTTAACATGTGGAAATGGGAGTAGATTTCAATGGACTTCATCACCAAGTTGTCGAAGATGGCAAAGGGTTTTGAGGCTATTTAGGTCATCATGGATCGATTGACCAAGAGCGCCCATTTTATGGCGATTCGGGAGAGTTATTCGGGCAAGAAGTTGATTGATGTGTATATTCGTGAGATCGTTGCTCACCATGGGGTTCTGGTTTCCATTATTTATGGACGTGATGTTCGGTTCACCTCCCATTTCTGGCAGAAGTTCCATGAGGAACTAGGCACAAGGTTGCACTTCAGCACAACTTATCAGTTGCAGAACGACAGTAAGAGTGAGCGGACGATACAGAACCTTGAGGATATGGTGCGGGCTTGTGTCATTGATTTTGGTGGGAGCTAGGAATTCTACTTACCTCTTGTGGAGTTCTCCTACAACAATAATTTTCACTTCAGCATTAGTTCCCCACCTTTTGAGCTATTGTATGGGCGGAGGTGTCGTACCCCGGTCTGTTGGGGAGAGGTTGGCCACAGGGTTATAAGGTGGACCGAGGTGGTCCTTCAGACTATGGAGATGATACAACAACTTAGACTGAGATTGCAGACGGCCCAGATTCGGCAGAAGAGCTATGCCGACCGACGCCGATCCGAGTTAGAGTTTCAGTTTGGTGACATGGTGTTACTGAAGGTATCACCTTGGAAAGGTGTGATTCGCTTCAGGAAGAGGGGGAAATTGGGTTCTCGATACATTGGTCATTTTTGGGTTATTGTCAAGGTTGGCAAGGTTGCTTACAGATCGGATCAGCTCAGTCAGATTCACATCACTTTCCACATTTTGTAGTTGCGAAAGTGGGTATTAGATGAGAATGTGGTAGTCTCCTTGGATGATATTCAAGTTGATGAGTGCCCGAACTATGTAGAGAGGCTTGTAGCTATTCTGGAGAGAAAGGTGAAGGTTTTGCACAACAAAGAAATACCTTTGGTAAAGGTACGATGGCAGCATCGGAGGAGCTCCGAGTGGACCTGGGAGCAGGAGGCTGAGATGCAAGAGCATTACCCGGATTTCTTTGTTGCAGCAGACTTCAAGGACAAAGTCTAGTTCAAGTGGGTGAGAGTTGTAACATCCCGGGTTTCAGGTATTTTCAAATCCTTCCTTTGGTTTTAAATATTTCATTTTGGGTCCTTGGATTATAAAGATGTATCCCTAAGAAGCCATAGTAGTAAAATGGTAATTTTGGAAGTAGGAGTAGTATGCTGGGCATACATGTGAGTACACTAAGCGTACTAGGGTGCGCCCTAGTATGTTAGCCGTACATATATATACGCTGGGCGTACTAATGTCCAGATGAAACCATAATTTTTAGGGTTTAAGAAGTATTTAAATTTCTTTATGGATCATTTAGCCTAATCCTTTCAGCCTCCAAGTGTTTGAGTCGTTCTTAGCAAACCCTAACCCTATAATGGAGTGTTTTGAACTTAAAGAGTGTTATTTGTGTGCTTAAATGAGAAGGAAGTGCATCAATGAGTCTAGAAGGGAAAACAAGCTTGTGGATCTTGGATCATCATCTTTTCGGAAGCTCCAGAAGGTAAAAAGTTGCTACCTTTATGCTTGGTTTGCTTAGGTCTCATCTTGGTAGCTTTATGATGTTCTTTTTACCTAAAAAGTCCCATTGGCGTGCATGTTTGGTGTTGAACGTTTTGGGCTGTCCTTTCAGACCGTAGGAAGGGTTCTAAGCCATAAAAATGAGGTCCTGTTAGCTAGTTCTTCTCCATGCTTCTTGTGGAAGGTCTTAATGGATTAATACCATGTATTACAGACATTTTGGACGTTTAAAGTCATAAAGTTGGAGACTTTATGACTCTAAGGTGCACTTGGACCATGGATCTGAGGTTTCGACTTAAGTGCTTAAGCCATTAAGCACTTATTGAAGTTTGCACTCTGCGAGGGTACACCCCGCGTAAGGGGGGAGTATGCCTCGCGTACACGGTCAGCCACCTCGTTGTGGTTCAATGTGAGGCTCCGTGTACGCCCTGTGTACCGGAGAAGTACGCCCCGCGTACGCCTTCTGTTAGATTTCAGACTTTGGGCTTCGAGTTTTAGGCCACCTTTTTGGATCGAATGCTTGGGCCCTTATTGATCTGTATCGGTACGAGTGTTTTGAGCCAAGTGAAGAGTTGCACCTTAGGATAAGTCCCAATAAGGAGTTTGGGCCTAATTTGGAAAATTGGACCAATGATGGGCCTTGTATAATTTTGGGCTTTTGGATCAAGAATCGGGCTTAGGTCTTGGCCGAATTATGGATAGGGTAAACTGGCCATTTACCCTAAGTTTGGGTCATTATTCAAGGATGGTAATTCAATTATTAATTGGATTTATATTTGTTATGAAAGTTTGGAATTTTAGAGGGCCAATTGTCGGAGGTTTTCTATGTGATTCGTCAGTGTGGGATGAGTGTTCCTCATTGTACTTTTGGGTTGAAGGCACCAAGTTCGTCCCCTTTTAGATGGCTATCCTGGTTATTTTGTGATTGAGTATTATAGTGATCTGTTAGATCTTTATCCTACTAGATAGGATGATGCTATGTTTAGTGATCTGTAACATCTGTCAGTTTGTTATTGGTTGGTTAACCGCATGATTATATGTTATATATATATATATATATATATATATATATGTGTGTGTGTGTGTGTGTGTGTCGACATGGGGTATGAGTGGTTGGGTTGAGGCTGACCTGCTTTGTGCTGAAGGCCAACAAACCCAAGGCGTCCTGGATAGACTGAAGGCCAGTGGGGCATAACAGTCAGGCTGAAGGCTCAGAGAACGTTCCATATAGGCTGAAGGCCCGAAGTGGCGTACCAGTCATATTGAAGGTTCTGTAAGCATACTATATGTTGGGTTTTGAACACTATAACACTTCTATAGTGCACATGCAACCCTAAATGCTTTGGATCTATGTTTTCTCTAATTATACACGCATATTTTAAATTTTCCAAAGCATTGTCCTAACTAGCATACAAATTGTCAAATGAACAATACACAACTAGTTAGACGACTTACCTTTTAGAAGGACTTGTAGTTCTTGATCTTTGAAAGCTTGAGCACCCCAAGTGTAATGCCTTTAATGGTTCACAAACACCAATATGCAAGAGATGGCTTAAGAAAATAAGTTTTTTAGCTCACTAAGAAGGTTCAATCATTTTTGGTTCATGAGGGTTCTATTTATAGTGCTAGGGTTACATCTTTGCAAAGCCTAACAACCTTTCACATTCTTATGTTGCATGGGTTTAATCTCCATGGAATATTTCATTGGTTTGGCCCATCTACATAATCATGGATCATTAGCCCACACTATAAGAATCATTGATTTACATAACCAATCCCCATATATTTAATTAGCCTCTTTTGACCACAAAATTAATTCCAAATTAATTCTTGATCAATACTAATTAAATAATAATATGATTTCATATTAATATATTATACTTGTAATATATTAATAAATCACAAATAACCTTATTCTCAAAAGTCCATCTTATAAAATTACATTGGTGAAGGCAACCCAAAAGAACCATGCTACAATCGGGTCAAGTACATCCCAGTTATAGTTATGGGCTTAGACACCAAATCCAACAGCCTCCCAATTTGATAAGTCTACTAACTATTACTGCTAATGCACCTTCAGGATCCGACTTAGCAATCGTAAGCTTTCAAAAGTCATATATTCCTCTGTTCTCAAGATATTTATGTGGAAAAATACATGGAACATAGTCAAACGTATTGTCCTACAATTTGTTTCCCGATTTCCGATTCGTCTGACATAGAACATAACTGAACACATCAATTTAGTTCTGACCGGGCGCGACACATAGTAAAAAAACAATCATCGAGGGGCCCAAGATATAGCTTTTTATCCTCTTAGGATAAAAGGAACATATACATTATATGTTTGTAGTAACTACTCATTAAGTCATGCACAACGATAAGTTTTATGACATCAAGTTATTGATGCATTTTCGTATCATCAATGTACAACCAACTGATAGTCAACAACTCATATGAAGACTATATGATATTATTATCTCACAATCACTTGTGATAAATTCCATGAAGTGATTCAAGTGAGTGCGGGTTGATCCAATGCTCAAATCTTATGTCACAAGCACTCATGAATGGTATAGAAGACTTTTTCTATGTCTAACACCTTAGACAATCTTATAAGCCAACTCTTGACAGTCTTGCTTCATACCTACTTCCAAAGTATGATCGACTGTTGATAGTTTGAATAATCTTATTATTCGGGAAGTCAAAACATGCAAAGTGAAACACAAGGATAATACTAATCCTATATGGCCCCAAAACTTTTGAGTGTAAATAAAACACCTTTTATTTCATTACCATATTGATTACACATTATTCATTGTATATTGTTTCGATTTATCAACTAATACTTGAATTAAAACAATAGTTATCCCATGCTCCAAGCATGCATACTATGTTTACCTATGGTCCTTACTTTTTGAAATAGATCAATTGTAAACATTTCCAACAATACTCATTTCATAATTACAAATCCTTATCGTAAGTGTAAGAACCCCAAGTTCTTGCCACTTACTGTAATTTGTTAGATTCTAAACTTATATGCAGTGATCCTTTTGTAATTACTATGTACACAAGTCACAGAGACTTTGTCAATTACAAAAACATTCCATTGGAGATTATTAGAAGACAATTCGATAGATTTGAAGTCTCATATTCAAAGCACATTCCTTTGAACATCCTTCTTGCATAAAATTTTCTAACCTACACATAGATTCTTAATATCCAACTCCCATTATGGAAACACTTCCATATTTTCCATACGAAAACTCATTATTAATTGAATCCTGTCTTGAAATAATAATGTCATTATGGTCCATTTATTACTATACTTCCAACTGCTCATAAGCAGCCAATCCTTGGCGAACCTTAGATTTTCCTTAACAGTTGTTTAACCGCTTTAATCATATCCGGTTCTATTCCTTTTTCCCTCTTAATGCCCTAGGCATTCGGAAAATTAGAACACATGAATATTATAGTATATACAATCGATCCTATACCTGAATCATATGGGATACGATTCATAATGTCTTACATAAAGACCTGATACTTTACCAGTCTCCTGATATAACATTTCCATATATATAATTTCCCTATGTTGAATCTTTTCAACATAGTAACAGTCTTATATATATATGTATATATATATATATATATATATATATATATATATATATATATATATATATATCCTTGACTAAATTTGATTAATATCTCAATTTAAAATTTTAGAATTGAAATGAAGTATAAGTTCCTCTCCCTTAATTATAGCAAAACAACTTTTCATCCCTGCAACTTTGCGAATTGAAAACTTTATTTTCTATAATTAACATTGCTAACTTGCAACACTTACCATAATAATTATGCTCCAACTAGCATAACAATTATTTTTGTTACTTGCCTAACATTTATGCTCCCACTAGCTGTGACATAGATCTAGAAATCAGTTGGACTTCTAGAAATCAATACTTTATTGACGTTTTTACCATAGTTCATATTTCTGACACGAGATGCTTCGATAAGCCTTTATCTAAGCTCACACAGTTTTTTTAGAAAGATCATATGTGTGTCTAAACAATTTTAGAACTTACAGCAGTAAGTCTCAAATGTTTAGACCTTTTGCCTTTTCTCACAATTCGAACTATGAAGAGGGATGTCGTAATCATAATCGAATTTGAGAATGCAAATATCACAATTTCTAACTCTTTAAAATCTAAATAGTGAAAGAGTTTCCTCACAATCATTTTCATGAATTGAAGAAAAAACTTATGACAATTAGATTTTTTATGGCGTATGTGTTCCTATCCATGTGAATTTGTCAAAACCATAATCACAAGACAAGGTTAGTGACAAATCCAAACTCGTATGGACTGAACTTGTTCAATCTTAATTTCTTGCCACTTGGAAGCACAAGGGCCTACCATGTCTTCCAAGTTGTTCAGCAGATCACCTTTACTGATCAATGAACTTTCACTGACCAAGGTGCTTTGACCTATGCAAAAAATTGAGAACTCTTAGAACTCACATGCATAGTCAACTTTAATTGGAATGGGCACAGGAACAAGAATATGTCAACACGATAGGTTACAAGCCTAAAGTCATATGTTAGTGGTTAACAATAGGTTTACTCTTGATTAGTCCTTAAAACTTTTCATGATCTTTAAGACTCCCACTGACCTCTTGACATATAAGTTTCTCTCTTTCAAGAAACATTACTTAACAAACAAATATTCAAGAGTTAGTGCAGTTTCTTATCAAGAAAAACGTTACTGACAATCGGTCTTAGTTGGTCTTTGTTTTATCCAAAACATTACAACTTACCAATTTCAAATGTACAAGAGTAGAAAACATTTTACTCCACATTTGGTGATATGTCACTCGATATACAATCTTGGAGTATGACTCTAACATTTGATTTTGGAACGAAGTATGATTCATCTTAATTGATTTAACTATTTCAACAATTCATGATTCCTCTTCTTAGCCAAACAAATGTACTAAGGCATCCTTAGAGGATCAAATTGTGATATGGTTTTCCATCATCATTAAGATGATCAAAAAACAAGATACTCAAGTACTTTCACATCTTTTTAGATTGGAGAAACTTTTATATTTCTGCAGACTTTGATTCTTCTTATTCATTCTGCTATACATTGAGACTTTTCAATGACTTAGAATTATACTTAATCTCGTAAGCATAACGATATTTACTAACTTTAGTAAACCATAACGAATAGTCTTAATGTTCTTAGTGGTGGGCCTGACCAGTGCACAACCAAATGTACCCGATCCCCTAGTCCTTCACTTAACTCACCTTTGTATGTGAACAAGGAATTAGTCCTAATTTCCCAAATATGAAGGTTTTGATTCATCATACAGTACAAGTTGCATGATCCCAATTTTTTTGTCCAAATGAAACTTGGGTGATAAGAATCTTTCCTTATTTGGTAAAGTTTACACTATCACAAATGAAAGAATCAAGTCCATATTGCTAAGAATACAAACATCAATTTTCACATATGCCATTGCAAGGAGAAATATACAATAAGATAAAATCAAAATTTTTCTTTATTTATAAAAAATGTGTGGAAAAACTTTTCCTTAGAATGCAATTACAAATGAAACTATTTTATTACAAATTTCTAAGCAATCTATCATAACTCTTAAGCAGCAGCTCAAAAATCTGATCATCGAACCATGTGATCAAAATCCATCTCTTCGCGATCAGACTCAGCATGCCTTCCCTTTAAGATTCCTTTGATCCTACAAAATGTCAAAATGTAATCTTATCACATCATGTATTAAGAATCTACCAATAGGAACTTAATAGAGTTAGATAGAGGACTTACCTGAAGCAGAGTCAACCCTTTTTTATTCTACCTTCCCTTAGATCTTTCAGGTAGTCTGGGTAGCTTCGCTTCCAATGTCCCTTCAAATGACAGTAGAAAAAATTGGCTTCTTTTGCATTGGCACATGAGACAATCCCATAACCGGCCTTTCTCTTGTGATCAAAGGTTTTGACCATGGCCAATTCCATTCCTTTAGGAGAAGGAATCATTTCTAGACTATCGATGTCATTGCCTACTTTATCCTTAGAAGAAGAAGGAGTCCACAATAAGGATTTATTTTGTAACTTAAAGATGTCGATCTAAAGTCCAACGTAGTACAAAGAGCAGATGTAGGATTGAGCATCAAGGTTATTACCTAGAATGGAGAGACAACTTATGGAGTCAGTATACGAATCCTATTTGTTGATGATTCCGGGACGTAATCATCCTAAGGGGGAGATAATTGTAACGCCCGTAGTTCAGGGCTAGTCAATTTAGAGACAATAAGCGTCAAAAATGAATTTTGATAGAAGATTATTTATGATGAATAATCCTAACTAAGTTGTAGTATATGTTACAAGGTTTCCGTGCATATAAAGAACGCCAAAATCCGAGTTATAACAAAGAAGTTATGACCTGTCGAAGTTTCGCGACAGAACCGGCACGACACAGCGCGACGTAAAAAGTGAATTTACATTAGAGCGATATTTAGCCTTAGAAATCTAAACAAGAATCGAAGGTCTCGTTGTTGGTATCGAAGCGATAAAAAGTTAGGCGAAAACGGACGTCAGACGAAGAAGTTATGAATTTATAACGAAATTTTCTGTCCCGGCCTATTAAAAATAAATAATAAAAATAAAAGTCAAAATTAGCCGACGGAGTCTAAACGAAAGTCGTAGAAAGTAGTCTCACCTACGCGTGGATATAAAGAACGTCGAAAACGGAGTTCATATGAAGAAGATATGAATTTTCGAAGTTTATTAATGAATTAATAATTAAATTTAATTATTAAATCCCGGTATCATCCGAAGGCGAGTCATCGGACTCATCCGAAGTACGCCCCGCGTACAGCGAAGCATGGCGACCTTCGCACTCTAGTTCTTCGGATGACGCATGCAGTGACGTTTTGGATGCGTACGCCCCGTGTACTCCGAGGCTCCAGCCTCCTATAAATAGGATGCGAGGGCAGCCGGTTCTTTTGTTCATTTTCCCTCTTCTCTCTCCCGTTTTGCATCGATTTGCGTGCCAGAAATACCCCGAAGCCCGGTATTATTCTCGAGCCCCGAAGCAAGTCCCGAGATCCCGAAGATCCCGAGAAGTGCGGTTCCCGAGCCGAAGCTCTGACCGCGAGAAGTTCGATTTTGTGGAGATCTTCTAGATCTACCGAAGAATACTACTTCTGCAAGTCGTAGTGCTATCCGATCATCTTCTGATCAAGTGAGTGTATACTACCTTTCATAAACACGATAATAATACAAGTATGGTTTGAGTGTATTAAGTATATTGTTGTTTATATGTGTGGGAGTGTAGTTACTTTCTTCTAACACATAAATATGAAGTATTTGCTACGAAATACGTGCTATGTGTTTATATGTTATTTGTCTATTTGAGATGGGCATGGAAATTGGAGTTTTATACAGGTGTTAAATGATTTAAACTGGGTAAGTATTTATATCTACAAAATTGTTGGGTAGAACATAGGTAGATGGAATAGTTGGTGACTATGGAGTTAGCGCCTATTGTATAAACTTGGCGACGACGTGACTTCGTGCCTATTTGATGAACCTTGGTGACTATGGATTTAGCGCCTATTGTTAAGTGAACCTTGGTGACTATGGAGTTAGCGCCTATTGTTGAGTAAACCTTGGCGACTATGGAGTTAGCGCTTGTTGAGTAAACCTTGGCGACTATGGAGTTAGCGCTTGTTGAGTAAACCTTGGCGACTATGGAGTTAGCGCTTGTTAAGTGAACCTTGGTGACTATGGAGTTAGCGCCTGATAACTATGGATTTAGTACTTGATAAATAAACTTTGGCAGCAATGGAATTCGTGCCAATTCCTTACGAGTAAGTGAATGAAGGATAGTTGGTTGTTAGGGTAAAACCTTAAGGAGATAATGGGGATGGGTAATTGGGTTGATTGTTTGCTGATTAAATATAATAATTATATTATTGTGGGTTGAAAACCCTATATGCTCACCAGGCTCCCAAGTCTGACCCACTCAGTTTTCTTTTCATTACAGGTAATGGCACAAGGATATAAGTTGGTGGACTTGACGAGAGATTTTGGATTATAGATCAGTAGTTAAATAACTATTGTAGGATCTATTTTATAATGTTTATGCTTTTGGTATGTAACGAACATGACATCCCGAGTTTTTATTATTTAATGAAAATACATTCTTTTCGAGAAATGTTTTGATAAATGGTTATCATATTTTATTTTGGGAACAAATTCTGCAACCGTTTTCTTTAAACGATCACTCTGATTTATAAAACAAAGCATAAACAAATCGGTCTTTTCTGGCCGTGAAACAGGGGATGTCACAGTTGGTATCAGAGCATTAGTTTAAGCGAACTATGAATATGGATTTATTTCTAGACTTAAACTTAGAATGCAAAGCAATGATTGTGAGTTGAGTGTGTCCATTATATGTTACGTAGTACATCTAAATTGACACATGCACTATTTTATTTTAGGAGAATTGCCTAAAATGCTATTATGTGCTAATTGATATATGTTTGCCATATATGATGTTAATTGTTCGGATCTATGGTCTGTTACCGACCGGATCTGGAAACCTTATGTGTTTAGGATTCTAAGCGTGCGTCTACGATATTAGAACTAACATGTAAACGTTTCGGAGTGATAAGGATGATTTGAATATCTATCGTGACTAAGGATCTAATTTCACCTTATTCAGTGTATAGATCAAAAATGGTGAGAACGAGGAGTGGAGTTGGAAATGCTGATGAAAACAGGAATCCAATACCAGTAATTGAACAAATACCTGTTGTAGCAGCAGCGCCTGAACCAATGACAATGGCCGGAGTTCTAGTGATGATCCAGGCAATGTTGAATAATCAGATGGAAGAAACCAGACGTCTGATCAGGCAGAATCGCGAGGAATTGTCAATTCAAGTTGAAGAGCCCGAAGTAAATGGAGGTCAGTCTGAAGGAGGAAACTATAGTGGGACCGTTGGTCAAGCCAACCCACCAATAGTTCGCCAAAACAACCAGGATAAAGGAAATGATGGACGTGGATGCAGGTACAAGGATTTCATGGCATCCAAACCACCATGTCTTTCTGGGAGCCCGACACTGGTGCAAGTCATGGACTGGATCTCCGAAATGGAGACAATGTTTGAAAGTTGCGAGTGTAGCAACAGACAGAAGACCGCTCTTGCGATCCCTCTGTTAAAATCTGGAGTATTGAGCTGGTGGAAGTTACTGGCTGGTTCGATGCCTAAGGGGGAAGCTAGCAAGATGCCTTGGGAAGAATGTGTGGTGCAACTGAAATTGCAATACTGCTCTGAGCAATATCTTCTGGAAATCAACAATGAGTTCCAGAATCTGAAGAAAGGAAAATTGAGCGTTACTAAATACGCTACGAGCTTTACGGAGAAAATGAAGCTTATTCCACACCTAATTCCAACTGAACTTTCCAAGGTCAACAAGTTTGCCAATGGATTACCAGCGGACTTTGGTCCGATAGTCAAGCAAGCAACCGCTCTGAAAGCCGCCATCTAGGCAGCCAAGAATGTTGAGACCCAAATAAAAGAAAAGGGTCTGGAAAGAGCTGAAGTTGGAGAGAAAAGGAAGCGTGAAGGATCTTCAATAATCGACAAAGAAAGTAAATTCTCGAAATCTGGGGGAAGAGATGAAGCTAAGTGGTGTGAGAAGTGTAAGAAGAAACACTTCGGGAAATGTAGCGAGGAGATGACTTGCTACAAATGTGGGAAGACAGGGCACTACGCCAACAAGTGCGCACCTATCAAGAAGGTGTGCTATAGATGTAACGAAGAAGGTCATATTTCTAAAGACTGCCCACGGAAAAACACACCTCCATAGCCAAGGGCATTCAACATGTTCCTCAACGAAGCAGAAAAGGATGGGAGGATTAAAAGATGAAGACTTCATATTAATATATATAAAGTCTGTATCAGGAAGCATGGCCTGTTAGAGGCATAGTATAGGGTGAACTTGAACTTTTGTGTAATAGTTTCAAGAATTAATATAAACCCTGGTTTTGTTATCTGATGTGTTGAATGATTATATGATTTATGTATGGTGACTTGGTTAACTGCGAGACAATACTTGGGACGAGTATGAGTAGGTGTGAATGGTAGTAGAGATCTATACTACCGGAAGCACAAGACTCACGCTTGGATCAGGGGAAGTCACAAGGTTATCAAGAAACTAGTAATTGATTCCGTTTTATTCACGTATGTCATTACCATTGTTTCGGTAATGTCTAGTAAGATAGTTGTTATTCCGACCCTAGGGGTCATATCAATTGAGTCCGACTACGATGAGAGGTCATCGGGACACGACCCATTGGTTAGTTACTATAGATAAATGAATGTATTTATCCTTAGAAGAAGAAGGAGTCCACCATAAGGATTTATTTTGTAACTTAAAGATGTCGATCTAAAGTCCAACGTAGTACGAAGAGCAGATGTAGGATTGAGCATCAAGGTTATTACCTAGAATGGAGAGATAACTTATGAAGTCAGTATACGGATCCTATTTCGTTGATGATTCTGGGACGTAATCATCCTAAGGGGGAGATAATTGTAAAGCCCGTAGTTCAGGGCTAGTCAATTTAGAGACAATAAGCGTCAAAAATGACTTTTGATAGAAGATTATTTAGGATGAATAATCCTAAGTTAGTTGTACTATATGTTACAAGGTTTCCGTGCATATAAAGAACGCCAAAATCCAAGTTATAACAAAGAAGTAATGACCTGTCGAAGTTTCGCGACAAAATCGACACGACACAGTGCGACGTAAAAAGTGAATTTACGTTAGAGTGATATTTAGCCTTAACAATCTAAACGAGAATTGAAGGTCTCGTTGTTGGTATCGAAGCGATAAAAAGTTAGGCGAAAACGGACGTCAGACGAAGAAGTTATGAATTTATAACAAAATTTTCTGTCCCGGCCTATTAAAAATAAATAATAAAAATAAAATTCAAAATTAGCCGACGGAGTCTAAACGAAAGTCGTAGAACGTAGTCTCACCTACGCGTGGATATAAAGAACGTCGAAAACGGAGTTTATATGAAGAAGATATGAATTTTCGAAGTTTATTAATGAATAAATAATTAAATTTAATTATTAAATCCCGGTATTATCCGAAGGCGAGTCATGGGACTCATCCGAAGTACGCCCCGCGTACAGCGAAGCATGGCGACCTTCGCACTTGAGTTCTTCGGATGACGCATGCAGTGATGTTTCGGACGCGTACGCCCCGCGCACGCCTGTACGCCCCGCGTACTCCGAGGGTCCAGCCTCCTATAAATAGGATGAGAGGGCAGCCGATTCTTTTGTTCATTTTCCCTCTTCTCTCTCCCGTTTTGCATCGATTTGCGTGCCAGAAATACCCCGAAGCCCCGGTGTTATTCTCGAGCCCCGAAGCAAGTCCCGAGATCCCGAAGATCCCGAGAAGTGCAGTTCCCGAGCCGAAGCTCTGCCCGCTAGAAGTTCGATTTTTATGGAGATCTTCCAGATCTACCGAAGAATACTACTTCTGCAAGTCGTAGTGCTATCCGATCATCTTCTGATCAAGTGAGTGTATACTACCTTTCATAAACACGATAATAATACAAGTATGGTTTGAGTGTAATAAGTATATTGTTGTTTACATGTGTGAGAGTGTAGTTACTTTCTTCTAACACATAAATATGAAGTATTTGCTATGAAATACGTGCTATGTGTTTATATGTTATTTGTCTATTTGAGATGGGCATGGAAATTGGAGTTTTATACAGGTGTTAAATGATTTTAACTGGGTAAGTATTTATATCTACAAAATTGTTGGGTAGAACATAGGTAGATGGAATAGTTGGTGACTATGGAGTTAGCGCCTATTGTATAAACTTGGCGACGATGTGACTTCGTGCCTATTTGATGAACCTTGGTGACTATGGATTTAGCGCCTATTGTTAAGTGAACCTTGGTGACTATGGAGTTAGCACCTATTGTTGAGTAAACCTTGGCGACTATGGAGTTAGCGCTTGTTGAGTAAACCTTGGCGACTATGGAGTTAGCGCTTGTTGAGTAAACCTTGGCGACTATGGACTTAGCGCTTGTTAAGTGAACCTTGGTGACTATGGAGTTAGCGCCTGATAACTATGGATTTAGTACTTGATAAATAAACTTTGGCAGCAATGGAATTCGTGCCAATTCCTTACGAGTAAGTGAATGAATGATAGTTGGTTCTTAGGGTAAAACCTTAAGGAGATAATGGGGATGGGTAATTGGGTTGATTGTTTGCTGATTAAATATAATAATTATATTATTGTGGGTTGAAAACCCTATATGCTCACCAAGCTCCCAAGTCTGACCCATTCAGTTTTCTTTTCATTACAGGTAATGGCACAAGGGTATAAGTTGGTGGACTTGACGAGAGATTTTGGATTATAGATCAGTAGTTAAATAACTATTTTAAGATCTATTTTATATTGTTTATGCTTTTGGTCTGTAACGAACATGACATCCCGAGTTTTTATTATTTAATGAAAATACATTCTTTTTGAGAAATGTTTTGATAAATGGTTATCATATTTTATTTTGGGAACAAATTCCGCAATCGTTTTCTTTAAACGATCACTCTGATTTATAAAACAAAGCATAAACAAATCGGTTTTTTCTGGCCGTGAATCACAGTTGGTATCAGAGCATTAGTTTAAGCGAACTAGGAATATGGATTTATTTCTAGACTTAAACTTAGAATGCAAAGCAATGATTGTGAGTTGAGTGTGTCCATTATATTTTACGTAGTACACCTAAATTGACACAGGCACTATTTTATTTTAGGAAAATTGCCTAAAATGCTATTATGTGCTAATTGTTATATGTTTGCCATATATGATGTTAGTTGTTCGGATCTATGGTCTGTTGCCGACCGGATCTGGAAACCTTATGTGTTTAGGATTCTAAGAGTGCGTCTACGATATTAGAACTAACATGTAAACGTTTCGGAGTGATAAGGATGATTTGAATATCTATCGTGACTAAAGATCTAATTTCACTTTATTCGGTGTATAGATCAAAAATGGTGAGAACGAGGAGTGGAGTTGGAAATGCTGATGAAAACAGGAATCAAATACCAGTAATTGAACAAATACCTGTTGTAGCAACAGCGCCTGAACCAATGACAATGGCCGGAGTTCAAGTGATGATCCAGGCAATGTTGAACAATCAGATGGAAGAAACCAGACGTCTGATCAGGCAGAATCGCGAGGAATTGTCAATTCAAGTTGAAGAGCCCGAAGTAAATGGAGGTCAGTCTGAAGGAGGAAACTATAGTGGGACCGTTGGTCAAGCCAACCCACCAATAGTTCGCCAAAACAACCAGGATAGAGGAAATGATGGACGTGGATGCAAGTACAACGATTTCATGGCATCCAAACCACCATGTCTTTCTGGGAGCCCGACACCGTTCCAAGTCATGGACTGGATCTCCGAAATGGAGACAATGTTTGAAAGTTGCGAGTGTAGCAACAGACAGAAGACTGCTCTTGCGATCCCTCTGTTAAAATCTGGAGTATTGAGCTGGTGGAAGTTACTGGCTGGTTCGATGCCTAAGGGGGAAGCTAGCAAGATGCCTTGGGAAGAATGTGTGGTGCAACTGAAATTGCAATACTGCTCTGAGCAATATCTTCTGGAAATCAACAATGAGTTCCAGAATCTGAAGAAAGGAAAATTGAGCGTTACTAAATACGCTACGAGCTTTACGGAGAAAATGAAGCTTATTCCACACCTAATTCCAACTGAACTTTCCAAGGTCAACAAGTTTGCCAATGGATTACCAGCGGACTTTGGTCCGATAGTCAAGCAAGCAACCGCTCTGAAAGCCGCCATCTAGGCAGCCAAGAATGTTGAGACCCAAATAAAAGAAAAGGGTCTGGAAAGAGCTGAAGTTGGAGAGAAAAGGAAGCGTGAAGGATCTTCAATAATCGACAAAGAAAGTAAATTCTCGAAATCTGGGGGGAAGAGATGAAGCTAAGTGGTGTGAGAAGTGTAAGAAGAAACACTTCGGGAAATGTAGCGAGGAGATGACTTGCTACAAATGTGGGAAGACAGGGCACTACGCCAACAAGTGCGCACCTATCAAGAAGGTGTGCTATAGATGTAACGAAGAAGGTCATATTTCTAAAGACTGCCCACAGAAAAACACACCTCCATAGCCAAGGGCATTCAACATGTTCCTCAACGAAGCAGAAAAGGATGGGAGGATTAATGTATATAAAGTCTGTATCAGGAAGCATAGCCTGTTAGAGGCATAGTATAGGGTGAACTTGAACTTTTGTGTAATAGTTTCAACTATTAATATAAACCCTGGTTTTGTTATCTGATGTGTTGAATGATTATATGATTTATGTATGGTGACTTGGTTAACTGCGAGACAATACTTGGGACGAGTATGAGTAGGTGTGAATGGTAGTAGAGATCTATACTACCGGAAGCACAGGACTCACGCTTGGATCGGGGGAAGTCACAAGGTTATCAAGAAACTAGTAATTGATTCCGTTTTATTCACGTATGTCATTACCATTGTTTCGGTAATGTCTAGTAAGATAGTTGTTATTCCGACCCTAGGGGTCATATCAATTGAGTCCGACTACGATGAGAGGTCACCGGGACACGACCCATTGGTTAGTTACTATAAATAAATGAATGTATTTATCCTTAGAAGAAGAAGGAGTCCACAATAAGGATTTATTTTGTAACTTAAAGATGTCGATCTAAAGTCCAACGTAGTACGAAGAGCAGATGTAGGATTGAGCATCAAGGTTATTACCTAGAATGGAGAGATAACTTATGGAGTCAGTATACGGATCCTATTTCGTTGATGATTCTGGGACGTAATCATCCTAAGAGGGAGATAATTGTAACGCCCGTAGTTCAGGGCTAATCAATTTAGAGACAATAAGCGTCAAAAATGACTTTTGATAGAAGATTATTTAGGATGAATAATCCTAACTAAGTTGTAGTATATGTTACAAGGTTTCCGTGCATATAAAGAACGCCAAAATCCGAGTTATAACAAAGAAGTTATGACCTGTCGAAGTTTCGCGACAGAACCGTCACGACACAGCGCGACGTAAAAAGTGAATTTACGTTAGAGCGATATTTAGCCTTAGCAATATAAACGAGAATCGAAGGTCTCGTTGTCGGTATCGAAGCGATAAAAAGTTAAGCGAAAACGGACGTCAGACGAAGAAGTTATGAATTTATAACGAAATTTTTTGTCCCGGCCTATTAAAAATAAATAATAAAAATAAAAGTCAAAATTAGCCGAAGTTTATTAATGAATTAATAATTAAATTTAATTATTAAATCCCGGTATTATCCGAAGGCGAGTCATCAGACTCATCCGAAGTACGCCCCGCGTACAACGAAGCATGACGACCTTCACACTCGAGTTCTTCGGATGACGCATGCAGTGACGTTTCGGACGCGTACGCCCCGCGTACGCCTGTACGCCCCGCGTACTCCAAGGCTCCAGCCTCCTATAAATTGGATGCGAGGGCAGCCGGTTCTTTTGTTCATTTTCCCTCTTCTCTCTCCCGTTTTGCATCGATTTGCGTGCCAGAAATACCCCGAAGCCCCGGTATTATTCTCGAGCCCCGAAGCAAGTCTCGAGATCCCAAAGATCCCGAGAAGTGCGGTTCCCGAGCCGAAGCTCTGCCCGCGAGAAGTTCGATTTTTGTGGAGATCTTCCAGATTTACCGAAGAATACTACTTCTGCAAGTCGTAGTGCTGTCCGATCATCTTCTGATCAAGTGAGTGTATACTACATTTCATAAACACGATAATAATACAAGTATGGTTTGAGTGTATTAAGTATATTGTTGTTTATATGTGTGAGAGTGTAGTTACTTTCTTCTAACACATAAATATGAAGTATTTGCTATGAAATACGTGCTATGTGTTTATATGTTATTTGTCTATTTGAGATGGGCATGGAAATTGGAGTTTTATACAGGTGTTAAATGATTTAAATGATGGGTTTTAGCCATAAGAACTTTCCTATGTGCGCATGCAAAACCCTAATGCTTGGATCTAGGCTTTCTAATAAACATGCTTTGAATCCAAGACTTCTAATTACTAATTAGGTTAAACAAGAACATTAAAACAGATCTAGAATCATACCTTTGAGTTCCTTGTTGATCTTGAGGTCTTGGAGCTTCTAGAGTCACAAATGTCACTCCTCTAATGGCTTACAAACACCAAAGCAAGGAGGATGATTTGGGAGAGAGGAGAGGGGAGGAATTCGACCAGAGTTCTCTTGCTTTTTTCAGAGGTGTCGAATTCCCTATGCCATGGGGTCTATTTATACTTGTAGACTCCTTAAGGGTTACAACCTAAACCCTAATTGGATAATCTTCTCTTAAGGCTATCCAAATCCATTCCTAGATAACTCTAATGGACGATTTTAGCTATCCTAATCCTCTTAGAATTCGTCCATAGTATATCCAAATGGATTTACAGTCTAAAGCTTAACTATCAAACAATTGACAGTCTATACCCCTTTATTTAATTAATCTCTTTAAGTCAGCAAATTAATTCTAATTAATTCTATGACTTATATTAATCAAATAACAATATATTATTCATTATATTATTCTCATAATATATTAATAATATTTATTCTCTCTTAATAAATCATCCTATCAAGTTGCTATGGTGAAGGCAACCCAAAAGGACCATGCACAACCGGATATAGTTACAGCCTTAGACACTATTCCAACAGTCTCCCACTTGGATAAGTCTAGTAACTATACAAGTAAAATTCGGTTTGCAATCGTAGCTCTCAAAGACGCTGTCAACTCTGATCTAATCAATCTTGTCCTTTAGATAAGGGAACGTACAGTCCTCTGTTAGATATCATGCTGACAATCCTATGGAATGGTTAGTCAAGCATTTAGGTTTCTCGATCTCTGATTTATTTGACATAGAACTTAATAGAACACATCAATTCAGTTCTGACCGGGCCCGGCACATAAGTCAAATCAAATCATCGAGCGGCCGAGATATCGCTTTTACCTTCTTAGATAAAAGTTACAGATAAACTTCGACTTATATGCATTTACTTATTCATTTACCAACTATACACAACAATACGTTTTATAACACCAAGTTACTGATGCGTTTTCGTATTATCAATGTACAATCAATTAACAAATAATAAACCATATATCTAGGTTTTAAGACTATATGATATTATCGTCTTGCGATCACCTTTTATATCGTATTCCATAAGGTGATTCCAGCAAGCGCGGGTTTATTCCAATGCTCAAAACTAGTTCATAAGCACTCATGAACGTTGCAGCAATCCTTTGCTATGTCTAACACCATTTAGACATTCTACACACCAATTCATGACAATCTTCTTTCATATCTACTTCCAATATATGAATGATTGTGGACCATTTGAACAATTCTATTATTCCTAATAATTTCAATTATTCTGGAAGTCAAAACATGCAAAGTGAAACAATAGCTAAACAATTAACATAAGATAGTAACATTACTCATAAACAAAACTCCTTTATTTAATCATCAAATGTCAATTACACTTATCTATTACACGTTTCTAATACTATCTAATCTATGCTAATATCATCCTTCAGCCCAATACTCCTAGCATGCTGCAAGTGCTTAACCCTACTCAGTCCCTTCGTAAGCGGATCTGCTGGGTTATCTTCTGATGATATCCTCTTAACTACGAGTTGTCCTTCTTCTACACGATGTCTAATAAAGTGATACTTTCTGTCGATATGTCTTGATCTACCATGATCCCTCGGTTCCTTGGTTAAGGCAACCGCACCTTCGTTATCACAGAAAATCTCTATTGGCTCCTTTATGGCAGGTACGACTCCAAGATCACCGATGAAGTTCTTTAGCCATATTGCCTCCTTCGACGCTTCGCTCGCTGCAATGTACTCTGATTCGCACGTTGAATCAGCTACGGTTTCCTGCTTGGAACTTTTCCATGTCACTGCTCCTCCATTTAGGGTAAAGACCCAGCCCGACTGTGAACGGTAGTTGTCCCTGTCGGTTTGAAAACTGGCGTCACTATACCCTCGCACCTTCAAGTCATCACTTCCTCCGAGGACTAAGAACCATTCCTTCGTCCTCCGAAGGTACTTAAGGATATTCTTCACCGCAATCCAATGTGCTTTGCCAGGATTCCCTTGATATCTGCTAACCATGCTCAAAGCGAAGGCTACATCAGGGCGAGTACAAGTCATAGCATACATGATTGAGCCAACTGCGGAAGCGTATGGTACTCGGCTCATTTCTGCTATTTCAGCTTCGGTACTCGGACTTTGAGTCTTACTCAATTTGGCATTACTTTGTATCGGTAGTTCTCCCTTCTTTGAGTTTTCCATACTAAAGCGTTTTAGTACTTTCTCTAAGTAAGTATTCTGACTAAGTCCAATTAGTCTCTTACTTCTTTCTCTTACTATCCTTATTCCCAAAATATAAGAAGCTTCTCCGAGGTCCTTCATAGCGAAGCACTTCCCGAGCCAGGACTTAACTTCCTGCAGGGTTGGGATGTCGTTTCCTATGAGTAAAATGTCATCGACATATAGAACGAGGAAGCTTACTATACTCCCACTGGTTTTGACATATACACAAGATTCGTCTTCGCTTCGTACAAATCCAAACTCTTTGACTTTCTCATCGAAGCAAAGATTCCATCTGCGAGATGCTTGCTTAAGTCCATAAATGGACTTCTCAAGCTTACACACTCTATCTGGATGCTTCGGATTCACAAACCCCTCTGGCTGAGCCATGTAAACATCCTCAGCCAACTTTCCATTAAGGAAAGCGGTCTTGACATCCATTTGCCAAATCTCATAATCATGAAATGCGGCAATTGCTAGCATCACTCTTATAGATTTAATCTTCGCAACTGGTGAGAAGGTCTCATCATAGTCAACTCCGGGAGTTTGAGTAAAGCCCTTCGCGACCAATCGCGCTTTATATGTGTGTACGTTCCCATCCACGTCGGTCTTCTTCTTGAAGATCCATTTGCACCCAACGGTCTTGCGTCCGGGCACGTGATCAACCAAATTCCAAACTTGGTTATCATACATGGATTGGATCTCGCTATCCATTGCCTCTTTCCACTTTACAGACTCCGGGCCTGCCATGGCTTCCTTATAGCTATTAGGTTCATCAAGGTTTACTAGTGTACCATCACTAATATACGTGTCCCCTTCGGTAGTAATATGAAAGCCATAAAACTGGGGATGAAATCTAACTCTATCGGAACGTCTAAGAGGTAAGGATTCGTCAATCGGTTCAACCGGAGTTTCCTCCTCGGGTTGAACACCAGCGGTAGAGGTTCCTTCATCTATCGATTCTTGAATCTCTTCAAGTTCGATTTGCCTCCCACTGTCTCCTTGGCTTATGAGTTCTCGTTCTCGGAAAACTCCTCTCCTCGCAACGAAGACAACATTGTCCTTCGGTCTATAGAAGAGATATCCAAAGGATGTCTGCGGGTAGTCGATGAAAATACATCGCTCACTTCGAGGTTCAAGCTTGTCGTGAGTATCTCGTCTTACGAAAGCCTCGCAACCCCAAACCTTGATATGTGCCAACGAGGGAGCTTTCCCTGTCCACATCTCGTGAGGTGTTTTGGCAACCTTCTTAGTAGGGACTCGGTTAAGGATATGGGCGGCAGTCTCTAAGGCATACCCCCAAAAAGAGATTGGTAGCGAAGCACGACTCATCATAGAGCGAACCATATCCAATAAGGTTCGATTACGCCTTTCTGCCACACCATTCAACTGCGGTGTCCTAGGAGGCGTCAATTGTGAAACTATTCCACACTCCTTGAGATAATCGTGGAATTCAAGACTTAGGTACTCTCCTCCTCGATCGGATCGAAGCATCTTGATTTTCCTGCCCAATTGATTCTCCACTTCATTCTTGAATTCTTTGAACTTTTCAAAGGTGTCTGACTTTTGCTTGATTAAGTAGATATACCCATATCTACTATAGTCATCGGTAAAAGTCACATAGAAGCGGTTCCCATCCTTTGTGGTTGATCTAAACGGTCCACATACATCGGTATGTATTAAGTCCAATAGACCATCGCCCCTTTCACATGTACTCGTGAAAGGCGACTTAGTCATCTTTCCAAGCAAACAAGACTCGCATGTGTCATCTTCCCTAAGGTCGAATGACTCCAACACTCCATCCTTTTGGAGTTGGGCTATGCGTTTCTTGTTGATATGTCCAAGACGACAATGCCACAAGGATGCTTTATCCATACTAGTGGAAGAATCAATATTCAAAACATCATTTCCTAAGTTATCAACAATCATAACGGTTTCATATATTCCATTACATGGTATAGCTTCAAAGTAAAAGACACCCTTTAGATAAGCCAAAATAGAACCATTCTCATTATTAAAAGAAAATCTAAATCCTTGTCTATATAAACCATGAAATGAAATGATGTTTCTTGCCATTTCTGGCGAATAGCAACAATTGTTCAAATCTAAAACTAAACTATTCCTAAGCACTAAGGAATACACTCCAATCTTGGTTACAGGCGACGATCTTCTGTTCCCCATGATTAGATTGATCCTTCCTTGCTCCACATCCCTACTTCTTCTTAGTCCCTGCACATTAGAACAAATGTGGTAACCACAACCGGTATCAAGAACCCAAGAAATAGCATGATTAGAATCGTTAGATTTGATTGTATATATACCTGCGAAAGATGGCTTGATCTTTCCTTCTTTGATTGTTTGCAGGTAATCCGGGCAGCTTCTCTTCCAATGTCCTATCTTGTGGCAATGGTGGCACTCTGCCTCCTTCGGGTTAGAGCAGGGCTTAGCGGGATCAATTTTGGTCCCACTAGAAGAGGCACCATCTCGGGCTTTCACCTTACGATAGTTCTTCGATGAAGCTTTCCTCTTCTTTCCCTTCCCTTGTCCAATAGCCAAGACAGGAGCAGCGGGCGGATTGGGAGTGGGTGCAACAGACTTGTCTTTGAAGTTGCTCTCAGCAACCCTCAAGAGACCTTGGAGCTTGCTTAGGGTGACCTCTTCTTTGTTCATGTGGTAGGTCATCCTAAATTGGTTGTACATCGGAGGTAAAGAGTGAAGCACCATGTCGATCGCCAAATCCTCACCGAAGTCAACATTTAACTTGCGAAGGCGGTCGACATACCTTTGCATCTTTTGCAAGTGCACGGTAAGAGATTCTCCATGACCCATCTTTGCGGAAATCATGTTAGTGAAAATCTCGTACCTCTCTTGTCTCGCGTTTTGGTGGTACCTCTCCAATAAGTCTTGGTGCATCTCGTACGGGTACATGTCCTCGTAGGACTTTTGGAATTCGGAGTTCATGGTGGCGATCATGATGCAATGTACCTTCGTTGCATCTCGCTCATGAGTTTCAAAGGCGGTGATTTCGGCTGGAGTAGCGATTTCGGTATTGATTTTCTCGAGCTTCTCATCAAGGACATACTCTTTGTCCTCATAGCGAGCAATGGTGCGAATGTATCTTATCCATTCGCTAAAGTTCGTTCCATCAAAGGTGACCTTTTGGCAAAGGCTCATCAACGTGAAAGAACTAGCAGCAGCGTTGTTTGCGTTCGACATCTACAATTAGAAAAGGACAAAGATAGATTAGAATAAGAATCCCTAATTATCACCCAATAAGAAAATTAGGGCTAGGGTCCAACAATAACATTTACAGACTAGAAAAGGGATGCCGTAATCTAACATGCAAATAAATTGAAGGTAAGTGAATGACGATTCACTAATTCTCCATCACAAAAAACCTAAACTATTAGTCCTAAGTGTTTTTGAGAATTCCTAGGTTCGGATGAGATTCATTGAAACTATTCAATGGCATGTTTAAATCTCGATATGCCCCTCTTGTTTGTGACTGGGATGCCGAGGATCACAAAGCGGGTGTGAATTACCATGCAAATTCACATGGCGCCTTCATTGTAACAATCACCTATTCGATGTGCCGGTAAACCACACACGCTCCATTGAACTATGATAAACAACGAATCACCCTTTGCCACCTTCGCTTAGAACCAATTAGTGTGCCGGTAAACCACACACGCTCCACCAACATCTTAGCAAGGTGCAAAGTGTAATTTCATGGGATTGCATCAATTCACTTTTCCTAAAGTAACTAGGATTGGGAAATTTTAAAATATGTGTAGTTACTTTGTATTTCTTATTATACTTTTAATGAGAGGATGAGGTTGCCCTATCCTACCCGTTCGGCTAACGACCCTCCACCAATCAAGCAAGCGGTGGGTGTGAGTGTACACCCATTAAGCGCCATTTTATAGGCCGCAACCTTATACCCACCTTATAGATCGGCTTCGTGAATGAGGCCTACTAACGGTAAGACTAGCATTTAGTTATACATATATATATATTATTCTAGTAATATCATATTAGTATAGGGTTGTATTTTTAAAACTTTTAAAATCTAGGGTTTGAAATTTAAGTTGTCTAAATTAAAGCTTTTAATCACAAAAGTAAATTTCAAAACATGAGGGCAGGTTTTAAGCATTTAAAACATGGAGGATCAAATAACAAATAATTCCAATTAACAATTAATATCCTAATTATCTATATTTGATTTATTCAAGATTTCTTTGAAAGATAATTACCAAGATAGTTAAATAATTAATTAATTATCATATAAGGAAATTAAATATTTAATTAGTTGATAATTACCTTTTTCTAGATCAAGATAATAGTCATATTTATCATAAAATCGGATTTAGGTTGATCTATTATGATTAAGGTAAGTTTCCATAAGATAAACACAAAGAAATCCCGAATCTGGTCATTCCTGACGCCTGGACTCGCCGAGTGCACAAGGGGACTCGCCGAGTCAGGCCTACTCGCCGAGTCCACCTTGGAACTCGCCGAGTCAGTGACACAGAAACCAAAAAATCGAATTTTGCAGGTTTGTTTTAGTTAATCAAGCAACAATTTAAAGAAAACCAAGCTAGGCTCTGATACCACTGATGGGTTTTAGCCATAAGAACTTTCCTATGTGCGCATGCAAAACCCTAATGCTTGGATCTAGGCTTTCTAATAAACATGCTTTGAATCCAAGACTTCTAATTACTAATTAGGTTAAACAAGAACATTAAAACAGATCTAGAATCATACCTTTGAGTTCCTTGTTGATCTTGAGGTCTTGGAGCTTCTAGAGTCACAAATGTCACTCCTCTAATGGCTTACAAACACCAAAGCAAGGAGGATGATTTGGGAGAGAGGAGAGGGGAGGAATTCGACCAGAGTTCTCTTGCTTTTTTCAGAGGTGTCGAATTCCCTATGCCATGGGGTCTATTTATACTTGTAGACTCCTTAAGGGTTACAACCTAAACCCTAATTGGATAATCTTCTCTTAAGGCTATCCAAATCCATTCCTAGATAACTCTAATGGACGATTTTAGCTATCCTAATCCTCTTAGAATTCGTCCATAGTATATCCAAATGGATTTACAGTCTAAAGCTTAACTATCAAACAATTGACAGTTTATACCCCTTTATTTAATTAATCTCTTTAAGTCACCAAATTAATTCTAATTAATTCTATGACTTATATTAATCAAATAACAATATATTATTCATTATATTATTCTCATAATATATTAATAATATTTATTCTCTCTTAATAAATCATCCTATCAAGTTGCTATGGTGAAGGCAACCCAAAAGGACCATGCACAACCGGATATAGTTACAGCCTTAGACACTATTCCAACATTAAACTG
This sequence comes from Lactuca sativa, assembly GCF_002870075.4. NCBI lineage: Eukaryota > Viridiplantae > Streptophyta > Magnoliopsida > Asterales > Asteraceae > Lactuca > Lactuca sativa. The sequence goes on from NC_056625.2 coordinate 237,764,575, forward strand.
GGTAAGTATTTATATCTACAAAATTGTTGGGTAGAACATAGGTAGATGGAATAATTGGTGACTATGGAGTTAGCGCCTATTGTATAAACTTGGCGACGATGTGACTTCGTGCCTATTTGATGAACCTTGGTGACTATGGATTTAGTGCCTATTGTTAAGTGAACCTTGGTGACTATGGAGTTAGCGCCTATTGTTGAGTAAACCTTGGCGACTATGGAGTTAGCGCTTGAGTAAACCTTGGCGACTATGGAGTTAGTGCTTGTTAAGTGAACCTTGGTGACTATGGAGTTAGCGGCTGATAACTATGGATTTAGTACTTGATAAATAAACTTTGGCAGCAATGGAATTCGTGCCAATTCCTTACGAGTAAGTGAATGAATGATAGTTGGTTCTTAGGGTAAAACCTTAAGGAGATAATGGGGATGGGTAATTGGGTTGATTGTTTGATGATTAAATATAATAATTATATTATTGTGGGTTGAAAACCCTATATGCTCACCAGGCTCCCAAGTCTGACCCACTCAGTTTTCTTTTCATTACAGGTAATGGCACAAGGGTATAAGTTGGTGGACTTGACGAGAGATTTTGGATTATAGATCAGTAGTTAAATAACTATTGTAAGATCTATTTTATATTGTTTATGCTTTTGGTCTGTAACGAACATGACATCCCGGGTTTTTATTATTTAATGAAAATACATTCTTTTCGAGAAATGTTTTGATAAATGGTTATCATAATTTATTTTCGGAACAAATTCCGCAACCGTTTTCTTTAAACGATCACTCTGATTTATAAAACAAAGCATAAACAAATCGGTCTTTTCTGGCCGTGAAACAGGGGATGTCACATCTAAAGGGTAAGTCGGTTATTACTAGTCCTACTCCTACTCCAACTGCGGCCAATGTCTTGGCAATCGGGCATGGCAAAGGGAAGAAAAGAACGAGCCCTTCTAAGGGTACCAAGGGTAAGACCCTTGAAGGCTCCTGTAACGACCCAAAAATCATGAATAAAAGTTTCTTTTTAAAACATTACTAAAGCCATATTTATAAAAACGTATCATAAGTCCTAACATAACTTTCAAGTATTAAATTCAAAACATAATCTCATTATCAGAGTAAAACATTCCCCAGGCTAACTGACTATGGTGTGTGCACTGCAATCTCTCCGAGCTCCTCTTTTGAGAATTGAGTACCTGAAACCAAAACTGAAAACCGTAAGCACAAAGCTTAGTGAGCTCCCCCAAACTACCACATACCATTCAATAACATTTAGAGCACATATTGGGCCTTGCCCACTGCATCGGACCGAGGTCCGGACTATCTGGGGCCTTGCCCCCTGCATCGGACCGAAGTCTGGAAACTGACTGGGACCTTCTCCCCTGCATCGGACCGAAGTCCAAACTAACTGACTGGGACCTTGTCCCCTGCATCGGACCGAAGTCCAGACTAACTGACTGGGACCTTGTCCCCTGCATCGGACCGAAGTCCGGACTAACTGCATCGGACCGAAGTCCGGAACTAACTGCAAAGCATAACATAAACATATCAAATAGCATGAACACACATATACTGCATACTGCATCAGGCCGTGGCCCGGAACACATAACACATAAATCCTGTCTGAGCCACGAAGGCATGAAACATACTAACGACTGCATTGGACCGAAGTCCAGAAACTATTGCTAGCTAAACGGGTCGGCATTGTGGCTTTAGACCCGTTCCTACTAGAAGGAAACTCACCTCGGAATGTTGAATGCTGAAAGCTCGAGTGAAAGACCCCCGACTGCTGTCCCGGCTGCTCTCCGGCTATCATGACAAGTCAAATGCTAAATAAAAAGAGAAATCTTTTGATGACCATTTTACCCCTACTATGGTGTGGGTCATAACCCAGGCCCAAAGCCTGTAATTCTTCTAAGCCCATCCATGGCCCCACTAAAGGCCCACTAATGGCCCAATTTGCTCCTTTGGGCCCAAAGCCCTTTAAGGCCACTGTTAAATCCTTGGTCCTTAGCAATTGAATTATGATGGCCCAATAAGGCCCAATAACTCAGCCCACACCGAGGCCCAAAATGCAATAAGCCCAACTGACTACGTTACACGGGGCGTACTCTAATGTACGTTTAGCGTACTGGCTTGCTAGAGAGTACGCGGGGCGTACCTACAATTACGCTCGGTGTACTTACTCTGTTAAGACACTTCCCATTAAGCGCTTAATACTCCGACTCAAGAGCCATAAACTTAGATCTAGGTCTTATTCCATGCCCTAATCCATAAAGTCACTGAATTGGTGACTTTATATGGCCCAAACCAACTCAAACTCCCAAACTAAATTTCTACTTCCATAAATGGGACTAGATCTCATGCATGGACTTAATAGGACCATAAAGGTTGGAACTTTATTGCTTATGGGACTCATATGTCTCTAAGGGAGGCAACCCTGGTCTTAAAAACGAGGTTAAGTCATAAAGTCCCAATCTTGGGACCAAAAGGTCCATAAACTTCTACAAAGGAGATCTAAGAGGTTAATCATCAAGCTCAAGACTTTTTACCTTGCAGAGGTCCGAAATGAAGCACTTATCCCAGATCTACAAGCTCTAGCTTCAAAGGTTCCTCCTTGCCAACCTTCTTCTCTTTGCTTCCAAGCTTTAATCCACCAAAATGGGTTCTCCAAGGTCAAGAACTCATAAGATGAAGGTAGGGACGTTCTAGGGTTTCTTCTGAGGTTGGGGAGGCTCATATGGGGGCTAGGGTTGGAACCATAATGTCCTTTATATAGTGCTCAATCCTAAATTAGGGTTTCATAACTTTTTAGCATACGCTGGGCGTACCTCCTGGTACGTTGGGCGTACGCCTTGGACACCCGCGACCCAACTGCCTCATTACGCTGGGCGTACCCACACGTGTTCCAAACATGCATGAATGGTCTTCTATGCAAACCCTACTCTTTAAGGGCCATTCTCGCCAAATCTTCAAAGTGACATAACTCCTTCATTCTAGATCCGTTTCTGATGAACTTTATATCCACAGAAAGGTGGCGAGAAATCCTACGCTTCTAACAACCTAACCCGACCCGGAAACTTCTCGAATAATAATAACTCCAAATTAAAAAAGGACTAAAACACCCCTGGCCTTGGCCTTTGAAATTCTATAAATGAATATTTTAGAACAGGGCGTTACAACTCTCCCCCACTTAAACTAGACTTCGTCCTCGAAGTCCGATATGGTCAACTATTTCACAACCCACTTACTGCATACCACAAGCTATGCACTGGACACTTTTCGCTATTTAGCAATTGAGTACCCATTAATGAACTAGTCGAATTCTACCGTAGTCTGATTTCCTTTACTGCCACTGACTGAAAATTTTTGTTTTCCCTTATCTGCCTTCCGGATGAACCGAGACCGCCTTGGTCCTTTCTGATGCCTCCATATCTTGTTTACCGGACTCCTACCGATGACTACACCCCATCGCAATCTCATAGTCGCTTTCAGCGACTTCTAAAGATACTTCGACTATCTATAACCATTCTATCCATTCTGCCACCCATACTGAATCGATGCTGCTGGAACCAGCCTTCTTATCTCTCATCTGACTACCCAACCTCCAAAAACTGAGTCTCCCTTCCCGAAAGAAAGGCTACCAGCCTAATTACCCTTGCAGATCACTTATACTTGGCAGAAGAATTAACTGATCCTGCTGAGAGGGACTTGCCATTCCCAAATCAACCAACTATACCGTCCTTACTTGAATTACGACATAAATACTAATACTGCCCAAAACTCTGAAACTATCCGAACACTGAACTGCCTGCAATATTGAACATGCCTGAAACTCTGAACAGCCTGAAACACTGAGCTGCCTGAAACACTAAACTGCATGAAACACTAAACATGCCTGAATCACTGAATACGCCTGAAACACTGAACTGCCTGAAACACTGCTTCCCAAATTATCTCAAGACCTTCCTGGTCTCCAATCATTTGTCGGTTATCTGCAACACTGAGTTCCAAATCAACTGTGGAGTCAAAGGACTCCTCACTTAGTCGCTCCCACGACTTCTGAATGAAATCTTTCTCTGGAACTAGTGTCCACTAGTTATCCTGTCACTGTGGCTCTATCAACCTCCCGATCCACCGATCAGGTCCAAACGTCACATCCTGACATCATCAATTCCACAACTAACAACATGATGGCTCCCAGACTAACGGTAGCCCCTAACATACCCGAACCCCAACGGTCCACTGCTACTCTGATCTCATAACTGAGGTGACGATCAGACTATCGAATCGTTGGCTTAACCATAACTGAACCGTTTGGGAGATCCGAAATCTAACCCGTGGATTCCCATATCATCACTGCTACACCCAAACTGGTGGGTACTACTATTTCCCCCGCGTCCAAATAACACGCTCATGCTATCTACTAACTTGACGAGCGCTACGGCTACTTCCGCAGACTTACAACACTATACTACTATCTGACTGCTAGTGAATGCTACGGCTACCCCCGCAGACTTACAACACTACCACTACTATCTGACTGCTAGTGAATGCTACGGCTACCCCCGCAGACTTACAACACTACTACTACTACTACTATCTGACTGCTAGGAATTCTACGATTACCCCCGTAGACTTACAACACTACTACTACTACTATCTGACTGCTATTGAATGCTACGGCTACCCCCGCAGACTTACAAAACTACTACTACTACTACTATCTGACTGCTAGTGAATGCTACGGCTACTCCTGCAGACTTACAACACCACTACTACTATCTGACTGCTAGTGAATGCTACGAATACCCCCGCAGACTTACAACACTACTACTACTACTATCTGACTACTAGTGAATGCTACGGCTACCCCCGCAGACTTACAACACTACTACTACTACTACTATCTGACTACTAGTGAATGCTACGACTACTCCAGCAGAATTACAACACCACTACTATTATCTGACTGCTAGTGAATGCTACGGCTACCCCCGCAGAGTTACAACACTACTACTACTACTACTACTACTACTACTACTACTACTACTACTATCTGAGGACATCTTGACTATCCCTAGTCCTACTAGTGATTCCTCATCCTGATTTCTCAAAACCAGCCTTCCATCTTCGATTACTGGATCAACCTCGACATCTTATATCCTTGATATACTTAGCGCTTCATCGAGGAATTCTTCTGCTTGGTTCTCAAACCAACTGTCTACTAATCTGGATACAAGAAGCTATTGTTGGGAAGTTTCCAAACTCCCAACTCCTGAATCTGCACAACCCTGCATGTTGACTCTGTCAGTGGCTACTAATACGAAAGCATCTCTTGCTAACCGTTCTCAGGATCCTCATTCCGACTCACTAGAGCCCTACCGGTGGTCCTCCAATCCTGGATTCCCAACCAGCTTCTAACCATCTCGATTACATGAACCAATTGTTGGGAAGTTCCTCAAACTCCCAATTCTGAACTCCTCAATCCATCAATCATTGTGCTACTATCTTTTCTTCCCAGAGGCCGCGTACTCATTCTGGGTCTACGTGCTCTTATCCTTGAATACTCGGAGGGTTCTCCCCCACTTGGATTCGGCTAACTCATTATTGCTCACTAGTCGAAAGGATTCCCAACCTTCCTTCCATTAAAAGGGCGATTTGCTGTCCGCCAACGTTTACCTCTGTCAGCGCTCCAACTAACTCTTACCAGACCTGAACCATTCTTGCTATATACTGAGCACCCTTCAATCCTTAACTATATTTGCTTTAGGGACTACATCCCGAGAACCTGCGTTTGGGGTGCACATCCCCAATCCACTTCCCCACTGACTGCTAGCTACTCCACTAAAAACTCTGGCTTGTTACTACTGAGAATATAACTGATCATTACCCAACTAACACCTTCCGCAAGTAGTGAGACACTACAGAATCTTACACATACTTGCTACAGTTACTGTATCCAAAGTAACCTGATCTAGAGGGGACACCCTCCAATTCACCATTCAATTCCAAGGTATGCAGATGGCATAAATCTCCGTCGCAAGCAGGTAATATAATACCCCAACACATATGCTTATTGACATCAATGCAGCAACATAACAATAATATCATGAATAATAATTGACAGGGAGGTAAAAGATACATACCTCCATCACTTGGCGCTGCCCGAATCCTTGCTGAAATCAGCCGGAAAACTCGGCTCCGAGCCGTGGGCGCCCTTGCCCGGCTTCGGCAACCGCTGGCGGTACTTGAAGTCCCAAGGGCAGGAGTTGGCACCTACCCTGTTGTATACAAACTCGGACAGTGGGCCTTCTTGTGGCCCCTCTGACTACAATGGAAAGATATCGGATCAAGACCATGGGTGATGGTAACAATACAATCCCTGCTAAAATGGCCAATCTGGCCGCACTTGAAACATCCGGCATCGCCACCACTTCTATGCCTACACGCACCCAGGTGTGTCATACCGCACTTCCCGCATCGACTACGGCTCTGATAGTCCCTCGTCCTCAAATCCGACCCCTTGGGCCTCTTACCCGAACCTATGGCTACTTGAGTCTCATCCGTTTTCCTCTTCCTTTCCGATTCCCTTCCCGTCTCTCGCTCTTGTGTTACCTTGTCGACACCGCCCGTCGACTGAACAACAGCTGTCTAATCTTGGAGCTTCGCGATCAACCTATCTGTGATCCTCACGACCATATCGGGCAGATCCTCACGAATGGCTCGCGTAACCTCCTCAATTATCCAATCATGCAGATGTCTCTCTTGGAGACAGGATGCCCCACTCACTCTTATCCACTGATGACAAAAACTAGAAATGGGATCTCCTTCCCCGCTGGATCCCAGAACTCCATAAGCATCGGGCTCTATACGAGCCCCAATCTGTCCTGAAACTATCCCGGCCCTACAGGCCTCCAGATGACTGTCCATAAGCTCCACGATGGCCTCTCTAACCGAACCAAAAATCACTGGAGTCTGATCGATGATGTTACGCGTGATCTCTGCGGAAATGAAATCCCTCATTTGATTATCAAGCTGCCCGGCTCCAAAGTCCGAGTTAGATCCCTCCCCAGTACCTAAACTGCTAACTGGTATCTCACGCAACGTCACCATGTTGGAAGCACAACACACTACTGATCACTATACGCACCGCTGCTGAGGGACCTCTCACACACCCTAAAAGTTCCCTGGTCTTGTCTCGGCCCCTCTTGATTCGAGTACGGATCCTTTGCTTTCAGTAGTACGGGCCCATACTACCTTCCACATCTATCTGTACTTTCCTCAAGAGTTACCTCAACTCCCCCAAATCACTTAACTGTTACTGATCTCTGCTACTACCTTCCTAGGCTTGCCCTAAGGAACTTCTGACTCCACCTAAACCAGTCCTCAACTGTTGAAGGCCTCCTTGTAATGCCAATTAGCCACCACCTGAATACCATCACATGCAATGAGGCTCGGATAATCCTTCGAGTAAAAGACTTGTCCCTACAACGGTTGGACTCAGACAAGAGCTGCGCAATAGGGCCAAATCCAGCACTCTGAGATTATTCAACCCTGCTCACATGTGATGTGACGTATTCACCTAATGGCTAACTCCCATCACTCAGAGTCCCACAAAGCACAAAGCATGCAACATTCGGACACAGGAAATTACTCAAGCAAATCTATTCTCACAACGAGAAACTGTACTAGCATACATTGATAGGCTCATATATCAAGCATAACCTAAAAAGGCTATCCTACTACTGTCTACTCACTACTAGCATGCAATTCTCATAAGGCTGAAACACATAAGCAGGCACATAAGGCATCCTCCTAGATCCTTAGTCCTATACTAGCATGCTGTTCTACTGAAGCTGAAATTGAACTGAAACTGGAACTAAAACTGAAACTGAAACTGATAATCATAAACTTGTATGGGTAATTTGGGAGTACTTACTTGAGCTCGGATGATTGCATACACCACACCCTTTTTCTCTTTTCAAGTTATTTTCTTTCTAACTATTCTTTTCGCTTTTTCTAAAACTTTTTTTTAACTCCTTTTTACCAAGAATTCCTTTCGAAAATGTTTTTTTTTAAAACCATTTACCGTTTCCTTAGTTTGAGTCCAGACACACTCTCAAGTATGTCTGAATCCCTCAAACCAAGGCTCTGATACCAACTTGTAACGCCCAAAAAATCATGACTAAAAATTTCTTTTTAAAACACTACTAAAACCATATTTATAAAAACGTATCATAAGTCCTAACATAACTTTCGAGTATTAAATTCAAAACATAATCTCATTATCAGAGTAAAACATTCCCCAGGCTAACTGACTATGGTGTGTGCACTGCAATCTCTCCGAGCTCCTCTTTTGAGAATTGAGTACCTGAAACCAAAACTGAAGACCGTAAGAATGAAGCTTAGTGAGCTCCCCCAAACTACCACATACCATACAATAACATTTAGAGCGCATACTGGGGCTTGCCCACTGCATCGGACCGAGGTCCGGACTATCAGGGGCCTTGTCCCCTGCATTGGACCGAAGTCTGGAAACTGACTGGGACCTTGTCCCCTGCATCGGACCGAAGTCCGAAAACTGACTGGGACCTTGTCCCCTGCATCGGACCGAAGTCCGGAACTAACTGCAAAGCATAACATAAACATGTCAACTAGCATGAACACACATATACTGCATACTGCATCGGGCCGTGGCCCGGAACACATAACACATAAATCCTATCTGAGCCACGAAGGCATCAAACATACTAACTACTGCATCGGACCGAAGTCCGGAAACTACTGCTAGCTAAACGGGCCGACATTATGGCCTTAGACCCATTCCTACTGGAAGGAAACTCACCTCGGAATGCTGGCTGCTGAAAGCTCGAGTGAAAGACCCCCGGCTGCTCTCCGGCTATCATGACAAGTCAAACACTAAATAAAAAGGGAAATCTTTTGATGACCATTTTACCCCTACTATGGTGTGGGTCATAACCAAGGCCCAAAACCTTTAATTCTTCTAAGCCCATCCATGGCCCCACTAAAGGCCCACTAATGGCCCAATTTGCTCCTTTGGGCCCAAAGCCCTTTATTGGACCTTACTCAAGTCCATTATTAAATCCTTGGTCATTAGCAACTGAATTCTAATGTCCCAATAGGGCCCAAGGACCCTAAGTCTCAACTCAGCCCACACTGAGGCCCAAAATGCAATAAGCCCAACTGACTGCGTTACGCGGGGCATACTCTAATGTACGCTTAGCGTACTGGCTTGCTAGAGAGTACGTGGGACGCACCTGCAATTACGCTCGGCGTACTTACTCTGTTAAGACACTTCCTATTAAGCGCTTAATACTCCGACTCAAGAGCCATAAACTTAGATCTAGGTCTTATTCCATGCCCTAATCCATAAAGTCACTGACTTGGTGACTTTATATGGCCCAAACCAACTCAAACTCCCAAACTAAATTTCTACTTCCATAAATGGGACTAGATCTCATGCATGGACTTAATAGGACCATAAAGGTTGGAACTTTGCTGCTTATGGGACTCATATGTCTCTAAGGGAGGCAACCCTGGTCTTAGAAACAAGCTTAAGTCATAAAGTCCCAATCTTGGGACCAAAAGGTCCATAAACTTGTACTAAGGAGATCTAAGAGGTTAATCATCAAGCTCAAGACTTTTTACCTTGCAGAGGTCCGAAATGAAGCACTTATCCCAGATCTACAAGCTTTAGCTTCAAAGGTTCCTCCTTTCCAACCTTCTTCTCTTTGCTTCCAAGCTTTAATCCACCAAAATGGGTTCTCCAAGGTCAAGAACTCATAAGATGAAGGTAGGGACGTTCTAGAGTTTCTTCTGAGGTTGGGGAGGCTCATATGGGGGCTAGGGTTCGAACCACAATGTTCTTTATATAGTGCTCAATCCGAAATTAGGGTTTCATAACTTTTTAGCTTACGCTGGGCGTACCTCCTGGTACGTTGGGCGTACGCCTTGGACACCCGTGACCCAGCTACCTCATTACGCTGGGTGTAACCCAGCCTACGCTGGGCGTACCCACGCGTGTTCCAAACATGCATGAATGGTCTTCTATGCAAACTCTTCTCTTTAAGGGCCATTCTCGCCAAATCTTCAAAGTGACATAACTCCTTCATTCTAGATCCGTTTCTGATGAACTTTATATCCACAGAAAGGTGGCGAGAAATCCTACGCTTCTAATAACCTAACCCGACCCGGAAACTTCTCGAATAATAATAACTCCAAATTAATAAATGACTAAAACGCCCCTGGCCTTGGCCTCTGAAATTCCATAAACGAATAGTTTAGAACAGGGCGTTACAGCTCCTTTTCAAGTAAAACCAAGAAAGGTTTTGTCACTCCTTCTACTAACCCTAATGAGGCTGAATGCTTCTATTGTCACGAAAAGTCGCACTGGAAGCGAAACTGCCCAAAGTACCAGGAAGATTTGAAGGATGGGAAAGTAAAACCCAGCCATGCAGGTATATAGACTATATTGTCTAATAACTCACCTCATTCTAAGTCTTGGGTCCTTGATACAGGTTGTGGTTTTCACATGTGTTGTGATTTGTAGGGACTAAGAAGAAGTGAGAATGTGGAGCAGGGAAAGATAAACTTGATCATGGGAAACAGGAAAGCTTCACCTGTCACCAAGATAGGAGTTTATTCATTAGTGCTAAATACTAGGTTTACATTAGATTTGAATAAGTGTTATTATTCGCCAGAAATGGCAAGAAATATTATTTCCTTTCATGAAGGCTTTACCTTTTATTTTTATAATAATAATGGTAGTATTGATGCTTTTTTTAATAATGTTCTTTATTTTAAAGCATTACCTTGTGATGGCGTGTATGAAATTGTATCTGTTGTAGATAATATAGGAAATAATGTATTGTGTATTGACTCTTCCACTAGCTTAGATAAAGCATCTTTATGGCATTGTCGTCTTGGACACGTAAGCAAGAAACGCATAGGCCAACTCCAAAAGGATGGAGTCTTGGAGTCATTTGACCTAAATTCAGATGATAGTTGTGAATCTTGTTTGCTTGGTAAAATGACAAAGTCACCTTTTACTGGCACTTGTGCTAGGGGTGAAGGTTTGTTGGACCTCATACACACGGATGTGTGTGGACCCTTTAGAACCGCCACAAGAGATGCTAATCGCTTCTATGTGACTTTTACTGATGATTTTAGTAGATATGGATATGTCTACTTAATCAAGAAAAAGTCAGAAACCTTTGATAAATTCAAAGAGTTTAAGCAAGAAGTGGAGAAGCAGTTGGGCAGGAACATTAAGATGCTTCGATCCGATCATGGTGGTGAATATCTTAGTACTGAGTTCCTTGACTATCTTAAGGAATGTGGGATTGTCTCACAATTGACACCTCCTAGGACACCACAGTTGAATGGTGTAGCTGAGAGGCGCAATCGAACTCTGTTGGACATGGTTCGTTCCATGATGAGTCGAGCTTCACAACCAATCTCATTTTGGGGGTATGCCTTAGATACTGCTGCCCATACCCTTAATCTAGTCCTTGCAAAGAAGGTTGCCAAAACACCTCACGGGGTGTGGACTGGAAAAGTTCCCAATCTAGACCACATCAATATTTGGGGTTGCGAGGCTTTCATGAGACGCCAGACTCACGATAAGCTCGAACCCCAAAGAGAAAGGTGTATTTTCATCGGCTGCCCACAGAAATCCTTTGGCTACATCTTCTACAGACCTAGTGATAATGTGGTCTTTGTAGCAAGAAGAGGATTCTTCCGAGAGAGAGAACTCATGAGCCAAGGAGACAGTGGGAGGCATATTGACCTTGAGGAAATTCAAGAGTCAAGTGGTGAAGGAACCTCAAACCCTAGCCCTCAACCTGAGGAGGAAACTCCTGTTGAGCCGAATGAAGAATCTATACCTTTGAGGCATTCCACCAGAGTTAGGAATGCACCTGAGCATTATTATGGTTTTCATATTACTGCAGAAGGTGAGATACTTATCAGTGATAACACACTGGTAAATCTGGATGAGCCTAACAGCTACACGAAAGCCATGGCAGGACCTCAGGCTGCTAAATGGAAAGAGGCTATGGATAGCGAGATACAGTCCATGTATGACAATTAAGTTTGGAACATGGTTGACAATGTACCTGATTGTAAGATAGTTGGGTGCAAATGGATCTTCAAGAAGAAGACCAACATGGACTGTAATGTACACACTTATAAGGCATGACTGGTTGCAAAGGGTTATTCGCAAACTCCAAGAGTTGATTATGATGATACCTTTTCACCAGTGGCCAAGAATAAGTCTATTAGGGTTCTGTTAGCCATTGCTGCATTTCATGACTATGAAATATGGCAAATGGATGTCAAAACCGCTTTCCTAAATGGTAAGTTGGCTGAAGATGTTTACATGGTTCAGCCAGAGGGTTTTGTCAGTACAGAGTACCCCAATAGAGTGTTTAAGCTCAAGAAATCCATTTATGGATTGAAACAGACACCTCGCAGATGGAATCTTTGCTTTGATGAGAAATTCAAAGAATTTGGCTTTTCAAGGAGTGAAGATGAATCATGTGTCCATATCAAGGCTAGTGGGAGTATAGTAAGCTTTTTGGTATTGTATGTGGATGACATACTACTCATAGGAAATGATATCCCAACCCTACAGGAAGTAAAGTCCTGGCTTGGGAAGTGTTTCGCTATGAAGGACCTTGGAGAAGCTGCCTATATCCTAGGGATAAGGATTTTGAGAAAAAGAAGTAAAAGACTAATTGGACTTAGTCAAAGCACCTATGTGGACAAAGTGTTGAAAAGGTTCAACATGCATAACTCCAAGAAAGGTGAGTTACCTATCCAATGTAATGCCAAACTGAGTAAAACTCAAATTCCAAGTACTGAGGCTGAGATAGCAGAAATGAGTCAAATACCTTATGCTTCAGTTGTAGGATCGATCATGTATGCTATGACGTGTACTCGACCTAATGTAGCCTTTGCTTTGAGCATGGTTAGCGGGTATCAGGGGAAGCCAGGCAAGGCACACTGGACTGCGGTAAAGAATATCCTCAAGTACCTACGGAGGACTAAGGACTGGTCCTTACCCTCGGTGGGAGTGATGACTTGAGAGTTGTAGGGTATAGTGATGCTAGCTTTCAGACTGACAGGGATAATTTCCACTCTCAGTCGGGCTGGGTCTTTACCCTAAACGGAGGGGCAATTACTTGGAAAAGCTCCAAGCAGGAGACAGTGGTTGATTCTACTTGTGAATCAGAGTATATAGCAGCAAGCAAGGAAGCAAAGAAGGCTATATGGCTAAAGAACTTCATCGGAGACCTTGGAATTGTACCAGCTATAAAGGAGCCAATGGAGATTTTCTGTGACAGCAATAGTGCGATTGCCTTAGCCAAGGAACCAAGAGATCATGGGAGATCCAGACACATTGACAGAAAATATCACGTCATCAAACATCGAATAGAAGAAGGAATCCTCGTGGCAAAAAGGGTATCATCGGATGAGAACCCAGCAGATCCCCAAACGAATGGACTGACTCGGGTTAAGGATCTATAGCATGCTCAGAGCATAGGGCTGAAGGATGATATTAGTTTTGGTAGTTAGATAATCTTGAAATTTGTAAAATGTAAATGACATTTGATGATAAATAAAAGTTTTTATTTATGAGTAAAGTGTTGCTATATCATGTCAATCGTTTACTATTATTTCTTTTTGCATGTTTTGACTTCCAGAATAGTTATGTTATGGTTTATATCATATTATTTAAACTCTCCACAGTCGGTCATATGTTGGAAGTAGATATGAATCAAGACTATCATGGGTTGGCTTGTAGAGGTCTAAGATGTTAGACAAAGCGGGGCTACAACACTCATGAGTGCTCATAAGTTCTGCGTATTGGATTCAACCCATGCTCACTTGTATCACTTCATGGAATTTATCTCGAGTGATCGTGAGACGGTAATATCATATAAGTATTCAAACCTAGAGATATGATTTGTTGCCTATGAGTTGATTATGCATTGATTGCACGAAAACGTATTGGTAACTCGATGTCATAAACCGTGCTTTTGTGTGTAATTCAACAAGTAGTAGAGCAAACATATGAGTCGAAGTTTATCTGTTCCTTCTAGGATTAGAAGCGATATTTGGGCCCCTCGATGATTTTGTTTTAACCTATGTACCGGGCCCGTTCAGAACTAAATTTTTGTTTTCAGTTAAGTTCTATGTCAAACAAATCGGAAATCGGGAAACAAATGTTGGACAATAAGCAAGACCATGTTCCATGTATTTGTCCGGCTGATATCTAGAACAGAGGATTATATGATCACTTATCTAAAATGGCCCTTCATAGTTCAACAGAGTTTAAAGAGCTACGATTGCTGATCAGTTCCTAAAGTCATACTTGCAACTATAGTTATTAGACTTATCCAAGTGGGAGACTGTTGGATATAGTGTCTAAGTCTATAACTATATTTGGTATATACTTGACCCGACCCGGCATGGTCCATTTGGGTTGCACTTCACCTGAACAATTTATGGATAATCTTTTGAGAATAGTATAAGTTATGATTTATTAATATATTATAAATTCTAATATATTAATATAAAATCATATTATTTAATTAGTATTGATCTATAATTAATCAAAAATTAATTTAGAGATCAAAAGTATTACTAATTAAATATGGGCCCTTGTATTTATATAGTGTGGGCTAATGCTTATTTGGAATGGGCTAGGCTTGCATGGAAAGTCCATGGATACTCCATGGAGCTTTAACCCATGGATCTCATGGAAATGAAAAGACATGGGTATTAGGGTTTACATGGATGTAACCCTAATCCACCACACTATATAAAGGAGGATTTGGTTCTTGAAATCACACTAGCTCTGGTGAGTAAAGTAAGAGGGCCGATTTCAAGAAAGGTGATTACTATTCTCTCAAAGTTCCAAGATTGTGGTGATTTCTGATTTCCATTTGAGGCATCCACACTATTGGTGCTAGGCTCTAAAACTCCAAGCAATCAACTACAACTACAAGGTAAGTAATTCTACTAGCTTTATTTGATTCAAGTTCCCCATTCCATGCTAGATAGGATAAGAACCTTGGAAAATAATTATTTGCATGTATCTTAGTCAAACATAGATCCAAGGTTTATAGGATTGCATGTACACCATAGGAGTGTTAGAATGCTCAAAACCCATCAGATACTACCGCTGCCAACTCCAGATTGTGATCGGGGTGATTCTTTTCATGCTCTTTCAATTGTTGAGATGCATATACTATCACCTTTTCTCTTTGAGTTAGAACACATCCCAACCCGACTCCTGACGCATCACTATACACTGTGAAGTCTTCAACTCCATTGGTTCGAGAAACAATCGGTGCTTCACATAATTTATTCTTTAGCTTCTCGAATGCTTCCTTATGCTTCTCACTCCAAGCATAAGTAGATCCCTTGTGGTTCAAGGTTGTCAAAGGAGCAGCTATCGAAGAAAAGCCTTGGATAAATCTTCGATAATATCCAGCTAATCCTAGAAAGCTTCAAATCTCCATAGGACTCTTTGGTTGTTCCCACTTTGTTATAGCTTCAATATTACCTAGGTCAACCATAATCCCTTCTTGGTTAACCACATGACCCAAAAATTGGACTTCTTGAATCCAAAAATCACATTTGGAGAATTCCGCATACAACTTCTCCTTCTTTAATACTTCTAACACTTCTCGCAAGTGTCTGCCATGCTCCTCCTGGCTTTTTGAGTAAATCAGAATTTCATCTATGAACACTATCACGGATTTATCTAGGAATGGTTTACAAACCCTGTTCATTAAATCCATGAAGGCTATTGGAGCATTGGTTAATCCAAATGACATAACCAAAAACTTGTAATGTCCATATCTTATTCTGAACGCAGTCTTCTCAATATCCTGCTCTCTTACCTTTAGCTGATGATATCCTGACCTAAGATCGATCTTCGAGAAATAACTCGAACCTTGCAACTGATCAAACAGGTCATCAATTCTTGGCAACGGGTATTTGTTCTTTATTGTTGCCTTGTTTAGCTCTATGTAATCTATACACATTCTCATGCTCCCATCTTTCTTCTTTACAAATAACATAGGAGCTCCCAAGGTGATGAACTAGGTCTAATAAAACTGTCATCCAATAATTCATGAAGTTGCGTCATAAGCTCTTTCATCTCTGTCGGTGCTAATCAATGTTGGGCTTTTTTTATAGGTGTTGTTCCTGGTAACAAGTCAATTCTAAACTCCATTTGTCTATCAGGGGGCAATCCAGGAAGATTTTGGAGAAAAACTTCCGGATATTCACATACCACTAGTATACTTTGCATATTATTTTTCTCCTTCTTAGCATCGATCACGAATGCCAAGTATGAGTTGCATCCTTTAGATAAACATTTTATGGCTTTCATTTGGGAAATGGTTCCAGAATTTACTCTACGCTTATCTCTATACACCATAATTGATTCCTTCCAGGCAGGTTTACCCTTACTATCTTTTTCTTTCATAGTATTTAGGCATCATTGGCGCTAAGCCAATCCATCCCTAGAACGATGTTGAAACCATTTAACTTGATGGGTAATAGCTTTTCTTGGAATCCGTTTCCATTCAGGTCACTGACAATGTTCTTAATACAATCGCTAACAGGTATGAATTTTCCACTAGCAACTTCTACAATTAGCGCATCATTTAGCTTTTTTATAGGCAATGCTAGTCTTTCACCAAATTTATGTGATATGAAGGAGTAATTCACTCTGGAATCAAACAATAAATTAGCAGGCAATCCATTCACAAGAAAGGTTCCTGAAGCGACATCTGTTGCATCATTTGCAACTTCCAATGTCATTTGGAAAGCTCTAGCTTTTGGCTTTGGTGGGAGATTGGGCTTCGCTGCCTCTTTCTTCTTCGGGAAATCCTTCAAAATGTGCCCTTCTTCGTGGGATCCATAGCACACCCTTTTGCTGGTTGTGCACTCGTTGACGTAGTGCCCTGGGTTTCCACATTTAAAACAAGTGACCTTCTCGCCACATTTCCCAAGATGTTTCTTCTTACATTTATAACATCATTTTGCTTCGCCTCTTCTTCCTCTCGAATTAGACTTCGAGAATTTACTTTTCTTATTGGACCTCGATGATCCATCGGACTTTCATTCTCACCAACCTCTGCCCTCTCCTGACCCCTTTCCTTTAACTGAGTTTCCACATTTTTAGCTGCTTGGACTGTTGTCTTCAAAGTAACTGCCATCTTGACCGTTGGGCCAAAGTCAGCTGGCAGTCCGTTTGCGAACCTCTCAATAGTCGTCTATGCTCATTTTCCCTTTCTTCAAGTTCTGAAATTCATTGTTTAGATCTATCAGATCTATCTTTGAGCAGTACTGCATCTTTAACTACTCCAAGAACATTTCCCAAGACATTTTCAAGGCTTCTCCATGTGGCATCATGTATGCCAATAACTTCCACTAGCTTAAAACTCCAGTCTTCAGTTGTCTGATCGCAAAAATAGTTTTCTACTTGTCACTACAGTTACAGCTTTCAAATACCATCTCCATTTTGGAGATCCAGTCCATAATTTCTACAGGCTTTGGGCTTCTAGAAAGACTTGGCGGTTTGGTGCCCAAGAAATTCTTACACGTACGCTCATCTCTATTGATTTCTCTTTCTGGGTTATTCCATTCTGCAATTGTGGGTTCCGCTTGACTGACAGTACGGATGTAATTTCCTTCGTCTGACTGTCTGTCATTAAATTCAAGTTGTTCAACAGGCATTGAAGGTTCACTCCTATTGTTCAGCAATAGTTGCCTCATTTCTTCCCTTTGATCAGCCATCATTGCATGAATCATGGCTCGTACTCTAGCCATTGTGATGAGTTCTGGTGCATCTTCTGCTATCGGCACCTGCTCCACCACTTGGGGTTGGGATTACTGATTTCTATTCGCATTTCCAGCTCCACTTCGGGTTCTCGCCATTTGATCTATACACCAAATTAGGCGAATTTAGATCTTTATTCATGATAGATATTTAAATTATCCTTATTACTCTAAAACGTTTACATGTTAGTTCTAATTTTGTAGTCATACGCTTAGAATCCTAAACACATAAGGTTTCCAAATCTGGTCGGCAACAGACCATAGATCCGAACAAATAATGGATATATGGCAAACATATAGCATTTAGCACGTAAAAGTATTTTAGGCATCTTTCCTAAAATATACCATGTCTAAAATATGGTAGACACTCATCTCACGATCATCAATTAGCATTCTAAGTTTAAGTCTAGAAATCCTACAAATTCCTACTTCGCTTAAACTAATGCTCTGATACCAACTATGACATCCCCATTTTTCTCGGCCAGAAAAGACCGATTTAGTTTATGTTTTTAAATTAAATCAGAGTAATTTTCCAAAAGATGTTGCAGAATTTGTTCCCAAAACAAATATAATAAAAATTTATCAAAGCATTTCTTAAAGAAATATATTTTCATTATATTACAAAACCTCGGGATGTCATGTTCCGATACAGACCAAAAGCATAAATAGTACATTATAAGCCTTGCAACATATATTTACATATAGTGGCCTATAATCCAAAAATCCATCATCATCATTCAACTATGCTCTGGGTTCACTACTTGTAATAGAGAATGTTGAGTGGGTCAAGCTTGGGAGCCTGGTGAGCATATAGTGTTTTCAACCCATAAATAATAAATTTGTTAATTTTCAACAACCAACAATAAATTTATTAATTTCATCAAACAACAATAACCCTGATTACCCGTTCCCGTTATCCTCGCTTTACGTCCTTAACACCTTTCATAAGGGACCTAACCTAAGGATTTTCATTGGGGTGACAACACTGCTTTAGGGATTCCTCAGCAATTTATGTCAAATAAGGCAACCATGTGGGAGACGGAGTATACCATTGAACATTAAGTTCACAAACACCTACAGGTTGCGAGCCTGATAGCGTTCCACTGGACTGTCTAGAAAGGTTTGTGGTCGTCATCTATACTCCGCTAGATGACTGAAACAATAACAATATTGAGACCTCTCATCATTTTAACACACAAACTATATCATCTACCCATATTTTACCCAACATATTTGTTGATAAAAATACATATACACTTTAAAACTTGAATAAACAACTATTCGACACCCATCTCAAATAAACAAAAAATATAATTACACATAGCACGTATTTTATAGAAAAATACTTCATATATATGTATAAGATGAAAATGACTATACACTCACTTGATTTAACGATAATCGGGCAGCACTTCGTTTCTTAAAACGATCATTTCCGATAACACCAGGATGTTTTCCCAAAAATCGGGCTTCATGCGGGCAGAGTTTCGTCTCGAAAAACTCTTTTCTCGGGATCTTCAGGCTCTCTGGGGCTTGCTTATGATGCTAGGATGATACAATAGGCTTGGAGGTAATTTTTTCAATATAGAAGAAAGTATAGGTTAAGAGAATGAAAGTTTGTAACATAAATTCGGATGGCATCGGTCATTATTTATAGGGGTTGAATACTCGAGTTAAGTTGGGTGTAACTTTAGAGTATGTAGGGCGTACTGCCTCTTCCACCAGTACGCTTAGCGTACATCAAGTACATTGGGCGTACAAAGATATCAGCCCGGACGCGTCAAGACTACGACACATGTCCATCATGCGAAAGAGTAGGGCTACGTGGCTAATCTCGGACCATGAACATGAGTACGTTGGGCGTACTCCGAATTTTTAAACTTCAAAAACTCGTAACTTTTGCATACGAGCTCCGTTTTGACGTTCTTTATATCCACACGTAGCTGAGACTATGCTCTACAACTTTCGTTTGGACTCCGTCGGCTAATTTTCACATTATTTTTAAAGTTATATTTTTAACAGGACGAGAAAGGAAAAGTCCGTTAAAATTTCATAACTTCTTCATCCGACGTCCGTTTTCGTCTGTCTTTTTACCATTGAACTCCTATCAACAAGATCTTCAATTCTCGTTTAGGTTGTTTCGGCTAAAAATCATTCGACCTAAAATTCGAATTTCGGGCTGCACACAGATAAGCTGAAACCTAGAAAAATCATAACTTCCTCATACGAAGTCAGATTTGGGCGTTCCTTTTATGCACGCTCTCGGTTTAACGAATACTAAAACTTTCATTTACATTGCTAAGGCTAAAAAGTACTTTATCGCAAACACACTTTTTACGCCACACAGCGTTGTGTCGATTCTGTCGCGAAACTTCGACAGGTCATAACTTCTTCGTTATAACTCGGATTTCGGTATTCTTTATATCTCCCGAATCCTTATTTCAACCACTACAACATTCTTCATAGATATCGGGGTTATCTATCATTTATTTTTTACGCTTATTTTTTTTAATCCTTAATTCATTAAATTATAATAATTAAGTATAAAACACATAATACTCAAATAATACATCTTATTATTTCAAAACAAATTACAAAGGTTTTCCTAGACTATTACATCATTAATGCCTAGCCTAGAAACACAAGCGTTAAAAGTTTGACTTGGATGTCAACTTTGACCTTGACTTAACTTTGACCAAGGTTGACCCTGGAGGGTTATGAAGTATGGAATGGGTTCAAAAGGGTTGTTCCATGAAGGGGGTTGGGCCCAATTTGGAAAATTAGGCCATTGATGGGATTTTCTGGATTTTATGGTTTTGGGCTTGGGCCTCAATTTTGAGTCTTGTTGGACCAAGGGTGGAACGGTCATTTCACCCCAAGTAAGGATTATGGATTTTGGTGCGGAACCTAATTGTTAATTGGGTGATATTTGGCATGGATAGCTCGGGGATTCAGCAGGACTACAGCTAGGGATTTCTTGTCATGAGATTCAGCATCGAGGTGAGTTTCCTCCTGTTTGAACGAGTTGAAGCAGCCAATATCGGCCCGTATTTATGATTGTATGTTTTCCAGACTACATTCAATGTCGGGAGGTGCCCGATGAATGTTTGTATGCTTTCCAGATTACGGTCTGATGTCGGGAGGGGCTCGAGGAATGCTTATATTATGTTCCGAATTATGGTTCAATGTTGGGCGATGCCCGATGAATGTGTGCATATTTAGTTATACTTGTTGTCTGTGTGATACATGTATGTGTCTGATTAAGCAAGTGAGTGTGGGCGGGGCCAGTGACAGGCGGGACCTGGGATAAACAGATATGTATACCGAGCGGAGCTCGATGCCAGGCAGAGCCTGATGCCGGGCAGGGCCCGATGAAAGGGTGGGGGCCCAGTATTTGTGATTATTTGTATGGTATGTGGTAGTATGGGGAACTCACTAAGCTTCGTGCTTATGGTTTTTAGTTTTGGTTTCAGGTACTTCTGGTAGCAAAGGGAAGAGCTCGGGATGACTGCATTGCACACACCATAATGATTTAGCCTTGGATGTTTACTCTGATGTTGTTGATATGGATATTCTGATTGTGATGTTTTGGATACTTTGACTTATGTTTTTGAACAGATGTTTTGATAACTATGGTTTTCTTTAAAGGTTTAAAACGAAATTCTTGGTCATGAATTTTGGGATGTTTCGAGTTGGTATCAGAGCCTTGGTTTGAGAGATTTGGGCACACTCTCAGGTGTGTCTGAAATCAAAATGAGGATTGGGTATGAAATTTTCAAAGGAAAATCATTTTTATGAAAAGGAATATTTAAAAGAGAAAAGGTTGTGGTGCATGCAATCAGCCGAGCTCATATAAGTTCTCCCAAATTACCCATACAATTTGTGTTATGATATGAATTATGAATATGTGAACCGCATGCTAGATTAGGGCTAAGGATCTAGAAAGGATACCTTGTATGCCTACTGTATGAGCTTATTGAACTGCATGCTAGTACTGATTAGTCGGCAATATGATGGTATGATTAGGATATGATTGGTTTTGGTTACCCAATGCTCGAATGTTGCTTACTTTTTGCTTTTAGGAGTTCTAATTATCTTTAACTAACTAGTAAATGAATATGCTAAGTTATATATTGCGAGGACTAAATGATTTCATAAGGATAGGATTAGCCCTATTGTGCAGCTCTCGTATGAGTCTAACCGTTATAGGGAGAGACCTCTCATTCGAAGAATTATCTGGTCTTAGTAAAATGTAATGGTATTCGCGAGCTAGTTACGGAAAGTAGCATGGACTTCTTATGCAGTTGATGGCAGAGGGTGGACCGGAGATTACCCTAGGGTAAGCCTAGGATGAGAATAGCGCGGAAAGATGTAGTAGTGAAAGGGACTTGGTAGAGTCAAGGCAATTCTTGAGGAAAGTATAGATAGACGTGGAAGGTAGTATGGGCCCGTACTACTGAAAGCAGAGGATCCGTACTCAAGACAAGGAAAGCTGAGATAAAACCATGGAACTTGTAGTGTGTGAGATCCCTCGAGTTATGATGAGTATTATGATGATTGTTATGGTATATTTTCAGAATGGTGACAATACGTACTAGACCAGTTGGCAGTTCAGGCGCCATCGAGGGATCAGGCTCGGGCTCTCGAGTCGGGCAGCCCAATGATCATATGAGGGAGTTCATTTCATCTGAGATTACATGCAATATCATGGACCAGACTCCTGTAATCTTCACGCATTCTAAGGCTATAAAATCCTGACTATGTATAATTATATAGCATGCACTAAGCAAATAGAAATGACAGATTCAATCTCATAAGAGTGATCTCCTAGGCTAAAGGAATCACAAATCAGGAAACACTATCACACCATTCCTATAGGATCCTTAGCCTACCACTAACTAACATGCAATTCTATTATCTCAAAAAATATCAACTCTACATTACTTATATTATAAATTGAGGTATTTGTGGAAACTACCGCTCAGGCTCTGGTTGATTGTACACACTGCTTCACTGGGTTTTCTCCTGTAAAAAGCTTCATTTCCTTGAAAAGTTTTTATAAAAATCTTCAGATCCTTAGTTTGAGTTTGGAATTACCCTAAGGTTCATCCAAATCCTTCAAACTAGGGCTCTTCTATCAAATTGTAACACCTCAAATTTTAAACCAGATTTTCCATTTTTAAATCACCAAAATATTGTTCATAAACCAAGTCATCAAAACATAAGTGTAAAATACAAATCATCATCACAAAATATCATAGTATCACAGACTTCCCTATTAACAAGTCTCCCAGCAAGTGTGTACAATCAGACCTTCGCCTTCCCGCGATCCTCAGAAGTACCTAAAATACATTTATCAACAACTGTAAGTACGAAGCTTAGTGAGTTCCCTAAAATACAATATATATCACAACATAAATAAACAGTTATGGGTTCTCAGTAACCCTAGGGACTATCAGCAGGCCCCAATGGGAAACGTCATGCCAAATGGGTTATCAGCAACTCTACATACAATCTGTAGTCTCGGTCACACATAAACAGGATAATGCATGATAATAGTTAGACCCAACTGTTCACCATAAATACAGTTGTTCTACACACACATAAGAATGTGTGAGGAGACTCACTTGATGTTGTTGACAGATAAGTCTCACACCCGAACTATCGGAACTAGACTCCGCCTAATAACACAATAATTAACCTTAATTAATAATTAAGGTCCATAACTTAACTCGCGAGTCCAAATCCCACAACGAAGTGCCTTAAAGGACAAAAAAATACAATTTTTCCCCTCCTATGGTCCATAACCCTAAATCTTGACCAAAGGTCAAAAGTAAACAAAAGTC
Source organism: Lactuca sativa (assembly GCF_002870075.4). NCBI lineage: Eukaryota > Viridiplantae > Streptophyta > Magnoliopsida > Asterales > Asteraceae > Lactuca > Lactuca sativa. The sequence continues at coordinate 237,788,303 of NC_056625.2, forward strand.
AACTGCCCAACACGTACATTAGCCATACTTTCTCTTAAGTGGGGCATACAACTCAATCAGTGATCAATCAGGGATGGGACTGGCTACACGGAGCGTAGCCAAGAGTACGCCCGACGTACTCTGCCTGATGCAACTTCATTGACTTTTATGTCTTAATTTGTTAAGACACCTATCCCAACCTTAGATCTAACCATTATAGGGAGTCTTAACCCATAAAGTCATATACTTTAAGCCTTTGCATGGCTAGAAAGGGCCCAATGCAACAAACTCTAACTTCCATCACACTCTAAGTCACTTTACTCATGCATGGGCCAAAGGAAATGATCAAGCAACCATTTTTTATGAATCTACAAGACCTAAAAAGCATGAAAGGACAACTTGTGACAGCCCGAAATTTCTATTATGTACAAACAATATCAAGTCAATAAAAGTCAGAACAGTTGCAGTAAATTTTCAGACTTTTTAGTATAAGGTTGAGTATTTTAGGATTTACACTTAAAGAGATATCAGGAGAGAGGATGGACTAGGGTTTTGTGCAACTTTGTTATTCCAAAACTCTATGATATTAGAGTTCATTGCTTGAATAAAATATTTTTTGCCAAAAACCCCAGGGGTATATATACGGATCTTAGCCATATTTATTCATTTGTTACATTTCCAACTAAAGAAAAGCCAAATTCTCTCTCACGGATCTTCGGACTTTCGTCCCAAAACGTGACTACTTCTATCTAGGTGTATTAAAGAGCTTAATATGTGTCTTATAACCTAGAAATCATATCAAAACAACATGATCAAGGAGTTTACGGCCCAAGAACATCTTGGACCGTAAACCCTTCTTAAGGGGACAAATGAGTGCCTAGTCCTTTCCTTTTGCAATGAAATTGGCCTAGACTCGTATCCTAATGTATGTAGGACTAGAAAACACCCCAAGAACACCAAGAGTAAGGTGTTCACGGCCCAAGAAGTTCTTGGACCGTGAACTCCAAACAAAAGGGCCAAAGTGTGCTTTAAACTCTCCATAAGCCATGGACACTAGCCTAGATTCATTCCTAGTTAAATTAGGGACTTGAAATCACCAAAAACACCATACCCATGAGAGACTACGGCCATAATCTCTAAGGGAATTGGTCCCAGGGTCGTGAACTCTCAAAGGAGTTGAAAGGTGCCCTAATCTCTTCCACGGACAAAGCCATCAAGTAGCAATACTTCTAAGGGACATATGAGACTTCAAAACACCAAATAAACTAAGGCTTAGGAGCTTACAGCCGTAAACTCAAGGGTTTACGACCGTAAACTCCTTGTTGTTATGGTATTGGAGTGTAAACTCAAGAACGGGGTCCTTTGGAACCCTAAACCCACTAGCCTTGACCTACAACAACTTAGATGCCATCCTTAGGGATCATAACACTTATATAAGGTGTTTAGCATGTTCTAGGAGGTATTAACATTTTCAATTAGTAGTTTAATACTAATTGAGTACATATATGTGTGATTATATGTTAACTAGGATCATAGAGTGTGTTCAGGACTTCAGTTGACACCTAGAAATCCTACATCTTCAGTTCATTCGTACCACTCACTGCAGGTGAGTTCATACCCCTTAATCAATGGTTTAAATGTTTTTAAATGCTTTAATGGGGGGTAATACAAGTTGAATACTTATAGTTATTATATCAATCACATGGGATTAATAACTACAAAAACCAGTGGTTTTTCTTACTGTTCAAACTGTTTTGCTTCAAACTGTTTTACAAGCTATCTTACTTATCAAATACATTTACTTAAGCTCTGTTATACTTATTATCAAATGCATGCCTATGTATGTATAGTTATATAAGCAATGTTTAAAAGGCTTAGGAACGCCAGCCCGCCTTATTTCCTTTTCTCCGTTGGGATGTGGTCTGGTGGGGTATCGGGTATCCGTCCAAAGGTCGTTTAAATATTAGTTATATATCATGTGTACATATATAGTCATAAAGGTTCTTCTAGTCCATTCAATACCCTTGGGTAGCAAGGGTATACTTCCATGATAATACGTACCAGTTACATCACTAGTAAGTTACCATAGGGGTAGCACAGGAGGATACTAATATTATTACTAGAACAATGAAACATACAATGAGTCAGTTCATTCATGAGTCAGTACATTACTATGCATGCTAGATAGAGAGAGAACATACATTACAGCTAGCACACGCAGAACATTTCAGTACATACAGGCAACACAGAGAGAGAGTACACTTTCAGTTAGCACATTCATTACACATACATTCATGCAGTTATGTGAACCATTGAGAGGGTCATGGCACTTCCTGCCATGACCGCTTTTGTATCCCGAATCTCCTTAATTGGGGAGCGTATGAGTTTGTGTATAGATCTATACTGGATCGACTATCCTACACCTTGCTGCTCTCTACAGTGGGACTTGCATGTCTACGGGTGCCAAATGTCATTTCTTACGGCGTCTTACATCGTCGTTTTACTAGAGTCGGTAGCAGGATACAGGTCGATCACATATTACTTTGAACACCTTTTGTTTTAAGGTAGTTAGTGCAACGGTAGTCACTTATTACAAATACTACGGTACTATAATATTTTCCCATTACATTCACTTCGTGAATATTCACACGATGCAAGGTAATGTAAAAACTATATTTTTGGATAATGATAGTCAGAATTGGGAAAACACACACTCTAACAAGAGACGTACACATAGACACTAGATGCCTTGGTAGAAGTCTACAGTTAGTAGGAAACATAGGGTTTTCTAGGAGAGTTCAAACATTATACAAAACATTGTACAAAACATCCTACAGAAACATCTTACAAATGTTTTCATACAAACACAGACATTAATATACTTATGATCTCACTAGAATTAAGCTGATACTCGCTTTCAAAATAACTTGTATTCTCAGGTCACCACTAGACAGGTACACGTGCCAGGCTTTTGAGAAGATTGAGTTCGTTCAAGACTCATCTTTTATTTTGATATGTATATTTTTGGTGTCTATAACTTTGATAGAACACACATGTATGAAATTATATTATTAATGCAATGGATGATGTTGTTGCTTGTTTACTACTATTCATTGTTGTGATATTGTACATGACGTCCTCCGCCTCAGAATGTTTCCGTCATTCATGGTTTTGGGGTGTGACAGATTGGTATCAGAGCATTGTTTATAGTGAACTGAGTATATCAACCCATAAAAGATATACTAACTATAAATACATTGGGATTAAAATACTCTGACTAAGAGTTTATACTTTAAATATTTAAAATATTTAATTAAGTATACGTGCCTGCATTCATACTAAAATTAGTGTCACTAAGACAGTACAAAAGTATTACGATTGTTGGGCAACACAATTAGACTTAGAGACATATAGTCAAAACTGGGAAGATATAGCCTGATCAACTATATTATCCGAGGGTTGACTAGCATGTGCCTAAGTGTGGTTGTGACGTTGCAACAAGTCTAAAAACATACCCACAATACCACAATGAGAACAATAGAACGTAAACTTAAAATACTATAGGAGTATTTTGCATTACTATAAGTTACTTATGTGCTAGATTCTTATACTTCCCTTCTCGCGTAGATTTAATGGCTGGATTCCACATTCTCGGAGACCCGTACTATCCCAACCACGGCAATGCAGGATGGCTAGAAGATGAACCTGAAGATGATCACCCAATTCCTTTGGATGATCATGAAGCTGAAGGCTTTTCTGATGGTTTTGACTCAAAGCCATAAGTCAACAACCTGCCCTCAGCTGATCAAAACCCTAACCCTCGTCCAGCATTTCAAGGACCCACACCCCTGTGGGCAATAAACTTCAATACATGGAGCCATGAACAGGGTCAACCCATTCCCTACAATGGAGACAAAAGTTTCTACAACGTCACTAATGGAGGTTATGCTGACAGAGTCCTACCCATCATGGTTCGTAGGATTTCTCGGAACACGATATTGGGTCAATCATCTATCAATCAAGTCTTGGAGATTGACGCCAACACTGGTGTTAACACTGTCCACATTCGCCAACTAGAGTCTGCTCATGAAAGGGCTCTGGTTCACAATGCAGCTCTTTTGAGGGAACTCACTGAAACGTGAGCTGAAGTCAGAGAACTTCAAGCTCAGCAAGAACGGGCTGATAGGCGTATGAGGGACATAGAACATGCTCTGTCGGGATCAAGGACTCACTTTGGTAGTTCTCATCGCCGATAGATTCTCAGCAACTTCTCTCTTTTGGAGGTAACCTAGTTATGTAAAACTCTAGTATAATTCCCTATCTTTGTAAAGCATAGGCCTGTTAGGTCTTGATTAGGTTGTAATTCTGTCAAAATTTTCCCATTTTGGTTGATGTAAGGCCTACTTTTGTTGGCCGTTTTTCCCGAACTTGTTACATCTGTAATTCCAGTAATATCGATAGGTACCTAATCTTATGGGAATTATTATCCAAATGTGATCATCTATTAGTTCTAGATTTCCACTCAATCGTATCGTTGGGCTATGGAGAGTTAGTCCATGAGTCATTCTCATCAATCCTTCCATTAAATTCTTATCAATGTTTTCATCTTCATAAACTATAGATCAAAGATGCCGCCTCGTAGAAATCCAAGGAGAAACCTCAATAACGAAACACCACCTACTCCTCAGTTCAACACTACAGCCTTAAATGTTGTTGTAGCTGCAACTGTGCCTACAGCCATGGCTCAGTATCAATCATCTGGTTCCACTAGAGGAGGAACCCCTATTCAGTCTGTTCAGGTTGAAGCTCGTGTGCGCTCGAGAGAGTGCTCCTATAAGGACTTCACCAACTGCAAGCCATTTAATGGGTTTTAGCCATAAGAACATCCTATGTGCTCATGCAAACCCTAATGCTTGGATCTAGGTTTCTCTATTGTACATGCAATTCATCCAAGACTTTAAACCCTAGTTCTAGCATGCAATTAATCATATTAACATGTGAAAGGGTTTTAGATCTTACCTTGATTGTTATGTAGCAATAACAATCACAAATCCTCCTTATAATGACTTTAGAAAGCTTAGAGTCACAAATGTCACTCCTCTAATGGTTCACAAACACCAAGAGCAAGAGGATGAAGAATAAAGAGAGAGGAGGCTGCCCAAAACTGTCCAAAACCCTAAGGGGTTACTTCCACACGTTTTTGGTGCTCAAGGGATCTTTAAATAGTGAGGCTATTAGGGTTATCTAACAAGGAAACCCTAATTTGGATGCTTAGGCCCTAAGCAACCCATGGACTCCTTCCTTAAAGGCCTAGGACGATTTCTAATGGGTTTCCCCATAGAATTCGTCCACCCCTTTAACATGGAGTCCATTAGCTCAATATTCAACTATCATAAAATTGACAGTTCTAGTCCCTTAAGTTTAATTAATGTCTCTTACCCACAAAATTAATTCCTAATTAATTATTGACTAATATTAATTAAACAATATGATTTCTCCTTTAATATATTATTCTCATAATATATTAATAAATCATAATTAATCCTTTCTCTCCATAATTCATCCTATCAAGTTGCTTTGGTGAAGGCAACCCAAAAGGACCATGCACCATCGGGTCAAGTACATACCAAAATAGTTATGGACTTAGACACTAATCCAACAGTCTCCCACTTGGATAAGTCTAATAACTATTATGTGTATGACCTCAGATCCTGATCTACAATCGTAGCTTTCAAAAGCCACTGTTAACTCTGATCTTATCAGATGCGCGTGTCATTTAGATAAGGGATCATATATTCCTCCATTCTAGATATCGTATAGATATGAGACATGAAATTAATCATTCCCTCTATACTATTTCCCGACTTCCAATTTATGACGACTGACAACAGACTACATTTGAACCATCAATTTAGTCTCGGCTCGGTCAAGCGCTTAGGTGCCATCACTAAATCATCGAGGGGCCCAAAGATATCGCTTTTATCCTACTTTGGATAAAAGGAATGGATAAACATTGACTCAATGCTCGCTTGAACTCACTTACCGAATTACACACAACAATATGTTTTATAACACCAAGTTACTGGTGTGTTTACATATTATCAATGTGCAACCGACTCGCAAGATACAACTCACACATCTCGGTTTCAAGAATATAAGATGTTATCGTCTCACCAATCACTCGTGATAAAATCCATGAAGTGATCCAAGCGAGCGTGGGTTTAATCCAATGCTCAAATCATATTTATAAGCACTCATGAACGTTGCAGCAAACATTTGCTTATGTCTAATACACTTTAGACAATCCACACACCAATTCACGGCAATCTTCATTCATACCTACTTCCAACATATGAACGACTATGGGCCGTTCGAATAATTTGACTGTTCTGAACCAATTAAATTATTCAAGAAGTCAAAACATGCAAAGTGAAACACAAGAATAATACTAATCCCATATGGCCTCAAACCTTTGAGTATAAATAAAACACCTTTTATTTATCACCATATCGATTACTCATTATTTGTTGTTTCGGGTAATCAACTTCTTACTTGAATTATTACAATACTTGTCCCATGCTCATAACATGCACACAATGTTTACCTACGGTCCTTACTTTGTGAAATAGGTCAAATGAACACATTTCCTATCACACTCATTTCACAACTCCCAATCCCTATCACAAGTGTAAGAATATCAAATTCTTGCCACTTATAGAATATGCTAGATTCTAACATTTTATGCAATGATCCTTTCGTAAAGTCATAGCTCAAAATCATCAAGACTTGCCCGATCTCTATCAGAAACAATTCTATAGATATGATGTCTCTCACTCAAAGTACATTCCTTTGAACATCCTTTTGCATAAAATTTCCTAATCTAGACATAGACTCTCAATATCCAACTCCCAATATGGAAACATTTCCATATTTTCCATACGACAACTCATTCTTAATAGAATCTTGTCTATTCATAATAATGTCGATATGGTCCATCCAATACTATACTTCCAACTACTCACAAGCGACCAATCCTTGGCGAACTTTGGATCGTCCTTTGATAGTTGTTTAATTATCTTAGTCAAAACCGATTCTTGTCCTTTTTCCCTCTAAATGCGCTAGACATTTGGAAAATTTTAGAATGGTCAAATATAATAGCACTGGCAATCAATCCTATACCCGAAGCGTATAGGACTCGATGCATAATGTCATACATAAAGATATGATACTTTATCAATCTTCTGCCATAGTATTTTATGTGTCTCGTTCTTACAATTCGAACAATGAAGAGGGATACCGTAATCAGAATCGAAATTTAAGAACACACTATGTATCTTTGACTAAATCTGTTAACATTCCACAACCTAAGCCTTTAGATTTGAAATGAAGCATAATATTCTCTCCCTTAATTATAACAAAACAACTATTTAACCTTTACGACTTTGCAAAGTATAACTCTTGTTTTCTATAATTAATATTGCTAACTTGCAATACTTGCCTTAATAATCATACAATCACAACATTTATGCTCCCACTATCATGATGATTATTATCAAATAAGCATAACACTTATGCTCCCACTAGCTTTGACATGTATTCAGAAAACAGCTTAACTTCCAGAAAACAATGCCTATTGAATTTCATAGGTTCATATTTCTAATACGTAATGCTTTGATAATCCTTTATCTAAGCTTCTCAAACTTATACACCTTTGCCTTAAATAGCTCATATGTGTGTCTAAACAATTCAGACTAGTTGCCAAATCTCATAATTCGAATCATGGAAAGGGATACCGTAACCATAATCGAATTCGAGAATCTAATTTTCACAATCACTATCTTCTTAAAATCTCTCTTAGTGAAAGCATTTCCTCACAGTCATTTTCATGAAAGATGGAATCTTATGACACTTAGATTTTAATGGTGTATGTGTTCCTATCCATGCGAATTTGCCAAAACCAAATTTTGCGACAAACCCAAACTCATATGGACCGAACCTTCTCAATCTTGATTTCTTGCCTTATGGTAACTCGGCTGCCCACCATCTCTTCCAAGTAGTTAAGCAGCTCATCCTTTCTTATCAATGTACTTTTCATTGATCAAGGTCCTTGCCTTTTATGAATTCAAATGAGAACTTATAGAACTCACATGCATAATTAACTCAATTGGAACCGCACAGAAACAAGATAGTGTCAACACGATAGGTTGTAAACCTCAAGTCGTGTGCTAGTGAATTTCGATAAGGTTTATTTTGATTTGTTCTTGAACCCTTTCAAGACCATTAAGACTCCCACTGACTCGTTGACATATAAGATTATCTTGTCAATAAACATTTCTTGACAAACAAATATTCAAGAGTTAGTGTAGCTTTTATCAAGACAAAACACTTTAGAAAATTGGTCCTCGTTGGTCTTTGTCTAATCCAAGAAATCACAACTTACCATATTTTATGATTTTTATAAACCTTCTTAAGACTTGTCACTCAATGTCACAATCTTAACTCTAAGACTTGTTTTGGAACGAAGTATGATTGACCTTTTGATTTAACCATTTCTTCAATTCTTGATTCCTCTTCTTATACATACCATTGCACTAAGACTCACTTAGAGGATCAATTGAGATATGGTTCTTAATCATTAAGACCTATCATGGAACATAGTAAAAGGTACTCTCCCTTCTCCTTAGAATAGAGAAACTTTTATCTTTCGGCTTACTTGATTCTTCTTATTCCTTCTGCTATTGATTTAAACTCTTTCAATCAATTCAGAATTACACTTAGTCTTATAAGTATAATCATATTTACTAAACTTTTAGTAAATCATGACGAATATCTTTGTTACTCTTGTGGTGGACTTGATCAACACACAACCTTGTGTACTCGATCTCCTAGTCCTTCACTTGACACTTTGTCAATGAATTAGTCTAATTTCAAAATATGAAATTTCTCATTCATCATGCAACCAAGTTGTATGATTCCAAGTTTCTGTCCAAATGAAACTTGGGCGATGAGAAACTTTCCCTATTTGGTAAATTCTTGACCTTTCCACAAATAACATAATTAAGAATCAAACCCATTATTGCTAATAATAGAAACATTCAAACATCAATTTTTCATACACGCCATTGCAAGGATAAATAAATAATATAAATCAAAATTTATTTTATTGCGGAAAAATTTGTCCTTACAATGCAATTCAATTGAAAAACTATGTTAATACATATTTCTTAGCAATCTTATTCTAACTCCAAGTAGTAGCTTAAGAATCCAATCTTTAAGCAATGCGATCGAAATCCATTTTTTCACGATTAGATTCCGCTCACTTCTTCCCTTATGCTTCCTCTCCTTTTCTTTGATCCTATAAAACATCAATTGTAATCCTATCACATTATGTATTAAGAATCTAGAATAGGAACTTAAAAGAGTTAGTTAATGGATTTTACCTAACCCAGAGCCAGACGTTTTGACTCTCCCATCTCTTAGATCTCTTAGGTAAATAAAGCAGCTTCGTCTCCAATGCCCCTTCTCTTGGCAATAAAAACAAATTGAATCTTTTGGAATAGCACATGGAACTACTTCAGACTTTGCCTTTCTCTTATGATCAAACCTTTTGATCATGGCATGCCTTTCGTTGCCGTTGCTTATATCCATATAGGTCTGGAAGGCAGATTCACCAATCAACTTTGCTTTTCCATTGCGCCAAACCATTACTGATTCAGCAGCAATAAGCATATAGGTGAGATCTATGAGGGTCACGTCGCGGTTCATCATATAGTACTCTCTTACGAACTCACTATACGAGTTAGGATGTGCATGAAGAACCCACTCAACATCCAGCTCCTCACAGACAACGGATCCCAACATTCTTAACCTATCAATGTGTGACTTCATCTCTAGGACGTGTGCACACACCAACTTTCCTTTTTCATGTTTACTTGCCAATAGGGCTTGAGTGAGCTTGAACTTTTCAAGCCTTCGAACTTGTGGGTTAAGGAGAATAATTGGAGGAGGTGAAGGAAGTAAAGCATGATCTCTTGTTCCTCGATCGAATCGTGCAATATCATCTTCATGTGGAAAGCTTGTTCCACGGGATTTGGGAAGACTATAGTTGTCGTACTTTGACATCTACAAAACGGGAGAAGACAAATTCAAGTTATTTGATTGATTGAGTCTTTAATAAATCACCCAAATGAGATATTAAGGCTAGGACCCAACACAATACGCTACAACCTAGAAAAGGGATGTCGTAATCTAGTTGCAGAATATTTGAAGGTAAGTGAATGACGATTCACTAATTTTCCACCATGAAAAACAAAAAACAGATTAAGTTTTAAATTCTTTGAAAACTCCTAGATCCTTGGAGATTCATTGAACTTTTCAATGGCATGTTTAAATCTCGATATGCCCCTCGATTTGTGACTAGGATGCCGAGGATCACAAAACAGGGTGTGAATAACCATGCAAACTTACATGGTGCCCCCACATGTTACAGTCACCTATTCGATGTGCCGGTTAACCACACACGATCCACCGAACTATGACAAACACTGAGTCACCCTTTGCTACCTTCGCTTAAAACCATTTAGTGTGCTGGTTAACCACACACGCTCCACTAACGTCTTCGCAAGGGTACAAAGTGTAATTTCATGGAATTGCATCAATTCACTTTTGCCTAGAGTAACTAAGATTGGGAATATGTAAAAACATTTAGTTACTTTTGTACTTCATTATACTTATAATGGAAGGTTTCTATCCTGTCCTGCCCGTTCGGATAACGACCCTCCACTAGTCAAGAGTGCGGTGGGTAAGAGTGGATACCCATTCAATCGCCATTTTATAGGCAATTTCCTTAAACACCCCTTATAGACCAGCTTCGTGAATGAGGCCTACTAACGGTAAGACTGACTGTTTACTCATACATATATATAATATTAGACTTTTAATGTATATATAGTATAGGGTGTATTTTACACTTTTAAAGTATTAGGTGGTCAAATTTAACAATTATACTTTTAATTCTATCAAACTGTGAACCAAAACTTTATGGATTTAATAAATCTCTTTTAATTATCCATAAGGGTGAGAATTGAACTTTTCAAAACAATACTAGGGTTTTAGAATTTAACATTTCTAAATTAAACTTTTAATCAACTTTTAAATTCCAAAACTTGAGGGCAAGTGTGAAACTTTTCAAAACACAAAGGATCAAATAGCAAATAATTTAAATTAAAGAATTAATTTAATGATTATCTAAATTTGACCTAAAATCAATTTCTTGCAAGATAAGTTACCCAATTAATACAAATAATCAAACTTTAATTATATAAGGAAGTTATTATCTACTCAATTGGTAATTATCTTTTGTTTAATCAAGGATATACTCAAAAATATGTTTAAAATCGGATTTTAATGACCTAAAACAGATAAGGCAAGTATCCATGAGTAAAACAGCAAGAAATCCCGAAACTGCCTCCTTCTGATGCTCGAACTCGCCGAGTTCCTCTATGGACTCGCCGAGTTGGAGCTACTCGCCGAGTCTACATTGGAACTCGCCGAGTTCATCAGACAGGGGGCCAAAAATCGATTTTACAGCTTGAACAAACAAACAAGGCATCAATACAATAGAAACCAATCAAGGCCCTGATACCACTGATGGGTTTTGTCCATAAGAACATCATATGTGCTCATGCAAACCCTAATGCTTGGATCTAGGTTTCTCTATTGTACAAGCAATTCATCCAAGACTTTAAACCCTAGTTCTAGCGTGCAATTAATCATATTAACATGTGAAAGGGTTTTAGATCTTACATTGATTGTTATGTAGCAATAACAATCACAGATCCTCCTTATAATGACTTTAGAAAGCTTAGAGTCACAAATGTCACTCCTCTAATGGTTCACAAACACCAAGAGCAAGAGGATGAAGAATAAGGAGAGAGGAGGCTGCCTAAAACTGTCCAAAACCCTAAGGAGTTACTTCCACACGTTTTTGGTGCTCAAGGGATCTTTAAATAGTGAGGCTATTAGGGTTATCTAACAAGGAAACCCTAATTTGGATGCTTAGGCCTTAAACAACCCATGGACTCCTTCCTTAAAGGCCTAGGACGATTTCTAATGGGTTTCCACATAGAATTCGTCCACCCCTTTAACATGGAGTCCATTAGCTCAATATTCAACTATCATACAATTAACAGTTCTAGTCCCTTAAGTTTAATTAATGTCTCTTAGCCACAAAATTAATTCCTAATTAATTATTGAGTAATATTAATTAAACAATATGATTTCTCCTTTAATATATTATTCTCATAATATATTAATAAATCATAATTAATTCTTTCTCTCCATAATTCATCCTATCAAGTTGCTTTGGTGAAGGCAACCCAAAAGGACCATGCACCATCGGGTCAAGAACATACCAAAATAGTTAGGGACTTAGACACTAATCCAACACCATTGTCCTTCAAAGGGACTGGCGGAGTCATTGCCTTCTCGCAATGGTTCGAAAAAACCGAATCAGTTTTCGAAATCTGCTCTTGTTCCGAGGAGAGCAAGGTGAAGTACGCTGCTTGCACCTTCGAAACTAAAGCCCTAACATAGTGGAATGGCCATGTTAAGTCACTATCTCTAATAGTGGCTAATGGGATGGTCTGGGAAACTTTGAAAGACCTCATGATTGAGGAGTACTGCCCGAGGGGCGAGATCCAAAAGTTGGAGGAAGAGCTATGGAGCCTAACCATGAAGGGCTCCAACGTAGTCGCCTACACCGCCAGGTTCTGTGAATTGGTGGCCCTCTGTCCCAACATGATTCTTTTAGAGTGAAAGAAGTTCGAGAGATACATATGGGGATTGGTGCCCCCATACCAGGGAGATGTTTTGGCATCACACCCCACCACATTTGACAGTGCCAAGCGATTGGCACAACGGCTCATAGTTCACGGGGTTCGTACCCCGGCCGCAACAACTACCCTAGCCATCTCAGAACCTGCAAGAACCGCTGACACCAAGCGGAAGTTTTGGGATGACAAGAAGAAGGCTAAGGCTGCCAAAAAGCAGCAGGTCGTGGCAGTACATGCTGCGATAGCACCTGCCGTTGCTGCTCCGGTGAAGCAGTATGCTGGAAGTTTGCCTAAGTGCAACAAGTGCAACTTCCTTCACGTCAGCGCATGCCGGGAGATGCAGTGTCTGAACTGCAACGGGAAGGGGCACACAGCCCGTTTCTGTAAAGCTCCGGCGAAGCCAATCAACCAAGCCCCCGGTGTTGGAATGGGCCAAACTTGCTACGGATGTGGCGAGCTAGGCCACTTCAAGAGAAACTGCCCGAAGGCAGGGTTTGCCGGTGGAGCGGCAAGAGTTCTGGCCATAGGCCATGAGGAAGCGGTTGCCGACCCCACAGTGGTCACTGGTACGTTCCTCCTCGATAACTCTTATGCATGGATTCTATTTGATAGTGGAGCGGAGAGGAGTTTCGTGAACCAAAAATTTTCTCATTTACTTAAGCAAAAATCACGAGCACTTATTGAACCGTTCACTATAGAAATGGCTAATGGAAAGACAGAGAGCGCTAGCAGTATATTCATAGAGTGTACCCTAACTTTAGATAACCATTCATTTTCCATCGATCTTATGTCGGTCTCAATTAAAAGTTTCGACGTTATTATCGGCATGGATTGGTTGAGTCTTCATCGTGCCGATATCATGTGTTACAAAAAGGCTGTTCACCTTAATCTGCAGTCTGGCGAAACCTTAGTAGTTTATGGCGACAAACCCGGCACGAACCTTCGTATCATCTCGAGCATCCAAGCTCAGAAATTCTTGTGAAAGGGGTGTCGTGCATTCCTTGCTCATGTGGTCGATGTGAGCCAAGAAACGAACGACATTCAGAACATTCCATTAGTACGCGACTTTCCCGACATCTTTCCAGAAGAACTCCCAGGATCACCTCCGCAACGTCAAGTCGAGTTCCGAATCGACTTAGTTCCAAGGGCTACCCTAGTAGCCAAATCGCCCTATCGTCTAGCACCTGTAGAGATGCAAGAACTGTCCGGTCAACTTAACGAACTACTCAGCAAGGGCTTTATAAGAACAAGCTTCTCACCCTGGGGAGCTCCAGTCTTGTTCGTCAAGAAGAAAGACGGATCGTTTCGTATCTGCATCGACTACAGGGATCTCAACAAACTGAGTGTCAAAAATCGTTATCCTTTGCCTCGGATTGACGATTTGTTTGACCAACTTCAAGGGGAGAACTTCTTTACAAAAATCGACTTGAGATCCGGATATCACCAACTACGAGTGCTAGGGGAGGATGTTCCAAAGACAGCCTTCCAAACTCGTTATGGGCACTACGAATTCGTAGTGATGCTGTTCGGATTAACAAACGCGCCCGCAGTATTCATGGACTTAATGAATAGGGTGTGTCATCCTTACTTGGATCAGTTCGTCATCGTCTTCATCGATAACATACTTATCTACTCTCGTAGTAAGGAGGAGCATAGTCAACATTTGCGACAAGTCCTCAAAACATTACGTTCGGAGAAGCTCTACGCGAAGTTCTCGAAATGCAAATTTTGGATTCGACGAGTCGAATTCTTAGGGCACGTGGTTAGCGAAGAGGGTATACACGTGGACCCTTCCAAAATCAAGGCCATTGAGAACTGGTCAGCACCGAAGACGCCTACGGAAATTCGTCAATTTCTAGGCCTCGCTGGCTACTATGGTAGGTTCATTCAGAACTTCTCCCGCATAGCGAAACCTCTTACAACACTGACCCAGAAGGGCGTGGCCTTTGACTGGGAAGAGAAACAGGAAAGACTGTTTCAAACACTCAAACGAGCCTTGTGCACCGCACCAATACTATCCCTTCCCAAAGGAATAGAAGACTTTGTCGTCTATTGCGATGCGTCGAATCAAGGACTCGAATGTGTTCTGATGCAGCGAGGTAAGGTCATCGCCTATGCCTCGAGACAGCTAAAGACACATGAGGTCAAATACACGACCCACGATCTTGAATTGGGAGCAGTTGTGTTTGCTCTGAAGATCTTACTTGTACGGGACGAAAAGCACTATCTTTATAGACCACAAGAGCTTACAACACATATTCGACCAGATGGAGCTCAACATGAGACAACGATGGTGGGTTGAGCTACTCAGTGATTACGAATGCGAAATTCATTATCATTTGGGTAATGCCAACGTAGTAGCTGACGCCCTGAGTTGGAAGGAATATTCTGGTCGTAGAGTCAAATCATTGACTATGACTATCCATTCACACTTGTCCATGCAAATTAAGGTAGCCCAGCTTGACACTTTGAAGCCTAAAAATGTCGCGGGTGAATCCCTAAGAGGGATGGATAAGAACTTGGAGGTTAAGGGTGGCGGAGCTTATTATTTCATGGACCGGATCTGGACCCCAAAACTTGGTGGTTTCAAAGACTTGGTCATGAACGAGGCGCACAACACTTGTTATTCCGTGCACCCGGGATCAGATAAGATGTATCTGGATCTCAAAAAGCTATACTGGTGGCCTAACATGAAAGCAGAGATTGCTACCTTCGTGAGTAAATGCCTTACTTGTGCAAAGGTCAAGGTCGAATACCAGAAACCCTCCGGTCTACTACAACAGCCTGAGATACCAGAATGGAAGTGGGAGCGGATAACTATGGATTTCATAACCAAGTTGCCCAAGACGACGGGTGGACTTGATTCCATATGGGTTATCGTCGATAGACTGACCAAGTCTGCACACTTCCTGCCGATCAAAGAAACAGACAAGATGGAGAAACTTACAAGAACTAACATTAGGGGGATTGTAAGACTGCACGGTGTTCCCTTATCCATTATCTCGGACAGATATAGTAGATTCACTTCGAGGTTCTGGCAGTAGTTACAAAGTTCCCTAGGAACTAGGCTGGACATGAGTACAGCCTACCATCCACAGACCGACGGGCAAAGTGAGAGAACTATCCAAACCTTGGAAGATATGTTGCGAGCATGCGTGATAGACTTCGGGAAAGCATGGGATACTCATTTACCCCTTGTCGAATTTTCCTACAACAACAGTTATCACACGAGCATAAAGGCGGCTCCATTCGAGGCCCTCTATGGCCGAAAGTGCAGATCCCCTTTTTGCTGGGCTGAGGTGGGTGATACCCAGTTAGCTAAAGGACGAGTTCCTAAAAGCACTCTCACAGGTCCGTAAATCATGTGGGAAACGACGGAGAAGATCGTTCAGATCCGTGAATGATTGAAAGCCTCCAGAGACCGACAGAAAAGCTACGCTGATAAACGTAAGAAACCGTTGCAATTCCAGGTGGGTGACCGTGTTCTATTGAAGGTCTCACCCTGGAAGGGCTTGATACGCTTCGGAAAGCTAAATCCAAGGTACATAGGGCATTTTGAGATTCTCACAAGAATCGGCCCAGTAGCTTACAAACTTAACTTACCGCGCGAACTCAGTAACGTACATTCTACCTACCACGTGTCGAACTTGAAAAAGTGTCTGTCCGATGAGACTCTTGTTATTCCACTCGACGAGATCGAGATCAACGAGAGCCTCAACTTCGTGGAGGAACCAGTAGAGATCATGGACCGAGAGGTCAAGCAAACGAAACAAAGCCCTATCCCGATAGTGAAGGTTCGCTAGAACGCCAAGCGAGGACCGGAATTCACTTGGGAGCGTGAGGATCAGATGAAACTGAAATATCCTCGTCTTTTTACTTAGTTATTTGTAACTACTTATTTGCTTAAATTCTAATTTCGGGATGAAATTCCTTCTAAGGAGGGGATGATGTGACAACCCGAAATTTCTATTCGGTACAAACAATATCAAGTCAATAGAAGTCAGAACAGTTGCAGTAAATTTTCAGACTTTTTAGTATAAGTTTGAGTATTTCCGGATTTACACTTAAAGAGATATCAGGAGAGAGGATGCACTAGGGTTTTGTGCAACTCTGTTATTCCAAAATTCTATGATATTAGAGTTCATTGCTTGAATAAAATATTTTCTGCCAAAAACCCCAGGGGTATATATATGGATCTTAGCCATATTTATTCATTTGTTACATTTCCAACTAGAGAAAAGCAAAATTCTCTCTCACGGATCTTAGGACTTTCGTCCCAAAACATGAGTACTTCTATCTAGGTGTATTAAAGGGCTTAATATGTGTCTTATAACCTAGAAATCATATCAAAACAACATGATCAAGGAGTTTACGGCCCAAGAACATCTTGGACCGTAAACCCTTCTTAAGGGGACAAATGAGTGCCTAGTCCTTTCCTTTTGCAATGAAATTGGCCTAGACTTGTATCCTAATGTATGTAGGACTAGAAAACACCACAAGAACACCAAGAGTAAGGTGTTCACGGCCCAAGAAGTTCTTGGACCGTGAACTCCAAACAAAAGGGCCAAAGTGTGCTTTAAACTCTCCATAAGCCTTGGACACTAGCCTAGATTCATTCCTAGTTAAATTAGGGACTTGAAATCACCAAAAACACCATACCCATGAGACATTACGATCGTAATCTCTAAGGGAATTGGTCCCAGGGCCGTGAACTCTCAAAGGAGTTGAAAGGTGCCCCAATCTCTTCCACGGACTAAGCCATCAAGTAGCAATACTTCTAAGGGACATATGAGACTTCAAAACACCAAATAAACTAAGGCTTAGGAGCTTACAGCTGTAAACTCCTTGTTGTTATGGTATTGGAGAGTAAACTCAAGAATGGGGTCCTTTGGAACCCTAAACCCACTAGCCTTGACCTACGACAACTTAGATGCCATCCTTAGGGCTAATAACACTTATATAAGGTATTTAGCATGTTCTAGGAGGTCTTAACATTTTCAATTAGTAGTTTAAGACTAATTGGGTACATATATGTGTCATTATATGTTAACTAGGATCATAGAGTGTGTTCAGGACTTCACTTGACACCTAGCAATCCTACATCTTCAGTTCATCCGTACCACTCACTGCAGGTGAGTTCATACCCCTTAATCAATGGTTTAAATGTTTTTAAATGCTTTAATGGGGGGAATACAAGTTGAATACTTATAGTTATTATATCAATATCATGTCATTAATAACTACAAAACCAATGGTTTTTCTTACTGTTCAAACTGTTTATCAAACTGTTTTGCTTCAAACTGTTTTACAAGCTATCTTACTTATCAAATATATTTACTTAAGCTCTGTTATACTTATTATCAAATGCATGCCTATGTATGTATAGTTATATAAGCAATGTTTAAAAGGCTTAGGAAGGCCAGCCCACCTTATTTCCTTTTCTCCGTTGGGATGTGGTCTGGTGGGGTATCGGGTATCCGTCCAAAGGTCGTTTAAATATCAGTTATATATCATGTGTACATATATAGTCATAAAGGTTCTTCCAGTTCATTCAATACCCTTGGGTAGCAAGGGTATACTTCCGTGTTAATACGTACCAGATACATCACTAGTAAGTTACCATAGGGGTAGCACAGGAGGATACTAATATTATTACTAGAACAATGAAACATACAATGAGTCAGTTCATTCATGAGTCAGTACATTACTATACATGCTAGATAGAGAAAGAACATACATTACAGTTAGCACACGCAGAACATTTCAGTACATACAGGCTAGACATAGAGAGAGTACACTTTCAGTTAGCACATTCATTACACATACATTCATGCAGTTATGTGAACCATTGAGCGGGTCATGGCACTTCCTGCCATGACCGCTTTTGTATCCCGAATCTCCTTAATTGGGGAGCGTATGAGTTTGCGTATAGATCTATACTGGATCGACTATCCTACACCTTGCTGCTCTCTACAGTGGGACTTGCATGTCTACGGGTGCCAAATGTCATTTCTTACGGCGTCTTACATCGTCGTTTTACTAGAGTCGGTAGCAGGATACAGGTCGATCACATGTTACTTTGAACACCTTTTGTTTTAAGGTAGTGCAACGGTAGTCACTTATTACAAATACTACGGTACTATAATATTTTCCCATTACATTCACTTCGTGAATATTCACACGATGCAAGGTAATGTAAAAACTATATTTTTGTATAATGATAGTCAGAATTAGGAAAACACGCACTCTAACAAGAGACATACACATAAACACTAGATGCCTTGGTAGAAGGCTACAGTTAGTAGGAAACATAGGGTTTTCTAGGAGAGTTCAAACATTATACAAAACATTGTACAAAACATCTTACAAATGTTTTCATACAAACACAGACATTAATATACTTATGATCTCACCAGCATTAAGTTGATACTCACTTTCAAAATAACTTGTATTCTCAGGTCACCACTAGACAGGTACAGGTGTCAGGCTTTTGAGAAGATGGAGTTCGTTCAAGACTCATCTTTTATTTTGATATGTATATTTTTGGTGTCTATAACTTTGACAGAACACACATGTATGAAATTATATTATTAATGCAATGGATGATGTTGTTGCTTGTTTACTACTATTCATTGTTGTGATACTGTACATGACGTCCTCCGCCTCAGAATGTTTCCGCCATTCATGGTTTTGGGGTGTGACACAACTAATATTCTCTAGAATGCTCCAAACTCACAAAGGTCCAAGCTTTGGGAAACAAAGGTTATAAAACTCATCCATGGAGATCTAAAAGGAAACTCATCAAGGTATAAAGTTCATACCTAAAAAAGATGCACAACGAAGAGTAGTTTCTGGATCTACAAGCTTGCAAGAAACACATCCCTCTTCACTAGCCTTCTTCTTCAACAAATAAGCACCAAAAACACTAATAAGCTCCAAACTCTCTCAAACAAAGCTTTGACTCGAGATTAGGGTTTTTGAGGGAAGGGTGGCTGATAAGGAATGTCCAAGGAAGGCATAAGGTGGATTAAATAGGGAGCAAACCCTTAAAATTAGGGTTTAGATTCTGGGCTAGTACATCCATCGTACTTGCATGGCTTTCGTGATCTGACTCCTCACAAGTATGTTGCACGTACCCCCATGTACGCCCAACGTATAGACTGAAATGCGAAACTTAAACCACGACCAATGTTCAACTTTGATTAAGTTAAGGGCTAAAATGATAACACTTGATAATCGGTTGTTACAGGTATTTATCCTTACTCCTTGTTCCCGAGTTCTACTTAAGGAGGGAAATGGATGGGTATGGAGGGGAAGTGAGGGGTATTGAAGGAAAATCGTGTCCCCGATTTTAATTGATGGAAGGAAAGTGAGGGGAAGGAAAGGATTTTGGAGTCATACTTTTCTTCTAAATTTCCCTCTCAAATTGGGCGGATTCGGGAAGAAAATAAGGGGAAAGATAATTTTTTTTAGTTTTGTTTTCTTTTCCTTCCTAACTCGCGAACACCAAAACTTAAATTTTTTCTTTAATTTTCCAAATTTCTCCTAGTAGAATATCCATTGATGAATAGAATTCTACCTCCTCCCATGAATTTCTTCAAACCATCAATGTTGGGAATGAAATCGCTTCCTAATTTATGACAACAACCTGGTTCTTGAAGCAGTAATGAATGGAGAAAACAGAGAGAATGAAGTTTCCCAATGAAGTGTTTATCCTTAAACATCAGAGGTGTGGGTGAAACTCATAAAGGGGAATGGGTTTGTAGATTGAAATCAAGATATAATATTGGGTTTATCACTTTGCAGGAGACAAGAGTGGGTGATGTTATGGATATCGACATTACAAATTGTTGGGGAATAATAATTATAGAAATTTTTTAACCCATGTGGAAGATCAGGCGGTCTGCTAAATATTTGGGACAATAATCTTTTTCCTATAACAAAGTCGGTGGAGTCTAGATTATTCTAGCAACTTATGGGCATTGTACTAGTACTAATCAGCCTCTCATTATTGTTACTGTATATGCTCCCCAATCTCGTTCTAGGAAACGGAAGTTATGGGCAGACCTAATTAAACTTAGAGCTGGAACTAATGTAATGTGGATTTTTTTTGTGATTTCAATTAAGTTGTACACATACATGTGTGATGATGGTCTGAAGTTGAGCAAATTAGACCACTTTCTAGTTTTTCATAACTTTATATTAAAACAACCACAGGCTTCGACAACAGCCCTACCTCAGGAATACTCTGATCACTCCCCGATAGTACATTGTTCTTCAGTGGCGGACTTTGGCCCTCCACATTTTCTATGTTTCAATTCGTCGATGCTTAGGGCTAACTTTAATGATGTGTTCCTAGATGCTTGGATTTCCTTTGTTAGCTTTCGATCTCCAGATATGTATCTTGCTGCTAAATTCAGATTTCTCAATACAAGATTGAAAAAATGGAGACATGGGGTTATTAAAAAGGAGACATAGCATATTGACACCTTCCAGAATATAATTTAAGACATTGATGCTATTGCGAAATCAAGAAGGCTTACTGAGGAGGAAATTATGGAACTTTAAGGGAACAAACAAAAAAATCTAGAGTTCATCGTATTGCAAAACTCGATCTCAAGAAGAAGGCACGAATACGTTGGATCATTGACGGAGATGAAAACTCACATTTCTTTCATGGATTATTGAAAAATAGAATCCGTAAAAACAAAATCCATAGATTACTCATAAATGGCTCTTGGCCTGTCTAGGTGCATCAAACAGGAAGTGTGGAACTTCTTTTCAGTCAAATTCCATGTGAAATAGCCTCATAGACCCAAGCTAGTTAGTCCACTCTTTAAAACATTATATGTTGAAAATGCCTCCTTTCTTGAGGTTCCGCTCGACTGTGATGAAATTGGAGCTGCCATATCGGATTGTGGAAATGATAAGGATCCCGAGCCTGATGGTTTTATTTTTAAACTTCTAAAAACTAAACGGGATGTCATCAAAGCTGATATTATGGCCTTTGTTAAACATTTCGATGTGTTTGGTACTCTAGGTAGAGGATGTAAGTCCTCTTTCATCATGCGTGTACCAAAGATTAAAGATTCACTCTCCATTAATGACTATTGACCTATTAGTCTTATTGGATGCTTATACAAGATCATCTCCAAAGCGCTTGCAAATATACTCAAATTGGTGGTAGGTTCTGTTGTCGATACGGTTCAATCTGCCTATATAGAAGGGAGAAATATCCTTGAGGGTGCATTAATCGCTAATGAAATTTTCTAATGGGCAAAGAAAAATAAGAAAGAAATATTTCTATTCAAAGTGGATTCCAAGAAAGCATTCGACTCTGTGAACTATAATTATTTAGATTTGTTGATGCTTCAAATGGGATTTGGCAATAAATGGATGTCATGAATCAAGGGGTGCCTATACTCTACCTGTTCATCGGTTTTAGTCAATGGTTCCCCAACCTTAGAGTTCCCTATTACTAGAGGTGATCCCCTATCGCCCTACCTGTTCATTTTTGCAATGGAGGGTTTGAATGTCTCCATGAAAGGATCTTGTGAAAAATCACAATTTCGGGGTATTCAACTTCTGAATAACGATCATTCTATTTCACATCTCTTTTATGCTGAGAAGGCCATTTTTATGAGTGAATGGGAAAATTATTACATCAAAATTCTTGCTTGAATCCATAAATTTTTCCACGCCTCCTCAAGACTTAAAGTAAATTTTCACAAGTCGCAAGTCTTTGGCACCTGTTCATCAAAATCAGAGTTACTTAGATGGGCTCACACTCTTGGCTACAAAATGGGAACTTTCCCTTTCACTTACTTAAGGGTGCCTGTTGGTACTAACATGTCTCTCAAAAAACACTAGAAGCCAATCATTTAGTGATTTTGTTCTAAGTTATCTTCATGGAAATCCAAGTCTCTTCCTTTTGGGGGAAGATTGACTTTGGTCAAAGCTGTCTTGGAAAGCTTTTCGACCTATTATTTTTCTCTATTTAAAGCATCGTATGGAATTATTGAAGAGTTGGAGAGAATTCGGCGAAAGTTCCTTTAGAGTAGCAACGTAGATAAGTGTAACACCCGTTTATTTATTAGTTAAATAAATAAATTAATGAGCGAATGGTAGCCTAAAATAAATAATTATATATGCAGGGTGGTGGGTTCGAGGAGTTAATTGCCACATTTTTAGAAGTCAGGGGTTAAAAGCATGAGTTTGGGACTCATTTTATAAATATTTATGAAGACAGGGGCTTCGTGGTAATTATTTGAATTTAATTTAAAGGGAAATGAGGTGGAAGGGCTGATTATGTCATAATTAAGATATTGGGGGCTGTTGGATAGTTTATGGGACTTAATTTGTAATGGATTTCAATGGATTGGGTTAAAAGGTAAATTTTTTATTAGTCTAGTAAAGATTTTTAGAATTCAGGGGCTGTTTAGTAAAATGCGGAGTTATCTTGTTAATATTTTCAAAAGGAGGGGTCAAATGGTAATTTATTGGTCCTGCTTTGAAAGAAAATGGGAGGGGAGGGGCTAAAGGTGTCATTATGGGATTAAGTTTGGGATGGTATCGGGTATAAAGCTTTTCCGTAACCCTAACCCTAAGGAAAACCTCTCCAGCCGCCACCCTCACTCCCGACGCCGCCAACTCCTCGGTTAATGCCATCGTAGATGTCGGAAACCACCACGGGATGCCTTGCATTTTAGCTACCGACGTGACGTTTGTGTTACTGTTTCATTGCCACGTCGCCGCCGGATATCATTGTTGTTGCCGGAGACGGAAGGGAGGTTGGAAGCGCCACCAAGACCGGTGACTGCCGCTGTAGTCGTCGTCGTGTGGGTTCTGTATGACCGGAGGTTTTTGGTAAGGTCATCCACCGCTCCTTCTCCCATTCTTTGATCGTTTTGATGTTGTGACGCCGTGTTTGAAGGCTGTGAGCGCCGACAGCCCTCCAACCGCCACTTCTTCCCAATCCGACAACCCCAGCCTCCTAGTTGGTGGATGGGAGTCTTGATTTCGTGTTGTTTCTGGATATGGTTGGCTGCCACCATTTCATCTCCTTTTGCCGCCGCCAGCCACCATGTGGAGGTGGTTGTGGGCGTGAATTGTGGTGTGTATGACGATATCTTGTAAGAATAATGTTGTGAAGATTTTTGCTTGCCCAGGAATCGGATGGAAACTCGTTCCCGCCGCCTGCTGCCACCGCTCTGCCACTGCTAGCCACCATCTCGGATGGTTTTGGGCTTCCGGGTGCGTTTGGATGAATACTTGTAGTACCTTAGTGTTGTGTTAACCGAAGATCATAGTCACCATCACCGTGAGGTTGTGGCTGCCACCGCATGTACCGCCACCGACCACCACAAGGGTGGTTGCGTGTGTGTGTTTATTTTAGTATTGTGCGTTTATTTTAATATTTTCATTGTAATTGTAAAAATGAAATAATGGAAAATTGAGAACCACCACCTTAGGGTGGTGGCTGCCGCCACCGACCGCCGTGTCGGGTGGCGGTGTGCTTTGCCTCGTGGTGTTGATTCGTTTGGGGCGCTTGAAACCCTAATGGGCCCAATGAACCTTAATGGACTCTAATGGACCCAATAAAACCCTAATGGGCTTAATAATATTTTAGTGGGCTTAATAGGCCCAATAAAGCCCTAAATAACCTAAAAGTCCAACAAATTAATAATTGGGCTAGTACTTGGGTTGGAAACCTTAATTAGGGTTTAGAAAACCCTAATGCAATCAAAACCCTAATTTTTCGGAAATTAATCGGGAATTATTTAATAACCGGGGATGTTAAATAATAATCATTGGCAAGATTAATCTAAGCGGCAATGGACTTAATGGATTAAGTCCTTAGAGGATTAAGTCCTTAGGTTAAGTAGCAAACTTAACCCTAATCGTCATTTTATGTGAAACCCTAATTTCACTTGGGTTTATTATTGGGCCTTTCTATTGGGCCTGATGATTGGGTTGTTAAATGGGCGATCCAAGATCAAGCAAAAGGACTAGAATAATTAATGGGCTTTGGGGTAAGGCCCATGTAAGGGGTTTGGGCCCAATTTGGAAAATTGGGCCATAGTTTGGACCTTAATGATTATCTGATGTTGGGCCTTAGAGTAAGACCATGTATAGGCCTGGGCCCAATTAGGAAAATTGGGCCATATGTTGGGCCCTGATTCCTAGTCGGACTTTGGTCCTATGGATTGGGCATGGGCTTGAATAAAGCTGAGTTAGGGTTAAAGTAGTATTTACCCCAAGTATGTATTTATGGTTATGTGTTGGAACCCAATTATTAATTGGGTGATGTTTTGATGTTGACAGTTCGGGAATCTATCATCCAGCAGCTAAGGTTAGGTCTGCGGGACTTCAGCAGTATGGGGTTGAGTCTACGGGACTTCAGCAGTCTGAGGTGAGTTACCTTCCAGTAGCGGTGGGTCTACGGCCACAATGTCGGCCCTCCAGTAGGAGTTGTATGTTAGATGATTGTCTTTGTGATATCATCTAGGTTTGCTACTACCTGATATGCTATATCCTGGCATGGTATGTTATATGTGATAGTAGTAGAGTTCGGTTGTTAGGACCGAAGGGTAGGTCAAACACCCTAGATATATCTGACAGTGTGTGATGATATGTTTATATGATGGCATGATATGTTATATGTGATAGTGGTAGTAGGAGGGGAATAGTCCCCAAGTTCGGTTGTTAGGACCGAAGGGTAGTTCGGACACCCCAGATATGTCTGATAGTATGTTCATGTTATGATATATGCGATAGTAGCAGTAGGGGTGAAATAGTCCCCGGTAGTCGGGTGATATAGATCGACGGGTACGTCAAGCACCCCATAATGGCTTGACCTGGGTAAGTCAGACACCCCAGAATTGTCTGACAGTACATTATGTTATGATATGTGTTTATGTGGTAGTAGTAGGGGTGAAATAGTCCCCGGTAGTCGGGTGAAATAGACCGACAGGTACGTCAAGCACCCCAGAATGGCTTGACCTGGGTACGTCAAACACCCCATAATGGTTTGACCTGGGTAAGTCACGCACCCCAGAATTGCCTGACAGTATATTGTATGGTATGTGGTATGATGGGGGAACTCACTAAGCTTTGTGCTTACAGTTTTCAGTTTTGGTTTCAGGAACTTTGTTTTTGAAGGAAAGGAGCTGGCTTGATCGCAACACATCACACTATGGTTTTCCGCACACGGGATCTTTGGGATTACACTCTGATATTGTTTTATGATAACATGTTTTGATTATTTCTACTTGGGTTTTAACATGACATGATATTACAGATGTTTTCTTATACTGTTGGTTTTATAATAATCTATTTAAAAATGAAATTTTTGGCTTGTATTTTTGGGATGTTACAAGTTGGTATCAGAGCCTTGGTTTGAGGGACTCGGGCATATTCTCGGGTGTGTCTGAACTCAAACTAAGGACTTGGTATGAAAATTTTCAAAAGTAAAATTATTTTATAAAAGACGTTTGAAAAGAGAAAAGAACTTTGAAAAGAACAAGGTGTGTGATGCATGCAATCAGCCGAGCTCAAGTAAGTCTTCCCCAAGATATCTATACATGTATGAGATGATATGTTATGATATGATTATGAGAATTGCATGCTAGATTAGGGCTAAGGATCTAGGAGGATGCCTTATATGCCTATTGTATGTGCTTGTAGACTTGCATGCTAGTACTGATCAGTCAGTGATAGGATAGCCTGTTTAGGTTATGACTGATTGTATGAGCCTTTGAATTGCATGTACAGATTCCTGATTAGGGGATAGAATGATTTGATTGGAATATGATGGTTAGACTTTCCATTGTCTGAATGTTGCTTGCTTTGTGCTTTGTGGGACTCTTAGTAATGTGAGTTAGCTATTAAGTGAATATGCTAATTCACATGTGGCACAGGCTGGATAATCTCATAGTGATAGATTTAACCCTATTGCATAGCTCTCGTTTGAGTCTAACCGTTATAGGGATGAGTCTGTTACTTGAAGGATTATCTAATCTTTGTTTCATGTGGCTATATTCATGAGGGAGCTAGTTGACATTACTGGGAATCTTTCAGCAGCTGAGGACTGGGTGAGTTCGGGAACCTAGGGAAGCCTAGGATATATTTCAGTGAGGCTCAGTTAGACTTGGGTGTACCAGTTGAGAAAGTGACTCGGAGGATCCGGGAGGATTGTTGAGGAAAGTATGGATGGGTGTGGAAGGTAGTACTGGGCCCGTACTACTTAAAGCACAAGATTCATACTCGAATCGGTGAGAGTCTTGGAGAATCTGAGAAGCTTCAGGAAAGATTTTGTGACCCAGTTTGTGGACAGAGGATGTTCCAGTTGCTGCAGCTTAGCCATTGGCAAGTGAGTTAGTAAGTGTAGCAGGGTGTCAGACCCTGAGGGATATGATTTCCATGAAGTTGCAGATGAGAGATCAATTTGGAGCACTTTGAGAAGAGAGGTTTGTGCTAGGTGCGTATGTTAAGGGTCCTGGGAAGAGACCCATGATTTCTGATCATCAGGTGAAAGGCCAGCAGGGCCGGAGTCAGTGCAGCACATATAGGACAGTGCACAAGGGAGTTTGTCGCTCCGAGGGTTTAGGCTACTTCAGGGTAGCAGGGTTGATCATGTCAGCAGAAGGAGATTAGTATTCCTCCAGATGTTGCGGGTATGTCATCTTCTATTGCTACTAGATGGATGTTGGGAATACGTATCGCTGTGGAATTGTGAGTGAGTTTAGGTAAGTCAGACCTCGGGTCGGTTTTCTTGCTAGTTTTGGGTTATCAAGGTTCATATATGCCATTCTGCATGTCGAAAGGTCCTTGATGAATCCACAGAGGGATGCATCTTGGGGAGTGGGTTTTGCGTGTACCATTATCATTCTGGATCTTCGCCAGGATCTACGTGAGGTATTGTTTGGAAGATCCTCGGTCAGGGTTAGAGTGATAGTTCTCTAGTGAAGTCAGCGTTCAGGGGTTCTATCATTGTTCAGGTATGGTCGATAATTGTCTATGGATGAACTTTGGAGTTCAAGGCACAACCGTTGCTAGGACAGAGTTGGTGACATGAAAAGGGTAGTGTCAATCACGGGTGTTAGATGCATAAGTGGTTGGTCATCGCCTGTTCAAGAGAATTGTAATTTTGCATGGGCTGTGTTCGATTAGAGTTCAGTGGTACTATAAGATTGGAAGTGGGTACGAGGATTTGTCAGCCAGAGTGAAGATTGAGACCTTCAATTGACAGCATGGGAGATGGATTGAGGTGTCAGATTGGACCGGATTTCAAGAGTACTCTTCAAGATTTCAGAGGATGGGTGATCTTAAGGTTTGATTGGGTATGGATCGCTAGCACTGGTAAGTACAGGTTATCATCAGTGGACTATTTGGAAGTTAGAAGGATTGGGAATCCTTCAATTCTCGCATATAGTGAAGACTTAGTCGAATCTAAGTGGGGGAGAGACTTTTCGTAAGTTCTCTGAATGTGAGTTCTAGTTGTGTGATGTGCAATCTCTTGGGAACCTTGTCAACCAGAAGGGTATTTTGGTCCATCCAGCCAAGATAAAGGTCGTGATGCAGTGGCAGATTCTGAGGTCTCTAGCTGAGATTTGGAATTTCCTAGGTCTAGTAGGTTATTACCGGAGATTTATACGGGACTTCTTCGAGATTGCGGTTCCTTTAACCCGACTGACCAAGAAACCAATGACCTTTCGTTGGGAGCCTAAGCAGTAGACAACCTTCGAGGCTCTCAGACAGCATTTGTGCGAGGCACCGAATCTCACCCTGCCAGATGGTGTAGATGATTTTGTGGGTTTACTTTGACGCTTTGATCACGGGCATGGGTACGGTACTGATACAATGGGGTCACGTGATAGCAGGTTTCAGGAACCAGGTTAGAGTTCCGGTTAGGACTCTAGTTCAGTGATGTGTTAGGTCGAGTGCGTGTTTGACCCGGTTTGGAAAGTGTTGTAAGACTACGGGGGTAGTCGTAGCATTCACTAGTAGTCAGATGGTATGGAAAGTGTTATAAGACTAAGGGGGTAGCCATAGCATTCACTAGCAGTCAAATAGTATGGAAGGTGTTGTAAGACTACAGGAGTAGCCGTAGCATTCACTAGTGGCCAGTTAGCATGGGAAGTGTTACAAGACTGCGGGTGTAGCCGCAGCATTCACTAGGTTAGTAGATAGTGTGAGCGCGTTGTTAGGAAGCGGAAGGAACAATAGTACCCACCAGTTCGGGTGTAGCAGTAAGGATAAGGAAATCCACGGATTGGATTTCAAAATTACCTTGATGGATTAGATCTGGTTGAGCCAGTGATAGGACTGTAGGAGCGCCGCTACAGTTATGGGATCAGGAAAGAAATGGAGTGTATAAGATTGCTTGTGATATAAGGCTACCAGCGGTTAGGTGGCAATCACTTTCAGCCTTGGATTTGATGATTACAGGATTCGACGCATGGACCCGATCGGTTAGATCAGAAAGTTGTTAGAGCCTCAGTGGCATTTTAACTAGTGGTAACTAGTTCCAGAGAAGGATTTCGTTCAAAAGTCATGTGAGGCGACAAATTGGGAGTCCTTTGGCTCTACAGCCGAGCTGGAACCCGATATTTCAAATGATTGGCGAGCGAATTGAGACCTGCGAGGTCTCAGTAACTTTTGGGAAGCAGCTATGTAGCAGCATACTGCTTCAGGCAGTTCAGTGTTCGGACAATTTCAGTGTTTGGGCAATATTAGCATTTGTGTTTCAGGTTGCAAGTACGGACAGAATAGTTGGTTGATCTGGGAAGTGACAAGTCACTCACAGCGGGATCAGTTGAGCCTTGTCTAAGTATAAGTGATATGCAGGGATAATTAGGTCTATAAACCTGTTTTATAGTGAGAGCCTAAAGCTATCAGAAGTTGAGTAGCATGTTGAGGGATGAACATACTGGATTCAATGATAATGATTCAGTATGAGTGGTCTGTCGGGGAATTAGACCATCTCGAGATAGTAGATTCAGATGAAGTTCTTGTGATCCCATTGCGAGGAATTCATTCATATGAGGATATTAGGGCTTTGCGAAGATTGGCCATAGCTACCCTGGGAAGGCTAGGGTGTGCCCAAGACGGTGATCATGTTACTAGAAGTGGTTTGGCATATAAGAAATAGTAAGGAGTGATTTCGAGGACGAAATCTAATTTAAGTGGGGGAGAGTTCTAACACACGTTTATTTATTAGTTAAATAAATAAATTAACGAACGAATGGTAGCCTAAAATAAATAATTATATATGTAGGGTGTTGGGTTCGAGGAGTTAATTGCCACATTTTTAGAAGTCGGGGGGTTAAAAGTGTGAGTTTGGGACTCCTTTTATAAATATTTATGAAGACAGAGGCTCCGTGGTAATTATTTGAATTTAAGTTAAAAGGAAATGAGGTGGAAGGGTTGATTATGTCATAATTAAGATATTGGGGGCTGTTGGATAGTTTATGGGACTTAATTTGTAAGGGATTTCCATGGATAGAGTTAAAAAGGCAAATTTTGGATTAGTCTTGTAAAAAAATTTAGAATTCGGGGGCTTTTTAGTAAAATTCGGAGTTATTATGTTAAGATTTTCAAAAGGAGGGGTCAAATGGTAAATTATTGGCCTTGCTTTGAAATAAAATGGGAGGGGAGGGAATAAAGGCATCATTATGGGATTAAGTTTGGGATGGTATCGGGTATAAAGCTTTTCCGTAACCCTAACCCTAAGGAAAACCTCTCCAGCCGCTACCCTCACTTCCGACGCCGCCAACTCCTCTGCTAATGTTGCCGTAGATGCCAGAAACCACCACAAGGATGCCTTGCGCTTTAGCTGCCGGCGTGATGTTCGTGATACTGTTTTATTGCCACATCGCCGCCAGATATCATTGTTGCCGCCAGAGACAGAAGGGAGGCTGGAAGCGCCACCAAGACCGGCGACTGGCGCTGCGGTGGTCGTTGTGTGGGCACTGCATGACCATAGGTTTTTGGTAAGGTCATCCGCCGCTCCTTCTCCCATTCTTTGATCGTTTTGATGTTGTGACGCCGTGTTTGAAGGTTGTGAGCGCCGACAACCCTCCAACCGCCACTTCTTCCCAATCCGACAACCCCAGCCTCCTAGTCGGTGGTTGGGAGTCTTGAATTTGTGTTGTTTACGGATATAGTTGGTTGCCACCGTTTCATCTCCTTCTGTCACCACCAGCCACCATGTGGAGGTGGCTGTGGGCGTGAATTGTGGTGTGTATGATGATATCTTGTAAGAATAATGTTGTGAAGATTTTTGCTTGCCCAGGAATCGGATCGAAACTCGTTCCCGCCACCTCCTGTCACCGCTCTGCCACTGCTAGCCACCATCTCGGATGGTTTTGGGCTTCCGGGTGCGTTTAGATGAATACTTGGAGTACCTTAGTGTTGTGTTGACTGAAGATCATAGTCACCACCACCGTGAGGTGTAGATGCAAAATTGTAAAAGTCGAATATTGTGTTTGTATAGTTTCGCATCTTTATGTTATTTTACTAAGTCATATTTGTGCGAAGTGTAATGTTTAGACTTAGTATATTTTTTGTACACTCATGTTCCCTATAAATAGGGACTGAGGATAGAAGTAGAGGATAATGTTCTGAAACGCAAATATCCTTTCTGCTTATTCTGTAATCAGTCTTCATCAATATAAGATCTGATTAATATTTACTCTTCGTGTTCTAACTCTTCAATCACTCAAATCATATTTTGCTTTCGTAAATGTCGATAACAATTCTCATCAATTGGTATCAGAGCAGGATTCAAACTGCATTGATCTGATTTTCGTGTTAGAATCATTTGCTTTTTGAGTTGCAACTTTACTCAAAATTTTCCACGCATTTTGGTTTTGAAAATCAAATTTGATCTTCAGATTTGAATTGATTCTGTCTTTGAATTGTTAAGTCGAGTAATCGATCAGTGATTTGTGATCAATTCAATTGATCAATTCTCAATTTCATCAAGTTTTTCAAGCTTTCTGAAAATTTATGTGTTCATCAATGGCGAACTTCAACATGAATACAATGACTTCATTCTCTCACTTGCTTGGTTCCTCAACCAAAATTCCGATGTTAATTCCAGAATACTATGATCAGTGGGCTGATAGAATGGAAGATTACTTAAATGGAATTGATGAAGAACTTTGAAATTGTATCGATGGAACAGTGCAAGCTCCTACTAATGTTCAACCAATTGGTCCATCTGCTGCATCTGCTAAAGTTGCTAATCAAGAAAAACGATTGAAGAATAATGAAAAGAGGTGCATGAGGGAACTAAGAGGTGCTCGTCCTCCTGTGGTTTATAATTACATTCGTAGTTGTAAAATAGCAAAGGACATCTGGAACACTCTAAAATAGAAGTATCAAGGTAGCGAAAAGACGAAGATCAACTCTATGAAGCAATGTCTAGTTAAACTGAAGGAATTCAGACTCAGGAATTTACTGTCACTACTGCAATGGTGCGAATCACTTCGCAGTCGATTGCATGTTGCGAAAGAAAGAAGAGAAGAAGGAAAAAGTTAAAGATGAAGCATACTATTCTGAA
Organism: Lactuca sativa; assembly: GCF_002870075.4. Taxonomy (NCBI): domain Eukaryota; kingdom Viridiplantae; phylum Streptophyta; class Magnoliopsida; order Asterales; family Asteraceae; genus Lactuca; species Lactuca sativa. Next base: position 237,820,682 of record NC_056625.2, read on the forward strand.
AAGATTGAAGAGATACGTGCTAAGACCAAAGGAGTGTCTCTGGTTGCGAAAGGTGAAACTGATGATGATGAGAGTGGTACGTATCAGATCTGGTGTTCAGGATCTGATGACGAGGAAATGAAGCATCCCACACATGGAGCCATGTTCGCAAGTTTTGAAGATTGTGAAGAGGAAATTTCAGGGAGGTGCTTCGTATCCAAATCCACAGACAAATCACCCATGACCACCAAGGTACGTCTTATACTTGAATCTTTTAATATTCCTTTATCTGCTTATGATGTTGAACTCACTTCATTTGATGATACTGTGGCTTATTTTGATTCTGTAATTGTGTCTGCTAGTACTGAAGCTCTTAAATTAAATATGCAACTAGGATAGACACGAAGAGAATTAGAAATAAAAAGAAGCAGAGTAGACAAACTTGAATTACAGCTCAAAAATATAGATTGTGATAGGAATAATCTTACAAATGATGTTAGGTTGTTGCTAGCACAAAGGAACATATATTGTAATTATGTTAAGCGATTGTATGCAAAATTAACTGCTTTACATCATTCTTCTGACATTAGCAAAGAACAACATAGGAAACTTTTACCTTTTCTTGAGTATGAACGTGAAAAAGTTGATGTTGTTTCTTATGATTGAGAAAATACAATTGCTCAATTTGACAAAATACCTGATGATAGATATCCATATGGTATTGTCAAAATTGATGAATTTCTGAATGCTGATGAGTTGGTTAATATTGTCAATGAAAGTTTGACAAAGAGTGAACAAGTGAAAATCTTAAAGAAAACAGAAACTTCAACTCTTGCCTCTCAATTCAATTATGCTGATATTGATGACAATTCAGATAATGTGAGTGAAATCAGTGAGATAGAAGAGGAAGAAGAGGTTGATTGTTCTCAATTGTCAATCATTAATATCACATCTAAGATCAAAGGTAAAGAAATTATTGTTGATTCGATAGTAGAGGATAAAATTGATAAACCTTCAACTTTGCAACATTGTAAGTTTGATAATGTGGAAGTTGAAAGCTGGATATCTGATGATAATGAAGAAAACAAAGAAGAAGTGAAAGATTCACATGAAATACCTCCACGAGTTGTGGTTAATCAAGTGTTTGAGAATACAAAAGAGTTTGACAAAATTTTAAATGACAAAGGCGCACATTATTTGGAAACCAACACTGTGGTATATCCAAATTTTGTATGCACTGATAAAATCATTTTTCCAAATCAAGTTTTTGTCACTACTGGAAATGCTGAGAAAATTCATCATGAATTCAACAAAATGATTGAAAAAGATAATCTAAGGTCAACCACTGAAGGTTTTTTCGCAAATCAAAACATAGAAGAAAACAATTTAACTAAAAATTCTTATGTGTTTCAAAAACAAAAATCATTACAAAAATGGGTGGTTAAAGGTGAAAAATCAAACAAAGTTTTTGAAAAAGTTGAAAAACCAAAGACTGAAGTGAAATTAAATTCTCATGAATTCAAATTGATGATTGGAAATTATTCAACAGAAAATAATGTTTCAAAAAGAAAAGCAAGAAAAGCAATTTTCTGGCAAGTTGTGTCAAATGACAAACCAAGAGCTGAAAAAGAACAAATTTCAAAAACAACATCATCAATATTTCAAAGCAAAAATAAACAAACAGATTCAAGTTTTCATAAATCAATAAATTATGTTGACAAAATTTCATATGTTCGCAAATATGACAACAATCGAAAATTTGAGAATTCGCAAAAATTTGTAAATAATCAAAAGTTTCAAAATGTTGGCAAATTCACGAATACTTCATCAAGTTTGAAAGATTCAACTCAAGAAAAAGTAAAATTTTCACCAAAACAACCAAATTTTCCAAATCCTTCAGTCTCAAAACCGACCAAAGTTTCATATACAAAAGGAAAATCTGATGTAAGTACAATCAATTGTTGGTTTGAAGGGAGAGGAAGAAAATATCAAAGTGGGAAGTTTTCAGAGCAACAAATCAAGAATGCATTTGACAAGTTCGCAAATAACTCTTCCACTGCTAGTTCATCATCTCATCATTCGCAAGTTCCAGTTCAAAAATGGAAACCAGTTATCAAAAATGTGAATGTTGTGCAGGATAAGATCACAATCAATGGAAATCCAAAATTATTGAACGACTATATTTCAATATCTAGATCTGATGATGTTGATATAATGGATTATGTCACAAACAAAGTGAAAACATGGTTTTTAAATTCAAATAATTTGTTTCATTCTACTAATGATGGACCCAACAAGTCTTGGGTTCCTAAATTTTTCCAATAAATGGAGGTGATGTGTGACGAGCAATATGATATGAAATGGTATATTGATAGTGGTTGCTCTCGTCATATGATTGTAATAAAGGAAAACTTGTGAGATTATAGAAGCTTGGAAAATGCAGGAGTAGTCAAATTTGGGAATAATCACAAGTGTAAAGTGAAAGGCTATGGGAAAGTCACAAATGGACAATTCACTGTGAACAGAGTTGCTTATGTTGAAGGACTTCAACATAATTTGATAAGTGTATCACAACTTGTTGTTGGTACTGAAAACCAAGTTGTATTTAATGAAGAAGGAAGTATCATTTCAAATGCGAAGTCAAATGAAGTACTTCTCAAATCCAAAAGATATGGTGATATGTTTACACTGTACATCAAACCAATTGTGGGAAAACCTGCTGTGTGTTTACTATCAAAAGCATCTAATGATGTCAGTTGGCTTTGGCATAGAAGATTGTCACACTTGAACTTTCGCAATATTAACAAACTTGTCACTGAAGATTTAGTTCGAGGGTTACCTGTACTAAAATTTGACAATGATTCTCTGTGTGCAGCTTGCGAACAAGGAAAACAACATAGAAAAGGTCATCCGATTGTGATCGATTCAAAAATCGTAGAACCATTGGAACTTCTTCACATTGACTTGTGTGGACCGTCAACTGTTGCTACAATCAATAAAAAGCGGTACATTTTAGTTATTGTAGATAATTTTTCTCGATTCACATGGGTATTTTTTCTCAGGTTAAAATCTGAAGTTGCTCAGACGATGATTGATTTTATCAAAAAGATTGAGCTTAGTCTGAAGAAGAATGTTCGTAAAATTAAAAGTGATAATGGTTCTGAGTTTAAAAATCAAACTCTTGATTCTTTTCTAACAAGTAAAGGCATTTCGCATAATTTCTCATCACCATATACTCCGCAACAAAATGGTGTTGTTGAAAGAAGAAATCGATCTCTATGCGAAGCAGCCAGAACCATGTTAACATATGCGAATCTACCTCAATATCTTTGGGCTGAAGCAGTTTCCACTGCATGTTTTACTCAGAATCGATCATTCATTCATCGAAGATTCAATGTTACTCCATATGAAATAATAAATAATAGGAAACCTAATGTCAAATTCGTTCATGTTTTTGGTTGCAGGTGTTTTATCATGAATCTCAAAGATAATTTGTCAAAGTTCCAAGCTAAAGCTGATGAAGGCATATTCTTAGGCCATTCGCACAATTCAGTTGCATACAGAGTGCTCAACAAAAGAACCAGAAAAGTTGAAGAAACTTTCAATTTAACATTTGATGATTACTATCTTAAACAAACGGATAGTAAATTTGAAAATAAATCTATTCTTGTTAATTCAAATACACAAATTGATAACTCTGAAATAAATGATTTTGATTATGACTTAATTTTCGGAATTCCTGACAAGGCAATTGAAGCAGAAAATAATGCTCCTGATAATCAAACATCAGAATCCTCAAAACATACTGATGATTCGACAATTACTAAAGGTCAATAACTTGCGAAAGTATGCCTGATGCTCGTATGGAGGGGGAGCATATGAGTATCCATGAAGATTGTCAGCCAACTTTCGAGGGGGAGAATGAGAATATGAATCATCAAGTTGAGGGGGAGCATTCGCAAAATCAACACGAACATCATTTTGAGGGGGAGCATCAAGATGAATATCATGTTGAGGGGGAGCATGATGAAACACATACAATTAATCTTGATGAAAATGATGAGTTTCATGAACTAAATGATAATTTTTCTGTTGCAGGATCTGAAAATGAAGAAATGTATGAAGATGCACCATTGGAATTTGATCCTAATTTTCCACCACTTGAGAAATGGACAAGAACTCATCCAAAAGATCAGGTAATTGGTAATCCACAAGATGGTGTGTTGACAAGAGCTCAAATTCGTGCGAAAAATGAGGTACTGAATGCGAACCAAGAACTATGTATGTTTAATGTCTTTATTTCGAAAATAGAGCCAAAGACAGTAAAGGATGCTATGGAACACTCAGATTGGGTTGTTGCTATGCAATCTGAACTGGCTGAATTTGAACGAAACAAGGTTTGGAGATTAATTTCTAAACCTTCTGATGTTTCAATTGCCGGATTAAAATGGATTTTTAAAAATAAAACTGACAAAGATGGCAATATTATTCGCAATAAAGCTAGACTAGTGGTTAAAGGTTATTCGCAACAAGAAGGAATAGACTATGAAGAAACATTTGCATCTGTTGCAAGACTTGAAGCAGTTCGCATATTTTTAGCTTATGCAGCTCACAAAGACTTTGATGTTTATGAAATGGATGTTAAGTGTGCATTCTTAAATGGAGAACTAGAAGAAACAATGTATGTTGAACAACCACCAGGGTTTATAAACGATGAACATCCAGATCATCTTTACATCCTAGATAAGGCTGTATATGGATTAAAACAAACACCAAGAGCCCGGTACGCAACACTTACAAATTTCTTGAAACAATCTAAATTTAAACAAGGATCAGTTGACCCCACATTATTTCTCAAGAAATTTGGGAGTCATCTAATGCTTGTTCAAATTTATGTTGATGATATTATCTTTGGCTCGACTGATCCAGCATTGTCAATTGAATTTGAAAATCTAAGAAAAAGTCAGTTTGAAATGAGCATGATGGGAAAAATTAATAATTTTCTTGGTTTGAATATAAGACAGAACAGGGATGGAATCTTAATCAATCAAGAAAAATATATGAAGAACTTACTTGAAAAGTTTGGAATGACTAATAGCACGAAACTAAGAGTACCAATGGCAGTAGGAACAAGACTAACTCCTTCGTTAGATGCTCCTGCTGTTTATTTAACACTTTATCGAAGCATGATAGGGTCTTTATTGTACTTAACTGCAAGTAGACCTGATATTATGTTTTCGGTTTGCAATTGTGCTAGATATCAAGCTAATCCCAGAGAACCTCATTTGACTGCAGTGAAAAATATTTTTCGCTATCTTAAGGGAACAGTTTCGTTAGGACTTTGGTATCCTTCGAAAACGGGGTTTTTCATTAAAGCTTTTTCAGATTCTGATCTAGGAGGATGTACTTTGGATAAGAAAAGTACGAGTGGTGGATGTCAACTATTGGATGGGAAGTTGGTGAGTTGGCAATCGAAGAAACTTGTGTGACTATATCAACTGCTGAGGCTGAATACATTGTTGTTGCTGCTTGCACATCGCAAATTATTTGGATTCAGAGTCAACTTCGTGACTATGCAATAAATATGAAAAAGATTCCCTTGTATTGTGATTCGCAAAGTGCAATTCGCATTTGTCATAATCCAGTACAACATTCAAAGACAAAACACATTGCTCTTCGATATCATTTTATCAAAGATCATGTGGAAGATGGGAATATTGAAATTCATTTTGTTAAAACAACTGAACAACTTGCTAATATTTTTACAAAACCTCTTGATGAAAAATCATTTGTTAGAATTTTAGCAGGTTTGGGGATGATTGATGCGAATTCAATTCCTAAAACTCAAGCATGAAAGTGTAGTTCAACAGTTATGAATCGAAATTGTTCAGATGTTACTGTTCATCCAGAGGCTTCGCATGGCTTCGCATCCACATCTTTTCGCATTTGCGATCATAACAACTACGGTTAGGTTTATGATTCATTTTGTAGTTTTAATTTTTGAAAAATCAAAAATCCAGAAAGATTTTATGTTTATTCATTTTTGTTTTTTTTAATATCCAAAAAGATTTTATTTTGTTATGTTTTTAATTTTGAAAAATTCAAAAATCACAAAAATATTTTTGTTTTCTTTGTTCTTTAAATATTGTGTGCTGAGAATTTAGTACAGGGCATAATGCGAAGAGGTCATGCTTATGTGTTTCTACGGGAAGGTATTAATTTTTTTTTAAAACTAGTTAGGATGTCCCTAGAAGCATGTTGTTGTATGTAGACCAAAAGCCTCAACAAGACTCTATGTGTGAGAAAAGAAAGCCTTAATGAAATTATCACATGAAAATTTCTTCCCAAAAGGCTTATATTCGCATAAGTCAAAAGAGCTACCTTACTCTTCTCAAATGAGTTAAAAGTTTTCTATCTTGTCCATTATAACAGAGGTACACTTCGATTCTTAACCAATCTTTTTATACGAAACAATTCTTTCAATCCAAATTTTTGAAGAGATTTGTCCTTGAGGTCTTTGATCAAACCAATCAAAACCTAGACAAATCACAAGTCTGTGTTTATGATCTAACATCATGAGACCGTGATGGAAGTGAAACCCAAACATCATAAACCTTAAGGAATTGACGGGGAACATCGTTCCAGATTTTAATGAAACCTTTGTTTCTGTACCAAAATTTCGAAACTCCAAATCATATTCAATTCGCATGTGTGGTCTTGATCAAACATTCGCAACCCACGATGTTTGTTACCCAACAAGATCCAGTTCAAATTTTTTTGAATATGATTTATGTGTGAGTTTTATTCGCAAATCCTAGTCATGATAAATATTTTCAAAAGCCAACTTGTCACTGAATACACTGGTCAAACAAGTAATTTCATTTACAATTTCTCACCTTATGTTAAGGCTGATATGTAATGAAATTTGAAACCAACCCCAAATATCTTTTAAAAGAACCCCTTCGATACTTATCTAAAAGTATTCGATTGTAATTCACGGGAAAATACACAAGCTGTTGAGCATCTCTCTTGATGATTAACGAAGCAACCTTTGCCTGGGGTTTAACTGCATTCATGTCAAATTGAATTTTTAACATCACAGAATTCCAAAAAAAAAAATTGTTTTGTTTCTCATCTTATTCTGTTGACACACTTACACACATGAAATCCTTGAGGTTCTGAGTAAAACCAACTCAGGCTGATGATTTCGCAAATCTGGCATATGACTTCACTTTACATCCCAAAAGTGAAAGAGCCTTGACTCCATGCGAAGGGTTTTAACGGTTCAGATTCTATAATGGGAAACTTGACAGGATGTGTACTCAAGATGGTTGGTATTCTATCCGGTTTTCAAGGGGATGTGATAGTTACTTTTAGAAGCGTAGTTATCTTTTGCAGTCATGATCCGATTTTCAAGGTGCCACATCGGATAACATTAAATGCATCCCGCTTTAATTTCAAATCAATTTTGGCAAACTATAAAATGGGGATCACGAACACTATATACGGTTACGCAAACAGAACTCTCACAAACCTCCAAAGATTCAAACTTGATCAAACTTCATCTCTTTCAAACCCTAACAATGGCGGCCACTCAATCCAACACTGATGAAGTTCTTTCTCAATCCCTGATGAAAATCCAAAGCACCAATTATCAAGTTGATCCAAATGTCTCTTCTTATCCCAAAGGCTTGAAGATGCTCATCGTTGCCCTGAAACGATCACCTCTGTCAACTGCCATGTTTAGTTCCTTCTCCGTTCCGATGATATGGTTATCCTTGGCAGCTTCAACAGCATCATACAACCATACTACTGATGTGATAACCTTCAATCTGATAAACAACAAACGGGTAAAACTTTCCAAGAAGATGTTTGTTGAATTCATGCAGATTCCGAACAATCCTCCATTTTTCAAACCTGTTAACTCTCAAATCATTCATATGTTCAATGAGATGGGCCATCAACCAGAGCTTGAGAAGATAAGTGACTTTCGAAAGTCTGGGTTGCCGTGCATATGGAATTTCTTATTTAGAATTTTTCTCCGATGCCTAACAGGAAGAACAGTTGGACTGGATAGAGGGAGAATGGAAGTATATGCCATGGTTATGGGCTTGTACTACGATATCGGTGTAGATTATGCAACCCAGTTGTGGAAGGAATTTGTCAAGAGTCTAGAAAACACAAACTCTGAAAAAGGAATTTCGTGTGCGAGGTATTGGAGTTTGATTCTAGAGAAGGTGTATGAAAAAGAAGGGATTCTTATCCCTGAGGATGTTGAAGTTGCTGAATTATCTTTATATCAATTTCCGAAGGTAGTAGAAGATGATGAGGCAATTTTTACTCATGTTGCTCGCATTCCAGATGCGATGCTTCGCAAGGTCTCTCAAACTCACAAGGTCTTGGTGAGATATTGAAAACAATTGATCAATCGGTGCCGACTGGAGTGTTATTAGATGTTGCTGCACCATCAAAGAAGAAGAAGTCCACAAAGAAGGATGCGAAAGGTCCATTTTCGCAACAGGTTCAGGATGAAGGTGTTCATATTAAAGAGACTTCATCTCAATCAAATAAAGAAACAATACCTTCCAAGTCTGGGGTATTGAAAAAGATTCGCAAGACTGAGGTGAACAGTAAAAGGGTTACCATTCGCAATATTCCAGCTCCGGTCTCTCCAGGAAAGAAAAGGCAAAGAGCTGAAGACGTTGCGAAAAACATGCAACGTACTCTAATAAAAAGACGGAAGCTGGTGGTTCGCAATGAATCATCTGATGAAGAGATAGTTCCAGAAACTCCACCGGTGTCATCTACGGTAAATGTTTCCTTACCAATCATTTCCATTATCCCTACTTCGCAAATATCTACCACAACACCACTCACAGAACCACTCGAAATAGTCACTACCAAATCAGTTTCTGAGGAGGTACCTATTTCTGATACGGTTGTCAACGTATCTAATACGGGGGCACCTATCACGAGTGTTGAAACCACTTTACCAATCACCTTACCCATTTCTTTACCACTTGTTTCATTTCCATCTACAACTCTATCCACAACCTCATCAATTTTTTATCATCCACTTCAAAACCCATTTACAACCATTTTTCCCTCACAATCACCAAAAACTCCTCAACCTTCGCAACCTTTATCTGATAATGAAAATAAAGGAGGAGCCTTTGGAGGAGTACTTGAAGACATTCATTTTGATTCAGAGGAGGAGGATATTCCTAATCATATGCTTATGATAGGAAAGCAATTTAAAATCCTGAATCATAAGTTGAATGCCATTATTCAGTCGCAAGCTGATTCTGGCAGGATGTCTTCTATCTCAGCAATGGAGGTTGATATAATGCTCAAGGGTGTTGAGAAGCGTATAATGGAGAAGGTTCATCAGTCTGATAAAAATAATGAGCTTCACATTAAAGCTCAAGGGAGTAATTTTTCTTCAGTGGTCCAGGATTTGAAAACTGTTGCAAAAGAACGTCATGTTCTCTTTGTACAGGATGTGAAGAAAGTTTGGTAGGATGTCAACTTTAAGCTTGAAGAGTTGAAAACCGAACTTGCGAAGGAGATCAGGGATATTACTTCTCAACATGTAGAAATTCAAAAGAAGATTGATGTGGTTGCTACAAAAGTACACAAGGTTGTTGTTGTCCCTATCCTTGAAGCAGCTAATCACAAAGAAACCCAGGAGAAGTTTGATCACCTGATCAAGTTGGTGACTGAGCTTAAAACTGTGGTTTCGCAATCTTCATCTACTCAAATTCTCACTCCTGAGTTCTTGTCTCTAAAGGTTAATACTTTAGAACAAGCAATTCATAAAGCTCTTGCACCAATCGCAAATTTTACCTCTTTACTACCGAAAAGTGCCCCACCTGCTTTCACAGGGGTGCAAGGGGGAGAGAAGAATTCAAGTAAAGAGGAGGATGCGAAGACAGTGAGAAAAGTTATATCTACCCAGCTTAATACTACTCTTCCCATACTTACGAAGCTAATTTCCTCAACTACAGTAACCACAAAACCTATTACCAAAGGAATTTCTATTAGGGAAAAAGAAGGAGGTTCGAGTTCAAAACCTCAAACAGATGTAGTGGGAAAAGGAAAAGGGATATTGTACGAAAAATCGAATGAGGAGAAGAAAGTTGAGGCTGAGGCTGAGTTGGAAATGATGAGGCAAGTACAAAGCATCATGAGGCAAAGGGCAAGTGATCCTCCCATGATGAACAAAGGAGATCCTGCGAAGCTATACTCTTACGAAACCATAGAGTCAAAAGTTGTGGGGAGGGAAATGTATGAATTCGAGAAGAAGCCAAAGAGAAGTTATGATATTGCGAATTCAGACAATTGTCAGCTAGATTTTTCAATCAACGAAATGCTCTTCATTACTGCTCAGTACAAGATTAGCGAGAAGTTTGATAATCCTGATGATTATATACACATGAAAATCAGATTTCATGCTATATTGGGAAAGAATCCGGATGAAGTTTGGTCTTTAATGAAGATCAAAAAGGTGTTAACAATCAAGAAAGATATATTGTTTGAAGACATGCTTCAAAATTTCCGTTATTTTGTTATTCGAGCAGACAACAAGCAGTATGACTTCACTGTAGCTGATTTTCCTCTGATGAACTGCAACGATTTGATTCAAGTGGCTCTTATTTTGAAGCATATGGAAGAGAACAAGCTCAAAGGCTCTGAGACTGAAGTGTTCAAGATAGGCTTCGCACATGTTAAGACATACATCGACAATTACTTCGATTGTTTGGCTCTTACTGATGAAGAATTAGCGAATGTGTTGGGAAGAGAAGTGAACGTTCCTTGGGAAGAAACCTTATCCCAATCAGCATTATCAAAATATGTTGTTGGGGAAATATTCCTGAAACCTTTCGGCATGGTGTTTTCAGGAAGAGATACGAAGGGGAAGCCCAAGAAATTCTTGTTTAAAGTCTCAGAGGTGGAAAGATATACTTCTTCGCAATATACGCACTTTATTGTTGGTATAAACAATTGCAAGAAGAACAATGAAGGAGACAAGAAGGAACTTAAGAAGGTGATTTCCTGGTATGGAGAAGTGCGAAAGACAATTCACTCTGCTGTTCAAAAGCTTATGGACTGAATAGCTTCGACTGTTTACAAAGGGGTAGATTGTAGATGCAAAATTGTAAAAGTCGAATATTGTGTTTGTATAGTTTCGCATCTTTATGTTATTTTACTAAGTCATATTTGTGCGAAGTGTAATGTTTAGACTTAGTATATTTTTTGTACACTCATGTTCCCTATAAATAGGGACTGAGGATAGAAGTAGAGGATAACGTTCTGAAACGCAAATATCCTTTCTGTTTATTCTGTAATCAGTCTTCATCAATATAAGATCTGATTAATATTTACTCTTCGTGTTCTAACTCTTCAATCACTCAAATCATATTTTGCTTTCGTAAATCTTGATAACAATTCTCATCAGTGAGGTGGTGGCTGCCACCGCGTGTACCGCTACCGACCACCACAAGGGTGGTTGCGTGTGTGTGTTTATATTAGTATAGTGTGTGTGTGTGTGTGCGTTTATTTTAGTATTTTCATTATAATTGTAAAAATGAAATAATGGAAAATTTAGAACCACCACCTTAGGGTGGTGGTTGCCGCCACTGGCCGCCGTGTCGGGTGGCGGTGTGCTTTGCCTCGTGGTGTTGATTCGTTTGGGGTGCTTGAAACCCTAATGGCCCAAAGAAGCTCAAATGGGCCCAATGAAGCTTAATGGACTCTAATGGACCCAATAAAACCCTAATGGGCTTAATAATATTTTAGTGGGCTTAATAGGCCCAATAAAGCCCTAAATAACCTAAAAGTCCAACAAATTAATAAATGGGCTAGTACTTGGGTTGGAAACCCTAATTAGGGTTTAGAAAACCCTAATGAAATCAAAACCCTAATTTTTGGGAAATTAATCGGGACACACGGGAATTATTTAATAACTGGGGATGTTAAATAATAATCATTGGCAAGATTAATCTAAGCGGCAATGGACTTAATGGATTAAGTCCTTAGAGGATTAAGTCCTTAATGTGTTAAGTAGGAAATTTAACCCTAATCGTCATTTTATGTGAAACCCTAATTTTACTTGGGTTTATTATTGGGCCTGATGATTGGGTTGTTAATTGGGCCATCCAAGATCAAGCAAATGGACTAGAATAATTAATGGGCTATTGGGTAAGGCCCATGTAAGGGGTTTGGGCCCAATTTGGAAAATTGGGCCATAGTTTGGACCTTAATGATTATATGATGTTGGTGTTGAGTTTTGAGCATTGTAACACTCCTAAGTGTACATGCAACCCTAAATACCTTCGATCTATGTTTTCTCTATTATACATGCAAATAAGAACTTTCCAAGGTATTCATCCTAATTAGCATAATAACATTGATTCATATGAATATCTCAAGTTAGAATTACATACCTCTTTGATGTAGAATGTTTTCATGAAGCTTGAGTGCCTAGTGCCCCAAGTGTGATACCTCAAATGGTTCACACAACACCAAATACACATGGAATGACTTGAGAGAAATTGGAACACTTCATAAAATCGGCTAGCCCTTTCTATCACACATAGTGACCGATTGTCTCCAAGAATAAGATCATTATATAGTTAGGGTTACACCATGTAAACCCTAATTGTCATGGCCTTTCATTTCCATGATCCATGGGTACAAATACATCATGGAGCATCCATGGAGCATCTTATGGGTTTTAGCCCAACTTGACAATCCATAGAGCATTAGCCCACTATATAAGTATGGATGATTTACACAATCAACCCATATATTTAATTAGTCTTCTTTTGATCACTTAATTAATCCTAGATTAATTCTTGATCAATACTAACTAGATGGGGAACCCCCGCGTTGCGGGGGTCGGATGCTACAGTTTTTTCCGTTGTTTGTTCTTCGTAAATGTTATTTGATCAGCTATTTGTTTATTTGATCAATCAGATATACCCTTTAATACTTATACATGTAGAAACAGTAAGGACATGCTGTCCAAAATGTAGGCGAGTCGTCCACATTCTCAGCTTCTGCTTCTGCTTCTATTTCTGTTTCCACCTCCTTTACACCATTGTCACTATTAACCTGATTAGGAGACTGAACACGAACAACATTTTGTTCTACCCATCCTTCTTGTTGTTGGGGCTGCAATGGAGGTTGCTAATTCTGATGTGGCTGTTGTGGCTGTGACAGAGGTGATTCTTGTGGCCAAGCTATAAATTGAATGTAATAGAAAGAGAAAGTAAAATGATCATCAAAATGGAAGAAATTTTGTAAATTGATTAACAAAATACCCACCAAAGCAACTTCGGGCTTTGTATTGGGAAATTAATGTATGCTATAGCTCAGTACCTCCACCAATATGTCTACTCATTAAAGCAGCAACAATTCTTCATTCTTCTTGGCCAACTGGTTGCATTAGAAGGTTGTGTATTGGTCCAAGCATCTAATCAAACGCCTATTGTGCATAAAAAACACATAATTTAATGACAAAATATTAAGAAGTCTAGGAAAAAGTCCTGCCAAAAGGTAGATTGGTACATAAAATGTTCCAAATTGAAGGATCACATGTACATGAAACTAATAATGATGGTAAAAGAAATAAGAGTTACCTATGAAAAGTACCTTGCTAGTAATTTCTCAGAAAAAAACCTTTTTTCTTTAATAACAATCTTATGAACACTTAATTTGACAGTAAACCCCTGTCAGCTCTTTAAAACCACCTTTAAACCACATGTTCTTATCTAAACAATCCTGTATTACCAAGAAATAAACATAAAGTATATTAGTTTTCCCTGATGTATGATAATAGAGTTGAGCTTCAGAAATATATGATAAAGATTCTGACATTTGATGAAAGAAATGTAGATTGATATTAATAACTTTAACAAACCTCGCATGGCTATCTGAAGTTGCAGACAATGGACACCATTGGCCATCCCCACACTCCTGCATTTCACAAAAAAAATACAAGGCAATCAGATATCCTTTCATTAAATTTGTCACAACTCACAATCACATCAGACTGTTTCAATCCAATGCAATAAATACAGTCTTAATCTCAGACACAATTGGCTTAATCGCAACAGCTCTGTTTAATCTGTTGGACATAATAATGACCTATTTTCCCTTCAAACTTAATGAATATTGTTAAAAAGATTTATTGGAAAGCAAGGGTAAAATGGGCATTTAGTCTTATTGGTAACATTTTATCCAGATCGACATAATTACCCATTCAGTCACTCTACAGGAAGGACTTAATGCCCCAAGTAACATAGGGGTAGAAAAGGAATTTACCATTTTTTCCAAATATCAGGGGCCTTACGGAGAGTACCATCTCCACTGCATGGAACATCACAGAGCACACAATCAAATAAAAGTTCAGTCATACTCATACCCCCCAAATCAGAACCATTTGTGGTATTATTCTTTTTCCAGCGACAACTCGGGAAATGTTGTGCTTTGTGATTCGTCACAGCCAAGTTAGAAGTGCACATTCTCTTTGTTTGGTGAATAAGAAGATTGCATCGTTGTACATCCACATCATTTGTTATAACCTAATGAATCCATCAAAAATCATTCACTTTCATAATCATACCCTTTTCCATATACAAACATTAAAAAAAGATGATTGTAGCTTACAAACTCATATGTGTAAGATACTATAACAGGAGAAATTACCAATAGGTTTTACCTGTAATGATAAATAAGTGTGGATCATTAGCGTCCGGTTACCATAACTGTAAGAATTTGATGGCTTTAGAAGAAAATAACTTCTTAGTTTTAAGAATCTGAAGACAATTATGCAATAAAAAACTTATAGTGTGGTGGTTTTCAAATTTTACCCTTTGCCAAATTCCCCTAACTGGAATCGATTGACCACCATATGAATTGAAATCCCTACTTTGAATCTAAACCAACGGTTACCCGTGTACAACAACAACCAGCCATGTGTGTGATATAATTCATAATATGAACAACTAAAAAATAATATTAAGATGCAAGCAATATTGAATACCATAGAAAGGCAACAAAGAATAAGAGCTTAGTTTTTCCTGCACTGGTTTGCGTAGTGGTGCTGTCATTGTACATTTGTACAATCTGCATATTAAACATACAATAATTTGCATACACTTCCAGGAATCTTCAAGAAAATGGACGTTAAAGTTACTAATTTTCTAGTATATACCTGAATAAAGAGGATCTATTGATAGATCCCTTTTCTTCTGGTGAGCAAGTTTTTAGTCTTTCCGTTCGGTCTTTCTACAAGCTAGTCAACAAAAGTAAGTAATCAATTAGCAAAATTCTTGCAGACCGCTGATATGCCAACTAAAACTGTAAATAGAAACATAAATTGGTCGCATACCTTAGTCGATTGCCTTTCGCTGCCTTCCATGCTCGATATCTATGGTGGTGGCCAGAAGGTGCCTTCCCTACGACCTGCTTTCCATTGATCGAAGGAAGAAAAAGAGTGAAATAGGAGGGGTATGGTTTAGTATTGATAATAACAAGAAAATGCATAAATCAAACACAAATTAACTTAAATAAGTTAAGATTACAGCTCCAAAAATACACTTACGGTGTCTGTAGTCTAGTGAGTTTACCAATGCTAGGAGATATAAACCCCCAAGCTCCATGTATCGCAAGTTTCTGAAACAAATCACAAAACAAAAATCAAGGGTTAGAACTTAGAACTGTATGCAATCTGTTCCGAAATTAGGTTTTTCTGTCACTCTATTCATCCTCGACATCAATGATTGAACCTGGAGTTGGGACCTATGTTTCGAGAGATGGAGCCTAAGCCGTAAGCGAAACCGTTGTTTACGGTTGCAATGGAGACGAAAACTGAAGACAGAAGGGTAATCCAAGTTGGTGGAAACGGCAACACGATCAAACCGAGGCGGTAACCCTGCCGGACCGGATAGGATGGCGGTGGCGATGAACTGTTCCCGAATAAAAAGGATCAGGAAGTGGTTGGCGGTAGAGGGAGCAAAGGGTAGAAGAAGAAAGGAGCGGAGGCTGTGACAGGTTTTCCCTTTCGATTCCGATTCCAAATGTAATTTGAATATTGGCACCGAATAATAATGGGTGTTGCGTAGGGGAGATAAATGGCACCATTGACAGGGAGATAAGGCGGTGGAGAAAGTTGGTGGGGTTGCTTATGGCGGTGGATTGTTTGAGGAGTAACACGTGACGCACACTAATCCATCTAGTAACGTGCAGCAAGGAAGAAAAGAAAAAAAAACATAAAAAATTCAACCAATGAAGAGCAAGAACTGTTACAATTTTTCACATCTTTAATATATATATATATATATATATATATATATATATATATATATATATATATATATATATATATATATTAAGTAAATAATCTTATTAATATATTAGAACTTATAATATATTAACAAACCTTAAGTGTTATTTCTCTCATTATAGTCTATCCAAATGCATGATGCCATGTAACCCAAATGGACCATGTCGAGTCGGGTCAAGTCTTACCAATTATAGTTATGGACTTAGACATTAATCTAACAGTTGGGCCTTAGAGTAAGACCATGTATAGGCCTAGGCCCAATTTGGAAAATTGGGCCATATGTTGGGCCCTGATTCCTAGTTGGACTTTGGGCCTATGGATTGGGTATGGGCTTCAATAAAGCTGAGTTAGGGGTAAAGTAGTATTTACCCCAAGTATGTATTTATGGTTATGTGTTGGAACCCAATTATTAATTGGGTGATGTTTTGATATTGACAGTTTGGGAATCTGTCATCCAACAGCTAAGGTTGGGTCTGCGGGACTTCAGCAGTATGGGGTTGAGTCTACGGGACTTCAGCAGTGTGAGGTGAGTTACCTTCCAGTAGCGGTGGGTCTACGGCCACAATGTCGACCCACCGGTAGGAGTTGTATGTTAGATGATTGTCTTTGTGATATCATCTAGGTTTGCTACTACCTGATATGTTATATGTTGGCATGGTATGTTATATATGATAGTAGTAGAGTTCGGTTGTTAGGACTGAAGGGTAGGTCAAACACCCCATATATATCTGACAGTGTGTGATTATATGTTTATATGCTGGCATGATATGTTATATGTGATAGTAGTAGTAGGAGGGGAATAGTCCCCACGTTCGGTTGTTAGTACCGAATGGTAGTTCGGACACCCCAGATATGTCTGATAGTATGTTCATGTTATGATATATGCGATAGTAGCAGTAGGGGGTGAAATAGTCCCCGGTAGTCGGGTGATATAGATCGACGGGTACGTCAAGCACCCCAGAATAGATTGACCTGGGTAAGTCAGACACCCCAGAATTGTATGACAGTACATTATGTTATGATATGTGTTTATGTGGTAGTAGTAGGGGTGAAATAATCCCTGGTAGTCGGGTGAAATAGACCGACGGGTACGTCAAGCACCCCAGAATGGCTTGACCTGGGTACGTCAAACACCCCAGAATGGTTTGACCTGAGTAAGTCAGGCGCCCCAGAATTGTCTGACAGTATGTTGTATGGTATGTGTTATGATGGGGGAACTCACTAAGCTTTGTGCTTACAGTTTTCAGTTTTGGTTTCAGGAACTTTGTTTTTGAAGGAAAGGAGCCGACTTGATTGCAACGCATCACACTATGGTTTTCCGCACACGGGATCTTTGGGATTACACTCTGATATTGTTTTATGATAACAAGTTTTGATTATTTCTACTTGGGTTTTGACATGACATGATATTACAGATGTTTTCTTATACTGTTGGTTTTATAATAATGTATTTAGAAATGAAATTTTTGGCTTCTATTTTTGGGATGTTACAATAAGTCCAAGATACACTGGGTGTCTTGGCAAACAGTGACTGCTCCCAAATGTCGGGGAGGTCTTGGAGTGGGATCACTCAAAATACAGAATCACACCCTATTAGCTAAATGATGGAGGAAGTTAAGTTCTGATGATAACTCTTTATGGTGCAATACCATACATAGTATTCACAACACCAAAAGAAAGCTAGCACATTGTATTTCGAACAAATCAGTCATTGGAACCTAGAATAATATAGCTAAAAGTATTACCAATTTAAAATTGATTAATATCGACCCCAAAGATTTATTATTGATAAAAGTTGAATCTGGAAAAAAGTGGCTCTTTTGGAAAGATACCTAGCCCGGTTCTTCCACACTTCAGTCCCATTTTCCCCTTCTTTATGCTCTCGAATCCTCAAAATGTTGCAAAATTGTTGATAGATTTTCACCTAACATTATCTAGTGTTAGAAATCCAATCCTTAGAGTCCTGAAGCTAGAGATGAATTGAATGAACTAAACCTTCTTGTATCCTCTTATCCTCTCACAATGAACTCGAATAAACTATGGTTTAATGGTGCCTCGGATGGTCAATTCTCGGTGAACAGCATTACAGCATGCATAAATTCTTGGAACAGAAATTGAATTTATATGAGGGACCAAAGATTGAATGGTGTAACACAGTTCTAATCAAGGTTCCGTGCTTTATTTAGCGTGTTAGGTTGGGCAGAATTCTAGTTGGGGAGTCTCTAGCTCATCGAGGTGTACATATTCAAAACCCAAATTGCCCCCTTTGTGAGTCTGAACTTGAATCAGTTGAGCACCTACTTTTCCATAGCAGGTTTACCACAACAGCTCGCTCTAAGATTCTAAAATGGTGCAGACTTTCTTCCTAGCAATACTCTAATCTAGTGGATTTCATTGACTTTGGTGCTAATTGGGGCATTTGTCCCTGGAAAAGGAAAATATTAATATCAATTTTTACTGTTTTATCTGGTGCATTTGGACGGCGAGAAACAACAAGGTCTTCAAAAATATCCACCCTTTTCCTGTATTGGTTGCAGATGACGTGATCTCATTATCCTACTTGTGGTATAAACATAGGGATAGGGTACCAATGTAAACTTTGTGAATTGGTCTTGTTATCCTTTTAATTTTCCTTTGTAAATTGTGCCTTGTCACGATCATGTCTTAGCCCCTTGCTAAGTGTGGTTTCTTTTCATTTATTTTATATATTTCATTGTTTCCAAAAAAAAAAAAGAATACTTGAAGTTTGTGTCATAGATTACTCCTTCAATTTCTCAAGCTTATCCTATACAAAATATTGAACAAATAAGAACAATTATGTTAATAAAATCATACTTAAGATTTGTGTAAAAAACCCTAATTCACCATTAAAGCACCAATTATGTTGTTTTTTATTGATTTGAATATGAGGTTACATAAATGATGAAGATAATACAAGTACAAATGTAGTAATAGAACTAATCGTGTATATAGTATGTGTAGTACACTTGTATTTATAGTCTAGACTAAATAACAATAAGTCCAATATTTTCAAGATCCTCTTGAATCAACATATGCACATTGTTTGTCTTGGTATTCTCGGGTCTTAAGCCTGGTTGGAGCGATTTTTCATTGAGAATGAGTCTCATACTGACCATTTCTACACATGTGAGAAAAAAAAAATATAAATATGA
Organism: Lactuca sativa; assembly: GCF_002870075.4. Classification (NCBI taxonomy): domain Eukaryota; kingdom Viridiplantae; phylum Streptophyta; class Magnoliopsida; order Asterales; family Asteraceae; genus Lactuca; species Lactuca sativa. The sequence goes on from NC_056625.2 coordinate 237,840,185, forward strand.
CCATTAAGAGTGTTATGAAATAAAAATAACAATTGTCAGGATCCTGAGAAAGGTTTGGGATCCTGAATAATTTTGAAGATCTGGGTCCTAAGCCTGGTTGGAGCGATTCTTCATTGAGAATGAGTCTCATACTGACCATTTCTACACATGTGAGAAAAAGAAATAGAAATATGACCATTAAGAGTGTTATGAAATAAAAATAACAATTGTTAGGATCCTCAGAAAGGTTCGGGATCTAAATAGAAATATGACCATTTCTACACGTGACTTTTAATTAGTCATTTTTTTGAAACGGTACAAAACAAACAATCATATTTAGCATATCTAATTAAATATTATCCACATCACTGTAAATAACATGATCGATAATATGTATCTGATCTAATATATGTTACGATTAAACCACAACATACAATGATTGTAATAAAAGAATCCAAAAACCAATAAAAATATTATTTGAAAAAAAAAAAAGTATATAACAAAGTTACAAATTAAAAGTTATAACATATCTCGAAAATTGGTCATAAGACCTCAAACAAAGAATAAAACCCTTAAGCTTGTTTTCGTTGTGAAATTTGTATGTAATTTGAATACATGTCTACCTAAAAAATTAATTTTTTATAGTAAACTTTTCATTAAATGTTTATTAAACATAATATAAATTATAAAACCTTTGAGTGTTAAAATCGTAATTAAAAAGACTTTTGAATTGTATTAGTTAGAAAAAGGGTTTTAAATGAATATGATTTGAACAATAATGCTAAATAAAATTTGAAAATTATGATAAAAAAACATGAGGGTTAAGTTTAATGCATTGGTTCCAACGTAGCTTACTTGAGGTTTGAGATAAAGCAGATATCCCTTCTATAAAGGAGCTTCTTGCTAACTAATTACTTTCATGAACTTTATTCCATATATGATATCTACAATATGGGGTTACATGATTCAACCTTATCTTGGGATTTGGGAAAGAGTAGATAGACCAATGAGGCTTGCATCAAATATTTAAAAGACGAGTGTGTGTCATGATGCAACAAAGGGGTGGTTGTTAATTTCCATAAAATCCATGAGCACCTCATCATAAGATTTTCCATGATGCAACTCATATTACAACAATGAATCATCAAAATACAAAAACTTAACACCACCTAACAAAAAGACACCCATACTTAAAAAAGAAAGAAAAGTCGATTTCAATTTACTCGAGGCATCGGAACAAGAACAGCCGTTGTATTCCCGGATATCGGCTGAAGACTTGCAGCGTTCTCGAGCCGATCCCACGCTTCCTTCCTTTTCTCCACTGCTAAACTCTGTTTCTCTTGTTCTTCAATGAAATGGGCATGGCAGGCTAGAAACAACATGTTATCCATCTCTGTGAACACGTTTCTAACATTCAGTGTTAGATTAAGAACCGACTGATTCCAATGAGTCTGCACGTTTGTTTCAAGAGCTGGGAAGATTATTGGTAAGATCACTTGTCGATTGTGTCCGATTAGATTGAAGATTTGGTCGTTGTTCCATAAAAGTAGCGCCCTCTCCGCCACCTGAAACCATGAACATTCCTAAATGTATCAATCTCAATAATTTCGGAAAATAAAACAGAACAAGTTGTACTGTATTTGACATACATTAGTTGGAATGGGATAAAAAAATCCATTCAAAAACTTTCTAAGGTTATTTTTAATAATGAAAATGAGAAGGACGTTCACGTCTTTTGCACAAACAAGAGATCAAGAGCAAGTGTCGGTCCCACCATTTTGGATAAGGACAAAAAAATTGCAATTTTTTGACTCAATGATAATCAGGTGGTACAATGCATGCCAAATGCAATACAACCTGTATTGTCATGTCTTGCTTAACAAACGGGGCCCGGCCCCGTTTGTTGCACATGATAGGACATGACATACATTATCCTGCATTTGATTTGCATTGTACTAAGACTAAAACCTGATTATCATTGAGTCAAAAAATTGCAATTTTTTGTCCTTACCCAAAATGGTGGGACCGACACTCGCTCTTGATCTCTTGTTTGTGCAAAAGACGTGAGCGCCCTCCAGATTCTCATTATTAAAAATAGCCCTAGAAAGTTTATCTAGCCTTTTCCATTATAACAAAAGCAGCCTAAAGGGCCAATAATCAAGATTTTGAATCAATTTTACACAAAAAAAGATACCTGAAAATGCGAACTATTGATGCAGCATCCAATCCGCCAAAACAAGGGAACCATGACTCTTTCAAACTCCCCCATATTAATCCCTTCAAGAATCTCCTCAACCTCTCCCAAAAACATCACTTCCTTCTGACTATTAGTAATTGGCCAATACTTCAACAACCCCCTAATCACTGTGCTAGCTAACTTCGGATCTTTCTCTATAAACTGTGTAACACAATAACACAATTGCTGGAAATAAACCGCTAAACTTTTCGGTTTGTGTAATGGAATCAAAACCCGCCAAAGAAAAATCTTGTGCTCTTCTTTTAAAGGTAATGCAAACCCCGTGATCACACTCCCAAATATCTCCAACAATTCTGCTATTCCATTGTGCTTATCGGTTTCGAAAACAAATCGATAAAACACGTTGCTTATGCTCTTTCGGATGAAGGGCCGATGAACCATAAATTTGCCATAAATCCGATGCATTATCGCCTTCAAACAGTCTCGTTCTCGAGGATCTTCGGATTCAAAAAGGTCGAGAATTCGCAATATGAATGAATGATTGATGTATTTTTTTGCAATTTTGGGTTCGACAGAAGGTGAATTTACGAATTTGAGTAAGATATCATACACAAGTTGTAAATGGGGCCATGCTGGATCGAAGGAGGGTTCATCATCATCATTCTCTCCGCCATTGTTGGATCTTGAAGCTCGGTAATTTGGAGGGAAAACTCTAAAGAGATTGATCGAACACATTTTACATAATGCTAAGATGGCAGGCTCGGAGAATTTGGGGGGCCCAGATGCGATGAATTCGAGAAGCTCGATTAATGTTAATCGTTTGAGATCTTTCTCAGCTGTGTTCTTAGTGGGATTATTGAAATCGAAAACCATACAGCAAAGACTTAACTTACTGATGAAAAGCGACATTTTTTCTGAAGCGGGAGCATCTTTGAAGGGTAAAAGAGGTTCGATTCCGGCGATGACGCTTGATGGGAAAACAGCTGATGATGTTCTTTTGGGTGCGTTGGGTTTTGGTGATGCGCTGTTTAAGCTTGTGGTTCTTTGAAATCCGCCATTGTTGGGACTATTTGAAGGATCTTCGAAAGATTCAAAAGACTTCGGTGATCTCCTGGGAAGCTTGGCGAGAAATTGCTTCAACATTGTGAGATTAACAGGTTGAATTCGATTGAAAACAAACGAAACCACTCAGATCAAAGCGACTACATTTTGGGGAAAAGAACCCATATTCAGAAACCCTAGAAAAGTCTCCAGAATCCAAGAAACCCTAGAAATCGAACATACCCACAATCAATATTTCAATTGCGAAACGACATAAAAGGCATTTGCGAATCTCGAATTCTTTTTAATAAGAAAGAACTTGGAAGAAAGGGAAGAAATCGACGAAAGCTGTTTCAAATCACAAGATCTGGACACAAAAAAGAAAATCAGATCTTGAAGAAACCCATGCCTGGTTCGATCAAAAAACGAGATTTTTTGCAGTTCTCTCACCAAAATGGTAAAGTTAGAGAGAGGAAAGCAGGAAGCAAGTGAAATCTTGTAGATCTTTTTGATAAGAATACAAAAAATTTGAGGCACATGAAGCCAAAAAGCTTCAGTTTTTACTTTTTAGACGTAGATTACGATCCTTTTAATTGCATACACCGAGTCTTTGGTGAAGATCACGTTACATTACAACTCTTTTTCTCTCGCACATACATACAAATAGACACAAAGAGAAGAAGAAGAAGAAGAAGGGGTAAATTTGAAACAAAGACAATTAATTCAAAGGGCTCAAGATTCTATAAAGACAGAAGAAAAAGCAGAGGGATAGGGGGAACTTTTACAGAAAACCGAGACAGATAAATGAGATTAGTTTTTTAAATAGATCTATCAAATCTACGTTAAATGTTCTTTCATGAAACATTAAAGTTTATAAATAGTATCCCAAATATGATAGTATTGAATAGACCCAGATCTTTAAATGTATTCTTCCTATAAATTATTATTATTATTATTTTATAGTTTTTAGAAACCGCAAATCATTAAAAACGTCACACGTCTAGCTGGTAATTAGACGGTGCAAACAAGAAAATGATACAAAATTACAATCACATAAACGGGGAGCAAAGCAACACCAATTGTTGTCGTTACATTACCCATTTTTTTCCTCAAAATGGGGAGTAGAGCAACACCAATTGTTAGTAACGACCCACTTTTTTCTTTATATATGTAAACTATACATACATCATTAAGATTATACTATCTTTTATGCTAACTAAGTTGTTGTTTGTTTTTCTGAAGCAAAAATGTCTGCAGTCTGCGGACTATATCAGCAAGTTTCTGCAGCAGAAAAAGTTGACCAAATGACTGCAGTCTGCAATAAAAAATCTGTTTGTTTTTTAACGTCTAGAGGTACTGAAATAAACTGATTTTTCAAACTTAATTTCATGTCATAAATATAAAAAAATACATTTTCAGCAAAAAAAAGATAGGTGGCGGAGAAAGGAAAAAAAGATAGGCGACATTTTTTTTTTGTTTAGGTTAAAATGAGGCGTGAAGACCTTTGAAGACAGTGGTCCATGTCTGCGTCAGAAAGACCTCGTGCTGACGTTTTTTGATATGCGCACTTTCAAAAAACAAATACTCTGTGAGAACATATGTCTACTCATTGTCTGTGCGGCGCAAACAAAAATGGTTGAATAGCAAAAAATAATAATAATAATAATAATAATAATAAATAATAACATTCTCTAAGTAAGTAGTCACCTTCTGAAAAACATTTGTTGTTTTTTGTATTCCATAAGTTTTAAAGAGGCCCATGACAATTATTTATAGATAATTTCTTATTTTTCGGGCAATTGTCATAATTTGTTGCATAGTTCATTATTGGTGATATATCCATTATGCTACATGTTAGTGACATGATTGATTACATGATTATTTGTAGGTTACGTAGTTACCTAAGTTGAAAACAAAAAATAAATAATCAAAGATGAATTAGTTTATTATTTATTAAGGTGTCAATAAATAACTAAAAGTTAATATGATAATGTTTATTAAAATGTTAATAAAGAATTACATATTAATATAATAACTATTTATTAAGAGTGTTAAGAAGTGATACAGAAAACAAGTAAAACCAAAAGGACACAAAACATATTATTTACATGGTTCGGTCAAGGTGACATACGCCCACAGACAGAAAGAGAGTATTCGTTATTAATGACCTCTCAAATAGATATTACAAATACAATTCAACAGAGATTCGTCTGTCACTCTAAAATACAAGACACAAATAAATAACTAGCAGATACGTCCATGAATGGAATCAACCAATCACAATCTGTTATGCAGTAGCTTCTGGAATCTTCAAAACTCATGAGCATCACCCATGAGCATCATTAATGAGCATCTTCCATGAGAATCATCGATGAAAATCTTCCATCAACATCGTCGATGAGCATCTTCCATGACCATCATCGATGACGATCTTCCATGAGCTTTCTTCATAAGTATCTTCAACTTCTAAGCAACACTAAACAATCTTGAGCATCATAGCATAAGTGGTTCATCAATGGATACCATGGCTCATCAAGGAACACATGTGGCACACCTTGCATCAAGATGGTGCATCATGACTTAAAGGCGGTGCATCTAGACAATGAATGGCACACTTGTATCCCAATGTGGCGCATCCTCATCAAGGATGGTATATCTATGCCCCAGAGTACTCCATTCCTTTCTCAGGTGCTCCATACCCTCTTTTACAAGATCCGTTTCTTTGTCACTTAATTCGCTCTTTTGACTGATGATCAATTCCATTCTCATAATATTTGTTCCTTTGTCACATGCTCCATGAACCCCAAGTGCTCCGTTAAGTTCCAAGTGTTCCGCTAAACTTAACTGCTCCATGAGAATGCTCAAAATGCTCAACTCACATTTAACAATCTCCACCTTGACTTGAGTGTCCTATAAACCCCACCTCAAACAAGAACTTCCTCTCCCTACCTTCCATCCATCCCCGAAGGGACGTAACTCCTACGAACAACAACGTACTTCAAGCAAAACTTTAACTTCGCTATGGGAAACGACTTTGTCAACATATTTGTTGGGTTCACCTTGGTATCAATCTTCAGTATAAAGAATTTGTTTGTTTCTAGAATGTCTCAGATGATATTTAACCTGACATTTATGTACTTTTTCTTCTCATGATACATAAGATTCTTTGCAAGATTAATCGTATTCTGACTGTCATAGTACAAGACAAGCTTCTCCACCTTCAGAGTCTTGGTCGTGTAATGTTGTAGAAAAAACAACAATATCTTGTAACGTTGACTTCCAATTGATGGTACATCTGAACAAAGTGAAAATATAACACATTCGTGACCTGCGATTCAATAAATCATGTCACAACAAGAAATTTGATGCCTTGTAAACATTAAACAATGATAACAAATGTGAGCCAACAATGTGAAAGCATGTATGAAGCTTATTCAGTAACAACAAAACTTCATCAAATACTTCATTCAAGCACTACAAATAGTCAACAAATAATTGGAAAACCCTTGAAATCCCGGTTTAAGTCCATTTTGGGCTAGGATTTCCTTATTGGACCTAATGGATCAATAAGTTTCCAATTTAACTATTTTAACCTAGAACCCTCAAATGGGCCCTAATTGGACCCATAAACATGAAACTTAACATTTTGGGCCTTATAAGCCTAAAATGAACTAGGTTATCTTTAATGGGCCTTATTGGGTCACAACAAATTTAAATTAGCCCTAATAGGTCATAAAAATTATTTCTTGATTTATTTTGGGCCAAAGATGATCAAATTAAGTCATAATATGGGCTTAAGCATTCAAGGCCCAATTTTTCTTTCTCCTTTCTCCTCTCTCGGCCCAAACCACAAAACAAAGGAGGAAGGGTTGACTTTAGGAGGTGTCACCTCCTTATTGCACACCATGCACCCATGCATGGACTACAATGTATCCAGACAAGTCACCTCACTCTCTCTCTTCCCCTCTCTCTTCTTCTCTCAGCCGAGAGTCTCCCAAAACACACACATATCACAACAACTCTCTCTAAGTCTCTCTAAACTCATCCATTCCTTCATCCAAAAATTCTCAAGACTTTGCTTATGCTTCAAGAGATTTTCTCAAGATAATCATCATTCTTTTGTAAGTTTTTACATGTATAAGTTATACAAATCTTCTCTCTTGTAAGATCATCCCTTCTAAACAAGTTTTTGGTGATCACACTCCTAGAAAACTCCATAAGTTCGAGATCTTCCAAGAAAGGTTGCTAAAGCCGAAAATCACACCACTTACTTCCTTTCTCTCTTCAAAACCGAAACTACAACTCAATGTGAGCTTCATACCCCTCTCTTTTCGGTTTTCATGTGTTTTTATGGGGGAGAATACAAGAAAATGTGTAGATATATGTGTATATGTGTGTTATGTGTGATTTTATGCATGTATGTGTATATTTATTTGTTTTTGTGATAAATATGTAACTAAAAAGAGGTGAATCTCGAGATCTATGATATGAGAAGAGAAACAAACATAATCTAAGTTATTCTACACTAAACAAGTCAAGAAGAATAATTTATAAGATTATGATAAACATATTTCAACATAAAAATCCATTTTTGGGCTTAAAATGTAAAATATACAAAATTAGGGTTAAAAATGGTCAAGTCACGGTTTCTTCAGGGCCAAAAGAATCAAAACAGTTTCCATAATGGTTTTTCTGAATAATAAAGTTTTCAAAGGACTTGAAATGTAAATTTTGAGCTTAATGGGCTAATTTTGGGCTTTTTAGCCCAATAAGCCTAAAATTGTGAAAAATGACAATTTAAGGTTCTGAAATGAAACTTTCTTCAAAACAGGGGATAAATAGCGTAATAAAACTATTTCAAGGGTCAAAAATGCTTTTCACTATAAAAAAGGACCAAAAATGTAAAGTTTTTGGATTTTAGGCCAAAACTGTAAAAGTTGCGAAAATGGGGTTTTAACCAAGAAATACCATTATGGAAGGGCTGAATCTGTTAACAAAATAAAGTTTGGGTTAAAACTGTCTTTTCAACAAATTTATGATGCAAAAGTGTCAGGAAAATGTTTTAAGGACTAAAAATGAAATTCTTTTATATAAAGGACTAAAATTGTTATTTTTATAAAAGAAAGGTATTGAAAAGATCAAACTTCTACTTTTAAACAAATTAATTCATTAAGTCAAAAATACAGAATCCACGACTACCGACAAAATGGAAAACGAATACACGTTCAACTCCAAATATCGTTATAAACGAATTGATTCGGTCTCGAATTAATACAAAAACAACAACCGTTAAATCATACACTTCAATAGATACGCGATAACTACGATGAGTAAACTTACAAACTTTGGGCTTGAGAGTTTCAAATCATGCTTGTTGGATCTTGCACGTCCATCAAAATGATCTTTGGGCCCAAAGGGATAACGCTTATGTGTTATTGGGCCTCTTATGACCCAATTCCGTGTAAAAGGACTTTCAATAGCCTTTCTGTGCTATTGGGCCCTAGTGGCCCATTAGTAAGGCTAGTAAGGTCAAAGTAATCAAATGCGAGTTGGACCATCGTGTCTTTTGCATTCCCGAAAGCCTAAGGTACTTACGATAGTAGTAGGACATAATGCTCCTCTTCTCTTCGTTCGCTAAGGCTTATGAGAAATCAAAGTAAAAGAAATTAGGACGATATACAATATGGAGTAATCAATATTCATTCGATATGACAATACAAAAATCAGTAATCACGGATACAATTAGCATCGGAAAACATCGGGTTTTTCGGGGAATTCAATACTACTCGCTCGAAATTTTATAACTATAATACAAAATATCCTTCATATATACATGTTTTTGAAATCATTCATGCACCAGCTTCTAGATCTTCACACTTTGATAAACAAAAGTCTTTTCAGAAAATATTGGATTTTCTGGGTTTTACAAACTATACAAAATCATTTTATCACAACATTGCTTATGAACTCACCAACATTTCATATGTTGACGTTTTTCCAAAATAACTTGTATTCTCAGGTAACAGGTAAGTGGAAAGGTAATATGAAGTAATGTTAGGATGTGGGAGGCTCGACTCCGAGATGCGGAACGACAGGTGGCTTGTCTTCAGGGAGCGTCCACTTCCTCAGCACCACCCCCTGGCGCACCCCACCATGACTAGGACTAGTCGTACCCGTCTTTAATATTATGTTACTAGGATATATGCTATGTACCATCGACTCTATGTTTAAGTGATTACACTACTCATAGAACCGTTATGCTGCCAAGCTTACACCACTTATGTACGCTCTTTTGAGCAAAGTTTTCATGTATCAAAATGCGGAAAATATTAATGGAATATTCTATGTGTTCTACTGTGATGTTGTAATCTGCTATGTGTTATATATCCATGATTGTATGCTAATTTGTGAAATTGCTTAAGTTCGTGCCACACACCTAGTTTATAGGATCACAATCTCACGAAACCATAGGCACTCAACATCTTTCCGTTCCATGACAGAAAGATGCCTCAACGACCAACTCGCGGTAACCTTGGGCCAACCCCACCAGAAGTTGACTCAGCTGCATTCCAAGCAGTTGTGTCTGCTGCAGTCACCGCAGCAAGGGCACAGATTCACCAAGGGAACAATGGAGGAGTCAATGGACAAGGGGCTGGAAGTTCGAACAACGGAATCAATCAAGGACTTACCAAAACATGCTCCTACAAAGATTTCACCAATGCCAAGCCACGAACCTTTAATGGCACCGGTGGAGTGATAGCCCTGAAAAGATGGATTGAGAAGGTGGAATCAGTGTTCAAAATATGTGAATGCCCCGAGGAGGTGAAAGTGAAGTTTGTCGCGTGCACGTTCATCGACCAGGCCCTCACCTGGTGGAATTGACGTATAGAGGCCATGACCCTCCCTGTAGCCAACTCTATGCCATGGACGGAGCTGAAAGAAATGTTGATGGCTGAGTACTGCCCTCGTGGCGAAATCCAGAAGATGGAACAAGAGTTGTGGGATCTCACCGTCGGAAACTCTGATATAGATGCATACATATCAAGGTTTAGCGAGCTGTCATTATTGTACCCTGGCATGATTACGTCCGAAGGAAAGAAAATCGAACGATTCATCTAGGGATTGACCTCCCCAATTCAAGAAAATATGATCGCTGCAAAACCTGAAACTTTCGACAGTGCCAAGACATTGGCCAAGAAACTGTACGACCACAACAACAACAAGGGCGAGAAGCTAACAGAAGCTGAAGGAAAGAAAGAGAGTGACAACAAGAAATGAAAGAACAACAAGAGGAAGGGCCGCCAAGGCTCGAAATCGTCCAAGAAGCAACAAACAATGACAGTCAACGCTGCAACCACCCAAGTTCCACCCACACCACATGCTCCAGCCTCAGCTAATCCAAGTGCTCCTCGGCAATATTCGGGAACTCTTCCAAAGTGCAACAAATGCGGTCTCCACCATAATGGAGAATGCAGAGAAATGCATTGTACCAGTTGCAATCGGAAGGGTCACACAGCAAGGTACTGCCGAACCTATCCTCCCCAAAATCAACCACAAGGAAACAACAACAACAGCAACCGCAACAACAACAACAACAACAACAACAACAACAACACCAACAACAACACCAACAAAAGCGGCAATAACACAAGATCAAGCCCCACTTGCTACGGATGTGGAAGGACCGGGCATATCCGTCGAAACTGCCCCAACACCAGCAACCCCGGAAATGGAGGATCAGGAAGGATGCTAGCTATGGGTCAGGGAGAAGCGGTCCAGGATCCCGCTGTTATTACCGGTACGTTTCTCCTAAACCACACTTATGCATGCATCCTATTTGATACCGAAGCAGAACGAAGTTTTGTGAGAAATAAATTCAAACACTTGTTAAAACAACAACCATAGAAGCTTAATGAAACCTTCACGGTGGAAATGGCTAATGGGAAGACAGAATCTACTGGGGAAATCTATATCGGATGTACCCTATCCATAAATCATCACGTCTTTCAAATAAACTTAATGCTTGTTTCCATTAGGAGTTTTGATGTGATTATCGGCATGGATTGGTTAAGCCCTCACCATGCTGAAATTATGTGTCACGAGAAGGCTGTTCGCCTTCATCTCCCAAATCACGAAACCCTAGTTATTTATGGAGACAAACCCGACACGAAACTTCAGCTTATCTCGTGCATAAAAGCACAAAAGTACCTACGAAAGAAGGACTTGACGTTCCTGGCTCATATAGTAGACAAATCTAAGAAAGAGGTCAACATCCAAGACATTCCAGTAGCTTGTGAGTTCCCAGATGTCTTCCCTGATGATCTTCCGGGGATACCCCCAGAAAGATAAGTCGAGTTTCGAATTGACCTTGTACCAGGATCTACCCCCATCGCCAAGTCGCCCTACAGATTGGCTCTTGCAGAGACGCAAGAGTTGTCCAGTCAACTCAGCGAGCTTTTGGATAAAGGATTCATCCGACCCAGTTTCTCACCTTGGGGAGCTCCGGTTCTCTTTGTTAAGAAGAAAGACGGTACCTTCAAGATGTGTATCGACTACAGAGAACTTAACAAGCTCACTGTAAAAAACCGATATCCACTCCCACGAATCGACGGCCTATTTGACCAGATCCAAGGAGCTAGTCACTTCTCAAAGATAGATCTGCGATCTGGATACCACCAACTCAAGGTCCGGGAGGAGGATATTCCAAAAACCGCCTTCCGAACTTGTTATGGACATTACGAATTTGTCGTAATGCCCTTCGGTCTAACGAATGCTCCTTCCGCATTCATGGACTTAATGAATCGAATTTGCCGACCATTCCTTGATGACTTTGTTATCATTTTCATCGATGATATCCTCGTCTATTCTTGAAACGAAAAAGAACACGACCAACATCTCCGACAAATCCTGGAAACCCAGCGAACCGAAAAGCTATACGCAAAACTCTCTAAGTGTGAGTTCTGGCTCCGAAGCGTGAACTTTTTGGGACATGTTGTTAGTCAGGAAGGAATTCATGTGGATCCTTCTAAAATCCAAGCCATCGAAGGATGGGCAATTCCAAAAACACCCGCATAAATTCGCCAATTTCTAGGTCTCGCAGGCTATTACAGGAGATTCATCCAAAACTTCTCTAAGACGGCCAAACCGCTTACCATCCTTACACAAAAGGGCATACCCTTCATATGGACGGATAAGCAGGGAGCCGCATTTCGATCTCTGAAGCAAGCACTCTGTAGTGCGCCGGTGCTATCGCTACCCGAAGGAACGAAAGACTTTATAGTCTACTACGATGCGTCAAATCAGGGTTTATGTTGTGTACTCATGCAGCGTGGAAAGGTGATAGCTTACGCGTCCCGACAACTAAAGACGCACGAAGTGAATTACACGACCCAGGATTTGGAGCTAGGAGCAGTGGTCTTCGACTTGAAGATTTGGAGGCACTATCTTTACGGTACTAAGTGCACCATCTTCACCGACCACAAGAGTCTCCAACACATCTTGAATCAAAAAAAGCTAAACATGAGGCAACGAAGATGGGCCGAACTGCTAAATGACTACGAGTGCGAAATCAAGTACCACCCATGCAAGGCTAACGTGGTAGCCGATGGCTTGAGTCGGAAAGAATACTCAAATCTTCGTGTGAAAACTCTCTCGATGACCATCCAATCCCACCTAACCTCTCAAATCAGGGCAGCCCAATTCGATTCCATGAAGACAGAAAACAAAACAAGTGAAGCGCTGCGTGGAATGGAGAAGAACTTTGAAGGGAAGGAAGATGGAACATAATACTTCATGAACCGCATATGGGTCCCTAAACTTGGGGGATTCAGAGATGTAGTCATGAACGAAGCCCACAAGACGCGATACTCCATCCATCCAGGTTCAGACAAAATGTTATTGGACATTAAGCAACACTATTGGTGGCCTAACATGAAGGGAGAGATTCCCACCTACGTTAGCAAATGCCTTACTTGCGCTAAAGTAAAGGTGGAATATCAGAAGCCCTCGGGATTACTACAGCATCCAGTAATTCCAGAGTGGAAATGGGAAAGGATTACTATGGATTTAGTGACCAAACTACCCAAGTCGACGGATGGTTTGGACACGATCTGGGTAATAGTTGACAGATTAACAAAATCTGCCCATTTCCTACCGATAAAAGAATCATACAAGATGGAACTGATGGGTTTTAGCCATTAGAACATCCTATGTGCTCATGCAAACCCTAATGCTTGGATCTAGGTTTCTCTATTATACATGCAATTCATCCAAGACTTTAAACCCTAATTATAGCATACAATTAATCATATTAACATGTGAAAGGGTTTTTAGATCTTACCTTGATTGTTATGTAGTAATAACAATCTTAAATCCTCCTTGTAATGACTTTAGAAAGCTTAGAGTCACAATTATCACTCCTCTAATGGTTCACAAACACCAAGAGCAAGAGGATGAAGAATGAGGAGAGAGGAGACACCCAAAAACGGCTGGAAACCCTAATCAATTAGTTCACCACGTTTTTGAGTCTCAAGGGTCCTTTAAATAGTGAGCCTATTAGGGTTATCAAACAAGGAAACCCTAATTTGACTGCTTAGGCCCTAAGAAACCCATGAACTCCTTCCTTAAAGACCTAGGACGATTTCTAATGGGTTTCCCCATAGAATTCATCCACCCCTCTAATATGGAGTCCATTAGCTCAATATTCAACTATCATATAATTCACAGTTCTAGTCCTTTAAGTTTAATTAATGTCTTTTAGCCACAAAATTAATTCCTAATTAGTTATTGACTAATATTAATTAAACAATATGATTTCTCCTTTAATATATTATTCTCATAATATATTTATAAATCATAATTAATAATTTCTCTCCATAATTCATCCTATCAAGTTGCTTTAGTGAAGGCAACCCAAAAGGACCATGCACCTTCGGGTCAAGTACATACCAAAATAGTTATGGACTTAGACACTAATCCAACAGTCTCCCACTTGGATAAGTCTAATAACTATTTTGCGTATGACTTCAGATCCTGATCTGCAATCGTAGCTTTCAAAAGCCGTTGTTAACTCTGATCTTATCAAATACGCGTCCTTTAGATAAGGGATCATATATTCCTCCATTCTAGATATCGTATAGACTGAGACATGGATTTAAATCATTCTCTCTGTCTATGTGTTGTTTCTTGATTTCCGATTTACGACGACTGACAACAGACTACAACTGAACACATCAAATTAGTCCCGGCTTGGCCAAGCGCTTAGTGTCATCACTAAATCATTGAGGGGCCCACAGATATCGCTTTCATCCTACTATGGATAAAAGGAACGGATAAACTTTGATTCAATTATTGCTTGCGCTCACTCACCGAATCACACACAACAATATGTTTTATGACACCAAGTTACTGGTGTGTTTACATATTATCAATGTGTAACCGACTCGCAAGATACAACTCACACATCTCGGTTTCAAGAATATAAGATGTTATCGTCTCACCAATCACTCGTGATAAAATCCATGAAGTGATCCAAGTGAGTGTGGGTTTAATCCAATGCTCAGATCATATTCATAAGCACTCATGAACGTTGCAGCAAACATTTGCTTATGTCTAATACACTTTAGACAATCCACACATCAATTCACGACAGTCTTCATTCATACCTACTTCCAACATATGAATGATTGTGGTCCGTTCGAATAATTTGATTGTTCTGAACCAATTTAATTATTCAGGAAGTTAAAACATGCAAAGTGCAACACAAGAATAATACTAATCCCATATGGCCACGAACTTTGGGTATAAATAAAACATTTTATTTAATCACCATATTGATTACTCATTATTTGTTGTTTCGGGTAATCAACTTCTTACTTGAAATATTACTACACTTGTCCCATGCTCTCAGCATGCACATAATGTTTACCTACGGTCCTTACTTTGTGAAATAGATGAAATGAACACATTTCCAATCATACTCATTTCATAACTCCCAATCCTTATCATAAGTATAAGAATATCAAATTCTTATTACTTATGCTAGATTCTAACATTTTATGCAATGATTCTTTCGTAAAGTCATAGCTCAAAATCATCAAGACTTGGCTAATCTCTATCAGAAACAATTCTATAGATATGATGTCTCTCACTCAAAGTACATTCCTTTGAACATCCTTCTTGCATAAAAGTTTCTAATCTAGATATAGATTCTCAATATCCAACTCCTAATATGGAAACATTTCCATATTTTCCATATGACAACTCATTCTTAATAGAATCTTATCTATTCATAATAATGTCAATATGGTCCATCCAATACCATACTTCCAACTACTCACAAGCGACCAATCCTCAGTGAACTTTGGATCGTCCTTTGATAGTTGTTTAATTATCTTAGTCAAAACCGATTCTTGTCCTTTTTCCCTCTAAATGCGCTAGACATTTGGAAATTTTTTAGAATGATAAAATATTATAGCATCTGCAATCGATCCTTTACCTGAAGTGTATGGGATATGATGCATAATGTCTTACATAAAGATACGATACTTTATCAATCTTTTGCCTTAATATTTTATGTGTCACATTCACACAAATCGAACTATGAAGAGGGATGCCACAATCATAATCGAAATTTTGAGAACGCACTATGAAGAGGCTAGTAAGGTCAAAGTAATCTAATGCGAGTTGGACCATCGTGTCTTTCGCATTCCCGAAAGCCTAAGGTACTTACGATAGTAGTAGGACATAGTGCTCCTCTTCTCTTCGTTCGCTAAGGCTTATGAGAAATCAAAGTAAAAGAAATTAGGACGATACACAATGTGGAGTAATCAATATTCATTCGATATTACAATACAAAAATCAGTAATCACGGATACAATCAGCATCGGAAAACATCGGGTTTTTTGGGGAATTCAATACTACTCGCTCGAAATTTTATAACTATAATACAAAATACCCTTCATATATACATGTTTTTGAAATCATTCATGCATCAACTTATGGATCTTCACACTTTGATAAACAAAAGTCTTTTCAGAAAATATTGGATTTTCTGGGTTTTACAAACTATACAAAATCATTTTATCACAACATTGCTTATGAACTCACCAACATTTCATATGTTGACGTTTTTCCAAAATAACTTGTATTCTCAGGTAACAGGTAAGCGGAAAGGTAATATGAAGTAATGTTAGGATGTTATGTTGTTAAAAACACTCAAACAATTTATGTTATGAATGTGTAATGTTAAAACAATGTACTTGATGTGAACAATTCCAGTTGTAATATATTGATGCATGGTGACGTTTATGTTATGATTCATGTATATTCATTGTGATGATATTCAATTAAAGTCACGTGAGCCCTCGGACGTTTCCGCCGTCTGGTTCGGGGGTGTGACAGGTTGGTATCAGAGCTTTGTTTATAAGAACTAGCATATCTAACCACACATTGATATGCAACTATAAACCAAAGAGGGACTAACACAACTTTGAACAAAACAAAACAAATAAAACACAACGATAAAACCTCTTTGTTTGTGTGAATTAGGAAACAAATATAATACTAAACCAAACAAGATAATGCTAGCATCTCGGTTAAACCGGGACTGTTCATAGTTGTATCAAGGAGAGGATGTAGCCTGATCAACTACATTTCCTACGAGGTACAACTATCATGTGTCCCGAGAAAATTGCAATGGTAGGAAAACCTAACAACATACCCCTTTATCACCAAAAAGAGAACATCAACTCAATCTATACAATAATTAAAACATCTTAAGAATGATACTAGCATGTTTATACACCCCCGCAGACAACATGGC